>NC_140950.1:63962362-65162362 GCF_014529385.1 Adiantum capillus-veneris
TGATATTAAGCTGAGACACATTTTTCCCGAACACAGCCTTGCGTGTTGCATCACCTCATGTTAATTTGTGCGTGGTTGTGTGTGAGAGAAAGAGAGAGAGAATCAATATTTTTGCACTAGACTCTCACACACACAAATCAAGGCACTATGTGACCAATCACAATTCCGCATGTTAGATGTTCTCGAAGACAATATTGGCACCTTCCCTTGTTTATTTCAAGAGGAAATTTTAGAAAATTAGGCCGCTTTTAAAGATTTTACTCTATTTTTGTCTATTTTGGGTGGCATTTCTCCTTTTTCTCGTGCCCTCAATCAACATTTTTGAAATGGAAAACGGCAGGACATTAAGCTGAGAAACATTTTTCCCAAAAATTGTTGATCACGTACAAAGCGACATAGCCTACCTGTCAAATCTTTCTTCTCCAATCTCCATCCTCCATATTAAAATGAAAAGCTAGGTATAGACTTTTCCAGCTGCCTAGACGACAACTTCTAATTGCTTGAATAATTGAATCCTTTCTTGAATTTAAGGTTTTTACACTATTTTTCTCTACTTAGTGGCATAATTTCTCCTTTTTTCTTTGCCCTAAACCGACATTTTTTGAAATTGAAAACAACACGATATTAAGCTGAGACATTTTTCCCGAACAATGCTCATGGCGCAAGAAGACTCCTCTCCTCTACGAGTTTGCATCACGACTTGAAAGTTGAGCCCTGCTTCCCACTGCAGGCAGCACGATGTCACCTTCGACACATCCATCATACGCAAGCTATAATAATAGCAATGTTCGAGAAAAAGCATTTTTTCACGCATACAAAATTCCTTTGCTTAAATTTCCCAAGGGGAGATTTTCACAAATTACGTTGTTTTTTAAGTTTTTTACACTATCGTCCTCTACTTTGGGGCGGAATTTCTCCTTTTCCCCTTGCGTCCAACCGGTGCTTTGGAAATAATATTAAGCAAGGACACATTTTTCTCGAGCACTAAATAATACCTTGATTTACCAAGAGGAAATGCTAAGAAAGTACCTCCAAAATAGAGAAAAATAGTGTATGACCAGAAAAATTAACTTGATTCTCTAAAATTTCCTCTTGACAAATCCAAGGAAATCCAAGGAAAGGAATTTTTGTATGTTTGAAAAAAATGCTTTTTTCCAAACACTATCGTGCCCTCAATCGGCATTTTTGAAATTGAAACCGGCACGCTATTAAGACGAGACACAATTTCCCACGAGCACTGGTTTTTGGAAATCCTTTTTCCTCCAAGTGCTCGAGAACACAATTCCCAATTCAACCTGCAGCTGCTAGAACCATACACCGTGCACAAGGCTTGACACTGGATACCTTGGCTTTCGATCCAACCAACATTCGAAGTCACGGCCTTGTGTACACTGTCCTCTCCCGTGTAAGAGATCCCAACAACCTTTACCTCCTGACAGAATTAACTTCCAACCATATTAAAGTAGACCAAACAGTTCTAGCTGAGCTACACTGCCTCAAAACACATGTCACTTGGCAACCTACATAGCTTGACCTCCACTCTTTGCCCGACAATCACTTGATAATACGATCTCTTAACATTGTGTCCCTAAAGAAACACTACAATAACCTTATTCATGATAATAGCTTAATGGCCTCCCACATTCTTTGTCTTCAAGAAACAAAACTACAACATCCTAACACAGTGGCCATACATGGTTACACACACACTCAAACAACTGGCCCCATGGGAATATCTCTCTTCACATCAAAGAAAAACATACATCTACAACACCACAACATCATTTTCACGAATGAAATAGAATACATTACAACGCTCCTCAGCACGCCACATAATCCACCAATAACCCTGATAACATTGTACCGCAGACCCTCAACTCCACTTCCCTTGCTTTTGCAAACATTGACCACACCACTCACACCTCACCTCCAACACACCCCTACCATTTTACTCGGTAACTTCAACATCAACGCTAACTACCAAACCTCTGAATAGCTTGCACTTTCTAACCTTCTCTTCACACACAACATGACACAACATATAACCCAAAGCACAACAATCTACGATTCAACATTGGACCACATTTGGACTACAAATTCCTTCACTAACATAACAACAGACACTAACTTCTCATTTTGGTCTGATCACTCCATTATTTACTTACTGATGCCACTAAACTCCAAAAACACATTCCAATGCCCCCTTCTTTCTACTTCTTAAAAGCACCTTCACAAATCCTTCCATTGACAGGCCCTCGTGATCCCTCACCTTGTTTGAAAAAAAAAGTGTGAACAATCAACTATTTAGTTTACAATATATTACAAAAGCATAGAAAATAATGTTTGATGCAATACTCAATGTCTCTCTTTAAAGAGAATGCCTCTCTTTAAAAAGAGGCACACAAATGTCAGCACCTCTCACAAGTGTTTAAAAGAAATAATTTAAAATAAAGTTTAATTTCATTACCTTGCCATATGGTATTAATCGACAAGCTTCTTCCAATGGTCTAGATTTGCACCCAGAAATCCATCTTTTACTAAGGACTACTTATGTAGTCCAAAAAAAAAGCAAGAAACAAACGTAGGACCAAAGAAACATGTGTATGTGTAGACAAATTTGCTTGCCACTTGTTTAAACACATATGTGATCTAACAAATCAGCTCTAGCCTATGCGAGAGCTGAAAGAAAGTACATATTTAAACTGAGGAAGGGCAGCTTGCAATGGTTCTATGGCAGAAAGCGACATATTATTCGTTTGTAAACTTTGAATTATGATACATGAACAACGAATCATATCATGTGATGTGAAGGAAATGTTCTCATTCTTACGAGAGAAATATGGATGCTTAGAGTTTCTGGGGCAACCGTGGGAGTGCAAACGTAGCATGTAAAAGATTTTTTACATGCTACATTTGCACTCCCAGGGTTGCCCCCAAAAAAAACTTAGCATAACCTCACATAAAGTAAGATTTGTCCCCCAAAAAAAAGAAAGAGAAAAACTACATAAGGTTGTTAGAAAATGTCAATTAGGGTTGTTAGTAAGTGAGTGTGTGTGTGTGTGTGTGTGTGTGTGTGAGAGAGAGAGAGAGAGAGAGAGAGAGAGAGAGAGATCATGTGTGAGTGTTGACAACTTGCCATTTGGAGAGCCTGAAATAGGCCTATATGTGTCTTTTAGGCCCACATAGCTTTCACTTGAAGTTTTAAAGACTGGTGCAAGTTCAAAACCACCAAAAGCTTGCATATATAAATGGAAACAAGTGCACCTTGGGATTCCACATGGACTTGTAATCCTAACTTCTTGTTGTTGACTACAATGCTCTCAGCCCATCAACACATAGATCAAAACCCAAGGCTAAGTGGGGCACTTAAATCGATTATCAGAGTTGGTCAAGCATCAATTGAGAGATGGTATTTTCTACTAAGGAGGAATTCCCTTACTAAGGCACGTTTTAGAGAGCACCGAGGACATCTCTCATCTATATTCGGGCAAAATCATTTTCTCAACCATATACAAGTTCTATTTATGATTTTTCCAAAAGCAAACTTTGGAAATTTTAACCTTATTTCTGCTGAAATCTATGGAAAATTTGTTCTTCTCTTTCCACAATGAGCATTTTGAATTTGAAAGTGGCATGATTGTAAGTTGAGAGAGACAATGTCCCTTAATATTGAGAGACATGAATTGGTCGGCAACGAAGGCCACCTCTCTCTCTCTCTCTCTCTCTCTCTCTCTCTCTCTCCATGACTCTCTGGCTGCAAATCACACCCGTCGGATGAAGGAAATCTTGTCATGTGGCAGGGGGCGGAATCCCTCCCCCTTTTATAATAGTATATCTCTTGTGTGTGTCATGTGTGTGAGAGAGAGAGAGAGAGAGAGAGAGAAGGAGAGAGAGAATATATCCCCTCTTTTGAGTGATGTAAAGTATCTTTTGGTGTTTTAAAGTACATGCATTTTGATGACTTAAAAGTATCTTTGGTCTTTTTAAGGTACATGCACTTATTAAAATTTCTTAGGAGAACTATTTTTGATCATATGGCTTTTCAAAAGAAAGTTCTTTGAAGTTTGATATTTTCTTTGGCTTTGCAAAACTAGATAGAGACATGCCCCTTTAAGTATCACTATAGTCTATAGTCGATCACAAAAGCTAGAAACATCCACTACCTACCTACTACCTAGAAAAGAAACGATTGATATGATAAGGGGCTATATATCTATAAACAAATGTAGGACCAAACAAACATGTGTAGAAAAATTTGCTTGCCACTTGTTTATACACATATCTTATCTAACAAATCAGCTCTAGCGGCGGCCCAGTGCTCCCCAGTGCTCGGGAAAAACCTAGGTTTAGTGTAATCCCACCTACAAATTTTGAAATTTACCTCTATGTTTTAATTTTGAAGGTGAGGAAACCTACAAAATTTTGAAAACATTAGTGTATTTTGGTGTAAAAACCTTCGAATTTTGTCAATTTACCTCTATTGTTTCACATATGTAGGTTTGCCAAGTTTTTGGAAAAAAGTTTTTTCGAGCACTTCTCTAGCCTATACGAGAGCTGAAAGAAAGGACACATTTAAAATGAGGAATGGTAGCTTGCAATGGTTCTATGAGCGGAGCGACATATTACTCATTTGTAAACTCGAATTGTGACACATGAACAACGGATTATATCATGTGATGTGAAGGAACTCTTGTCTCATTCTTAGCAGGGGGGAAAAAAAATGGATCTTAGAATTATGGGGGGCAAAGGGTAGCTTAGCTTGGATAAGATACTCAATTAGTTGTTCAAGAGCTAAGTAATGCTCATTACAACGCAAATTGTGAGATTTTGTTATGTCAAACATGTTTGAAAGGTGAGGAGCCTTTTAGAACACAATGGAAACCGCTAAGTTCGTTGAGATAATCCAAGAAAGCAGGGAGCGATCCTCACCATTGGGAAACAAATGAACTTGGATGAATGGAACAAGGCTATGAGCGTCGCAAGGAAGGACTCACATAGGTAAAGGTATCATCTCGGGCATTGTAGTGGGGCGGCTCCCCTTTCAGCCGATGTATCTAGGATCCTTGGAAGATGAGATGGTTTGGCATGAGCATGGCTAGAATCTGTAATTTATTGGTTATGATAATATAATCTACTCACCATTGTGAGTTATGCACCAAAAAAAAAAAAAAGATGCTCAATTAGGTACATTGAGTGGAGTAGGCGACCGTCAATGTCATTGTAGGAACAATCCGAAGAGACCTTAAAGATCTTACAAATGAGTCTTGAACTCAATGCCAGATACTCAAATACTCGGAGGGGGGGGGGGGGGGGGGGGGGCAGGGGGGATGAGGAGAAGAGAATGAAGTTATTTTGAAGACTTGATACAACTTTGACAATAGGAAGAAGCGATATGAAGGTTTGACCTAAATGATGCCTAGAAATTGTTTTTTGGTGGCTTTGGAGAGAAGGAAGGGAGGGCGGCCGGGCGAGGGGGGGGGGGGGGGGGGGGGGGGGGGGGGCAATATGCCCTACTGCCTTTCAAATTGCACTTTCCGTGCCATCTCATCGTTCCCCCTTGTGACAATTAGATCTCTCAACCAGAGGTTGCAAGCATTTTATTAGTATGCAAGAATTCACTTCTTGTCAAGAAGGGGAACCATGAGTTAGAGCAATCCCTAAACCAATTTTTTGCCTTTTGTAAGACAACGCCATCATTTTGTCGAGCATTTAGCATTTTGCTATGAAACATCGTGTGGAGAATTTCCATTCGGACTAGGAGAAGACGTGTGTGGTCGAAGTCCTTGTAAATGTGCTCCTCCTTCATTGTCAACACTACTTGGCGATGATTCGGACTCGGTTTGTAGCAAGCTCGGCCTCACGCTTGCAATCATTTTCAATACATCATGAATGTGTGGTCGTTGCGTAGGAGACGAGGACACACAAGTGAGAGAAATCTGCAACATAGGCACCACAAAAATCCAATTGTAAGCAATCTCTGTTTATCAATCAGGCTGCATGTAATCACCTTTGAAAGCCCTTTAAAATATTTGAAATATAAAATAAATGTTTCTATCTCTTTTAAAAGCTTAGAAAAAAGAAAATATTGCTGCTCTTTTTAAAGCTTAGAAAAGCACATTCTAGTAGGAAAATATAGATTGCAAATGACTATGTCCATAGTGCTTCAAAAGATCACTAGAGGACTAGAGTTCAAGGCGCATACCTGTAGCATTTGAACCATCTCTTCTTCGATGTTCTTGTAGCATAAGAGCTCTTGGTCGAAGACTTCGGAGGTCCATTCCTCCCGGACGACGGATTGGACCCAACGAGGCAAGTCCATACCAAGCTTGGCCACCATGAGCCAAGGGGCCTTACCCGTGAGCAATTCCAAGAGGACAACACCAAAGCTAAAGACATCGGACATTTGTGAAATTTTGCGGGTTTCGATGACCTCGGGTGCACGATACCCGCCAATGCGTCCGACCACCATGTTTGAAGTGAAGAGAGGGGTGATGCCATAATCGGAAAGGCACGCGTCGTAGTTGTCATGAAGTAAGATGTTACTTGACTTGATGTTTCCATGAACCGATTTGTTGCTTGTCGCATGTAGATGGGCTAACCCCTTGCCTGCCCCCATGCTTATCCGTAGCCTTGTCTCCCAGTCCAATATTCTCTTTTGAGGGCCTACACACAAACACACACACGAGTGTTAGAAAAAAACCGGGGTCTAGTGTATTTTAACCGGTTGAAATTATAAAATCCCGTTTAGATTTTGAGCTTGCCTTTAAGAAAACCGGCAAACTTACACAAGTTTTAGTGTAATTACCGGCAAAACCTTCAAATTTTGACCTAAAAACCGGGAGAATTCAAGTTTCCCCTTATTTTGATCAGTTAGGAAAAATGTACTTTTCTAGCCCTGATGTCACACACAATCAATTGCCAACATCTCTCTCTCTCTCTCTCTCTCTCTCTCTCTCGTTGTCTCTCAACGTGCACGCACAACAGACCCTTATAGGTTTCCCACAAGTTCTTAGGGTTTTTACCCAACACTGCACTAAAAAATGTCACAAACTAATTAAAATCTCTTTCATAGGCTGGCAAACGAATACTTCATGGTAGGACTCCACACGACGAGGGGATAAAAAAAGGTTGCATAAAATCGCACCCAAAGCAAGGATTTGCGAGGGAAATGGGTTCGCATAATTCAAGGAGAACATGGTGGGTGTTTGATTCCAAAGGAAGGAAAGCATTTCTCCATTGTGAATTTAACTTATTCCCTAGTTTTTTTTTTTTTTTGTTAATAGCAAAACTCACAATTGTGAGTGAATTATATTAACCAACCCAAATAATTACAAGGTCTTGTCATACTTGTGTTGAGCCATGACATCATCCAGGGACCATAATTACATCGGCTATCAGGGCAGACATCCCAACACACTCGCCCCCTTACATAAGGTCCATTACCATGTTCTTCTAAGATCTTTTAATTATCGATAGCCAAGATTTTCCCCCGTCCTAGACATTCCCTAGTATTTTGAAAGTGCTAGTGGTGCTTACCCAAAGCTTCTAATCTTTGGAAGAAACATGGACTCGTTAGAAATAGTAATCTGATCACCCTGGGAGTGCAAACGTAGCATGTAAAAGATCCAAAGTTTGAATGACACAATGTGTTTTGGCATACTCTTGTGTAGCAGGTCCCCCCTCAACACACTCTTACACGGACACGGCGGGAGATGATCGACGGTTGAAGTGATTTGGGCCGTCCGATGCGGGTTCGAGGAGAAAAGTAAATTCGGGTAGGCATGTAAATTCAGGGCGGGCTGCACCCTATGTCTTAAACCAACAACCTCCCCACTGCAAACCATGTGCACTAACCACTACCTCCGCTTGCATTGATTGAAATGAAGGGGATTTGAGTATGTTGTATAGTAAATGTGGGGGATTTGTAAATTCAGGCCGCCCTCGCACTGTCAGATCCGACGGTCCACGATTGATGCGCCCCTCGTTTTTGTCCTCCAGCATTGATCCCATCTTGCCCATGCCGGTGTGAGATATTGAGGAGGTAGATCCCCCTTGAATCACCTCGTATCATTTGGAAAACATGGGCAAAGTGAACTCGGAAACAAGTATACATTTTTTCTAGAACTTACTTTGCCCGAGATCTACGGTGCTCAACCATCCCACCATAGATCCCATCCCCACCTCGAGATCCCCTCTCATGCTTGTGTAAGTTATAGCTGAGGATGCAAACATGACTATGCACAACGGACAATTATTTGATAAAGAAAGTAATTGATAACTATGCTTCGCGTGACCACTACCTTAGTTATAGTTTGTAGCAGTGTTCGGGAAAAATGTGTCTTAGAAGTTAGCTTAATATCGTGCCGTTTTCAATTTCAAAAATGCCAGTTGAGGGCAAGGGGAAAAGGAGAAATTCCACTCCAAAATAGAGAAAAATAGTATTAAAACCCAAAAAATAAACCTAATTTTCCAAAATTTCCTCTCGGAAAATTCAAGACAAGAAATTTTGTATGTTTGGAAAAATGGTTTTTCCCAAACACTAGTCTTCAATACAGGCTGAGCTTCCTGATGGAACCCTGCCAATGCCAGCTAATAGAGGAACCAAATTATTCCTGATTCCTGTTCAAGATCATCTTTATTGGTAAGTCCTAGCTGTTGGAGTAGCCTTTTGATGATTTGCTAATGATAACATGCTGCTAGGACACTCTGTTGGCTTGTGGGCATGCTTGTCTAGCAAGTCGATTCGAGGTCGTTGTCGATCTAGTCGAAAGACCTAGATAGTGAGAGCATGTGGCAATGTGGCATAAAGTGATCTGTCAAATCTGTGGTTGTTGCTGAATTTTGGCTTCTCACTAGTGCCATGCCACTTGCCATACCTTGTTGACTAAACAACAGTTGGTGCTTTCCATGGCTCTCAATGTGTGGGCTCAACAAAACCTTAATGTGAAGCTTTGTCCTTGTCTATTGGTCTACAAGGGCATACTCCCACACAGATTTGGAGCGCAAATTAGTGCTTGTTGCACTTTCAACCACAGTATTGCTAGTGGATTGAACATTTGAGAGCCCCTACAATGGATGGCTATGGTCTCTTGGATTCAACTCATGTGTGTGCATTGAATTGACACTGTCAAAGAGCGCCGAGACAAACTTAACATTCAAGGCCTTGACATTGATGAAGACCCTGGCATTGCTATGGATGTAAAGAGCACTAAATCAATGGCTAAGTTTCAAGACTACAGTGTTGATTTAAGCTTTGCCAAACACCTCATAGCTTATAGACCTACACTCAGACGCTGACCGGACCATAAATCTTCCGCTAGGGGCCATACCGCGTAAAATGTAAGCATTAACAGACATTTTGATCTCTCTGATCAATAAACTAAATGACCACATAAATGTATAGAGATGTCTCTTACCATCATGGAGGGCAGCAGACAGACTACCCATTGGCAGATACTCATGAACCAGAAGCTTTTCCTCTTTCGAGAAGTAGTATGCACGAAGGGGGACAAGGTGTCGGTGACGGAGCTTCCCTACGAAATCCAGTTGCTGCTCAAACTCTTTGCGGCCGACGGAGACCTCTTTGAGACGCTTGACAACCACTGTGGGCCCATCCTCTAGCACTGCCTTGTATGATGTCCCGAAGTTGCCCTTGCCGAGCACCTCTGCGGATGCCCTCAACAAATCCTCCAGATCAAAGCTGAGCTGCTTTCCTTGGAAAAACACAAGCTTGTTGTGTTGTGGCTCTTGAGCTGAGCTGAAGTCATCCTTGGAATCGTCGAGAGTCTTCGCATACAAGCGGTCGGCACTCTTCGCTTCTCCCTTTGCATCTGCTTGTCCTGCTGAAGAGGAAGCAAAAGCTGCAATCAACTGCTTTCTTGAAAACCAGAGCAAGCAGCAGGCACCAATTAATAAGACTACCACAGCATCAGCTACTACTATGAGAATTATGTCGAGTGTAGTAAGCTTTCTCTTGTTAGGCTGGCTTTGCTGAGGGTTTTGCAGAGGTGGGGCACTTGGTGCTGACAATGGGGATAAGGCGGGTTGGCATGACAACTTCAGAGGCGGCCCGCAGAGCCCGGCATTGCCAGAAAACGATGAGCTCGGCAGGTTTCGAAGGCCGGTGGGTATGCTTCCGCTAAGATTATTGTTAGTAAGGTTCAGCTCGACGAGACCGCTCAAATCTTGCGGAATCGGACCTGAGAGGGAGTTATTCTGTAGCAAAAGAATCCTCAAGCTGAGTGTTGGCAGAGAAGAAGGGATCTCCCCTGAGAGCTCATTGAATGAGAGATCAATGACATTGAGGGCAGGGGTGAGAGTGGAGTTGAATTTAGGGATGGGCCCTGTGAGGAGGTTGTTCTGAAGGAAGAGCTTTCGCAATTGGGTGCAATTGGCGAGGTCGTCGGGGATGCGACCGGAGAGGTGATTAGAGCGAAGGCTGATGGTTTGCAAGTGTGAGAGAGAGCCGAGGGTGCCGGGGCGGATGCTGCCATAGAGGCCCGAGCCAGGGAGCTTGAGGGTTTCTACTCTGTCTTGAGCTAGGTTGCAACCCACTCCTTCCCAGCTACAAGGGCTTGTAGAGTTTGTCCAATTGATGGCTTTGGCAGCCCCTGCCAAGCCTTGCAAGAACCCAAGGAGGGCTTCCCCATCTGCCTTCAAATCACAAAGCACAGTACAAGCGGGGAAGAGAGCTACATACAAGAGCAGGAAGCGTAGTGAGCTACTCTGCATATTAATGGAGTGCTGCCCAGCTAATTGCAACCCCATTGGGCAGCTTTGAAGCTGATTAGAGCGATGGCATGGAAGCCTTGAAGCTATATTAGAGGGACGGCATGATGCAGAGAGAGTGAGATTAAAGGAAAAGAGAGCCCTCTAGTGGAGAGGGGGAGAGAGAGAGAGAGAGAGAGAGAGCGCAAATTGGAATAGATTATTATTAAGCCCGCTTTGGAGACGTGATTTGGAAGAATATAGTAAAGCCTATGGAAGTCAAGCTTCAAGTACATGTCCCAAGTCAAGCTTGGTTGTAAAGGAACAGTTTCATCATGGGACTACAGAAATTTTGGCATACATATGGATATGAGGTTAGGCAGAGCTCCTACTCTCTTTGCATGTTCTTATACCTAGATCTAGTCCATAAGGCACAGGCGGTTCGCTCGATCCTCCCCAACGACATAGGGCTCTCTCAACTTTGCTAGGCTTTCGATAAGAGTTGTTGCAAATGTGTGTGTGAAGAAGAAAAACATAAACAAGAGGAGAAGTTTTAAAGCCCTCATAGATCTGTACGTCGAGTCTTGAACTCAAGACTTGTTAGACATTTGTCTCATCTTAAATTTCTATCCGACGACGGGGGGAGAGAGAGAGAGAGAGAGGAGGGAGAGGTTTCCATTACATTACACTAGTACGGTCGACTGCCTTCGACATCATCTCTCTCTTTTTCTCTCTCCCCCTTTATCGCACGCACAAGGACTTCTCTCCGTTTTGGAGTTTAGCCTTCATGTCGCAGATTTCAACACTTGTAAAGGGCTCCCTCTTCCGCCATATTATGTTAGTTTAGATAAGACAAATGTTGTGTTTGGGAAGGGTTTGCTTTAGCTTAGCCTTGGCTGAAAATTAGATTAGCCGGTTGAAAACCACCTTAAAGGGAAGAAAAACCGGTAAAATATATGGAGGAAAATAGTTCAAAAATCTTGTAAATTTGAAAATTTCTACTAAAATTTCCGGTTTGCATCTTTACAAGGAGCAAATCCGGTAATTTCTTAGCCGCGGGACAGATGGCTGTTAGAATGGGCATGTATGTGTTTGCTCTAACATGTGGTAGAACTTAGCGTAACCTCTCACATAAAGTGAGATTTGCCCCAAAAAAAAATTAAAAAACTACATAAGGTTGTTAGAAAGTGTCAATTAGGGTTGTTAGTAAGAGTGTGTGTGTGTGTGTGAGAGAGAGAGAGAGAGAGAGAGAGAGAGAAAGAGAGAGAGCATGTGTGAGTGTTGACAACTTGCAAGGCCTATGTGGCTTTCACTTGAAGTCTTAAAGACTTGTGCAAGTTCAAAACCCCCAAAAGCTTGCATATATAAATGGAAAACAAGTGCACCTTGGGATTCCCCATGGACTTGTAATCCTAACTTCTTGTTGTTGACTACAATCCTCTCAGCCCATCAACGCATAGATCAAAACCCAAGGCTAAGTCAGGCTCCTAAATCGATTATCAGAGTTGGTCAAGCATCAATTGAGAGATGGTATTTTCTACTAGGAGGGATTCCCTTACTAAGGCATGCTTAGAGAGCACCGAGGACGTCGCTCATCTATATTCGGGCAAAATAATTTTCTCGACCATACACAAGTTCTATTTATGATTTTTCCAAAAGCAAACTTTGGAAATTTTAACCTTATTTTTGCTTAAATCTATGGAAAATTTGTTCTTTCCCTTTCCACAATGAGCATTTTGAATTTGAAAGTGGCATGATTCTTTAGTTGAGGGACACTGTCCCTTAATATCTCGTTCACACTAGGGGAGGAAAAATGCACAAAGAACACCGTTGCAATGCTCGAAATATTTTTATCTTCCATTAACTTACTTGCATGTGAGAAATTTCAGAGATAAACTGACCAGTGTTAGAAAAAAACCAGGGTACAATGTATTTTAACCGACTAAGCCTGTGAAATCCCGATTAGATTTTGAGCTTGCCTTGAAGAAAACCGGCAAATTTACACAAGTTTTAGTGTAAATACCGGCAAAAGCTTCAAATTTTGACCTAAAAACCGTAGAATTTCAAGTTTGTCCTTATTTTCTTCAGTTAGGAAAAATGTATTTTTCTACCCTTGAAACTGACTACATTTGGAGATTTTTACGCTAAACTTTTGTAGATTTTGTGCATCTATGCCTCCCCTAAGCTAATAAACTTTGATAAACAAATATCTCAGCAACTCATAGAGTAATGTAGACCATCCAATCATGAGATCGAGCCCTTTCATCGATTTGTTCTTCTTCTGCCCCATACCATATCTGTCTCGAAGGCACTTAATTTTGTTGAACTAACTATGAAATTGACATTGTGCAAATGACAAGCTCTCCATTAGAAGACCATGTGCTTACTTTGTATTATGTCCACCTCTTGACCTCCCTAATGGGCCACTCTAAACCTCAAATGACAAAGCACATCCTCTGATTGAACTGACCCAATTTCAGTGTCCTTTAGGCAATGGTCACGCGAGGCTTAGTTATCAGTTATTTGAAGAAATAACTAAGCCTCATTCTTGGTCACATGCAAAAAGGAGTATTAAATGAGTTACTAAGCCCTTTGTAACTATGCTAATTTTGGCACAGTTGTGAAGTTCAAGGCATAATTGGGAGGATAAATGAATAACTAAGCCTTGCATCACCATGCATGCAACGGGCTTAGTTATTATTCATTTAATGCTTTGTCTTTGCATAGTTGGTATAGTTATCAATAATTGATAACTAAGCCTAGCATGACCATGCCCTATATGGGACATTTACTTTGAGAGAGAGAGAGAGAGAGAGTTGTGTGTGTGTGTGTGTGGGGAGAGAGAGATGAGTGCAAACGTTAATGATTAGCATTGGTTTTCTCAAGTTCAAGATTCAGCATTAAAGAAACCATCAATTATTTAAAGGATCAGCACTGCAAACTATCATTATCTCCAAACCTTAAAAAAAAGTACAAGCACGAAAATGTTTTTAAAAAATTATGTGTGTGTGTGTGTGTGAAAGGGAGAGAGAGGAGGGGGTCCTCATGACCAAAAAACATGGGGTCTTCAATAAAGACTCCATCATGGAATCGATGATGGGGAGCTAGGCGGGCGAGATGTGAGGTAGATTCGGTTATTCGATTTTAATTGGACGTGTTCGAATTTACTTTATTTTGTCTTTGTTTAGTTTTGCCCAAAAATGTTTACTTTATAGGTTTTAAAATAGGCTTAAGGAGCACCAAAAGTGATTAAGCCATCGTGTTGCCATGGCCAAGGTGATGGATTCAAATCCTCAGTCTCTCGATCATGTGCGCATTTTGCTCATCGTCTATTTGTCTCGAGATTCACATGTCTCCCTCTCTACCATCGATCCAATGACAAGGGGGTCTTCATTAAAGACCTCATATTCTTTATTGACATCGTGACTCGCGACGGGGGGTTGGGGGTGTTTAAAGAAATGAGTGTAATGGCCTTGGTTTCTCCAATTTCAAAATCTACTAACATAATATGGCGAAAGAGGGAACCTTCTTTTACACGTGTCGCAATCTGCGACTTGAAAACTAAAGTTCAAAACAAAAACAAATCCCTTTGCACATAATAAAGAGGGAGAGAGGGATTGAGAGCTTTGGCGGTCGACCGTACTAGTTTAGCACTAAAGAGAAAACAATGATTTGAAGGTATCGACTTAAACCCATCGTTTCGTTTAACTCTAAATCTAAAAACCCACCCAAACACTAAGGCTTCTCTAAAGCTAGAAATCCACCCCAAACACTAAGGCTTTTGCCATCCTCAAGCCAATAACCAAACACTAAGGCCTTTGCCACATAGCAACAAAAAGAAAGGACAATAGTCTATGTCACAATAGGATGGTAAGAGCTCTACAAAATGTAGATTTGCTGTATCCAAAACTTGTTCAAACCAAAAGAAAAAGGCCGCCCTCAATTATGGTTTTCACCTTATCATAAAGGGGTGAAAAGGATCCAAATCAGGTTTCATAAAATAATTTTCCAGCGCGCTCAATGTTCGAGAAAAACCATTTTCTCAAACATACAAAATTCCTTTTCTTGAATTTGCCAAGATATATTTTTAAAAAGTAGGTTATTTTTTTGACTTTTTACACTATTTTCTCTATTTTGGGGCAAAATTTCTCCTTTTGCACTTGCTCTCGATCGACATTTTTGAAATTGAAAACGACGCGATATTAAGTTGAGACACATTTTTCCCGAACACTGCGCGCACTGGATAAAATTGTGCCCAAAAAGTATACATAAAAACAAGTGTGAATATTGCTAAATTTTTAGGTAAAAGGAAACTATCACTTTCCTTCATTCATAATGCCTCGTGTCTGGTTGAGTTGAGTATGCAAAGGGATGATGACAACTTATGCTTCTTTACCTAGATTTTTTACCACAGTAAAAGCATGAGATCTTTTTAGTGCAATGTGGCAGGTAGTTATCAAGAGTAGGCTTGTATATGACACTACTTTGACATTTGGGTAGAAATTCTCACTGAATGAAAAGGTACTTCTCATTTTTCAAAACAAAAAGCACCTGAAGGGCACAGACAGGATAGTTCTTACAATTCAAAAAGTGAAAATTTCACATGCCTTGCCATCAGTGGGAAAAATCAGTTTTCCATACATACAAAATTCCTTTCCTTGAATTTGGCAAAAGGAAATTTTAGAAAATTAGGTTTATTTTTTAGGTTTTTACACTATTTTTGTCTATTTTGGGGCAAAATTTCTCCTTTGCCGCTTGGCCTCAACCGGCATTTTTGAAATTGAAAACTACACGATATTAAGCTGAGACACAGTTTTCCCGAACACTGCTTGCCACTTTACATGCTACCTTCTTCGTTGATTTTTTTTTTTTGAGAAAAGTAGAATTGTATTAAGTAAAAGATGAAAAGAGATATAAAGTACCCACAGGCGGGGGTGGGTAGACCCCAGTACGTGAGAGTTACAGAGACATAGCCTCTTTCATCTTGAGTCTAGAAGGATAGTAAAACTGAGGGACTATTTTACTCCATTGTTGCCATCTACACCCTTTTTGAAGAAAAGAGACAGATTCATTTTGGAAAGGGACATCTTTGACTTGCCTGCACAGTTGCTTTGTAGAGTGAAGAAGATCTCGTTGAAGAAGGGACAAAGGAGGGGCTGAAGAATGTTGAAATACAGAAGCATTTCTTCTGAGCCATATGAACCACATAATGTGTCCTCTCCATATATTCCATAGAGGGACATCCATCCCTTTACAATTGCACAACAATAAGTCTTTAAACTCCAAGGGTTTTAGACTAATTTGAGAAAGGACTTTATGAATTAACTGTATCACATCTCTATTCTTGCAGCAGTTAAACCAAATGTGAATACGATTTGTTGAGGATAGATTATATCTGTTGCAGATACCACTTCCCAGGCCAGCTCTGAGAGCTTTTTCTGCAGTCCAAATGCCTTGATGGTTGATAAGCCACATGAGGGTGCTTTGCCTTTTGTAGTTGGATAAGCCCATAAGCATTTGAATCTATAAGCCCACTGTTTACTGCTCCATTCCAACTTCCATCTTTGATTGAGATTTTGCTTAAGGGAGTTCTCAATTGTTCCTTTGAGTTTGAATTGTGAGTATATCTGTTTAGTAATGGAAGGGGTCCCACTAGTGGCTTGCATTGCTTTGGTTGGTATCTTTAGCTTTGCCATACATTGCTTTGCTCTTTGGATACACCAACTGGCATCTGTAGCTAAAATGGAAAAGTCATTTTGAAGAGATTCAGAAGTTTTGAGCTATCTATTATTTAGCAAATCCTTCCATTGTGTGATTCCAGCCTTAAAGCATTTATGAGCCTTCATGTTGATACCTACTCTGGCCTTGCCTGCAAAATAACCAAACAAAAAATAATCTAGCGAAAAGTTTAAGTGATTAGCTAGAAAATCTTTGATAGATTTCTAGTTGGATTTTATTGTATTCCAGGAATTCCACATTCTGCATACAAGTTTGGAGCCATAAGGATGAAGAAGTCTGGAGATAGTACAACATCTTTGAGATGTAGATTAGTCCAAGCTTTGTACTTCTGCAATTTAAATTTATGCACATCCCTTTTGAGGAGTAATGCCTAGTAGTCTTCTGAGTCTACTGCTCTGCATATCCACTTGGCAGCCATTTTGGTTGAGATAAGAGAGAGATTGAGGATTCCAAGGCCTCCTTTCTCTTTGGGGAGACAACATATGTCCCATGAAACCTTGGAAATCTTAGGATGATCCAAGTCTCCTCCCCACGAAAAAGATCTTGCCAAAGTAAAGACTTGGTTCAACTGATATTTGGTTGGGCACCAACAAGACATGAAAAAAATTCGGGAGGGAAGCAGGTAATGATTAAGAATGAAAGCCCTTGATGAGACAGAAGACCGATGAAACTACCATTTATTGAGTTTGAGTTTAAACTTATCCATGACCCACTCCCATCTTTGAGCATAGGTGATCTAAATCTCTGAGCATAGGTGATCCTAAATCCCATTGCTATTCCTAAGAGCCTAAAGACTTGTCCCTCTCTGATTTCATGGCAACCAGCTTCAGTTATGACAAGGGATTTGATCCTTGTGAGCCTATAACTAGTCTTATTGTGATTAATAACAGAGCCACTGGCCAAGCAAAAGGTGTAAACATTTCCAAAAGCATTCAACTATGTCAGTATCATTGGACATAAGAGAGTTAGTGTCATCAACAAAATGTTGAAGCACAAGTTCTTTGGCAGCTCCAAGGATTTTTATCCCTTTCATTTGTCCTTTTTCTAGAGCATCCTGAACTAACCAGCCCAGAGAATCAGAGCATATAGCATATAAAAGAGGTGCTATAGGGCAACCATGTCTTATGGACCTCTGCAAGGGGAAGATATCAGATAGCTCACCATTAATATCAACTCTTACATAAGCATTGCCAAAGAGAATATGTACGAATTTGATAAAAGTCCTGCCAAAGCCATATTATATCATGCAGAGATTGAAAAATAAAATCCCATTCCATCCTGTCATAAGCCTTATAAAAGTCAATTTTAAAGAAGATGAAATCCAGCTCACTGTCCTGAAGGAATTCTATAGCTTCCCACAAAGCAATAATGGCATCTAAAATAAATCTTCCCTTTATGAAACCTTTCTGCTTAGGTAAAATAATCTGATTCATGAGAGGACTCAGCCTTCTAGCTAGAGTCAAGGAGAAAACTTTATAGACAAAAGTCAGAAAGGAGACAGGCCTCCAATTTCCTAGATCCTCCTTAGTTCCCCTTTTATGAATGAGCCTAATCACTCCAGTATTCATAGAGGTGGACATAGCTCCTACTCTAATAGCCTCAATCCATATGGACAACATATGTGGGACACGAAAATCTTTATAAAGTTTAAAAAACTCATTTGGCAGGCCATCAAGACCAGGAGATTTCACATTCTTCAAAGGGTCTATGACATCTTTTAACTTCCCCTCTGTAAGGGGCTGATCCATCCAATGAGCTATTTGCACAGGAACTGTTTTTTTCCTTATCCTGGCAATATCAGCTCTAACTTTGGTACGGATATCCCCTCTTTTGGGAGGGGAAGAAAAAATATTAGAGGAAAAAGATTTAGCAACCTTCAAGTTTTGATCATGAGAGCTCACAATGAGTCCTTTGTTTTTCAGGAAGGGAATACATCTTTGGCCTTCTTTTTTTTAAGGAGAGTGAACATATGTTTATCAGGTTTGTCTATCTTGCAAACCCAAAAATCTCTTGTCCATAGGATTGAGGCCTTAGGAGATAAAAGCTCTTCATCTCTAAGCTTAGCTTTCAGCTCATCTAATTGGGGACTAGGAGGATTACCAGGAGATAGTCCTTTTTCTAAAATGTCAATTTGCCTCCTTATCATCATTCTTCTGCTACTCCTAAATTCTCTAGCCTTAGCTTTAAACTCAATTAAAGTCTTATGAGTTTTCTTGACAGCACAGTCCCAAGCTTTAAAAGTAGAGATATTACCTGAGAAGGAGTTATCAAAGATGTCTTTTATTTTCTCTCTGACCATTGCTATAGACAGAAGGGATTGGTCCAAGTGAGGCCATCCTAACTACCATCATTTCATAGACCCAACCCTCAACGGGCCATCATCTTCAATTCTCACACACCCTCTGCATCTTCATCCTTCTACCTTCCATCCTAAAAATTGTGCTACTAAAGGTTGTTTTAAGTGACAAGGAGATTGGGAGCTTTCCTAAAAATAGAGGTAAATTTAGGCATTTTCTTTTCATAAAAATAAACTAAGAGTCTTGAGCTAGGAATTGTTAGGAGTGTTGCCTTGAGTCCCCACCAAAACTCTGAAGACTAGAATCAAGCAATCAAAATCGTCGGGTCCGGTTTATGCCAGCCACCAAAATGAAGTTTGTCTAAGTAGTTGTCATCCATCACGAACTATGTAGCCCAATTCCTATATTATTCTCTAAAGGCACTTGATGTGCATATTTGTGCATTCCTTTCTGAGTTAATACAAATCCACTCACAATTATGAGTATGGCCAAAGAAAAAAATAAAGATCTAAGGTGGCTTATAGACTAAAACAAACGTCCTCACTTTTTTGGATATGCAAATATGTACAAAACAAGTAAGAATTTGGTCTCTATAATTGAACTAAGATAGCCTATTGGTTAAACATTCGTGCTGACGAAGCGAGTGCAAAGTTCAAAGCTTGTCAATAGTTGACCATGTTACCATATGCATGTGGTCGTGATGTGTGTGAACACACTAGGACCGCCGTGGCATTTTTTCCCTCTTTAGGAGGTTTTTTCCTCCGTGCATTGTATATACGCCCATCACTCTAGGGCTTTCAATCTTTCCATTGCACACTAAGTAACACACTCTCTATTGTGTGCCTTGAGCTTCCTTCGTCTTCTCCAAGCTGTGTGTGTTTCTCTGCAACCCTAATTCCAACAATTGGTATCATAGCAGGTCACGTCCTCCCGGGCTTAATCACCAGTTGCTACAACATACGCCTTCTCACTTTCTCTGATTCCAGTGAGCTTTGGCGAGCGTTCGCAGGTCAACAAATATTTTGGGAGAACTCGATGAGCTCGGTCTGCTCAGAATTTTGATTTGGGCTCATTTCGGCCTCCCTTTCCAATACAGGCAGTATTGCACAGGCTATTTCGTCATTTTGTGCAAAATTTCTGTCAGTGCCGTTTTCTGCATAACACGTGCCTTATAGTCTTCTACGGTTTGTGCTATATAGCACAGGTTGTTCCCGCTCAGTTTCTCCTATTTTCGGGCAGTTTTCACATTAGGTGCAACATTTACCATGGCTGACAACAAGAACACAGATGTGTTCAAGATGTTTGCTGCTGAGGACAGGTTGGATGGGGACAACTACCCTATGTGGGCTTATATGATGCAACATGTTCTTGTGTCAAAGGGGGTCTGGAACATTGTGCAGGGCATTGATGTACGTCCTGGTTCTGAGGATGTAGGCGATGTTGAGGATGTTGCAGGTCTTGCTGCAAGGATTGCAACTGTTAGAGTTGTTTTGCCTACGGCAGAACAAGCTCGTTGGGATGTTAAGGATGCGCAGGCTCATGCATTGATTGCGTTGTCTGTGAAGCGCACCATTGTTCCTCACATCCGTTCAGCAAAATCTGCAAAACAGGCTTGGGATATTCTAGCAGGTCTTTATGCAAGTTGCAATGAGGCTAAAATTGCTTTGCTGCATAAAGAGCTGGAGTCGAAGATTATGCATGAGGAAGATGATATGGACACTTTCCTTGCTAGTGTCAAGGATATCAATGAGCAACTTATTTCTGCAGGTGAAGTTATTTCAGACAGTTCCCTTGTGCATACTGTTCTTGATGCCTTACCAGATTCTTACCAGACTTTTGCTAGTACTTGGAGACTTATGACCCAAGGAAATCCAGAAGCTGTCAAGTTTGATGCATTATGCACGTTGCCGTTGCAAGAGTCACTTTCCATAAAAAACAGGACTAGATAGCGTGTAGTTGAACAGGCTTTTATTGCTTCTCAAAGAAAGGGTGGTAACAGCAATGCAGCCACTTCTTATGGTTCTGCTGCGAGTGGCAAAAATTCTGTTCCTAATGCTTTTGCTGGCAGCAATTCGTCTAGAAATTCTGGTGATAAGGGCAAAAAGAAGATGCATTGCCATTATTGTAAAGCCAATGATCACTTGATCAAGTCGTGTCCTAAGTTGAAGGCCAAAGAGGCTAAGAAGAAAGAGGGTGGTTCCACTGCAAATGCCGGTTCCACTACAAATGCAGCCATTGTTGAGTCTTCTGTGAAAGGAGACTGTGTTGCTGATGTTGATGCAGAATGGGCTTTTAGCGCAGAGTGCACTTACAATCCTGTTGTCCATGATGCATGATTGTCAGTTGCTGCAGATTCACATGTGTGGTATTTCGACAGTGGTGCTACAAGGCACATTGACTCACATCGTGAATTGTTTACCTCTCTCGAGTCTGTCCCTCATGGGAATTCAGTCACTTGTGCCAACAATGCCTCTTATCTAGTTTAGGGAGTTGGAAAGATTGTGCTCACTGCTGCTAATGGCAGTTCCTTCACACTTGTTGATGCACTTTATGTACCTGGGATCAAGAAGAATCTCTTGTCTGTATCCGCACTTGCTAGACTTGGACTTGTAGTCAGATTTGTGGATGACAAATGTACAGTTCATGATCTCAGTTTTGGTGATGAAATTGTTGCATCTGGGCTTTTGTGCCGTGGGCTGTATAAGCTCACTTTGTATGACAAGTGTGGACAAAATTTTGCAAATGCTGTTGCAGATTCAAAGGCTATTTCAGATGCAAAACTTTTGCATGCACGTTTTGGTCATCTGAATTTTGCCAGTTTGCTGCGTTTGTAGAAATCTGATATGGTTGCTTCTTTGCCGCCTTTTGAAGCACCTGTCAAACATGTTTGTGAAGGCTATATTTTGGGTAAGATGCAGCGTTCTAAATTTCCAAAGAATGGTTCAGTTCGGGCCACATGCAGGTTGCAGCTTGTGCATAGTGATGTTTGTGGGCCCATGCAAACTCCGTCCTTGGGCAATTACCTGTACTTCGTGACTTTCATTGATGATTACTCCAGGCATGCATGGGTATTTCCGCTTAAAGCGAAGTCCGAAGTTTTTATGTGCTTCAAACAATTTCTGGCTATGGCTGAAAATGTCTCGAAATGTACTATGGACACCCTCCGTTCCGATCGAGGGGGGGAGTATATGTCTCATGAATTTAATGCATTTCTGGCTAGTCGTGGGATAAAACACCAATGTACAGTGCCTTATACACCTCAGCAAAATGGTGTTGTTGAGAGAAAAAATAGGTCACTGAAGGAAATGGCACTATGTATGGTCAAAAGTCAAGCTTTGCCGCATTCTTTTTGGCTTGAGGCCATCATGTGTGCCACTTATGTACTTAACAGGTGTCCTACGAAAGCTCTGCAGTCTATTACTCCATATGAAGCATGGCATGATAGAAAGCCTTCTATTGAGCACATGCGTGTTTTTGGCTGTTTGCAATATGCTTTGGTGCCACAAGTGCAACGCAAAAAATTGGATGATAAGGCTGTCAAATGTATTTTTGTTGGTTATAGTGCTGAAAGAAAAGGTTACAGGTTGTATCATGTGCAAACAAAACGTATTCTGGTTTCTTGGGATGTATTGTTTGTGGAAGATTCTGTTCAGCCCTTGCTGTCATGTACTAGAGAAGGTAATGTAAGCTCACAGGACATTTATGACACTTTGTTGCCTCTTTTCAGTGGTGGAAATACGAATGTAAGTTCCAATGAGGCAAATGTACAACCTATGGGGGTTTCTGAAAATGTTTTAGATCAGCCTATTACTGATGCAGATGTACATGATGTACTTGATGAGGAAAGGGCTGAAAATGAGCAGGCTAGAGGTACGCCAAAATGGCTGGTGCACACTTTGCATGACAGTAAATTGGATGCACCTTTTTCTAGTCGTACTCGTTCAGGCTCTCACCATGCATCTTATGCATCAGATTGTTATGCTTTGGCTGTGTCTAGCTTACATGATGTTGAGGAGCCTCTGTCTTTTGATGAAGCACAGAATTCAGAAAATTGGATGGCTGCCATGCAATCAGAATATGATGCACTTATAGAAAATGACACATGGACTTTATGTGATTTGCCTCTTGGCAAAAAGTCCATTGGTACGAAGTGGGTTTACAAGTTGAAACACAAGCCAGATGGTAAGATCGATCGCCATAAGGCTCGACTTGTTGCAAAAGGTTATGCACAACAAAAAGGCATAGATTATGAAGAGACTTTTGCTCCCACTTATCGTATGACTACTGTATGTTTTCTATGTGCATTGGTAGCTCATTTTGATTGGGATGTACATCAATCAGACATTGTTACTGCTTTCTTGAATGGTGACATATTTGAGGAAGTTTATGTAACGCAGCCTCACGGTTTTGTCATAAAAGGACAAGAGGACAAAGTGTGCAGATGTAAGAACGCTTTGTATGGGTTGAAGCAATCTCCTCTTGCTTGGTATGAGAAAGCTAACACTCATTTGGTTAAACGAGGCTTTTGTAACAGTCCAACAGAAAGCACATTGTATGTAAAGCGTGAGGGTGATGTACTTCTCGTTGTGGTTCTTTATGTTGATGATTTGCTGATCACTAGACCAAATGAGAGACATATTGCTGAATTTAAGGCTGGTTTGAATGCTACTTTCAAGATGAAAGATTTGGGGCTGTTGCATCATTACTTGGGTATACAGTTTAAGCAGTGTGATGGTGGTATTGCCTTGTGTCAGAAAAGTTACATAGAGACATTGCTATGTAAGTTTGGACTTGAGGACTGCAAACCTATTTCCACTCCCATGGAAACAGGTTTGAAGTTGATTCTACATGATGCTGGCGATCCTGCAGATGTCACTCTTTACCAAACTGCTGTTGGCTGCCTCATTTATGTATGCAACACAAGGCCGGATATTTAGTTTGCAATCTCACAGGTCAGCAGATTTATGCATAGCCCAGGGTCTTGAAGGAGTACGAGCGGAAGTGCGACGCGAGAGAGAGTGCGAGAAGAAGAGAACGACGATATGGTGAACTCGCTCTACTGTAATGTGTAGAGCATAGTGAGTTCTTATTAGGTTTTTACAAAAGAATATGTGTATATACCTGGCGGCCCGCCCACTTACCTGGGCGACCACATTGGGCTTTATACCCCAACAACCTCCCACTTAAAGTCCAATGTGGTACTTTAAGTGTGAGAGAAGCTACTATACAAGAGATGTAGAGAAGTGATGTACTACCCTACACCTAACTGCTTGCAAAAATGCGCAAAGCTCTCTGAGGGAAGTCCTTTTGTAAGTAGATCAGCAGGATTTTCTGTGGTGTGAACTTTGACAAGCTGAAGTTGCTTATCCTCGAGCATTTCCCTGATGAAATGATACTTCACATCCACATGCTTTGTCTTTGAGTGATAAACTGGATTGCGAGCCAATTGTATAGCACTTTGACTATCACAATATAACACAGGCATCTCTTCTTTGATTCCCAAATCTGTTACTAGTCGATTAAGCCAAATTGATTCTTTGCATGCCTCTGATGCTGCAACATATTCAGCCTCTGTAGTAGACTGAGTAACACAATCTTGTAATCTAGAACGCCATGATACTGCTCCACCAGCCAATGTAAAGACATACCCTGACGTAGACCTTCGGTTGTCTAAGTCACCTGCATAATTTGAGTTTGTAAAACCCTTTACACTTAGCTCCTGACTCCCATAGCATATACGGATACTCTTTGTAGCTTTCAGGTATCTCAATATTCCTTTCACTGCCTCCCAATGTTTCTTGCCTGGGTTTGACATGTATCGACTGACTACTCCCACTGCAAATGCAATGTCTGGGCGAGTAGCAATCATTGCATACATCAAACTACCCACTGCAGACGCATATGGAATCTTATCCATTTCAGCCTGTTCTTCCTCAGACACAGGACAATCTTGTTTGCTAAGTTTCACATATGGTTGCAATGGCACACTCAATGCCTTTCCCTTCTCCATATTGAAATGTTGCAAAACCTTGTCAATATACTTTGTTTGAGATAACCAAATCAACTTCTTTGATCTGTCTCTCTCAATGCTCATACCAAGTATATGACTTGCCTCACCCATGTCTTTCATGTCAAACGATTTTGCCATCTTTGACTTCAAAGCTGAAATTTCTTCCAAGTGCTTGCCAGCAATCAACATGTCATCCACATACAAAATAAAGATCAGCCAACTACCATCCTTAGCCTTCTTTGTATATAGACAGTGATCGAACTCACTACGTTTGTAGCGTTGAGAAAGCATAAACTTGTGGAATTTATGGTACCATGCCCTCGGTGATTGTTTTAAGCCATAAAGACTCTTAAACAACTGGCATACCCAATCTTCCTTGCCTTTCTCAACAAACCCTTCTGGCTGCTGCATGTAAATTTCCACATCTAAATCACCATGCAAGAACGTTGTCTTGACATCCATTTGGTGCAACACCAAATCTAACATGGCAACCAATGCAAGAAAGCATCTCAATGTAGTCATTTTGACCACCGGAGAAAAGACTTCATCAAAGTCAATGTCTTGTTCTTGCTTAAAGCCCTTGGCAACAAGCCTTGCTTTGTACTTTGGCTGACTATCATGAGCTGTGATCTTATACCTGTAAACCCATTTACAAGGTAGAGCCTTTTTGCCCTGTGGTAATTTAACTAGCTTCCATGTCTTGTTTTTATGCAGAGCTGTCATCTCTGACTGCATGGCCAATTGCCAATTCCCAGAGTCCTTCATTTGCACTGCTTCCTTGTAACATGAAGGCTCATTGCAATCAGTCAACATGACATAGTTCATAGATGGAACAAACCTATCAGGAGGTTGCGTGACACGTCCAGATCTACGCACAATAGGTGTCTCAGGCTCAGCCACAACCTGTGGTTCCACTCTATCCTGTCCTTGCTCCTCTTGAGCTCTGACATTTTGTCTTGCACGTGCAGGTCCATCTTTTTGGAAGACAACTCTTCTAATCTCCTCAACCCTCTCTGGTTTAGAATGATATGTGGATTCATTAAAGTGAACATCATTGCTGCGGACAACCTTTCTGGATTCAGGATCCCAAAGTCTGTACCCCATCTCACCAGAATTACCATAGCCTAGAAAGATGCACTTTATACTCTTTGGCTCAAGTTTGTTCCTAAATTCCTTTGGAACGTGAGTATATGCCTCACAGCCAAAGACTCTGAGATGCTTGTATGAGGGCATTTTGCCTGACCATACCATCTTTGGCACTGAATCCTTTTGCAAAACCTTGCTAGGAGATCTATTTACAAGATGAACAGCTGTTGATACAGCTTCAACCCAAAACCCATTTGGCAGTTGTGCATTAGACAACATACTTCTGACCTTCTCTTGTGTGGTCCTATTCATCCTCTCAGCAACACCATTTTGAGGAGGATTGTAAGGAGCAGTAAGTTCACGTTTTATACCTTTTGACTCACAAAAGTCCTGAAAGGCCTTTGAAACATACTCTCCACCATTGTCAGTGCGTAAGCATTTAAGCTTCTTGCCACTCTGATTCTCCACAAGTGTCACAAACGTTTTGAAAACACTAAACGCTTCATCCTTGTGCTTGAGAAAGTAAACCCATACTTTCCTCGAGTAATCATCTATAAATGTCATAAAGTAAGAAGCTCCCCCTAGAGATAGGTTAGGCATAGGTCCACACAAATCACTATGAACAAGTGCCAACTGTGTATCTCTTCTACTGCTTCTATGCTTATGTGGCTGCTGTGTTTGCTTACCATACAGACAATGTTCACAGAATTCAAAATCATTAAATGAAAAGCCAGGCAAATAACCAGAACGAGACAAGATTTCCATTCCCTTCTTGGACATATGTCCTAACTGGCTATGCCACAAAGAAACGTTCGGCTGCTCGGTTACATTGATTACATTTTTAGAGACATTTGATACATAAATCATGTAAAGTCCTCCAGACTTTACTCCACGTGCTACTGTCATAGAACCCTTGGATATCTTCCACATGTTTTGTCCAAAAGTGGTGACGTAGCCAGCATCATCAAGTAAACCTGTGTTGATCAAGCTCTTTGTAATTGCGGGAACATGTCTCAGATTCTTCAGCGTGAAAGAAGAGCCATTCTGAAACTTCAATTGAACATCTCCAACACCTAAGATCTTACATGTCTGCCCATTGCCTAGCCAAACATGATCTTTAGTGGTCACATAAGAGGTAAACCACTCCTTGTTTGGAGACACATGAAGTGATGCCCCTGAGTCTATAATCCAGTCACTCAGTGCATTTCCATGAGATGCTGTAAGAAGAGCTGAGTCCATTGTATTCTTCAAGAAGTAGATGTCTCCTGACACTAGACTGTCATCCTCTGCAACAGTGTTTGTCACATTTATTTCTTGAATCTTCACTGAGGACTTGTTCTTCTCACCATGGTCTTCAGCTTTCTCTTTGCCTTTTTCTGCTTTCCATTCTTTGCAGTCTTTTTTCATGTGACCCTTCTTGCCACAATGGTAGCATTCTATGTCACTCTTGCCTTTAGCACTGCGGGACTTGCTACGAGACTGATTCCTCTTTCCACCTTTGTACTTTTCTTTGGTCCTTCCCCTGACAACTAAGGCTGTTCCTTTGCCTTTGTCCATTGTCTTTCTATTGGTTTATTCAGTAAGCAGACTTCCTTCTACACCTGCTATGTTCAAACCATCTGGAGGTGCAGAATTACTCAAAGTTGTGCGAAAAGTGTCCCAACTTTCCGGCAATGTGATCAACAGGAACATAGCTCTAACAGGTTCATCAAACTTGACACCTTGAGCTGACAACTGACTGTAGATTGTGTTGAATTCATTCAGATGATTGGACATAGGTGTCCCTTCTTTCATCTTCAAATCAACAAGCTTCTTAAGCCAGTATACCTGTGAAGCTGCACTCTGCTTCTCATAAAGATCACTCAGCTTTAACCATGCTTGATAAGCCGACATCTCGTCTGCTACATTGAAGTAAACGCTTTCTTCCAAAGTCAGCATAATGGTAGAAAGTGCCAATTCATCCATTTCGCTCCATTCATCTTCGTCCATATCTTCTGGTTTTATCCCCTTGAGCTTTATAGGTTTTATCTGCTTCTTTTGTACCAACACGTGCCAAATCTGCTTCTTCCACAATGGGAAATTGGTTCCATCCAGCTTCTTGATATTGTAAAGAGCAGTGTCCTGTGATCTAGCCATAGCTACGCTTCACAGTAGTTTACTTTTCTGGGAGAAATTTGGCAGAGTTTCCCCTGTAAACTGACCTCTGAACCAATATCGACCTGTCAAATGAACCAAGAAAGCTTCAGATTCTGCAGAAATTTTGGCAGAGTCTCCTTTGTAAAATGGATCTGGTGTACTAAAAACAGACCAAAAAACAGCTCAAAAAACACTGTCTCTCTGACACTGTAAGCTGCGGGTAAACCTGTCCTGCACCTGTACTGTCTCTCACTGTCCTGTCACTGTCCTATAAGCATAGACTGCGACAATGCCTCAACGGCAGTAAAGCAAAGATGCAATCCCAACTGTCTAACTCACAGTCAATACATCCTAGCTACCTATCTAAGGGTGCTCGAGGGATCGCTCCAAGACCTGTATCACCGAAAGGATCTCAACATTCGAGAATCCCCCAGCTCAAAAAAACCTCACTCGAACCTCAACAAAGGCTGCAGTAAATCTGATAGTACATAGACTTCCCACAAAGTCATACATCCACAAATTTCCCACTGTATGCTGTAACCGCTGCGGCGGTTGTTTGCTGCGTGACTCACAGCCAGCAAACCCTCAACAGACATACATCATCTCTGACAATACATCCCATGTGGAAGTACCTGCAATGTCAGGATGAAATCTGGAATATCAAGCAGCAAACACAAGCTACCTGATGAACTAGTGGATGTCGCCCACAGTCTGTGTGTAGATGCGCCTGTGTCGTATGTGACACGCCTCCAAGAACTGTGAGCCGTCCTTCGATGTGTAGACAGCCACAAATCAACACTCTGGGAGTGTCGATATCCTCAGCACCTGCAGTCGTAGGCCGAAAACCCCAAATTTGCAGAGTCGGATCTGCACCCGTCGAGACCACGTAGTCGAAAATGGCCTGCGTAGACCTTTGTCGAAGCCGAACGGTGGCCGAGATGACCTCAGAATGAAATTCTGAGAACACCGAGTCCTTCGGGCTCGCCCACAAGATTTGGGGCCGTGTCTTCGCCTGTCGAATTTCACTCCAATGTGAGCTGGTGACTCTAGCCTCCTGCAGTGCTGCCCCCGAGTCTCGATCTGAGCTCTATTACCAGTTGAAGGAGTACGAGCGGAAGTGCGACGTGAGAGAGAGTGCAAGAAGAAGAGCATGACGATATGGTGAACTCGCTCTACTGTAATGTGTAGAGCATAGTGAGTTCTTATTAGGTTTTTACAAAAGAATATGTGTACATACCTGGCGGCCCGCCCACTTACCTGGGCGACCACATTGGGCTTTATACCCCAACAGGTCTAAGCATTGGCAGGCTGTCAAGAAGATTTTCCACTACCTTAGTGGCACTTTACATCTTGGCTTGTTTTATCCCAAGGGGGGATCATTGCTGCCAGACTTACATGCTTTTTCGGACTCAGATTGGGCTGGTTGTTTTGACACGCGAGTGTCCACAAGTGGTTTTTGTTTCATGCTTGGAAGTTCATGTATATCATGGTTGAGCAAGAAGCAACCTACTGTGGCCACCTCGAGTTGTGAGGCGGAGTACAGGGCAGTCTTCACATCTACGGTTGAGTGTGTATGGCTCAGACACCTTATGGCTGATTTGGGTGTTGGAAAAGACACTGCCAACACTATCTACACTGACAGTCAGAGCGCATTGGCAGTTGCGAGGAACCCAGTTTTTCATGCTCGCACAAAGCACATTGCGATGCATTACCACTATGTCAGGGAGAGGCTCTCAGCAGGAGAGATCAGCTTGGCTTATGTGCCAACATAGGACAACCTTGCAGATCTTTTCACAAAGGCATTGTCTCGTGAGAAGCTTGAAGCTTTCCGCAAAGCTTTGGGCTTACTCCCCTTTGTGGAGTGATCCTGTCCTAAGGGCATGGCACTTCCCTTTACTCATGTGCCAGCTCTCGTTCACCGCATCACTCCAGGGGGGATTTGTTACTATATACATGTGGTAGTGATGTGTGTGAACACACTAGGACCGCCGGGGCATTTTTTCCCTCTTTAGGAGGTTTTTTCCCCCGGGCATTGTATATACGCCAATCACTCTAGGGCTATCGATCTTTCCATTGCACACTAAGTAACACACTCTCTATTGTGTGCCTTGAGCTTCCTTTGTCTTCTCCAAGCTGTGTGTGTTTCTCTGCAACCCTAATTCCAACAGACCATGCACTCTTCACTGCCAAAGCTTTTGTCTAGCCTCTATTGCACATACAGTTGTTTTGCACCATTCCATATCCTACCTTTCATGGAGCATAAATATCACGATAATGAAACAAATTCTCTTGCAATAATCAATGAAGAGAATAAATTCTTGGAGGAGGTGGAGCTAGGGAGTAGAGCTGACTCTGAATGTTCTATACGGCTTGCATGTTACCTCGCCCCTTTCGAAGATCTTTCCCCCCTTTCACCTCTACCATTGCTTGTGTCCAAAAGTCCCTTCCCCCCCTCTCTCCCCTCCCCCTAGGGGGAAGGGGTGAGGCTACATGGAGCTTTAGGAAGCATTGCGCAATGGGATGGTTTGAGCAGGGCCGAGAAACCCAGGAAATGGTGTAATCCCGTCGTCTCGTCTCCTTCTGTCACAACCCTCAATCCGTTGTATCAAGGGTCTTTTGTCATTGGCAAACCAATGCAACCCCCTTCATCTGTGTTTCCACCTGCGCTACTAGGTATGTTTAGCCCAAAAGGTTTGTTTTTTCAAGCTCCCCCACCTCCTTATGCATCCATGGCTAGTATGCCTCCCAGAAACTCTTTCAATGGAGGGGTTCAATACTGTTGAGAAAATGAGGACCTCCAATACTCATCTGCTGACCTAGGAGCAGGCTCATGGTAAGATTAATGCTAGATTTGCCTCAAGCCTAATACATCCAGACAGCAAAGCCTATTCAGAACAGCTGAGAGAAGGGAATTAGGGCTTATGGTCTCAAACCCCACTTTAGGTCAAGTTCCAAAATCACGATTATTAACAGCAGTGGATTTTTGACCTAGTCGTTTTCGACCAGAATGCATCTAAATGCTTAGCAATGATGCCCCAATACCCCACCTATGCTTAGTTTTTTATTTTAAAAGTGTAAATTCCTAGTTATGATGAAATTAGGCCGCGAGTCAGCGACGCCAAAAGCTACAAAATATTGTGATGTGTTTACGTCAATGCGTATTTACCTACGATTACAATGCAACAAACGCGACTGCAATGTGACAACCGGGGAGGGAGTAGGAAGCGCAAGAAGGAGAGGAGTGAGCGCCGTTAGCTCACGCTGTGTATTTCATTATCTAAAACTTATAAAAAACTTACTAAAATTGGCTTTTATACCTTAGCCAAGGTTTTTGGGTGGTCAAAACTAATAATCTGGAGTTCTATCAAAGCTGGGTAATGACTAGCTGATACAATCTGGAAGCTTGTAGCCTCGCCTCATTAATTACAGAGTTTATCCAAGAAAATAGGAGTTACAATATTCCCGATTTATCAAAATAATAAATATTTTACAAAGAGAACTCCAAAAAATGGTGTCCGTGTTAGCTTGCTGCTAACATCTTGGAACTCTTATTGAGATTGTAACATGTTACAATTATCACAATGGCTAAATAAATTGGGAAATTACAATACCTGGCTATTTTGGGAAAATGTGAAAAGTGTGTAACTCCAATCTTCACTGCTTCTTCATATTCATCTTTGATGCGCATCCGTACGTCTTTGGTCTTTAGCAGCTCCTGTTAACTGACGTTGGCTCAATTAACACTTAGCAATAACAAAAAGCATGGCCAAAAGCCCGTTGTATCTCAACATATTGACAATTGGCATGCTCCCTTGGCACCCATCATTTGAAACTTAGGCCACTTTTAAGGACCTATGCTCAGTATGGGTGGAGTTTGTCAACCTTTCAATATGGCTACAAGATGGCTGCATGGTAATCTGAAAGACATGGCCTACACATTGGGAACCTTGCTTTTCATCCCTTCTAGCAATAAACTTGGAATTATTGTAAACAAGGTCTGTATCTACTAGGACACTCAGAAGCCGCAACAAAAAATATGGTCATATTTATGGGAGCCGGCATTAAGGTAATTGCGTAAAAATTCAGCATGTTCTTCAAATCATTTTATATATATCACGAGAATGGTAACATGACACTTTTATGTCCTTGGACACTTTTGTGTCCTGTTAAGTGACCATTTTGCTTGAATTATTTGAAGAGTATGAAAATGAATTTCTAGGTGCTATATATCCACAAAGTTGTCTTATGAGCTAAAAAAAACTTGATTTTTTTTTTTGGAGTATCGATTTCACCACTATATTTACTCTTGCACAACATTTTTGAACCTAAACTTTGTGAAAAAACGGGTCCTATTTTTGGCTTTTTTTCATTTTTTTGCAGCTATACCACTCTAAACTTCATATTTGTGAGGTTTAGATTGCTAGAGGATAAGCCTTCATAGTTCTCAACATGTTTTGATGCTTGTAGGGAGAGCTAAGTGTTAAAATTGAAAGCTATGACCAACTTACAAGAATTGCATAATCCTGTTTTTTGGTCAAAATTAGCACTTTTATGATTTTTTTGGTGGCTTTCTTGATATCCAAATTCAATTTTGATCGTGTAAGTGTAATGTATAACATAAAGCTAATCTTACTTGAGTTTTGGGGGACCTAATATGCTATATAGCATAGTATATGATGATGGTTGAGTTTTTTGATTACCGAAGAATACAGAACATTTTAGAGTAGCAAGTATAACTTTCTCAATATTGCTAGTTTCTTAGGCCAATTGTGTGTATTTTGTAGGTAGTAATTATATCTAATCATAAACTACAAACTTTGCTAGATATTGAGTAGTTTCTATGGGGTTTCTAGAGGTCATAATGTAAAACCCAGTTTTTTCATGTTTGCTGTATTTAGCACTTTATCATTGCTCCCAAGGTTCCACTTAGTAAGAGATCCATTATCCTTTTGACATGCTCCATGGCTCCTATTGGATCCAAAGGTCCAAATGAAACTAAGAAAACATGTATATAGTATCTGTATTGAGCGTGACTATAGAAACTTTGATGATACGTCCGTAGAATGACAATAATGCAACTTTTTTTTACCTATTTTTTTGCCCAAAAAAATTTTAGTGAGGTAAAAAAAACCATATGTTTTGATCACCAACCCATTGAAGTCAACGGGGAATTTTATCTCATGTTCTACAAAAATCCCCACTCTTATTTATATGCAATCAACGTAAGAAATTGATGTTTTGGGCAAAATGCACTGGTCCATCAACTTTAGAGGCTTGTAGTGACCAAGGGATGAGAAATCTTATAAGTTTCTCATTTTTCCCATATGTAGTAGTCCTTGAACTATAAGCTCATGAAAGGATTTTCAAAATGAGTGGATCTACTATGGTTTTGGAATTTTTTCCCAAAACCCTGAAATGACACTTTTATGTCCTGTTAGGTCACCACTCTAGTGATATTGCAATAATTTTGGACAGTATACAAGAGCTTGCCCAAGGAACCTGACCAATATGGTAGATTGTAAGAGAGGAGCCCTGCTTAGGCAAATATGGATGTGGAAAAGCTCTCTAGTGGGATAGTGACCATTCAATGAAGGACGGTGCAATGGGGATGCAAAACTAAACATGAAAACAAAAGAACATCTAGTTAAGAAAAACAAAGCATTTGATTTAGGCAAAAAGGGCACCCAAAACTTTTGGCTCACCACTTCTCTTCAGCAAAAGCCAGTATCTCAAGTAATCTAAAAGATTGTTTTCTCAAATGTCTTTAGAATGGAACATGATGGGTGGCAAATTGTCTCTAGCAATTCATGTAAGCACTTTAAATCACAAGCATGGGCCACCGAGCAACAGAAAGAGAATCCACCAGACAATACAAAGGCTCCAATTCAGTACAAACAAGAATCTATTTGAAGTACTTCGGGATGAAAATTCTAAGGACCCTAGGATTACTAAAAATGGTTGCTTCTTGGGCCGAGGTTGTAGAAAAGGACCATAAAGAGGGGGATCTCGATTTCATGAAGGATGAAAACCAAGAAGAGAATAGAGAGGAATCCATCCTTGAGGTGGCCCTCTCAATGATGGAGAAATTTGTTAGAAATAGGGTTCCAAGGATGCACACGCAACTAGGAGAAGAGTATGTTTCTTAGTGCACAAAAAAGAAAGACAAGTTAGCCCTAGACTGATGGGCATACATACAATGCATGGGGGGGAAAACCTCCTACTGAGGGAAAAAGTGCCACTATGGTCCTAAGTGTGTTCACACATACTAATGCAACAAACAAGAAAAATTCAGCTGCCCAAAATGTGCATGCCAAAATTTGACATCTAAAATGGGGGGAAAAACCTCCCAATGAGGGAAAAACTTCCACTATGGTCCTAAGTGTGTTCACACACACCAATTCAACAAGCAAGCAAAATTCAGCTACCCAAAATGTGCACAAATACATTTGCAAAATTCTACCCACACTTGTAAGTGAGCTTATACAACCCACGACATAAAATGCCAGCTGCAACAATTTCATCTCCAAACTGAGATCATGAGCTGTACATCTGTCATCCACAAATTTCACAACAAGGCCAAGTATTGTAGGTGTAGATACAAAAACAAAAGGTTCTTTTTTATCCTTGGAACATAAAGTGCATCAACAAGTGTAAAAGAACTGCCATTTGCAAAAGTTAGCATCTTCTCTCTAACTCCCTTGAGCGGATAAGAGGCATTGTCGACACAAGTAACCGTATTTCCGTGAGGGATAGCCTCAAGAGAGGCAAAGAAATCACACTATGAAGTAACGTGCTTTGTAGCACCACTACCAAAGTACCAAACATTTGGCTCTGCAGCAACTGACATGCATGCATCATGGACAGAAGGATAATAAGTACACTCTACATTAAATGCCCACTCTACATCTATATTAATCTCCCATTAATAGAAAAATTATACAATAGCTACATTGGTAATATATCTAACCCCTTTCCTCTTGGCTTCTTTGGCCTTCAACTTAGGACATTGCTTGATCAAAGAATCATTAGCCTTGCAATAATGGCAACACATCTTCATCCTGCCTTCTTCACTAGAATTCCTAGATGAGTTTCTACAAGCAAAAGCAGACCTAGTCGACCTACACACAAATCATCAATGGGGTCGACCTGCACTAAACGTACGAGATTGGGATTAAAGGGTGTGTGCCACTCAGAGGAGCACAGTTAGTAAGACAATGAATGCCATTAAATGCCTTGCTCTATGAAGATAGCTTTTGCTTGGAAGGAGAAACATCAAATATGTATGTTGTGTCAATTGATGGCCTCAAAATAAGGGCCAATATACCCACTATTCAGGGGTAGGGAATCCCTTTATAAGGGTGGAGCTCCTCAAGCGTGACCCCACATATTATCTTAAGGGCTCATGCAACTCAAGAAGTTGATGATATCTCCCCTCAAGTGGTAGCTCCCTCAACCTCTTTTTTTTTGTTTCCAAGAAAAAATTCATCCATTAGTTAAAAAGCTTGCCCAATGGGCTACAAACTGCCCATACTAGAGAGGGCTACATCAAAAGGTGGGGAGACGCTCCCAATGAAAAACCTAGATATGAACAATAATGGCTAAATCAAGATATGGGAGGAGGAAAACATTACATTGGTGAGCAGTAGTGGCATCTAGGTTCCTCATGAGCTATGGTGATGAAAGGCCCTTGCCACCAAAGTTGCAAGAAGGGGCACTTTCACATGTGGTTGGAGTTTCCTTGAAGCCTCTCAAACTGTCCCTTTAGTGTATGAATCAACTGCATCCCATATGTCTCGCACAATGTCCACTAGTGGTACGGGCCGATTCTCAAAGATGTGGAAGTATCAAGCTCTCTAGATCAACCAAAGTGTCAAGTTGAAAATGAGCTCTCAATAACTCTCTTTATCTTCACACCACTCTTGATGTACAAGGTCCGTGGTAGGCTCGCATCTAGGCCGACCTTCTTGAATCACAATCTATCTATTGAATGAAGCCATCTCAAAACAAAGTGTTGCGCCCGTGAGGATGGACCAAGTTGTAACACCCAGCGTGTACTAGCTAGTTGTTGAAAGTGCACGTATCCGGGGCTACAAGCTTCCAGATTATATCAATCTGTCTTTATTTAGAGCTCCCAGATTATTAGTTTTGACAACCAAAAACCTTGGCTAAGGTATAAAAGTCAATTTTTGTAAGTTTTTTATAAGGTTTTCGATAATAGAAGAATAGCGTGAGCTAATGACGCTCACTTCTCTCCTTCTCGTGCTTCCTACTTCCTCCTAGGTTGCCACATTGCAGCCGCATCTATTGCATTTGCAACCGAAGGTAAGAGCTCAACGCATTGACATAAGCATTTCAAGATATTTCGTAGCTTTTGGCATCACTGACCCGCAGCCTAATCTCATCATAAGTAGTAATTTACACTTCAAAATCAAAAACTAAGTATAGGTGGGGTATTGGGGCATCATTGCTAAGCATTTAGATGCATTCTGGGTCGAAAACGACTAGGTCAAAAACTCACTGCTGTTAATAATCATGATTTTTACACTTGACCTAAAGTGAGATTTGAGACTATAAGCATGCTGCTTAGGTCTTATAAACATTACTTAGAAGTTTCGTAACGTTTGGATGTCGTTTGATGCTGTAACAGATGTGCTTTGTTTGCCGATGAGCAATTGGCTTTTGGTGATTTTTGTCATTTGAGTGTAGCCTGAGTTAGATGCGAGTTATTTGTTGTTTTCCAAGAGATTGACAACCTCTTGTAGCCTCTATGTACTAGTTGAGTTAGCTTCATCCCATGGATTGACAATTTATTCGTGGTTCTCGCTATGTCTGCAATAAGATAGGAGTGAGGTTAGACACCCGTCCCACATTTGGCGCCGTTGCCGAGGATCGAAGAGACCTAAACTAGGGAAATACACGAGCGTCTTGTGAAGTTATCCTTTAACTTCATCTAGGTTCACCTAGAGTCAAAACATTTTTTTAAAACTGTATAGCTTAAGATTGTCATCTTTTGCTATCTAGAGGTAGCTTGTAAGTAAATCATACTTGCTAAGTACCTTTAGGATTGTAGGAGTATAGAATTAGATTAGGATTTGAGAATGATTAATGGACAAGACAAGTCTTAAGATCAAGGCTCACAAAATAATAAAAAACAAGAAAACGAGTGTTTGTGGACACTTTCCACAACCCCATTGCAGTAGAACCTAGGAGTAGAGTAAGTAGAATCCGAGGTGGATTTCAAAACATTGCTCTCTCCAAAAAAATCAATTGTGAGTTGTTATGTGAAGTTGCAAAATTTCAAGTCTACAGCTAGAAATAGCACCAAAATACTGTCAACCACTCAATCCGACTGGAGAGTATGCTTTAGAAGTTGTATGAACCAATGGGTAAGTGTTGGAATTAAGGTTGCAGAGAAACGCACACAGCTTGGAGAAGACGAAGGAAGCTCAAGGCACACAATAGAGAGTGTATTACTTAGTGTGCAATGGAAATATGGATAACCCTAGAGTGATGGGCGTATATACAATGCACGGGGGGGAAAACCTCCTAAAGAGGGAAAAAATACCCCGGCTGTCCTAGTGTGTTCACACACATCACTACCACATGTATATGGTAACAAATCCCCCCTGGAGTGATGGGGTGAACGAGAGCTGGCACATTAGTAAAGGGAAGTGCCATGCCCTAAGGACATGATCAGTCCACAAAGGGGAGTAATCCCAAAGCTTTGAGGAAAGCTTCGAGCTCCTCACGAGATAATGCCTTTGTAAAAAGATCTGTAAGGTTGTCCTGTGTTGTCACATAAGCCAAGCTGATCTCTCCTGCTGAGAGCCTCTCCCTGACATAGTGGTAATGCACCTCAATGTGCTTTGTGCGAGCATGAAAAACTAGGTTCCTTGCAACAGCCAATGCGCTCTGACTGTCAGTGTAGATAGTGTTGGCAGTGTCCTGTCCAACACCCAAATCAACCATAAGGTGTCTGAGCCATACACACTCAACCGTATCTATAAGGACTGCCCTACACTCAGCCTCACAACTCAAAGTGGCCACAACAGGTTGCTTCTTGCTCAACCATGATATACATGAACTGCCAAGCATAAAACAAAATCACTTGTGGACACTCCCGTGTCAAAACAACCAGCCCAATTTGAGTCCGAAGAAGCATGTAAGTCTGGTAGCAATTATCCCCCCTTGGCATAAAACAAGCCAAGATGTAAAGTGCCACTAAGGTAGCGGAAAATCCTCTTGACAACTTGCCAATGCTTAGACCCCGGGCTATGCATAAATCTACTGACCTGTGAGACTGCAAACTGAATATCTGGCCTCGTGTTGCATACATAAATGAGGTAGCCAATAGCAGTTTGGTAAAGAGTGACATCAGCAGGATCGCCAACATCATGTAGACTCAACTTCAACCATGTTTCCATGGGAGTGGAAATAGGTTTGCAATCTCAAGTCCAAACTTACATAGCAATGTCTCTATGTAACTTTTCTGACACATGGAAATACCACCATCACACTGCTTAAACTGTATGCCCAAAGAATGATGCAACAACCCCAAATCTTTCATCTTGAAAGTAGCATTCAAATCAGCCTTAAATTCAACAATATGTCTCGCATTTGGTCCAGTGATCAGCAAATCATCGACATAAAGAACCACAATGAGAAGTACATCATCCTCACGCTTTACATACAATGTGCTTTCTGTTGGACTGTTATGAAAGCCTTGTTTGACCAAATGAGTGTCAGCTTTCTCATACCAAGCACGAGGAGATTGCTTCAACCCATACAAAGCCTTCTTACATCTACACACTTTGTCCTCTTGTCCTTTTATGACAAAACCGCAAGGCTGCGTTACATAAACTTCCTCAAATATATCAACATTCAAGAAAGCAGTAACAATGTCTGATCTATGTACATCCCAACCAAAATGAGCTGCCAATGCACATAGAAAACGCACAATACTCATACGACAAGTGGGAGCAAAGGTCTCTTCATAATCTATGCCTTTTTGCTGTGCATAACCCTTTGCAACAAGTCGAGCCTTATGGCGATCGATCTCACCATCCTGCTTGCATTTCAACTTGTAAACCCACTTCGTACCAATGGCCTTTTTGCCAGGAGGCAAATCACATAAAGTCCATCTGTCATTTTCTATAAGTGCATCATATTCTGATTGCATGGCGGCCATCCAATTTTTTGAATTCTATGCTTCATTAAAAAACAGAGGCTCCCCAACATCATGTAAGCTAGACACAGCCAAAGCATAACAATCTGATGCATAAGATGCATGGCGAGAGCTTGAACGAGTACGACTAGACAAATGTGCATCCAATTCACTGTCATGCAAAGTGTGCACCACTCATTTTGGCATACCTCTAGCTTGCTCATTTTCAGCCCTTTCCTCATCAAGTACATCATGTACATCTCCATCAGTAATAGGCTGATCTGTAACATTTTCAGAAACCCCCATAGGCTGTACATTTTCCTCATTGGAACTTACATTCGTATTTCCACCACTGAAAAGAGGCAACAAAGTGTCATAAATGTCATATGAGCTTACATTACTGTCTCTAGTACATGACAGCAAGGGCTGAACAGAATCTTCCACAAACACTACATCCAATGAACCAGAATACGTTTTGTTTCCGGATGATACAACTTGTAACCTTTGCTTTCAACACTATAACCAACAAAAATACATTTGACAGCCTTATCATCCAATTTTCTGCGCTATGTTTGTGGAACGAAAGCATATGCCAAACAACCAAAAACACGCATGTGCTCAATAGAAGGCTTCATATGGAGTAATAGACTGCAAAGCTTTTGTAGGACACCTGTTTAGTACATAAGTGGAACACATGATGGCCTCAAGCCAAAAAGAATGCGAAAAAGCTTGAATTTTGACCATACATCGTGCCATTTCCGTAAGTGACCTGTTTTTCCTCTCAGCAACACCATTTTGCGCACTGTATATTGGTGTTTTATCCCACGACTAGCCAAAAATGCATTGAATTCATAAGACATATACTCCCCCCCTCGATCAGAACGGAGGGTGCCTATAGTACATTTCGAGACATTTTCAGCCATAGCCATCAGCCATAGCCAGAAATTGTTTGAAGCACATAAAAACTTTGGACTTCGCTTTAAGCGAAAATACCCATGCATGCCTGGAGTAATCATCAATGAAAGTCACGAAGTAAAGGTAATTGCCCACGGACGGAGTTTGCATGGGCCCACAAACATCACTATGCACAAGCTACAACCTGTATGTGGCCCGAACTGAACCATCCTTTGGAAACTTAGAACGCTGCATCTTACCCAAAATACAGCCTTCACAAACATGTCTGGCACGTGCTTCAAGAGGCGGCAAAGAAGCAACCATATCAGATTTCTGCAAACGCAGCAAACTGACAAAATTCAAGTGACCAAAACATGCATGCCAAAGTTTTGCATCTGAAATAGCCCTTGAATCTGCAATTGCATTTGCAAAATTTTGTCCACACTTGTCATACAAAGTAAGCTTATACAGCCCACGATAGAAAAGCTCAGATGCAACAATTTCATCACCAAAACTGAGATCATGAACTGTACATCTGTCATCCACAAATTTGACTATAAGTCCAAGTCTAGCAAGTGCGGATATAGACAAGAGATTCTTCTTGATCCTAGGTACATAAAGTGCATCAACAAGTGTGAAGGAACTGCCATTTGTAGCAGTAAGCACAATCTTTCCAACTCCCTGAACCGGATAAGAGGCATTGTTGGCACAAGTGACTGAATTCCCATGAGGGACAGACTCGAGAGAGGTGAACAATTCACGATGTGAGGTAATATGCTTTGTAGCACCACTGTTGAAATACCACACATGTGAATTTGTAGCAACTGACAAGCATGCATCATGGACAACAGGATTGTAAGTGCACTCTACGCTACAAGCCCATTCTGCATCAACATCAACAACACAGTCTCCTTTCACAGAAGACTCAACGATGGCAGCATTTGTAGTGGAACCAGCATTTGCAATGGAACTACCCTCTTTCTTCTTAGCCTCTTTGGCCTTCAACTTAGGACACGACTTGATCAAGTGATCATTAGCTTTACAATAATGGCGATGCATTTTCTTTTTGTCCGTATCACGAGAATTTCCAGACTAATTGCTGTCAGCAGAAGCATTAGGAACAGAAATTTTTCCACTCGCAACAGAAACATAAGAAGTGGTTGTATGGTTGTTACCACCCTTTCTCTGAGAAGCAATAAAAGCTTGTTCAACTGCACGTTGCCTAGTCCTATTTTTTTCTAGAAAGTGACTCTTGCAACAACAATGTGCATAATGCATCAAACTTGATAACTTCAGGATTTCCTTGGGTCATAAGTCTCCAAGTACTAGCAAAAGTCTTGTAAGAATATTAAAAAGGCATCAAGAGCAATCTGCACAAGGGAACTGTTTGAAATGACTTCACCTGCAGAAATAACTTGCTCATTGATATCCTTGACACTAGCAAGGAAAGTGTCCATATCATCTTTCTCATGCATAATCTTCGACTCCAGCTCTTTACGCAGCAAAGCAATTTTAGCCTCGTTGCAACTTGCATAAAGACCAGCCAATATATCCCAAGCCTACTTTGTAGATTTTGCTGAACGGATGTGAGGAACAATGGTGCGCTTCATAGACAACGCAATCAATGCATGAGCCTGTGCATCCTTTACATCCCAACGAGCTTGTTCTGCCATAGGCAAAACAATTCTAATAGTAGCAATCCTTGCAGCAAGACCTACAACATCCCCAACATCGCTTGCATCCTCAGAATCAGGACGTACATCAATGCCCTGCACAATATTCTAGACGCCCTTTGACACAAGAACATGTTGCATCATGTAAGCCCACATAGGGTAGTTGTCCCCATCCAATTTGTCCTCAACAGCAAATATCTTGAAGACATATGTGTTGTTGTCAGTCATGGTAAATGCTACACCTGATGTGAAACTGCCCGAAAATAAGAGAAACGAAGCGGGAACAACACGTGCTATATATCACAAACCGTAAAAGATTGTAAGGCACCTGTTATGCATAAATCGGCACTGACAAAAACTATGCACAAAATGACAAAATTGCCTGTGCAGACTTGCCTGTAGTGGAAACGGAGGCCAAAATGAGCCCGAATCAGAAATCTGAGCAGACTGAGCTCTACGAGTATTCTCGAAATATTTGTCGAGCTATGAACGCTCGCCAAACCTCACTGTAATCGGAGAAAGTGAGCAGGCGTGTGCTGGAGCAACTGGCGACTAAGCCCCGGAGGACGTAACCTGCTCTGATACCAATTGTTGGAATTAGGGTTGCAGAGAAACGCACACAACTTGGAGAAGATGAAGGAAGCTCAAGGCACACAATAGGGAGTGTATTACTTAGTGTGCAATGGAAAGATGGATAGCCCTAGAGTGATGGGCGTAAATACAATGCACGGGGGATAAAACCTCCTAAAGAGGGAAAAAATGCCCCGGCGGTCCTAGTGTGTTGACACACATCACTACCACATGTATATGGTAACAATAAGCTCAAGGACACATTGAGATAAAATTTTAAGAGTTTGCAAAAACTCAAATTATTTACTTTTTCTTGACATTTTAGGCCAAATTAAGTTTTGACTTGACTCAGAGGCTTAAACTAGCTCATGAAAAGACTGTCTAGTGAAAAAGTTCAAAAAAGTGTTCATTTTAGGCTTAAAGTAAATAATTGCGATTATTTAATTTCACCTCAAAAGTGACCAAGGTTGATATCATAGACTCTATGCACCTGTACAAATAAGTTTTGTACAGGCCCATAGAATTTGGTTCACCAAACTAACCAAAAACTGGGTAAAAACTAAATTCAGTACTGACTTTCGGGAACTTGAGTGTAAATTGGAAATTTTTTTGCTCAAACTCAATGAAACTTGATTCATAGGCTTATATTGACGTGATAGGCAAGTGTACATGCTCAATTGACCAAAAAGATGCAAAAATTAGTCAGAAGTAAATAATCACGATTGTTTATATCTATCCCATTTTTCAACTTTTTTGACCAAGTCTGCATACCATCAGCTTTACCATGTTATAATAAACCCGGAAACGTAATTTGGTAAGATTTGGATCATTGGATTGAAAATTGTGGCCAAATTTGCAAAGTCAGTCCGCAGATACAAAACATATGACCATTTGAACAAAAATTGTCCAAACTTGATGAAAATTGGCTAAGGAGCTTAAGTTAAGCTGCTTAACAGATCTATATCAAGATTGTGTCAAAAACTTGCAAAAAAATAGCAGGAGTAAATAATCACAATTATTTACATCTACTACAAAATTTGGTCGTTTTGCACATTTGAGTATACCACAAGGTCAAGCATATCAAGTAGACCACACAAATCAATTTTGGTGAAATTTAGATCACAAAAGTGAGACTTAAGCAAGATTCTTGAAAACCGAGTCTTCGGATACTAAACAATTGATAACTTGAATAAATTTTGTTCAAACTTAGTGAAACTTGTCCAGAGACCTTAACAAGTTGTATACTTGGCAAATCAAGCCAAAAAGTGCAAAAATTTGAGAAAAGTAAATAATCACGATTATTTACTATTGCTACACAGAGACACCAGTTTTGACTTTTGAACTTGTACAGTGTTAGACCATCATAATACAAGGCCACCGTGCAATTTTGGATTCAATCCGATCCAAATTAGTACATGTTCACTTAGTTTCAGGTTGCAAATTAGTCTTGGCTTTTTACAAAAGTGGAACATGAAAGTCTTAACTGCTGACTCACTTAACTCAATTTGAGTGATACACATAGACTAGTCACAATAGTTAGCAAAAACTATACAGTCTTCGTGGAAGAATAGCTAACTTGATCAAAATTGATATAGGAATCAGGTTGCAGACAAGGAATTGATAGCTTGACAGAAGTTGCAATCAAGTCAAGTGGAAGAAATTGACAACAAGTCAATCCAACGGTAAGTACTCTATCCAGGGCTTCACAAGTCTATATGAACCTTAGATCTGGTCGTATACTAGGAAACCAATGTATAATCGGAGAGGCCGCTAGTAGAGTATTCATCGAAGAGAGTGTTAATCAGGCGAGCACTTGGACACTATCTTTGAAGAAGTCTCAGACTCTTTTTCAGATTCAACATCTGAAATGTCTTCCTATTCGACTCATTTCAAAAATTGGAATGACAGTGCATTATAAGCATATACTCTCTTTCTATAAGAATAATTGCCATGGAGCTCAGGTTAACCTGGATCCTAATGAGGAGTATGTTATTCGCATTGATGACCATGGCATAGAGTTTGAAGAGGAAATCAAAGCAAACAAACAAGGAAAAATATACATGGATAGAAAGGGAACTCGGTATTTACAAGTTGAAAACCCTGACGTGATAGACAAATGGGGGTTAGAGGTAAATACCATAACTCCAGATATGGTAGCAAAAGAAGGACCATCAACTTTAGAATTTGAGAGATAGGATCAAGTTGATTTGAAGCCTTTGAAACGGCTTAGTATGGATAATCCTAGGATCGGAGACTATTGTTGGGAGGATAGAAATGTAAAAGACCTTCTATGGACTTCTCATGCCAAATCAGGACAACTAACGTCCATGAAGATCATTTATATCTTCAAAATCAAAGACAAGGGTTCTACCAACCTACCTGTTTAGGGATTGTTACAACAATAACTTTGTTATGATGACTGTTGAGGAGGTGGAACAAACCAAATACCACGGGTGCTCCATAAGGGATTGGATATTGGGCCAAGGACCAAAAAATATTCCACGAGACAAACTCCACGAGATATCTTTTGAGAGTAATGTTACGAAACCAAAAAACCATATCATCACGAAGAAAACTGGGTGACACTAAAGCCAATCCAGGGCTACATGAGTCACTATTTCCAACAGACTGGTTTGAAGGACTCGAAACAGGACCAATTGCCAGGAGATCGGGAGTTGAACCAAATAGACGTGTCAGACCAGCTGATTTTAAAAAATAAGTCAAAAAATACAGTGGATCTAGGTATCCATATGACCACTTAGCAAGCTTTAGACAAGTGCTAAGGGCAGAATGCATATTTGACTTCCATACTCAATTCGAGCGATTTGGAATGACATTAGAAGGAAAAGCACTTACATGGTTCTAAAACATTCCACCAAGGTCAATCATGGACTTGATACATTAGCTCAAGGATTTGTAGATGCTTGTTCCACAACGGAAATCAAACACAATACGGTAGCTCAAGTCTATAAATCTATAGCTTTAAATAGAAACAAGGTGAGTCTGTTAGGGATTGTGCAACTCGAATGAAGCAATACATTGCAAGATGCCCAGAGCTAGAGATACCTGCATAAGAAAGACTAGTATCATTGTTTCTAGAGGGACTCTAAATAAAGAACTTCATGATATACTGTATAGCAAGAAGCATATGATCTAGAAGAATGTGTGTCAGATACTATTGACTTAGGAGACAATTGTGATATTTTCAAAGAAGAAGATGTTCGTAAGGATAACCAAAGCAAGAAAACAACATTCACCAAACTAGCACAAGTGGGAACGGCTTCTGCAGCACCGCTTTCATCCATAGAAGACATGTTCAAAAGGATGAATGACATGATGAATAACATGCAAAAAGCCCCTATGAGGGGACTAGGGCAAGGGATTCCTCCACAAAGACAACCAATTAGGCTACAGAATGGTGTACAATCGAGGGTAGATGGACCAACCATGAGACCCATGAGTGCTATTACCGACCAAAGTATGATGGGACTATTCAATATGTGTCTATGAGGCCACAAGGACAACCCATGTACAGCTATCAGCCTAATATTTCCCTAGCTCAGAGACCACCGATGGGTATGGAAAGACCTCAACTTGTGTTGGGTCAATAACCTCCATATTCGGTGTCATTCCGTGGCACGTGCATAATGTAAAACTAAATTATCTACCTCACTCTCAATGCGTTTGCTATGTGGGACCAAATGCTATGATGTACATAATGTGATATATGCGAAAATAGATGCCACGGTTGCAGCTCTTTCTATACCTTGCGAGGACAGGGAGTCCCATGGCATGCTTTTCTACATATATATATTCCTATTTTGCTTATAAATCTACAAATGTCAAGTGTATCGAAGTGGCACGCTTGTTTTGCCTAGAAAGTTTAATGCGGGCCATCTCAACCAAAAATAGCAGGTTTCATGTGCAGGCAGAAGAGATGCATCCAAAGTGATTTTCAAGTGGTAAAATGTGAAATATAAGTCCAATGGGATTTTTCCATAATTTTAGGGATTTTTCCTAGCTCGTTTGGGCTTTTTACGGGCAAAAAAGAGCATTTTTGGGCTAAAAATGACAAAAAATGGTCATAAAATGGTCAAAATGCCACGTCACTCATGGTGCCATGAATATGAGAAGTGAGGGAGCATTTTAGAAGAGGAATATCAGCACTACAAGCTCCTTTGTGAAGGGATACAAAGCCTACACCTAAGGTTGCTAGTGCAGTCCCGTGCTGTTCCGACCCTATATTCGAGGTTGTGAGGCCACCAATTAGGGTTTCCCCTCTTCAAATAACCACTTGGGAATGAATAATGAAGTTCTAAAGCTTCCATTAAATGGCTACAACGGAGAATTGAAGCGTTTGTGTAGGGTTTTTATTAGGGCGGAAGAGCACTGCAACTGTGTAATTGGCAGTGAGGCTACACCAAATCATCACACACACAAGAATTTTGAGTTGATCTTGGTTCTTTTTCAAAGATAAGATTTCATGGATGAAGTTTTGTTCTTTTTGAGTGTGTTTTTAGCCTCAAATCTTCTACGACTTGCTTGATTTTGCTGTGAACTCTCACAATCAGAGACCCGATGCTTTCCTAGCCGCTCTCCGCACTTCTTGACATAAGTATGGTGAACCTGATGCGAAGTAGGCTAGGATGAGGGTTCAAAAGCTTCATTGAAGGTATCAAAACAAATATTTAAAGCTATGGAAAAACAAGAGCAACAGGGGGTTTGGTTTGATCCTGTCACAATGCAAATGTTTCAAGCTTTTGCGGTGTTTATGCAGCAGCAGCAAGTTGCGGAAAGGAGGGAGCTTTCCTCAGCTAAAGTGCTTCAATCTGTGGTGAAGAAAATGGACCAATTTAAAGTTAAAGATGTAACAAAGTATCTTTGTGGATATGTAAAGGAGATGGAGCTTCATCGAGTGCCTGAAACAGAGATGGTGCAAAGTTTTGAACTAGCCGTGCTTCCCGAGATCAGAGAGCATGTAAGAGGAATTAGAAATGAGCATGGGGCAACTTGGGAAGCATTCAAATTAGTCTTGAAAGAAGAGTATTTCATGGAAGTCTCCGAAAGGGTGACATAGAGGACTTTTCTAGAGTGGGTAGTTCGGACAAAAGAGGGACTTTCGCCTACCGAATTGCTAAGGGAATTTGAACGCCATTATGATCAACTTTCAAGGACTCAGAAGGCTACCCTAAACTCAAAGAAGACAGAGCTCTTTGTGCAAGCTGCATGCAAAGAGATTCAAGAGAAGTTAGAGTTACTGCTTGAGGATAAGGATGCGGAACATGGCTTAAAGACTGATTGGAATGAGGTCGAAGATGCAATTTCACTGCTAGCCAAGCGACAACGACAAAGAGACAAGATGATCATCAACCCTAGCCAAGCCCCAAGTGTTCGCAAGAGTCCCATGAAGCCTGTGATTGTTCCAAAGAGTGATAAATCCATCCTCGATGATACTCTTAAGGGAATGCAAGAATTGAAGTTAAAGCTTACAAGGCTAGAAGAGAAGGGGCAACCGTCAGGTCAATCAATAGTGCAACGACCTCAAATCAGAGAAGGTTTTGTAAATAGATGCATATGGTGTGATAGTACTGACCATGGAAGGAGGGATTGTGAAAGTTTCAAAGATGCATTTACAAAGGAGCTTGTTTTCTTTAAAGATGGCAAAATTCACTTAAGTGAAACAGGTAAGCTCTTGGGTACAAACTTTGGGAAAGGTAGAATGAAGAAGCTAGTCGAGGACATGGCTACTAGCCATGCCATCTCAATGGTTGAGGCAGCCGCCTATGGGTTGAAGGTGGAGCCTATAAAGAAAAAAGGAGTCAAGATTGGAGAAGAAGCATCTAATGGGATTGGAGAACTGTGGCCATGGGAAATAGAGTCTGCTGTGAAAGGTAAAATGACTAAAGAGGTTTTACATGAAGCTGGAGACTGCATTTGTCTAGAAACAGGTTGGAATGACCCTATAGATTCTTTGTTAGTGCATGCATACATTGCCAAATGTCAAGCCAATGAGGCCATTGGTGAAGAGAAAAGTAGGTTTGAAAATGGGGATGAAGGGCCTTTAAAACGGGCGACGAGGAGTTGGGGCAAAAATGACACAATGCCTCCTAGATCACCTTCCCTGCAACAGATGTCTGTCCCTGAAGTGCCTATGCAAGAAGCCTCTAAAGAAAAGATGAAGGATGCAATGAAAGCCAAAGAAAAGGGTCCGGCCTACAAGCTCCAATCTGAAATAGAGGTGGCATCATACCTCAAAAAGGTTTTGGAAGAGAGGATTTTGAATAGTAAGGTGGAATTTACGTTGGGTGAGGTCCTTGGAATAGCAAAGGGGGAGTTCCATGAAGAGATAATTGATATCATCGAGAGGAAGCGACAGTCTCTTACTGAATCTATCCATGTACAGGGTGAAGAAGAGACTTGAAATACACAAGGAGTACAGGTCTATCGTGAGCAAGATGATCAAACTATTGTTGAATGCTACAAGTCCAGGGGAGAAGTAAAATAGGTTCACTTCTTGGATGATGAAGATGAAGTCGAGACCACTCACAAGAGTTACTACTTGAAGAGTCACTGGGCAAGAGCAACTACTGAGACCCTAGTGAAAGTGGGAGACTTAGAAGAGCCATACATTACGCTGATAGATCATGGGTCAGAAATTAATCTTATGTCAAAGAGTTTATATCAAAAGGGAAAATGGCCAATTGATATAAATCATGGATGGATGATCCGTGCAGCAAAAAACTCATTAGGAGAGTTGTATGGAGCTTGTCTGAATGTAAAGGTGACTATAGGGGATGTGAAAGATTACCAGAATTTCTTTGTAAAGGAGATGTCTACATACCCTCTTATCTTTGGGCAGCCATACATGACTGCTACTCGCATGGAAACCAAGGTAATGGATGATGGGTCAGCTTATGTTAGGATAAGGAGCAGGGATGGGAAGCGTGCAATTCAATTCCTTACTGTTTGTGTGGACCATGAAAGGAACCGTGAAAGTCTTAGAGAGCAACCTTGCCAAAGACAAACAAAGAATTCAAGGACTACAGGGATTTGAGGAGTTTTGGCCATGTACCATTGTAGAGCGGGATTGCAGTGGTACAAGAAGAGAAAAGTTCTCGCATGATGTATATGCAAAGGAAACATTCTCTACATGTTTTGTAGGATTAACAGACTATGGATCTATTGATTTTACAAAGTGTGAGGACTTAAAGCGGGTGAACGACAACATGTAAATAGTGTACAAAGAAGTTTGAAGATGAATGGTTTGCTAGAAAATGATGAATGCATTACAGGAGTATTTGATGAGTGTTCGTTTGTGGATACTATGCAAGACTTGGAGTCTTTAGTGAATTGCAATTTGCGTATGGAAAGTGAGGTTGTGAAAGTTTGCTTAATAGAAATGTATAAAGTCATTGAACATTTCAAAAATGCTCAAGGTGTTGATGTACAAGTGGAGACCAAGTACAAGTCTGTGGCAAAGAAAGTGAAACCAGTTGCATTACCTCTACCAAAAGACTGTACGGATAAGATGGATCAAGCTTCTTTGCAACCTAGTCTTCGTGAGCCGAGCAAGATTGGACATATGTTTACACATAATACTTTGAAGGAGTTAAAGATTGGTTGCAAGGATAGTTTGACAGATTTTCAAAGAGTATGCTTTGAAGAAATGCTTGCCAAACATGGAAAGGAAGAGGGAGGAAAAAGTTGATGTTAACATGTGATTTTTTGCAAAATTACCTAATATTGCCCTTACAAATCATCAACATGGGAAATTTAATTGATAACATCTCCCCGATAAGTGTAAATAGTGTTACCAACTGGACTCCAGTTCAGTAAAGACGATCAAAGCAACATACTTGTCTAGAGAACAGCTTGAAGAAAACAACACCACAATTTTCACAGGCAGGTTCAAAAGTGAAGAAGGACACCAGGTAGAGATGCAACTGCTACCTAATGAGATCTATGATGTCACGGCAAAGCCAGACACAAAGGGGGCCAACAGAAGGCTCCACCTCAGATATTTCTACGACTAGGAACCATGTGGCGTAGACTTCCAAAAAAGCCTATGAGCTCTTGTCTACAATTAAGGAAGATGGATCAGCACAAATTACTGACCAACAAGGGCAGAAAGTCAAAGTAGTGATCACAAAGGAAATTATGGCCGAGGCTTTGAAGTTGCCAGCAGAGGGATGACAATGAGGGCTCGAGACAGAAAGATAGCAGGCACCTTCACCAAGGAGACTGCTTCGGCAACCTTTGCTGACCTCATTCAAAAGCAAGTGGAATAACCAGCACGATTGTATCATCATCACTTCCATTTTCTAGCAAAGAGACCGCCAAGGTACACAACACGTAATCATGCAATTGAGACTACATTCACACAATTATTGAAGTCCACAACCAGGCAACCAATTGATCACGCTTAGTATGTGCTATCAACACTAAAGGGCACCAAGAAAGAGGGTAAGATCACGTATCTAGGTGCACCTGAAGTACTAACAAGAATAACATACCATTTGTTGGCATGGCAGACAATTTGCCACCTACCCCAGATCAAAACACATGGATTGTGTCTGACAGCCATCTCCAAGAACCACCCACTCGACAAAGAGAGTTTACAAATCTGATGAAGAGTCTGCAAAAAGCTCTCATGAAGCACATAGCAACAAAATCTTAGACAATGAGGAAAGACGAGCCAGAATAGAAGAGATGAATAAAAAAGTAGTGGTTGCACACCAAGAGGAACCTCAAGAGAGGAAGGCAAGGTTTGAAAGAGAGAAACACACTTATGAAAGAAGATGCCAAGCTGCAGGTGAGGACCCGAAAAAGTGGGTTCCAAAAAAGATAAAGGGATTGAGAACAAAGAACCCTACAAGGAAAGAAGCGGAGGACCCCACAAATTTTCTTGAAGGAATGTATGCAGAGGCAGCAACACTCAAGTTGAAAGAAGCTCAAGAAGTTGAGAGAAAAGCACAAGAAGAGACAGCAGAGCAACAAACTTAAGCGGAGGCTACTACACAAAGTGAAGCACAACCGTATTAGGAGGAATTATCTCCAAAGCTGACTTCACCTGCTACGAAACTGGCGGATCACCCAATGCCAATCCCTTCCCCTTCACCAACACTTAGACCCACTGAGCACAAGGAAGCCACAAAAAAGGAGCCTGAACCACAGGAGGCAGTAAGTTTCGAACAACCAAGGGTAACAGAAATAGAGGCCACCCCTTCTACAACCACCCAACAGGAAATGAATGAGGCATCCACGAAGTCTCAAGAAGACAAAGCAGTCGAGGCAACCACATAGCCTCAAAGAGAGGTAGAAACCCCGACGCAACCACAAACAGCTGCCACAGAACCACTTAAGGAGCCACACACAGAGACTGTGGAAACATCTAGGCAGCCTTAGAGCATGAAGATTGGCAGACGAATGACGAATTCATCATGCAAGTTAACAAATATGCCAAGCAGATGCACGAGATGACTGAGAAATTGCAAACAGCAGGACTTAGCCGCAGTGCTAAGGCTAGAGAGATGGAGATGGTCATCGACGCTCTTTAAGGAGAGCTAGAGGATAGAATGAATGTCATCTCAGATCTACAGAGACAAATCCAAGAGTTGAGAGCTGAAGCTGAACAACACCAGCTAGCAAAAGAGAAGCAACAAAAGGAAATGGAGGAGCTCGGCGAACTTCTCAACAAGTTAAAAAATTCATGCAAGATCAAAGACCAACAGCTGACAGAGGTATCAAATGAACTCTTAACCACAACTCTGTCAGTACAAAAGATCCAAGTGCAGCTCGACGTAGCAAATTCTTACTACACTATTCAAAGCAAAGGTTCAATGATCAGGCAGCTTTCTTGAGACAGATAAGGGAAATTCCCGCAGTTGCCTCAATCAAAGGTACCGAGGAAGTGTATAAGGCTTTGGAAAAGAAGAATAAACATCTTGAACTTGAGCTAAATCTAGAGAAATCACAACGAAGAGACCTTGCATTTATTTGGCTACAACGAGAAGAATGTCTACTCAAGGAGATAACAGAGCTCAAGCGAGTCAATCAGCTACTGCGAGAGGGACAACCAAAGGAGACACAAGAAGAATTTGGTACCTCAGAGCAACCAAGCATTGAAATTCCTTCAGTCTCTTTCACTGAGATGGAAACACAGCCGATAGAAGGGCTAGCAGGAGAGGAAGATTTCTAGGTACCAATAACAGATGTTGAGCAAGTGCCAATGGTCCAGCTGTCTAAAGTTGAAGAAGATGCACTCAAGGAGCAGGTTGCTCAGGAGACAGATGAACAATGGAATAGGAGTTGAGAGTTCTCCATTTAGTCAATGTCACTCAACTCACTTCCAACCAAATCAATGCACAATGGAATCAACAATTATTGCCATATCCCTTGATCAAGGTAGAGCTTTTACAGGTAAAAGAACAACTATATAAAGATATGCAAGAAGAAGGCGCAAAGATTGTCCACCCCAAGTGGAGAAAGACCTGGATGAACAAGAATCCCAGATATTTGATTCTGTTCACAAGAGCACCTGCAGCCCTTCAGAAAGACCCAACCTTTTGTCATGTACCAAGGGTAAGGACATGGCAAGCACATGAAGCATTGAATAAGAAGCGGCGTACATGGCTCAACTATCCAAGATTGCCAGCACAAGAGCAGGGAACACCAATGGAGGAATACATGGTAAAAACCCTAACAGGCGCCATGACATTCTTCAAAAGTCTCCCTGATCTCTCATGTGTCATGCTCTACAAAATTTGTTGAATGCCACTCACATGCATTGAAGCTTTTCACGAGCCAGAGCAAGCAGGAGCACCGTGAATGTCATTCCTCGAGGGCAATAAGGGTCTTTGCTATGACCCAAGCAGCCAACCTTCCGAAGAAGTCCTTTATGGCTTCTACATCAGATGCATTTTCTTGTCATCTAGCAATATGTTGGCGTTTGAGGAAGCATTCTATACAGGGTTCTTCATTCGGAGAACGAAGATATTTGGGCCAGTGATAAGCAACCTAGCCTCCATATTTGTTGGCTACTCAGTTATTGAGCTCAAAAACAGGGTCACCATGCAGTTCTTACAGGTTCTTGACAAAGAAAAAAGACTCACATATGAGAAAGCACTCCATGCACTTAAAGACCGCCTCGCCAACCGTCAACCTGAAGATTATTTCAGCCCATAAAGCTGTGTCAAGGGACGACACAGGCGAGGGGGGGGGGGGGGGGGGAATGTTAGCAGCAAGCTAGCTCGGATACCATTTTTCGGAGCTTTCATTGTAAAAACATTTATTATTTTGATGAATCGAGAATATTGTAACTACTATTTTCCTGATAAACTTTGTAATTGATGAGCCAACACTACAAGCTTCAAGATTGTATCAACCTGTCTTTAGTTTGAGCTCCCAGATTATTAGTTTTGACCACCAAAACCTTGGCTAAGGTATAAAAGCCATTTTTGGTAAGTTTTTTATAAGTTTTTGGATAATAGAAACACAATGTGAGCTAATGGCACTCACTTGTCTCCTTCTTGCACTTCTTACTCCCTCCCCGGTTGTCACATTGCAGTCGTTTTTGTTCCGTTGCAACCGCAGGTAAGAGCTCTACGCATTGACCTAAGCATTTCACGACATTTCGTAGCTTTTGGCATCCTCGACCCGCGGCCTAATCTCATCATAAGTAGCAATTTATACTTCAAAATAAAAAACTAACTATAGGCGGGGTATTGGGGCATCATTGTTAAGCATTTAGATGCATTCTGGGTCAAAAACGACTAGGTCAAAAACTCACTACTGTTAATAATCGTGATTTTTGCACTTGATCGTGACATCCTTTGAACATTTCCTAGAAGTTTCGTAATGTTTGGATGTCGTTTGATGTTGTAACGGATGTGATTTGTTTGTCGATGAGTGATTGGCTTTTGGTGATTTCTGTCATTTGAGTGTAGCCTGATTTAGATGCAAGTTGTTTGTTGTTTTCCAAGAGATTGACAACCTCTTGTAGCCTCTATGCACTAGTCAAGTCAGCTTCGTCCCATGGATTGACAATTTATTCATGGTTCTCGCTATGTCTGCAATAAGATAGGAGTGAGGTTAGATACCCGTCCCACATGGGCTTTGGGAAATTGGTTGTGGGAATCTCCTCTTCAGTTGAGTTGTGAATGAGAGCTTAAGGGACACCCATTTTTTTTTCCAAGTAAGTTTGTATTTTTAATGCTCTTTCAAAGTCTCTACAACTCGCCACAACTCAAAAGAGAATGTCAATTGTAGGTTGGTGGGCCTGTTGGCAGGTTGCCAAGCAGAAGTAGACGTGGCCAAATGGTAGTGTGGCGTGCGGGTGAGAAGGCTTAAGTGATGCAGTTGGTGAGCATAAGAGGGATGAACTATTAGCTACTGGAAATAAGCTTTTATGCAACAACTTATGTATTGTGTGAAGCAATAGTGCATAGCTTAGTGGTTGAGTTGATGCCTTGGATGCTACTTGCCCGGGTTCAAACCAGTTGGCCACGGCAAGGGGATTTTTGGGGATAATATCTGTTTACCTCATCGACAGATGTGAGCTCTAATTTAATGTGATTGAGTGTCCCCTTCACATCTGCCCCACTTGGACACGGTAAAAATAGTTTGGCACATGACACTTGAACTCTCCCACTTCTCTTATTGAGAAAATATGGCTCATACACTAACCTCAAAGGCCAATGAGCTGGTGTTTGAAAAAGCCCACAAAACAACAAACTATTAAACCTACTTATAGGGAGATTACAAATATATTAATTTTAGGATTAACAAACTAATTAATCAATCAAATCTTAATGATTTTCAAAGATTGATAGCTTGTATTAAAGGCCTCTTTCATTAGGAAGTGAATGGGGTATAGGAGGGCCTCTTTATTTGGCAGTTCAAGGGAATGCTTAAAGCTTAATCCAAGTTTGACCAAGCCTATAAGAGAGGGCAAAAAGGCCTATGCTGAGATTTAAAAAAAAGCCATTTCCATATTTTGAATTTGAAAATAGTTTATTTATAATAACCCAAAAGAGAGGGGGGTAAATGAATCTTCAAATGTCCTTTTTCCACCCCTCTTCTCTCTCTAACATATAAAACACTCTCTCTCACTTAGAACTCATTAAAGGAGGTACTTTTTAGCCCCCCCTGCCAGAAAAGAAAATTTTTCACATTCTCTCACTGCATTCTCTCTCTAAAACGTGAGCCAACTCTCCCTCTTTGTTTCCCCCCTTTTCTCTCATGTCACTTCCTCTTCCAATCATTAAGGAACATTCCTGGCTGCCTCTTTTATGAAAAAGTGCAGATCCTCCAAGGTTGCAGATTTGTCCTCTCTCCCACTCTCTCTTCCTTTATTGTCTTTCTATCCCTCACTTCCTCCCTCTCTCTCTCTCTCTCTCTCTCTCTCTCTCTCTCTCTCCCCCCCTCATGGTTCTCCCACTTCAGCTAAGTGCAATAAAAACTCCATCACCTCTGTGTGCTGCAGCATTTCTCTCGCTACAGTCATGCTCAACAATTCAAATTCAGAGGAGATTGAGTTGCACTCCTCTTTCTTCCCTCCACAACATAATCCTTTTCTCCTAACTTTGAGTACTCTCCACTTCTTTGCTTCATAGCCACCTTCACCTCTTGTAGCAGTCACCATTACACATTCTCACTAATTTGCTTGATTAAGTAACACAAACGTCATTCAATCCCCTACCACTGCAAGACATTACTAACAAATCAAAACAAAACGATATCGATCAAACGCTGATTTAGAGCAGGATATGCAATCGTGTGACTTGGCACATCTAATCCCAATGCTAGAGACCAGCTACGGAACCATGGATGCAAGGCAATTTGATGGACATATTTACCCTGGTCATCCAATGACCAATGCATCACCGCCTTTTTGTAATGTCACTGAGGTACTACGTTTTATTGGAGATGGTAGAGACAGACTATTTGGGTACTCCTTGAGATTACATTCAGCTTTTTTCAATGAAAGGGAAGAAAGAAAACATTTCTGTGATGCCTATTCATCATTGCAAGAGAAGTACGTGAAAGACATTCAACAAGTCAGAGAGGAAGCCAATGAGAAGACGCAGCAGCTAAATGACAAGATGTCAAAGCTTATTAAAAAGGCGGAGCATCAAAAAATGGAGCAAGAGCGTCGTCGAGACAATTATGTTCAGCTACCAGACACTGCACGTAATATGCAACTGGCAAATCGATCATCTCACACACATTCCATTGGGCTATCACATTTGCAAGCGCAAGAGACATGCGATGTCTATGCTATCTTCAAGCGGTGGAGCTCGAAAGAAATGTATCCATCAAACTCGGTAGGAAACAAATGCAAGCTTCTAATTTCATACATTTTTTGTAGGTTGCTGTAATATTATTTCAATATGTAGGAACTTGGCTCGGACGATGATGGGAATCGAGTCCAATGCTAAAACGATCGGACATACTTTGCTGCAGCATATCATCAAGCCAAAGGAGTTGGTGGAGCTATTGGATGATCCATCCAATGCTGGCATTTGCTAAATTTTTACGCCAAAAGTATTTCAATGAGCTAAAGAGCATTGTTTCACCTCAGGATATGATGGAGGTATGTGACAGCACATGAATAAGTGTCAAGGCCTACGATGCTTTGTATAGACTTGTCACACTAGGTCACAGAGCAAAAGGTTTGTGAGTTTTTAAGTTTTTTTTTAAAATTAGTACTTTATAAGTCAAAACTCACAACTTGAAGTTCATTTCTTGTTTGCACATTCTAGAAGATCCACTCGAGCACAAACGCACACGCACTCACATCTTGCACCACATGGACGATTCACACGAGCAGACTGGCACTACGCACAACAATACCGCCACAACCACTCACTCCGCAGAAAATCTACAGCCGGAACCCCATGCAGAATCTACGGCTTCAAATCCACATCCCCAACCACAAGTGGATAACTCAGTGCCCCAGTTTTCTCCAAACACCCAAGAGCCTCCCCAACCATCAAATCCAGATGATCTAAGTAGGGTGTTGAAGGTCTCGGTGATATAACCCATGCCACTCGCACACCTCTTCCAGATCCCCACCGATTTCACCTCTTCAAAGAGCAACACAACAAACTAGAGAAACAGAAGAGGAATATCGAGGTCCGCTTCAAAATCCACCGCAATCGCCTCTTGCCACAACCACTGGTGCTCAGGCCACCCCACGTACTATGCCGCAAAAGTTTCCACACGAATCAAAGAAAGAGTAATCAAGGTAATACCAGGCCACCCGGTATCTAAAGCAAAAGAGGCCAAGAGCAGAAAAAGAAAAAGGGAGAGGGAAAAGAAAAAGGGAGAGAGAAAAGAAAGAGGCAACAGAGAAGGAAGCCATTAGAGTACAAGAAGAGCAAAGAAGACAGATAGAGCAAGAGAAAAGACAGAGATCTGAGGCCGAGAGAGCACATTTGGCCAACTTACAAGCACGTGCAGAGGCAGATAAGAAAGTGGCACAAGATAGAGCTCAAGCCACCCAACAAGCAAAGGCTGGAAGCTCAAAGCCTTCAAAAATCCCTCAGAGAGCCAAGCAATGTACAAAAAGAAAAAGGGACAAGGTGACACCAGAAGAGCAGCAAACCCAAGAGGAGAGGAGGAAAAAATACAAAGATGATCCTCCTCAATGGGCTAGGTAGGTGGTTCCTCCACCACCACCACCAACACAAAAAAAGCGAGATGGAGGCCAAGCACAATGGCTCTGCGTGAGATCAAGAAATATCAAAAGAGCAATCATACCTAAAGTGGCCTTCTCTGGGATGGTGAAAGAGATGATCGATGAATATAGTGACTCCGTTACAAGGATACAACACGCAACTGGCCCTACAGGATGCCGTAGAAGACATTTTGGTGCAGCTTTTTCAAGATGGCGTCTCTTGTATGGATGGCGCATGCAAAGCGTGTAACATTAAAAAATACGGATTTAGTCTTAGCAATAAATTTAAGAAATGAAGTATGCCTTCATAAGATGTAGTTTATCCCATGTACTCTCTCTTCATGAGATTTGTAATCTTTTTCTATAATATCAAATGGCAAATTTCTACCATTCCGTGCAATTGTTTAATTTTAATTTGTACATTGTTTTTTATAAGTATTTGAATTGTTGGATATGTTAAATTTAAGTTCATCACCATGGCTCCATTTTCGCCCGCCAAGGCACACACGTGCACAAAACATGTGCACCAGGCAATCGAGGGGAGTGTCTCGGAGATAATTTTCCAAAACGGGGCAATCGGGGGGGCGTACGGGGTCAAGAAGGGCATGTGACGCATCGACAGTGTTGGGCGGGGTCAGACGGGGCAAAAAAAGCCCCTGTGCGCCACAGCATGTGCAGGGGCTTTTTTTGCCCTATCCGACCACCCCCGGTGCCGTCGATGCGTCACATGCCCTTCTTTGACCCCGTACGTCCCCCCGGTCACCCCGTTTTGCAAAATTATCTCCGAGACGCTCCCCTCGAGCGATCGGTGGCTGCATGTTCGAGGTTCTGTACACGTGTGTGCCTCGGCGGGTGAAAATGGAAATTATTGAACAATATGAATTAAAGAAACAAGCACTGAATGGTGACAAAAATCATTGACAAAAATATTTATTCTTTATTGATTCGAATATTACATCATGGTCGATTGGTTTTTCTACGAATTACATCTTTGGGTATTGGGCAAATGGCTGACTTGACGCCAAGGGAGTTTACAATTTCCTATGGGTTTGTCAACCCTTGACCTAGGCTCAAGGTACAGTGGGAGAGAACCGAGCCTGGGTGTTTGCCTGTAAAGGCATACAATGCTTCCTCTTAGTCCACCAATATATATTTGTGAGCGTTTAAGGTGAGAGAATCTTCAGCGAGTATGCCACTTAATGCTTTACACTTTAGCAGCTCTGCAAAAGCATTCTTGGAGAACTCTGTGTGAGCAACTCTAAGAATTGATGGCCCCAGATGGCTTAGGTAGTGCCAAAGAGAGCTATCCCTACCCGTGGAGACGTTGCATGAACCTCTAGTACACATTGTGTGCGCTCCTTGCCGCACTGTCGAAGCAAGGGACTTGCTGATACACCATATGCGAGCCACAAATGGCTCCAAGCACACAACAAGACTAATCTAGCAAGCTCAAAAAAGGGCAATGGTGTGTCACTCACCGCTCTATGCTCCTGCCGTGGAGGATTCCTCGCCGCGATGAAGAAGAAGCTGCAGTCGTGCCGCGCTCAACCACTTCGCCGCCGTCGTGCCTTCGTAATGCTCGACCGCACACACACTCTCCCTCTCTCTCACACACACATACACACACACACGAGGAGGTGAAGAAGAAGAAGATGGAGATGGAGATGGAGCAAGAGAACTCTTCTATTGCACAAATGAGAGAATGAGTGAATTTTAGGTTTAGTTGTCTTTTATATGAGCTCACCCCATTCACACTTGGGCGCCCATGCTTAGCCAACTAATCCCTTGAATGTCCCAGTTAGAGTGCGCCTCTCATCGACGATCACTCTTACCCTTTTCCTATTGGTCCGACAAGCCCAGTACCTGACTCTACCAAATACATAATACACGTCTGTCGTAGGTGATGGGGTGTCCGTGAGCAAGCAGGGTTAACATGCCCCCCTTCCTGATGTAGATTCCGTCCTCGGAAGCTATTGAGTTGAAGCGCGTTCGTCGAGGTGGAAGAGCATATGAGATGAATGTCCTTAGCCTTCTTCAGTCACTGCAAAATCAAACAACATTGGCACAGTAATTGCATTCTCATAAGTGATTAAAAAGCATATGCCGTTTTAGGTAGACAATTTGATTGGTAAAAGAATTTCAAACAATTTGTCAGCAATGAACATTAAATTGCAATGTAATCAAATGTATAAACAGATGTAAAGGTAAAAAATTAAACAAGTCTGGGGTCGCTAATTTGACGGTCGAAAGGCACTAGAGATCGAATATTAATACCATGGGGAAGCTTCTTAATTTTCTGTGGTCAATTAAGTTGTTTAATCGCGAGAGCCAAGTATTCATGTTCGAGGGATGACTAGAGGCTATATCTAAAAGACCTTGTAGTTAAGCTACCATAAAAGGAATTTCTCATGAAATCATCGCCTGACTGATTACTTTTTCTGACCCCCCAAAGTCTTTTCACAGTGATTCAATTTTGATGTGTGTGCTTATTTTGTATGCCTTGGGTTTTTTGCTTTTCAAGTAAAGGCGCCCATACTGGGAACCTCTAGGGATCTAGTACCATAGGCAATACATGTGAGTGAAGTACCAAATCAAGGTGAGATTTCTCTTCCAGCTTAAGATTTTACAGTGTGGCACTTTGATTTTTTGTTTGTTCATTTTCAGCATTTTAATTTTGTAACTTTGGGAGGTCATATATCACTGATACACCTCCCCAGGCTCATCACACTAGTAAACTCCCTTTATAATACTTAAGCTAAAGGTCAATAGGGTCAATCCCACTAGAAAGCCCTAGTACATTTCACACAATGCTGCCTAAATCGGATTAAGAACCTAAGTAACCATTGATTATTAGGAAGGCATTCCCCATGGTATTAAGAGAAGATTTCTAACACCTAACTTGGTCAAACTAGCTTAGTCGGACTGCTTGATTTTTAAACCTAGACAAGTGATTATGACAAAAAATTACATTGAATTAAATGTGTGATACTAAGCAAATGCGGTGAATATTAGGCTACCAATCACAATTAAAGCTGACAATCATAGATGCAAAAAAGATAAGGGGCAATGCTAGTGGACAAGAAACACCTGTTTGTGTCGATGGTCGCGCTTGATTTGAAGAGTGAGTCGAGATAAAGATTCCATGAAGGTCCAAATCCTACCAATAGCAATACGCTCCTGTACACACTAGGAAACAAAAGGAATACCTCCAAGAGGCACATTAGTGGAAAAAGGTACCAACACTTATTGAACACAACAAAAAACATAAGGAACCCTAACCTAATTATTTGCACTCCCCTAGAGAGTCAAGGGAATAGGATATTGTAGAGGTTGGGAGGAAACCCTAAGGCTAAACCCCTATCTTCGTCGTCGAGATAAACAAAGTCATCATCCATGAAACCATATGTGCCATCCGTGTAGTCGTGTAAATTTTCTTCTTCGTTATAGGTGCCCATGTTTACTAAGAAGGTCACTAGACGCCTATAGTCATCTTGGTCAAAAGGGTAGGCTTGTGCAATGGGAGAAACGCTCTCTACTAAGTATGGATCATACGTGGTCAAGAGACGTATCAGCCATTCTAACTCCTCAAAATTCCTCTCACATGCTAGCGTACCTATCAAATCCTATTCACATGCAAGCAATAGAAAGACCATGTGAAATATTTGTGAAAAGTAACGAGGGTATTTCTCACCCAAGGCAGGAGTGGATGACTTTAGCGTACTAGCCATATCTGTACACGCAAATAGATGATGGTTAGAGTGCAAATATTACAAGGGTTGTGTTCTTGTGCATAATTTGTTTTTATGATTTGTGTTATGGCTCTTGCTCTTTTACTTTTTTATCTTGTTTTTGTGAGTATAAGGCTTTATATATACATTCCCTAAGATCGGAGATTAAGAGGTCAGGGAGAAAGGTTGAGAGGGAAGCAAGTGAATGATGGATATGTTCCTTGGGTAGATCATATCGTTTGAAATGATGTCATCACCCTTTGAAACCAATTGTTCCAGTTGGTAATAGGTGAGGATTTTTGCCATTAGTTTTCTATTACCCTAGGTGCCTCGTCAAGTTGCAAGGGTGGTAAGGTACTCTCCCAGGATCGAACTTGAAGTGGTTCATCAGGTGATTTTTGAACATTGGGAGGTGTGGATTCTTTTGTAGCTTCATGGAGGTCCACTACTATAGATGGAGGCTGTGTAGAAGCTTTTACCTCTATGGATGTATTACATGACGAGCTAGAAGCTTCATGGAACTCCCCCCTTCCTGAGCTAGGTGGAATAAATTGGTTTTGCCTTGGAGCCCAAACTAGCTCTGGACTAGGTGTGTGGCATTCTGTGATCTTTCCCTTCCCACGGTCCGCCATTGGCTTTAGCGTTACACTGTTTTACTCATATGGGTTTGTTGTCGATAGGGAAGGACACATTTTACGTTTAGGTACCCAAATTTTCTCATTTCCATCATAGTAGCCTTGGGCTTCTAATAGTTGTTTTGGAATCCATCGTGATTTGGTCTTGACTCTCCTAGGGCGCGCTCTTGGTTTTCCCAGGAAATTTTTTCTTGGAATGGATGGGAGGGTTGAGGTAGTTGGAAGTAAGGCCTTGGGGACCCATTGATATGTACTCTTAGGTCGTGCAGGTTGAGTACTTACAATATTACTGCTTGCTGCAACTACAAGTGTTGAAGTGCTAGGTTCATGGGTAGCTGGCAAAGACGAGTTAACCACCTTGGCTTGTGAATGTTGGCTATCCTTCAACTTTGCTAGAGTTTGCAACGTAGGTGACTTTGCTTGAATGATAGGGATCAGAGTCGGTGGTCGCGTCGTGACACTAACAGTATCCCAATCAATAGTGCATTTGGTTGCCAACATCCACGTGCGTCCCAGGTTTACGTTGCCTTCCATAGCTCCCGTGGGCATGACTAGAAACCTCTGCACTATGCTTCCATTGTCATAGACAACAGGGGTCTGAAGGACTCCAAGAATAGTAGTTTTCTTTTTATTAATGCCCTTGACTTGCATCGTACTCGGGGATAGGGTCGGTTTCCCTAATTGACACCAAACTCCATAGGATAACAAATTGTGTTTAGCTCCCGTATCTAATAAGGCATTGTATAGTACTTTCCCATAGGGGCTATTTAGCTCAATTGGGCATCGTAGGGGTGGCTCAGATTCTAATGAGTCGTCACCTGTGTCCTCGAAAAATGCTTGCGTGATTCCCAGATTAGCCTCTCGTTGGCGTCTAAGATGTTGTTGTCGTTCTCGAGCCTCAACTCTTGCTTGGATTTTTTTAAGCTCTGCTTGTTCCTTGGCAGCCTTCTTTTGATGGATGGCTTGCAACTCTTCCTGGCTTATAGGATCATAATATCTTTTGAATTTACTCCCATTAAGGAATCCAATGGTTTCAACTCCATCTAGAGTCTCCACACGAATGGTACCTTGCGGGGTAATTTCACACACTCGATATGGTCCCTTACCAGCGTATTTCAATTTCTCCTTTTCATTACGTACCCCGTACATAAGAACTTTATCACCAACCTTGATGTCTTTATCCTTTAAATGGCTATCAAACCACTTCTTTCTCTTATCCTTCTCCACTAGAGCATTTTGCACAGCTAATTGCCTTTCTTCATCTAGCCTTTCGAGGATATATAATCGCTCCACTAAGGGGTTACCATCCCAACCTTCTTGAGAAGCTACTCGAAGACTAGGAATGACAAACTCCCTTGGCATAACTGCTTCTTGGCCATACACCATCTTAAACGGTGTGCAATTAATAGCAACTTTATACACAGTACGATAAGCCCATAAAGCTGATGTAAGCTTTAGGTCCCAATCAGTGCGATGAGCCTCGACTGTCTTTGTCAAAATGGAGATGAGAGTTTTGTTGGTACTCTCAGCTTGGCCATTTGCTTGGGGATAATAGGGTGTAGACTTGTGGTGTGATATCATGAAGTTTGATGTGAGTTCTTTTATTACTTCATTTATAAAATGAGTTCCATTGTCACTCACAAGTTCAAAGGGGCATCCAAAACGTGTGATAATGTTCTCAAAGAGGAACTTAGCTGTTGTTTTTGCATCCGCCTTCCGTGTTGCTTTTGCTTCAGCCCATTTGGTTACATAAGTCGGTAGCCACAATGATATATCATGATTGCGTGTTACGTGCAGCCGGACTAATCGGTCCTACAAAGTCTAAGCCCCACTTTTCAAATGGTTGGGTTACCTTGATGGGATGTAGAGGCATCCTATCACTTCTTTGTGGCTTCTTGAAGCGTTGGCATTCATCACATCCCTTTGCAAAAAGTGATGCATCCTTAAACAGAGTGGGCCACCAATAGCCTGACTGTAAGATCTTTCGGGCAGTAAGGTTTCCTGAAAAGTGACCCCCAGCTACGCTCATGTGTGCCTCTTGTAGAATATATAAATACTCATCCTAGCGGGCACAGCGTCTAAGAAAATCATCTTTTCCTCTCTTATAGAGAGTTCCAGCCAGTAATCAATAGGGTTCGCATTCCTTGATTAATTTTCGAGCTATATCTTTTCGCAGTTCTTTGGGTGGAAAACCATTAACTAAGAAGTTAACAATCTTTTCACTCCATTCAGGCATTGTCTCAACAATGAACAAAGGAGTATCAGGCAATTCATCATCAACCCCCGTAGGAGCTTCGCCATTAGGGATACGAGATAAATGATCCGCCATGACATGTTTCCTCCCAGGCCTCACAACAACGGTGAAGTCAAACTCAAGAAGAATTAACAACCATCGTTTAATTCGACCTGTGGAACACGGCTTGTTTACCAAATATAGCAATGCTTGATGATCAACATAAAACACAAACTTGGTAGCAAGAAGGTAATAGCGAAATTTCTTTACTGCGTAAATCATAGCTAGACCTTCGCGCTCTGTAGTAGTGTAGTTCATCTTGGCATCATTTAATTGGCGACTTGCAAAGCTAATAGGGTAGTCCAATTTATGTTCTCCTGGTTGAGTTAGAACACACCCAATAGCAAAATTTGATGTATCAATATGCACATGAAAAGGTAAATTCCAATCGGGTGTTCGCAGGATTGGAGCACTTGTTAGGGCCTTCTTTAATAACTCATAATATTGATGACATTCTTCCGTCCAGTGAAACTCGATAAGAAGCTTGTACAATGGACGCGCTAACTCGGCAAAGTTTAAAATAAATCTTCGATAATAACCAACATGGCCCATAAATCTTTGAACTCCTTTATAGTTCGTAGGTGGTGGCAAATCGGCAATGGCTTTAATCTTACTCTCATCTGTGGATATCCCGTTCTTGGACACTATATGCCCTAGAATGACTCCATGCTTAACCCAAAATTGGCATTTGAAAGGGTTCAATGAGATGCGATAAAATCTGCACCTTTCAAATATTTTTCGTAGATATAACAAATGTTTCTCCCAAGAAGAATAAACACAAAGGTCGTCTAGGAAAGCTTCACAAAACTCCCTTAGAAATTCTTTAAACGCAGTGTTTATTAATCGTTGGAATGTAGCAGGGGCATTTGTTAAGCCAAAAGCCATAACACGAAATGCAAACACTCCAAACTCTGTGATAAAAGCAGTTTTAGCTTGGTCCTCTAATGCAATTGTGATTTGATTGTAACCAGAGTACCCATCTAAAAAGCTATAAGCTTCCTTGCCCGCAACTCTTTCAAGCACATGTTCTGAATATGGCAAGGGATAATGATCTCTCCTAGTAGCTGCATTAACTTTTTTGAGGTCCACGCACACTCTTAGTTTACCATTCTTTTTTGGCACAATGACTATTGGAGAAACCCATTCTAAGTGCTCAATATGGTATATGAATCCACATTGGATATGTTTTTCAATCTCCTCTTGTACAATTTTGGCGTACTTAGGATTCATTGGATAGGGTCGTTGCTGGACGGGTTTAGCAGTGTTGATCATGGGAATTGTATGTTGCACCACAGAAGGTGGAACGCCCTTCATGTCATGATATGTCCAACCAAAGATATCCTTGTATTCCTTGAGGAGCTCCTTGAGTACAGCCTCTTCAGTTTCGGTAAGGTCTTGAGCAATAAAGACTGGTTTAGACTCCTCACCTGGTTCTGCTAATTCTATCTCTTTAACTACCGGTGGACCATCATAGACTCCACTGCTTCCATTGGTAGGTATTCGTTGGGCTTTGGCATACACAACCTTTCGCTCCCCCATGGTATAAGATTTAAAATGTTCAGGAGCCGTATGTAAGTCAGCAGGCTCTTGTCCTGACAGAGACCTTTCTTTTAGTTCTGCCTCCTTTTGTTGTTGAGCTAACTCTTGGTTTTGACGTCTTCTTATAGTTCGACTCAATTTCGGCTCTATAACCTCCAATTGAGCGAGGTCAATGGGTCGCGGGTTGAACCACATGACACTCTGGAGATGTTCACCCCAATTGTCTACTAGCTTTCGATGAGCATCACATGCCCCTAGATAACTAAGCCATTCTGCAGTAGATCTTTCCTTGTTTATCCTAGCTCTCACATTTGCTCGATATCGTCGTCTCTTATATGACCTTTGTTTGTTGTTAAGGTTTTGATTTTGGTAAATGTTTGAACTCGACTCGCCTGATAGGTCTTCGCTTGTATCTTCTTCACTCTCATATGAATTACCATAGATGGTCGTACTAGGCCTTGAGTGTTCAGTTTCTATACTTGGCTCACTCGATGTTTCCTCAGGTTCTGAATCCATTTCTCCCTGAGATTCCGTTTCTGATGTGTATTGGCCTGAAGCCTTTGAGGAATCATCGGTTTCACTCTCAGGTAGGTGTGCCTCTTTCTTATCATCGGATGTTACATGCGCTACACCTAACATGTTTACTGGTGCAACGTGTGGTATCTCTTCCCCATTTGGTGTTACCCAGGTTGTTCCTCTAGCTCCCCATGTATCTATAGTTGCCGCTAGGTGTACTCAATCGACATTGTCTGACTCAGCCATTCCGGGTAGGATATCCATATAAGGAGATTTCTCCCCAATATCCGTGTCTTCGTTACACGTGTAACAATACTGTAATGGAGTTGAGTGAATTGTTGTGTCTGATCGATTATCAATGATGAATTTATTTCCTAGAGGATGCGTTCGACCACTTAAAAGATCAACTCGAATGACAGAGTCTTGGAATTTAAGTAGACATGGTTTTTGGACCAGTCATGCACCATTTTCGCTTCCCTCATGAATGGACGCCCTAAGATCATCTCAAATGACATAGGATGCTTGGAAAAATCCATAACAATGAAAGTCTGCCTTACCTTGTGTCCCAAGACCTTGATCCTGAGATCCTTAAGCATTCCAATAGGCGTAACAATAGATCCATTAGCCATTTTTACCACTATGCTTGTGGCTTCAAGGTGAGGTCGCCCCATAGACTCCCAACAACTCTTGGTCACCATGCTGACTCCCGCACCACCGTCAAGGACTCCCTTTACAATTAATCCTTCAGTAGTGATTGGCAGAGTAGCATTAGATTCATCATCTTCAAAGTATTGCCCCAACTTGTTAACGGGTACTTCAATTACAGATTCATGTCCCGCTAGGTCAGATGGTGGTGCTAAATGTTCCTCATCATTCATTACAAAGTCAGGTTTGTTCATATGTGCAAACTGTGGTAATCCGGCCTGTAATTCTCCATTGAGGAAGGCTCGAAGAGCTGAGACTAGCTCGGGGTCTTTATATAGTTTGGACATGATGGTGGTTCTAACTTCTGAAGACATGAAATCCATCAATTTGGCAACATTTAATGGCATCTTGTGGGACGTAGGACCCTGACAAGAGAATGGTGAAGATGGAATCTCCACTTCCTCAAGGGGGTCGGGCATTCCCTCACCAAACATTCTCTCTAGTAGGAAAGGTGTGTGTCCACTTTCAGATGTCCTACCCTCACTCTCTTCCCGAATGATACTGGGTATAGCTAACGGCCTGTAGTTCTTGTGAGGTTGAACTTGTGTGGGAAACACTGTGTCCGACATCTGGATATGTTTGGGTTCAGGTTCTAATGTTCGTTGAGTTTCTTCCACCAAACCCCTCAGTTGTTGGACTCGTTCAATTTCCACTGTTGGGTTTGGATAGGTTCCAATCTTTCTCTTGCAATCCTCATTTTTCGTCTCTTGTGGCTTATCTTGGGGGTTCGCAAATGGGTGGTTTAACTTTGCATACTCTTTTGGTGCTCGTCGTAATTCCCTCTCGTGATCCTCCTCACTGGCTTTTTCCTTTGTAGTAATAGTTTTGGTCTCCGTGGTCTCTATCAAATCTGAGTCATCCTCAGGGTCATTCATATACACGGGATCCTCTCCTATCCCTATGTTAGTCTTTGAACTAGGTTTTGAGCTAGAAGCATTAAGTGATTTCTTTCTTCGTGTTTTCTTCTTTCTCGCTCGGCCAATGGATGCAGCATCTCTCTCTTCGAGGATGTAATTTTGCTTTTGGAGCATCAACCGTGTGAGTGCATTCACTGGTGCTATGTTGTTAGTTGGTGGTGTCCCATCAACAATCTCTATTATGTTCAATGGTGTGATTTTCGGTGCGTTTGGATTGTTAGGACATTGTGCGATCAAATGATCTATGCCACAATGATTACAAGTGAGTATTGGCATTGCCAATGCACTCCCTTGACTTGTTTGCATTAGTGCGGCATTCTTTTGCATTCTAATGGGGCACTTAGCTACTCGATGTGGTCCACCACATTCGTAGCACTGAAGAGGTGGTCTCCTGGCAAAACTATTAATGTTTTGGCCTCTTGCTGCTAGCGCAGTAGCTTGATATACCGGTTTGATTTGTCCCCAATGGTCTTCCATATAGTACATCGGACACTCCTCAAGCATGTCGACTCCATAGGTGATACTAGAGTCTATGTCCTCTTCGCAATCTACATAAGTATTAGATGACTCGCAACCTATTTGGTTCATAGGTGTAACTCTTGGATGAGGGGGTTGCGGTCCTAGCACTGGAGGTGGCAACGGTGTGGTTTGGACCACATTTTGGGTTCTAGGGACCATGTGTTGTAATGGCAATTGTTGCTCCATGGGTGGGGTAGGCATCAATGCAAGAACTTGAGGTGAGTCCGCCCAAGCTATAGGCGGTCTATTTTCCATGATGCGTTTAAGCATTAGGCAATCCTTCGGTTGATGGCCATACCTACCACACGCGTTACAAGTCCCGTTAAACTTTACTCTGAAAGTAGGGCATTCACTCGTAGTATGTGGGCCCAAGCAAATTGAGCACCATTGTTGCTCCCTTCTTGGATACATATGAGTGTTTTGTGGAGCACGATTACCCCTAAGGCTTTCTTGGATGGCCTTTGTGAGATCTGCCAAAGTCATCTCAGATATCGTTTGCTCTTTCACGATTGGCTTTATCTTCATTGGCTCATGCCCTGATGCTTCCGAGCTACTAGACTTCGGCTCGGCAGACACTCTTTCTCCTGCAATCATTAAATTATCCTCCAATTGGATTGCATTCATAGTGACTGCTTCCCAAGTAGTGATACCTCTAATGACTAGGCCATTATAGATACTTTCATGTCGTAGTCCCATAATGAATCTATCGAGCAATTGGTTGTTGTTGAATCGCTCGTTTGGATTGCATCGAGAATTCAAATTCTTTAGGCGACTAATGAAGTCTCTCACGGATTCACCTTCCTCTCGTTGGGCTTTCTCGAGCTGAGAGGCTACACCCCAAAGTACTCCCTCTCGTATGTATTCTTTTAAGAACAGTCTCCTAAGAGTAGAGTAGATCGTTTTTTCTTCTACTCTTAAGGTTCTATACCAATCTCCAGCCTTTCCGCTTAGGGTCAAACTCAAAGCCTTACACTTATGTAGCTCATTGTGCTCCTCCAAGGAATCGCACACATGTTCAAAGACTTCCATATGCTTTCTAGCATCTCCGTCTCCATTGAATTTCTGTGTGAGCTTAGCTACTTGAACTGCCTTGCTCCTAGGCTCTCTATCAAGTGCACTATGCATGTTTTCCGCAATAGAGCGACCGATAGTTTGAGCAAATGCTGCCAAATCTCCTATTTGAGCAGGTATAATGGGTGTATGTGCTCCTGGAACCACATGTGAGATGGGAGTTGGCCTTGGCCTTGGCATACGCGCAGCTCTTGGGTCCCAAATTTCGTATGGTGGTGTACCAGACGGTGGTCCAAAGTTTACAGGCATGGCCCTAGGCGTAGGGGGTGCCTGATATGGCATGTTATTATTAAATGGCATGGCTCCACTTGTATAAGAGCTTGGATAATTCCATTGTGTATTGTAAGCTCTTAGAATAATCGGAGGTGTAGGAGCTACATGAGGCTGAGGTACGACAGGTGCACATGATTGATACATACATGTAGGTATAGTTGGGGGCACTGTGCTACTAGGCATCGGCGCAGTGTTAACAAATGAACTCCATAGTGTACTTCTTGTCATGCTCACCATTGGGATATGCATGGTAGCCGTAGTGTCATTAAGAGAAAGATGAGCTAGATCTGGAAAGGTAAAGCTGCCACTTGTGGGCTCAGATTGTACTGAGGCTCCTGGCGAAACAACATATGGAGGATCAATGGGGCTCACTGAGGGAGTCTCCATTTGTGACAGGGTTGGTTGGTTGGACTTTCCCGTATCCAAGAATCTCATTAGGCCTGTTGAAGGCATGTTGATCCCTGTGTTCTGTCTTTCTAACTCGACAATCCTATGGAGGACATCACAGACTTTCTGTTGTTGCTCATCTATGCTAGTAGCACCCGATGTGGATTGTAGAACATTTAACCAACCCACATGATAGGTGTGTCCTGTGTACCGATCAGTTAAAGCTTCTACTTGTAGGTCATACTCCCAATTTTCGTTTAGGAATATCCCATCTAGGCCTGGCGTGCTGGAGGTTTCCCTTGAAGTGGAAGCATTATTGCTCCCCATAGCTTGCCCCTCCGTGACTGCTACCTTGGGAGCACTCGGTTGCTCGACTGGCATGATTTTTGTCATAGGAGCCTTTGCTTTTAGGGCTCGACTTTGTTCTAGCCCTCGTAGGTTCTCAATTTCCCTCTCCCTTGTTGCTTGCATATAGCGTTCGATCTCTTGCACTTCGGCAAGACTCCTACCATCGGGTAGTAAAACCTCAGAGGGAGATAGTCCTAAAGGATCAGGAGATGCAGTGGATGGAACATTCACATGCACACTCTCAAGAAGCATAGGGTCCATTTTAGGCATGAATGACAAATTTACTTCCCCACTCCCTTCATTTCTTTCATTAACTGCATGTTCGGAGCGAGTAGCTCTACTAAGGGTCTCTTTTAAGCGGCTAAACACGCTGGACCCGGGCCGTGGGCCCATGGCATGCATTTCTTGACTTGAACTATCAGGGTTTGGTGTAGGATACCCCTCCATGACTTCGTAGTCAGAGGAAGAATCACTAGACGCGATATGAGGATCTTGGGTCGCGCTACCTTGAGTCCCGGCCGAAGGTCCAGAACCTAGGGTGGAGGAATAATGGGTGCCCGCGTAAATGGAGGCACTACCAATATGCTCGTGCTCTAACACTCGTCCGGAGCGTAGGTTCATATGACTTGGATCCCCTAGAAGTGTCAGTGAGGGCCCGTGAAGGCTGCTCACCTAGTAATTTTGGGTGTTTTGCAACCCAAGTCTTTTCTTATTTTTTGATTTTTTGGTCCTTTTTTTTCTGACCCAGCTATAGAATAGAACGTATGATAGCTCAAAACGAGCGTCTCGGTCAGAGGGACGTGCCGTGCTTTACAGCCCTCTGTTTGGTCACTTTATGCCCTCGGAATCCCTAAAACCGTCAATTTCTAGTAGGGAACTAGGCCCGAATTAGAAAGTCTAAGGGTGCAAGTGGGAAGAGAAGGGAGGAGAGTGGAGGACTTGCCCCACATGCTCTCATTCCCTCTTGAGGGGGTAGGGTATATATATAAGAGTGAGTCTAGTATATATCATGAGACTGAGGACTGAGGCTTGGGCTTGGGCTTGGGGAGATGATCCCGATCCTGATCAGAATTTTAGTGTAGCTCCCCAGTCACTCACGCTTAAATATTTTCGGTTTTTTTAAAAAATTAATATATATATATATATATATATATATATATATTTGGGCGACGACCGCGCGCGGATTTGGTGACCCTTTCTTGGCCACACACACTCTCACCTACCTAACCTCCCAGTCAACAGCTCGCAGACAGCTCACTACCTTATCTGCTTACTAACAGTGCTGCTAACCACTAACTAATCTACTAACTAATCTGTTAACTGCTTGCTGACAGTGAGCTAACTGTCCACCTACTTCCTCTCTCACTACCTGCTGTGCAAACACTGTGTGCAGCCAAACCTTGACAGAAAACTGTGTGTAGAACTGTGTGCAAACAGAAATTGCTAATTGCCTTCCTACTTATTCATTCACTGCAACCAAGCTAACGACTACTAATTGTGCAAAGACTGTGTGCAAACAGAAAACACAACATTATGCAGAAATCACAGAACTTGCAGACAACACAGAAATTAACAACATACAGAAAAACAACTCATTCCTCTTCCTCTTCCTCTTCCTCTTCTTTCCTACTACAAACAACTCATAGGAGAAGCACAAAGTGCCTCTTGGGCTTACTGCAAGGCGATTCCCCGGTAGCGGCGCCAAAAATGTGCGCTCCTTGCCGCACTGTCGAAGCAAGGGACTTGCCAATACACCGTGTGCAAGCCACAAATGGCTCCAAGCACACAACAAGACTAATCTAGCAAGCTCAAAAGAGGGCAATGGTGTGTCACTCACCGCTCTATGCTCCTGCCGTGGAGGATTCCTCGCCGCGATGAAGAAGAAGCTGCAGTCGTGCCGCGCTCAACCGCTTCGCCTCCGTCGTGCCTTCGTAATGCTCGACCGCACACACACTCTCCCTCTCTCTCACACACACATACACACACACACACGAGGAGGTGAAGAAGAAGAAGATGGAGATGGAGATGGAGATGGAGAAGAGCACTCTTCTATTGTACAAATGAGAGAATGAGTGAATTTTAGGTTTAGTTGGCTTTTATATGAGCTCACCCCATTCACACTTGGGTGCCCATGCTTAGCCAACTAATCCCTTGAATATCCCAGTTAGAGTGCGCCTCTCATCGGCGATCACTCTTACCCTTTTCCTATTGGTCCGACAAGCCCGGTACCTGACTCTACCAAATACATAATACACGTCCGTCGTAGGTGATGGGGTGTCCGTGAGCAAGCAGGGTTAACACATTGCAAACTTATCAACATGATAAGCCGTCTGCAAAGCATTTAAATGATATCAACAATTGTAGTAAGGAATATTAGAAATTCTACCAGGTTAAGATTTATTTACCTCAGTTTCTTCATCCCTCTCTTCAAAATTTTTCTTGGTAAGATCGATCATCTGTACCAATCGCAATCAGTGGTTTGTGTGGATGAAATGCGCTCTCCGGTTCGCTTTCGTAGAAAGAGGCACATGATTTTATTTCCACTGGTGTACTTGCTGCTGTTTGCACCAATTGTTGTTCATTTTCACTGGGGAAGAAAGAGAGGATTGCTGGGAGATCTTGGTCTTCGAAATGAATTTGAAAATTGACTTTCTCTTCCTTTCCACTAGGATCCTTCATGCCCGCATAGATAGCAAGCATTGCAAGCGACTCATCTTCTCTGAATCCTAACGTTTTGGCAATGTCGTCAAGGAACAGAAACTGACGATCATCCACTACCACTGGATGCAAAGTGATAATTTGGAGGTCCGGGACCTCTTCAGCACCTCATCTCCCTCTATCATTCGATCTTCCTCCTCAATGGCACTGGGACCTTTCAAGAGTACGAGTGCCATAGATGCTTCGGCTTGCTCATTTATCTCTTCGATAACTTCATTTGATTCCTCCACAATGGTCACAAGAGGTCTTTGGTTGACCTTTTCCTTTGATTTTCCCTTGTCCATGCCCTCAAGCAATGCCAGAACCATGTCCCATGAAATAAATTGGGTGCCTATGCACCCCATGCCCAAATCCATGAGATCATCCTCATCCTCTATCTTGAAGTTTTTATTAGCCACATAGAGATGCTTCAAGAAATACACTGGCAACCACACCGTGTCAGATCCCTCAAATATTATGGCATATTCCTCCATGTGCTGCGCCATGTAGTCAAGAAAGCTTCTGAATGCCTCTGCATGAAGGTTGGCAGTGGCCTACATGTCAATTGTCCCCTCAAACACACTGAGTAGTTCATGTGCTTGATCTGCAAGTCCTACCTTTTCGAATTGTGTGAGAAGTGCATCAGTAGACGTTGCCATGGGTTTGTTCATGAAGAAGATGCGAAGAGAGATTAGAGCTAAAGTTTTGTGAATGTGAGAAATGAAGTTTAAAAACTAGAAAGTCACTTATATACTCAAAGTCACTTTTTAAAAAGCACTTAAATTAATGTCAAAATAACTTAAAACTTTAATTTTAAACAAAATCACGCAACAAAGCATTGAAAGACACCAGCATTGAAAACATTTGTGCTCCACAACAAATCAATTGCACGTTTCAATCAAAAATTTGAACAAGCTGAGAATAAACAAGTATGCGTAGAAACGAGATTCAAAACATCGTATGTGTTAATGTGGAAAAAATCCATGTCAGTTACAAGCTTTTACAAAACTACATCGCGGAAACAGAACGTTCTCACACAGAAGGCTCTTTTCTTTCTTGGAGCGAACAATATTTTCATTGATTACAAATAGATATTTCTTGGGCAAGGTATATCTGTGATTAAAATACTCGCAAAGGTGACTAAGATGCCAGTCATTGTTCACTGTAATGTGGTGCAGTGCATCATCGTGGAGATGTATTTGCAGATCAACTGATTCTCTAGCAGCAACCTCAAAGTCTAGTGCCTCCCATTCTCCCATCATCAGCTTCCATCTTCTATAGGGAAAGACCATCGACAAGATTTTCTTCGCAAGATGGTATTTGAACACCACCTTGTTAGCAACTACAGAGCACTTGATTCTATCTCCTTGGTGGTTGACCACCTTAGTTTCCCATCCAACTACAAGAAACCCGTTAATCACACTTCCCCCTTTGTAAGTCCACATTGTTTGTGCCTTGTGAACACTTTGAAGTCGAAATATAAACACAAACACATGAAGAGACATAAACCATGTTACCGTGCCTTTATGGGAACCATAGGTGCACTTCATTGGTTGCTGCTTGCACATCCACCTCGATTCTCCTTTTGGTTGCTACGATCAAGGCACTCTTTGGCTTAGGCCATTCCAAACTCTCCAAGGTTGACGAGTGAACCAAAGATAGATTACCATATCCATTTTTCCTAGGTGTGACATAAGTATGATCATAAAAAAAATGTCACGTGAGGCAAGCTCAGAAGACTGACAACCAACATAGAGCAACTTACCAAGCTCAGTGTGGATGGCCTCAAAAGTTCCTGTGAAGGACTCTATTGGCTCTCACTCTACAAAACTCGATGGAGAAACATCTATAAACATGAACAAAAAGCAATGGAGATCTTACAGTCATCAAAAGCAACACACAAGGCAGAAATACTAAATAGATAACCAAAAAACTTGCAAGAGGAGTAAAAATTACAATTTGTAGGAAACCTCGATGGAGCCGCTGTTGTCTCTAGCTTCAATTGTGAAGCAACATACACATGTTGCACCTTCACAAGCCTCTTGACATCTTGTGTTTGCTTGAACTCCATGATTCTTCCCTTCCAATGGTGTGCTCAAGAAGCCATGTGTCTTCTTGAGACCTTGTGTGCACCTCTTGAGCTGGGCTGCATTGTCACCCACATCATTCATTTTAACTCCATTGTCACCCAATATCCATTGTTGTCTTGTACATTGCTGCATGAAATGGAGTCAATGATACTCCTAGGTTGTCAAATACTTGATGATGCCATGGGAAATAGTGGCACAACCTGCACAAAAACACTTATGATTAGACGTTGCACATCCATGTTCTCAGCTGTATAAAGAGCAAGAATCTTGATGGTACACAAAGATGAAGGATTCCACTTATTGCTATACTGCTCCACCTGCTTGTTGGCTTAACATGGGAAGATAATGTTGCAAAGCTTGAGAGGGAAGTAGATCCTCTCTAGAGAGCTTAATTGAGAAGGAGCAAGAAACCTATTGAGAAAAGAAAGAGGGATAATGTAGTAGAAGGATATGCTGTAGACTTCAGCTTTAGCTAGAGGTGTTTAGTGAAGCCCATGGAGTAATGGAGAACTTCAGCTTGAGGAGAATGCAGCCCTCAAGAATGTTGTAAGCTTGAGGAGGGAAAGGAGGTTCAAACTTCTGCTATAGAGCTTTTGGGAGGGAAAACTGAAAGGAAGGAAAGAGAAACAAAGTGAAATGAAGAGAAGTGAGAGATGGTACAATAGAGAGAGAGAGAGGGAGGGAATGATCATCATGTTTTTGGAGGGACCCCCTTTTAGGAGAGAGAGGGGAGAAACTGGCAGTCAGTAGAGAGAGAAAGGATTGGTTTCTACTCAACTATTTAGAGAAAAGTTCTTTTTTTTGAATTTTATAAGAGATTTTTTCTTTGTATTTTATAAAAGAGTACAAGTTTGGCCACTTACTTTTAGGCCCTGCCATACCCACCATTTCAATCCACATGGCATCCACCCATTTGTCTCTTCCATAATCTTATTTTTAATTCCATGGAAAATAAAGAGGCCCCCTTAGACCCCATTCCCTTCCTAATGTGCAGTCTTTCTCCACACATTCACAATGCAATGACTTGAAGCTCGAGTAGAGGGTGATTATGAAGCAAAATCAGCACAAAATAAATCTAAATGCATTAAAAAAATTCAAATTCCTTAAAACATACACACGAATTTCTACTAAACCTGTTCTCTTCTCATAGACGAGGGTAGTGGCTTGCAAAAATGAACGTGCCCAAAATCTATGAGAATCGCAACACAATTGTGTAGCTTATTGCTAGTAATGTTTGATACAAAGAGAGAGTGATTAGGGGTTAATAGGCCTAGGTGTGGACTATTACCTTTGATACCACATGAAAGGGAGTGGGGTTATGGGTGGGAAAACGAGAGTAAGCTATTCATGGTGCAATTAATGTGCTAATTACAAGGAGACTCAAGAGACAGATAGTCCCATGCAGTTTCCTCAACTGGCAATGGAAGGCACCATTATGTGCATGTTTAGGATCCATCATCTCAAACCAATTCACCATTAATTTTGTCTCCCATCTGGGTCCACTGAGATGCACCACGATGAAAGGCAAACTACTGACACCTTTCCTTAATGGTAATCAGATCGTACTGAGACTATTATATCTAATCTTCCATCCAAGAGCTACTTGGGTAACACTCTTGCATCTCCTCTAAAGAATCAATGCCCCATCAGAGCGGCTTCTCCTTCTTGTAGGCCACAACCAAGCAAACTACTAACTTTGGGAGGAAGAAGCCACTAGGCTCCACAAGGCCAATGGCCACTCACTTGATGTGTCCAAACTCATTGTCCAAAATGCTACAACTTGCTTGCTAAGATTTTATCCAACAGAATCCTCTATGGATGTAAAGCATGAGATTACCACTCCGCTATCTATCCAAAAAAGTATTGGTGCATGATCAAAGAAAATAGTCCTTGTCAAAATGCATACTATACTGCCCATGCCACATATATGATCACTAGCATAAAATAGATCTACCATGGATAAATTTTCCCCTCCTACTTTGTGATCTATCAGGAGAAAGAGAGGCAGTCTGAAGTTAAGACAAAACTTGCATGCTACCATACATCCAAGATTCTCAAAGTCATACGTAGTCATCTCCAAGGAGCCAACTCGGATCCATGTATAGTAGCATGGCTGCTTCCAATCCTATTCATAGGGTCCTCAAGCATGTTGAAGTCACCCCCAATGCACCACTGCTCTACAAGAGGCAATGACTCCAGAATCTATCACCAAAACTCAGCCCGTGCACTTGCATGTTGGGTGCATAACTTTTTGAGAATCCTAAAAGGCTGCCTTGAGCTGTATAGTCACCCATTGGGCCTGCCTATCACAATAATACCTCTACCCACAATTCCCTGCTTCCATGAGTTCACAATAGTCATACATACACCTCCTTGAATGTCTCAAGACCAAAAGAAGCTAACCAAAATGTCTCATAGCGACTGTGCAAGATCTTTCCACAACACTGAATACGGCTCTCACAAAGGTGGTGCTCCTAAAGCATAAGTACATTGATTGCACCACCCACTAGGCATTCATGAAGCTCCTCTTTGTCTACCCCTCTAGCATAGATATTGGGGTCAATGGCCAATGGGCGTACGATCTGTATCCCAAGTCCGCATGCAATGATAGAACTCAAGATCTTGAATATGGAGCCAATCTAACAGTGTGTGCATAGTCCACTCAGTATGGTCCTTGCCACACAATGGACATGAGAAACCAATTGTTGTGTCCAAAGTATCCACTGCTCTAGCTGCTAGAAAAAGAGCATGTAATCTAAAGTAGGTTGCCTCAAGGTTAAGAGATGGGTTTCTAAGAAAATGTGTAAAATTGTAGCTGAAAAATTTTCATCACTGACGATCAAAACTAGTCGACCCTTGAGTGATTAACTCAAAAGGAAAGTATGCACTTATAGTGGTGTCCTCAAGTAGGTCTATCCATCTTGAGTTGGACAGCTCATGAGAAATGCATTGCCAAAATATCTCCGAGCTACTGGGGAGTGTTCTACCTCTTGAGCAATGAGATGGGCTAGGAGACAAGGCTACAAGTTGAGTGGGGGAGTTGAGCGGTGAAAGAGGAGAGGAACATTGTTGGGGGGGGGGGGGGGGGGGGGGGGGGGGGTTTGAGGGGCTAGATGGGGGTCGCGATGGCAATGGCAAGGCAAAAGTGGTTGGAGTCTACTCTAGAATATCCTAATGGAGAATCTGTGACTCTAGGGAGCAAAAATGTATGAGCGGTGTGAGCAAGGAATGGGAAAAGAGAGAGAGTAAAAAAAGTTTTGAGTATTTCATAGAGAAATATATTAGGCTAACATCTAAATGGTGCATCCACACCAAATTCAAAAATTTAGCAAAATCATAATCCACACACACACACATTGAATTTAAGCATAATGATAAAGAAACAAAAGAACCGTTAATCAACCAATAGTGCACCCATAATGTCAAACCAAAAGACAAACCAAAAGAAATCTCATTTTATCGTACAATTCATTTCAAGCATGTAATAACTTTAAGTACAATGTCATACTAAAACACTAATTGCAAAAGCTAAAAAATTTCATGTTGATAAAAATGTCCACATGCATAGAACATAAAATAAATCTACATGGACAAGGAAAAAGATATTCCTATATCCTTCTCATCAATATGTCAAATCAAGAAGAATCTTGTTTTATCATGCAATTCACTTTAAGCATAAGCAAATTGAGTTTATTTACCAAAACAAGTACAAAGCCACACCAAAACATTATTTTCAAAATCCAAAAAAGTCTACTTAGATCAAAACCCAATAAAATTGACATGAATGGAACAAAAAATATCCATGTTTCCTTCTCATCTAATAAGCAACTAAGCAATGTCTACCTCATCATTGATATATATGCATCACTTGGCAAGTTGTCAATGTATTGGTAAATGGTCATAAGATGAACTTCATATCATACGCCTTGCCATACTCTCTGCATAACAAGGCAGCTCACTACGATTTGATAAAGCAAAAAAAAAATCTCACATAAAAAATCATGCTATCTCAAGGGAAAAAGAAATGTCGCTTACTAGTCCAAAGGATCCTCGTTAAGCACAAAATCATCATTATCATCACTAGAAAAAGCTCCACTTCCATGCATATTGACTCCACCCATATTGCCATAAAAGCATGCAACCAAAGGAGTAGGATATCTATCACATATCTGCCCATCATTATCAATGAGCATACAAGGATGTCCGGTGTGCATGGTAGCCTTCAACATAGGTCTTGTGCCTCCACCAATCTCCAACACGGTGCACATAGGTGGACACAATGCTTCTAAAAAGAGTAACATATGAGATGAACTCCTCTTATAACACCCCTCCATCCTCCATTTTTCCCTTCACATTGTGCCCTTGATGATGAAGGCATGTGAAATCTAGTGATTCAAACAGTGCATAAATTAGAAATTGTAGATGTCAATTCACCTTACTTCCTCTTTCCATATTGAAAGAGGGTTTCATTCTAATTTTATGTAATGCCAATACAAGAAATGTGGTCACCTAAACAAGACAATGACAGTCATCTTGAAATTTCTCAACACTTACCATACATACGTGATGATTTTGTGTATAATTAAATGAGCAAAGAGCATACCTTGAATGGATGAGTATACTTTGTAGATGTCATCTATGGCTCTGAGCAATCTATTATCCATCTCAAACCCACCACTAAGCCTACACATGAACTCATATGCTCCACCAAAGCAATGGATGAAAGTGGGCAAAATCACTAATATCCACCCCATGTCATCTGGCATCACTATGCTTGCCACCAACGTAGAGCACTTGACATGATCCTCAAACAATGCATTCCAAGCAGGTATGACATCAAATCCAACAATGCTATCACCTGAAAGTTATCTTAATTTTTATATGTATGCAAAAAAAGAAGAAACAATAATATTGAGTGGAGGTTTGGAAGAAATCTATAGGAAGATCTATCCATGGGAAGAAAAAAACCTCGCTCAGAAGATTGAATGAGAGACTGAGGGAGTCAACCTAGCTCAGAAGATTTTCCCTATAATGCCTTAAACTAAGAGATTGAGAGAGTCAACCTACTTGGGAGCAACCTATATATGTGGTCTCAAACCTGCAATTTGTAGTGCAGTCTCCATCCTGCAACCTGTGAAATCTCAAACCTGCTAAATCTGCACAATCTGCAGGAACCTCAAACCTGCAAAAATTTGTAGTCTCAAATTGTAGCAATCTGCAGCATTCTTAAACCTACAACAATCTCTGTAATCTGCATATTCTTAAATCTCATCAATTTCCACAATCTTTACAACCTACTAAATGTGCAGCTACGCACTCTTAATCTGCATCCGTTTTTGTTGACCGCTAGGTCAACAACACAACATAACTCAAGTTTTGTACCAAAGTCTTATCTTTTGCGAGTTATGAAATTCTGTGGATTATGGCTATAAACGTCATCTGTAATGAGTAGTTATTCTAGTTTCAGAAGCCGGGGTGCAATGGCACTTTCAGATTGTAAATACAAAGCCATTTGACCCTTTCAACCCCATTTTTGGTTAAACCTAAGGTAGCCTTAGTATATAAGGTACCTAGGTCATTTTGTAAAAGGAGGAGACTTTAATCATAATCAAAACTTTAGCACTGCCGTCTACTGTGTGTGAGAGAGAAAGAGAGTGAGCGTGAGCTTTATCCTCTAGCTACGCCCGGCTCGCTCAACACATTGGAGATCCGACTGCACCATTGATGTAGGCTCGAAGAGAGCTACGCGACAACGCCAAGCATTCCACACGAGACGAAGAGCACACGTCGACGCATCTACGAGCTATTTGTGGCCGTAAGTGTATCAAACGATGTCTGTTTTCTGCGTGCTAGTAGTCTATAGAATCATGGCAACATAAGCTACGCATAGGTACTCATAAATTTCAGTTTCGGGCACTTTCAAAATTCTGCTCTGTCATCCTACGCGTTTTCTGTAGATGGGTTTAGAGTGAGGGTTTTGAGTGTAGAAGCTTAGGGACAAGTGTATCCTAGTGAGGGGATGGTGTTCCTTAAGTTTTGTACGAATCTGGCATGATTAGGTGAGTTACCTTCCGTATGTGTATATGTGGCTAGGTGGTGTAGTTGAGAGCAGTGAGGTTCTTGATTGTGGTATAGTTGGCCTTCCAGAGTGTTGTATGTGTAGGATGGTCTCAGCCTGACAAGCTAAAGAGATTTCCTCCATGTGCCTATCGTGTCATCTGTGTCCTCGATTGACATTATGTTGATCTAGGTAGTGTTTGCATGCACTTCATGGGTGTGTGAGTCGCTCCCGCAACATTGGCGTCGTTGCCGGGGACACAAGGACCTAAGTAGGTTTCCTACTAACACTTGTGTGATGGTTGCTTGATTTAGTTTTGGCTAAAGAAAGTGTTTTCCTTAAGTGGATCCGGAAGAGGATATTCTGCGATCAAGTGGATAGCCAGGAAGCGTGTGTCTTGCCGAAAGTCTGCGACTAGATAGGTTTAGTTAGGATCTGTGGATTAGAGTAGTTGTTGGTGGTCGACTGATTTGTGAGGTGATAAAAGCGTTTACTAGTCCGTGTGTGGTAGTGAAGCGTTTTTCTACTCATAGATGCAAAACCCCATATGATTTGTAGGAGTAGCTTTAGGTAAGTGATCCGATTCTGATCTAGAGCTATTCAGCACTGAATTATTTGCTAAAGTGTTTGATTGCATTTGAAATCATGGAAAAGTGTGCTTTTGAGGGTAAAATGCATTAAACAAGCTTTTGTGGATAATTTTGTACGACTGACTGATGCTGTGCATATAAAAGAGCATTTGCAAGGGTTCTGTGAAGAAAACCTGCAATTCTGTGAACATAGACATCCTACGCGTAGGATGTCTCAAGGGGGTTCTGGAGACCAAATTTGAAAATTCTGACTGCACCAGTGTGTTCAGAACGGGGGGTTTACCCCAAGTATACATTGAAACTAGAGTTTTGACCAACTCTTGACACCCAAAAGACCAAAGACGGAGTGTCAAAAACGCGAAAACAAGAAACTTAAGATTCTGAGCACAATTTTGCATAAAAGCTGGTAGGAATGCTTGAAAAGTAGTGCTCAAGACATGGGGATGCATGTGGATGAATTCTGCCAAAAATTTCATCAGTAGACATCCTACGCGTAGGATGTCTACAGGGTAATCTGGTGGAAATTTTGAAATTCTGAGTTGACCAGTGTGTTTAGAAGGTAGGTTCTACCCTATTTTCACCTAGAAAGTGGAAATTTGGCCAAATTTTGACACATTAAAGCCAAAAGACGAGAATTGCCAGACATCCTACCCAAATTGTGTCCAAGGCCTAATTTTGAGACCAAACCATAGGATGACTCCAAAGGCATGTTCTAAATGTTGTATTGAGTGCATGTGATAAATTTCATCTCATTTGGGTCAGTGAAAGAAAGATTGAACAGACTTTAGCATTTTTGACTGAAAAAGGCAAGAATAGCTAGTTTTGGGGTCTTTTGACATCGAAATTAAAATCTAAGCATAGCATTGGGTTGTTGATATCAAGGGGAAGCTGTGGCTCAAGTTTGGGGAAATTCTAAGCACTTAGACATCCTACGCGTAGGATGTCTTCACCATGATTTAGCACTCCAAATCAACCTCTGAGCATACCACAGTGATCAGCACCTTAAGGAGAGTCTGTGGTTCAAATTTGGGGCAATTCTGAGCAGTTAGACATCCTATGTCTAAGGCATGATTTAGAGGCCAAATTCAAACTGTGGACATAGCAGGGTGTTGTATGGCCTTAGGCAAGCCTCCTAGGCAAATTTGGTCCAATTTGGAGTTGATTGACTTGGGAATTCATCAGAACAGACAGCAGGCTTTTAGAACAGATTCTTGATCATTTGACCAACCTATAGGTGTCAGAATCAAAAAGTAAAAATAGTTGTGAGTTTAGCACATCAAGGGGAAGCTACAGTGCAAGTTTGAGCTGAAACAGAGCAAAAAGACATCCTACGCGTAGGATGTCTCCAGGGTCATAAAGTGGTCAAAATTCTACTTTGGCCATATAGGGAGGTTCTAAGTGTCTCAAGGATTCCAGAACTTTTTTCAAAAGTGAATTTGGACCTTGTTTGGCCTATTTACCAAGAAAAGACAAGAATTGTCAGACATCCTACTCTTGGAGTGCACTAGAAGCTCTTGCAGCCTAAATCTTGACCTATTGGCATCCAAATTCAATTTTGAGTATACCATTGGGTTGCTGAGCACTAGGAGAATCTTGGGATCAAGTTTGGACAAAATCTGAGCAGTTAGACATCCTACACGTAGGATGTCTCCAGCTTGATTTAGGACTCCAAACCAACCTACGAGCACACCACTGTGATCAGCACATCAAGGAGAATCTGGGGTGAAAATTTCAAGTCATTCTGAGCAAAAATACATCCTACGCATAGGATGTCTCAAGGCCATTTTTAGGTCCAAATCAACCTCTGAGCATACCATTGTGTTGTTGGACTTAAGGGGAGTCTCTAGACCAAATTTTGTTAAATTCTGAGCATATAGACATCCTACGCGTAGGATGTCTCTAGGCCAGTTTTAGGGTCCAACTGTAATTTTGATCATACAGTTGTGTTCACAGTGTCACAGAGATCCCAAATCTTCTTTTAAAATTGAATTTGGACTCATTTTGACCATTCTAAACTGCATTTCACTGTTTTGGCCATAATTTTCACAAACGGTATCGGATCGGAAAAGTTTTTATATCAAAACGTAGCCTGAGAGCAGCTCCACAGATCTTAGAGAAAAACTTGAACTAAATGTATGCCCACGGAAACCATTTTGTTCAACTTTGAAAAAAACATCGTTTAAGGCCTTAAAATGCATCCGGAAGTTAGGGGTGTCTGAAAGCGACAATTTGCGAGAATTGTGACAAAACGGTTGCGGTTTTGGGCATAGTTTTGACTTTTCCCTAACCAAAGAACTTGAACACAATGGACTAAGTCTACTTGAACCAAGCAAAAGCTCTTAAGCCCAGAAATCATGTCTACCCTAGATTCAAACGCAGCTTACACAAGCTTGGAGATCCCGACGATAGAGGAATATCCTCCCACAATGGATCTTCCAAACTTGCAATTGATAAAGATCCACCTTGTTGAGAGAGTTTGGATGATTGGTCATGAGAGTGAAGCACTATATAGATACATTGACGACAATGAGGTCAATCTTTATAGGTGCTCAGATCCATACCTAGAAGAGATAACGTATTACAAGCTCTTATATGTCTACACATACAGAGTCGACTGTCAATGGAGATCTATAGTTGTCGACAAGTATGGACGAGAATACAGAGTTGTAGAAAGCACAAATCCACAGATTATACTAGAAAGAGGTGGATATTTGGTCAATGAAGGACCACAAATGCCTCCACCAAACACGAGAATTCCTATAGGAATTCCAAGAAGAGAGCAACCAGGATTCCCTTCAAGAGCGATAACGAGAGAAGGATTGGGAGAGTCTCTGGTTAGACTTGTAGACAATCGATGAGTTAGACCATCCCAAGTCCAAAAATGGGTAAACAGAAAATACTCCGGAGATAAAGATCCGAGAGATCACGTAACGGCTTTTAGAAGAGTAATTAGAGCAGAGGAAGTTTCAGATTTTGCAACACAGTTTGCGGGATTTGGATTGACTCTAGAAGATGATGCAGATACATGGTTCGACTCAGTGGAAAAATGGGATTTTGAGACCCTAGATGAGCTGTTTGAGGATTTTATTGAAGAATTCTCGCCAAAAGGCATTGCTCACAACACGGTCTCGCAAATCCATAGATTCAAACAGAAAGAGAATGAATCAGTACGCAAAGCATCATTACGGCTCAAGAGATATGTTAAGCTCTGTCCGAGAGCGGAATTAGCTACGCAAGCATGACTGATGCTGATCTTTATCCAGGGAATGAGACATGCGGGCCTTCAGAAGGATCTGCATATGATAAGGAGGATGACGCTAAACGAGTTGATCAAAGAAGCTCTTTATCTAGTGGATAATTGTGAGGTATACAAAGAAAAGGACTTAAAGAGTCAAGGAGATGACACATCCTCGCAGCACAGTGTTTCACAAGTAAGTGAGTCCATTGCCGAGCCAACGGAACCTATTGATCAAGAAAAGTTTATCAACGACTTGGTCAAGAGGTTGATTCTTCTTATAAGGTCTGATTCGGGAGAGCCGAAGTGGTGTGAAATTGAGAGAAAATGGACGAACCATACGGAGGAAGAGTGCTATTATAGCATGGAAAATGTTAGGGAGAGGTATGTACAACCTGTTCCAGAAGCACCTACTTCACCTAGATACATTACGGGGAATGCGCCAGGACCAGTAGGAGTTTTAAGGCCACAGCTTGTCTTAGGACAACAACCTCCGCTGCCAGGTGCTAGAATGCCTGTAGACATGAGATACATGCCAATGATGGAAGCATCAAATAAACCAACGCCAGTACCATCTACAATGTGGTATAGCAACCAAAGTGAGTACTACCCTTCAGAGCAACAAAATGTGAGAGAAACACATGGAGTGGTGAGGTCGGTACAACCTCCACCTCCTGGGTTTCATTCGAAAGAAAGAGGTATGAAATGGACAAAAGGACATTGCGATTCATTGCAAATAGCGGCTTATCTAGGTCAAAGCTTGCGTATAGCCAAGAGGAAATGCTAAAATAATCTCCTCAACCAGAGACAGATTGTCACAAAAGTCGTGACAACCACTTGGTCAAACAATGTCCTCATACGGAGATCACTGAAGTAAATGCCTATTTTCTTGAGTGTGGCATCACTCACTTGATCCCCGATTGCCCGAAAAAACCAAACCAAATCAAGAAAATCACGACAAATGTATTAGGGATTGTTCAGCTCCCTAGTAGCTCAGAAAATGAAAACGTTGTACCAGTTCAAGTAGTTACGAGAGCACAAGCTCAAAAGAAAGATGATGAGAATCCAAAGACAAAGAACACGGAAAGTGACACGAATCCAAAGACAGATGATGGACCAAAGACAGACACACCTAGTCAGAAAACCAAGAGCAAACGAAATAGTTGGAAAGCTAGAAAGACTAGGATGAAAGCACGCAGGGAACGAGAGCAAAAATCCCTAGCTGAGGAGAAGATAAAACAACACGAGGAAAAGGAGGCACCTTCTCTTACACAGATGGTTAAACCTCTAGAAGAACCATCCACGGATGAGAAACTGAGAAGTGCTAGTTCAGGAGGATCTGTGTTGGCAGAGAAGGTTAATGAGACATTAGATGCCCTCTTGAAAGCCTATGATGTGAGGTTCAAAAACAATCAAACCAAGAACACAGGTGGATGACATATCCCTATGCGAAACTAGAAAATCAAAGGTTTGAAATGTGCCAGGAAATGATTCAAATAGCCCAAGCTTTACTAGAACCACCAGTTGCAAAACCTGAGGATGTGATCCGTGTCATGCCTACACAAGTAATCCCACCAAACCAGGAACTAAAAGAGCCAGATTCTAGTCATGAGCACAGACCAAACCTCAAAGACCCAGCATTAGAACCAAGGATAGTACTGAATACCACGGATAACTCATTTCACCAAGCTATACCTGAGGATTGTAAAGAGATAGATGGTCTTGACAAATTGTGGAAACAAGTCAGAGAGGCCAATGAAGCCGATGACCTAAGAAGACGAGTAGACAAGACTAGTGATGAACGAGGAGTGTTTCTACCACCAATAGAGGAATTTGAGACTGGATCTCAAATGAATCTAGACGTGCGATCGTATTGGGGCGACAAAGGATCTGTAAAATCTATGGATAGTCAACCCCATTCGCTAAGAACACTACCATCCTACATGGGAGAGTACGAGACCAAGTCAGATGTGGTTGCAGTCCCATCACAGAGACTGTCTCCCAACAAGGCCATCGATTCAAAGGGGCTAGTAGATATTATATCTACCCCAGTCACCTGTACAATAATGTTATCCGAGTTGCTCAGAGTAAGACCAAACATGTGGGCTAATGTGGGTAAATGTCTAGAGAAATTTGGTGTAAAAACCGCAATGACTCAAATCAAGGAAGGCATCAAAGAGCTTGAAATGCCTCAACTAAATACTAGGCCAGTGCCATTAAACAAGGTAGGCGAGTATTACGAGGGAGAAGATGGAAACACCACCCTTGCTATGGAATTCAATAATGTAAAAACCATGGCAATCCTTGACAGTGGAGCTGGTGTGGCCATTGCAACCAAAGAGGTTTGGAAAAAATGGGAAAAACCTGCCTTGATATCCACACGAATGACCCTGCAGCTTGCAGACAGACACAAGGAAAAGCCCCTAGGACTGCTAGAAAAAGTACTTGTTACTTCTTGTGGCATTGAATATGAACACACTTTTGCTATTGTTGACTTTGGCAAGAAGAACAACTATGACATCATTCTGGGAAGACCATTCATGCGACAATTGAAAATGGTCCAAGATTGGGGTTATGACCATATATACCTGAGACATATGGAAACCATAACAAAGATAAACTTGAGGGACCATAGCTATAGGGATGTGACGAGAAAACCGGTTGAGGAGTTTGATTCCGCCACAGTAGCAGGATCAGAACTTCCAGCTTCGTTAGGTAAGCCTAAAGAACTATGGATGTGTGGAGCTTCACAATGTGGCAGCTTGAAACTTGAGGAGTGTATCCTAGAGCGGGTTATAGAGGATATGGAATATATCCCAGAACTATTTCCTGAGAAAGAGTTAGAGCCTTTTGGATGGGAACACATCTTGGCTACTCTGGACGTGTGCGCCGTGGAGGATGCTCCCACAACAAAGTTTTGTGATGAAAATGGCTATGATGTCGTTCCTTATTTTGCAGTGAGTGTAATTTAGGAAAACGAAGAGATCCAGACATCAACAAGCTCTCGAAATAAGGAGCAAAACAAAGAAATGTGGAGAATCAAAAGATGAAAAAGACGACGAGTTCTATGACTCTGTAGAACACTTCGAGCTTCAAGAAGATCAACGACCCGGGAATCAATGTCATCGCTACACGAATAAAGTGCATCAAAAGTGGATTCCAAAGTCCTCGGTGAAGACACAGCCACCACAAGCATCCTCATACATGGCTCCTAATAAGGATGCAAAGACTCAGCTAGGAGGAATACGACCAGAGCAACAAGCTAACAATGCTCTAATCAATGGGCTAGAAAAGTCCTCCAAGAAACCACCACCCACGAGAAAACAGACAGTAACTTTCCACTACCAGCCAAAAAAGCAAGGGAAAGTACAAGAAGTCAACCTTGTTGAGGATAGTAGCGGTAGTGATGAATCTTACAACATCCCCTATCATCAACTCAAGCCATCACTATCACCAACCACTTCAGCAACAACTAGGACAGGTCAAAAGAGCAGGACAACAATTCAAAGCCAAAAAGCTCGACAAATCTGGATACCAAAAAGCCAGATCGGCCAAAAACAGATATGGATCAAGAAGACAAAGATCTCTAATGACAAATCACAAGATCCAACACCAAAACAAAAACAAGGAAAGCGTGCACGAACGGGTAAGAATATCACAAAGTTGCAAGCTTTCACAACTCAGGTTTGGGCTCCAAAGAAGTTGATTCAAGCACAAAAAAATCAGGAATTCATTTGGATTCCAAAACAACCACAGTATCAACTTTCAAAGCCTAAATCCAGTCCCCAACCAAGCGTACAAGGTCTGAAGCAAAGACCACTGTCGACTCACACAACAAAAAGGTGGATCCCAAAGAAGTCTCTTCAAACACAAATGAAGCATGGGCAAGTATGGGTTCCCAAATGAGCATCAGCAACAAAACAGCCAATAATCGCAAAGAAATGGGTCCCAAAGAAGAACAACAAATCTGCTGTCAGTGCATCGCCACTTGAATTCTTACAATTCTTCCTACGATTACAGTACAGTTAGAAGAGAGCAAGTCGCTTCAATCAAGCAACGATACATGAGCTTCAAAGACCATTACATTGCTTAGAATAGGAAGCCTCGCCAACAAATGCCAATAAGCAAATTGCTTATATCCACATCTTGCACAACATAAATCTTTTCCATGCATTGACTGTGTATGCATAATAGGGCTACATTACAAGGCCTGCATAGGCACAACTTTTAATTGCCCAAGCACAACACATATCCTTTGTGATACCCTGTCGTAAAGGATGACTCCAAATAGGAAGGGGGGGAGGCATTCTAAATGTGGACCTAACATTATGACTATTAGAGGGCAATGTTTTGTGAGATGCATTGAATTTTTGCGTTTTATTGTGATATTTTTTTGACAAAATTTAGAGTATATGCCCTCATAGTAGTGTTACAGAGGAGTATGGGGACAAAATCCATATATGAGCCCCTAGGACATGTGTATAGTGTACATAGCATTTAGATTTCTATTTGAATGATTTTTCTTTTGTTGAGTTGTTTTAAGATTTTCTTTGTTTATTATTAAGAAAAATTTTAAAAATCCATAATCCACATGAAGAAAAGACTGACGAGACTCCTGAGCACTACAAAGAGAAGAAGGTACAGGAAAACGATGAAATTTCACGAAGTATGTCTCAGCAGCCACTACAACAACCGAAGAACCTGTCACAAAGCAGTGTCAACATGCAATCCACAAGTCATACAAGTCAACGTCGAGTAGCTAAGCCACAAAATGAGTAAGGTGTTAGTCCCAAAGCTTCAAGTAATATTCTCTGTGGTCTAAGCGTCTTAGCTATTCTAGGTACTGCTCAAGCTGGAAGAGTTGAGCATATTTACGTTGTGTCGCTCATGCTGGTATAGGTGAGCAAAAGAGTCGAAGTCTAAGTACTTAAGTCTGGTGAAGTGAAGGAGAAGGTCCAAAAGACACTCATGTACTGAGCACAATGAGATACGAGTGGAGAAACTTCTACATCGACAACCCTTCTTGGAAAGGTGGAAGATATTGAGACATCTTTTGATGTCACATGTGCTAGATTTATTCCTTGAAACACCCACATCTCCTTCTTTCACATTGCATGCTTTTGGTGACAAATTTTCCATATGCATATAGAGTGTCCCATAATTGGCACTTGCATCAGGCACTCTTTCTGTGTTTCACCCAAGCACTCACCTTTCATGAACATATACTTCACGTTCAACTGCTCAACTCCAATAAGAGCGTATACCAAAGGCATTTTTTTTCCCACCGGGTTTTTTCCCTTTGGTCATCCAGGTTTTAGACCCTAATCTAAAGACACCTATCACCATCCTCTTGTACATATTCCTTCTACATCAACAATAAGGAAATGCTACTCAAATCAATTGACAAATGAATTGGAGCACCAATTTCATATCATAGCATACTTCTCCTCAATGGTGAGTCGAAGAATGGCCTACAATGACAAAGCTGCAGACAACACTAACAACATGATTGCACAGGAACAAAGAAGTCCCCAATGAAGAAGAGCAGACATAAAAGTAATCAGAGGATCTCAAAAGATGAATGGTTATGATGATAGATGTCCGCTCTAATGGATCATAGTTCTTGTTGTGGTTCGACAAAGTTACAAGCAGTGCAACAGATGAAGCCAAAACGATAGCAAAGACCACATCGCCATCGACAATCAGGTCATGTCGGGGACGACATGAACGGGGCAGGGGGGAGTGTTGACCGCTGGGTCAACAACACAACATAACTCAAGTTTTGTACCAAAGTCTTATTTTTTGCGAGTTATGAAATGCTGTGGATTATGGCTATAAACGTCATTTGTAATGAGTAATTATTCTAGTTTCACAAGCCGGGGTGCAATGGCACTTCCAGATTGTAAATACAAAGCCATTTGACCCTTTCAACCCCATTTTTGGTTAAACCTAAGGTAGCCCTAGTATATAAGGTACCTAGGTCATTTTGTAAAGGGAGGAGACTTTAATCATAATCAAAACTTTAGCGTTGCCGTCTACTGTGTGTGAGAGAGAAAGAGAGTGAGCGTGAGCTTTATCCTCTAGCTACGCCCGGCTCGCTCAACACATTGGAGATCCGACTGCACCATTGTTGTAGGCTCGAGGAGAGCTACGCGACAACGCCAAGCATTCCACGCGAGACGAAGGGCACATGCCGACGCATCTATGAGCTATTTGTGGCCGTAAGTGTATCAAACGATGTCTGTTTTTTGCATGCTAGTAGTCTATAGAATCATGGCGACATAAGCTACGCATAGGTACTCATAAATTTCAGTTTCAGGCACTTTCAAAATTCTGCTCTGTCATCCTACGCGTTTTTCGTAGATGGGTTTAGAGTGAGGGATTTGAGTGTAGAAGCTTAGGGACAGGTGTATCCTAGTGAGGGGATGGTCTTCCTTAAGTTTTGTACGAATCTGGCATGATTAGGTGAGTTACCTTCCGTATGTGTGTATGTGGCTAGGTGGTGTAGTTGAGAGCAGTGAGGTTCTTGATTGTGGTATAGTTGGCCTTCCAGAGTGTTGTATGTGTAGGATGGTCTCAATCTGACAAGCTAAAGAGATTTCCTCCCTGTGCCTATCGTGTCATCTGTGTCCTCGATTGACATTATGTTGATCTAGGTAGTGTTTGCATGCACTTCATGGGTGTGTGAGTCTCTCCCGCAACAGTTTTGAAATTTGCATCCAATCTACGTATTCTGGAAAACCTGAAATCTATGCATTCTACACACAAACCACAATGTGCACGCGTTCTGCAACCTGCTCAAAATCTTTTGCAAAGCTCTTTTGAGAGCCCTCAATAGGGTTTCGCTGGTGAAACCCACTGGGCAGGGCCAGGCAAAACTGGAATACATGTATTACAGGAAACAAAATGTCAAACTAGAAAGAAGGGTTTCTTGACCTTCATAAGGGTTTCTCCAACAAAACCCATTTCAAGGCTCCCCGTTTATCTGTTGCTCCCTGTTTATCTTACTAGCCTTCAAAATGGGTTTGGGAGTTTAAAATGTTTCTTTTGCTCTATGTCATCCATGTGCATTTTTGAGTGCTCTTGCAAGCTTATTTATTGTTTTCCTTCCATAGTTGAAAATAAACAACTAAGTAGAGGAGTTATACATCCTGGGTATCACATGCACCCTGTGGCAGAGGGTGTTACAGAACAAGCCGTGGCTGAGGTCCAGACAAGGGTCAGGGAGCTAGTTGCTAAAGACTTTACTGAGAGACCAAGGTCAATCCAACAAAAGATAGCGAAGGAGATTGTGATGCAATCAGTGCTCATTGGAGACCATTCAAAAGGAAAGATACTTTTAGATAAGGATCTGAGTGATTTGTTAGCAAAGTTGGCACCTTTGCTTGACAATAGAAGATTATCACGATGGAAAAAGGAGGCTCAGGTAGAGATAGGTCAAGCAGTGGGAGATTATGATGGAATTTTCAAGTTAAAAAGAGGATTTTTGTTTGACGTCTTTCAAAGCATGTCCTTTCTTGGGCAGTTGGAATTCTCAGGATTTGTAGGTGTCATATATTTAAAATTTCCACATAGGGGCTTGGAAATGGTGTAGAACTTGTTAACAAAAGGAGACTAGGAGATGAACTTGGAAATTCATGGTTATGCTTTGATTTTGTGAAAAGAATGCATGAATGGACAACACCGGATTGCCATGTTTACAAATCCTCATGTCCAAGAAATGCAAACTATCGCGATTGGGAATTTCAAAGTAGAGGATACAAAAGCACAAACATTCTTTTAGAGTTTTTTTTTAAAAGTGATGTGCTTAAAGAAAGGATGCAACAAACCTGAATTCAAAGGGTCCATGGCTGATGAAGCTCAAGCAAATTGGCATGCAATAAGGACTGTATACAATGGAGGCCCAGACAAAGTGCTGGCAGGGAAAGAAAGGTCTTCTTTGTTTCATTGGGAGCAGAGTTTGCAACAACATACAAAAGGTTGTATACCCTCTCATAGCCAAGAGGAGTTTAATTATAGGTGTAGACAATGGAGGGAAGCTCCATCTGAAGAAGCAGCTAAATTAGAGCTTGAGAAACTACAATCATGGCTAAGAAATGGGCATGCAGGCAAGACATATATCTCTATGCAAACATGGTTGGTATGGTGGCATGCAAGAGTTGCCCATTGGGGAGAATACATGATGCAGGTATGTTTTTTATATTTTTTCTTGTTTTCTATATAAGTTCTTTCACTAATTAACTTCATTGTGTGCAAAAGGCCTTGAGAATGATGAGAGGCATATGGTTCCAAGGGCAAACTTGGCAGAGTCGATCCATGGTAGCTGGTTAGCTTCAAATGATGGCATTAAATAAGACTCCTTGTATACTACTTGTTGTCAAGGATATCTGACCACTACTCTCCTGCAACAATCAAGATATGACTCATTTCTCAAAGGTGGACACAAAGGGTGTGGTCTAGGACTGCAAAAAAAAAGGAGAGCTTCAGTGTCTACGGTGCCAATAGAAGTGAACAAAGTTATTGATCTAACCAATGAGGCTGCAGTGGAGCTGAATATATCCCAGAGGAGAGTATTCATTGATGGTGATGTGTGCACAATAAGGAGAATGCGTTGAGGTACACTTGAAACACCTATTAAGGAAGGTGACTCCCATCATCCAGGATATGAGTATGTCACACAACACGTGCAACAAACTAGGAAAAAACAAGAAGAGCATAAACAGGTTCATGAAGTAGTTGACACCAACATTCATCCTAGTAGGTGGGCGATAAGTAGGATCGATCCTGGAAGTGAAGTAAGATGTCAAGGCTACGCCCATGATAAGAGAAAAAAATGTAATAATCTAATTGACCAAAAAAGAAGAGTAGGATTAGTAAGTGTACCTGCTCCATGCTTTCAAGGGGTGGTACAAGTTACATCACAAGTTGAGAAGAAACATCTTGTGTGGTTTTGTGGAGATAATATTGACCACACAACAACTCCAACAAATATTGTGACTGAAAGACCTACAAGTCGACCTATTGTCTAGCCAATTGCAGTTGGTGCTTGCTTGGGTCTTGAGGAAAAGATTTCACTATGGAATGCAGGCTTTGATTTGCAGAACTCTAATTGGGATGTGTCTGTGGAGACAACACGTATTCCATATGTGCAAATGGAGGGGACAAGCACTCAATTTAATGATGCAGATATTCGCTCCCTACAACGTGATGGAAAGAAGGTGATTATCTATAGAGCCATTACTAAGGATATGGTTACATGGATCCATAGAGCAATTGAGATGGTTTGTACAATCGACAATATCAATGTTGTGGAGGCAAGTGAACATGTGGAGTTTAGCTTATCAAAAACAGGGAGCAAAAAGAATGAAGAATCATATAATGTGGTGATTTCTATCTTTCCCTCTTGTACTTGTAAGAACCTTCAAATACGGGTACGTGGAGGCAAAAAATACATGGCCTGCAAGCATCTCTATTTTGTTTTCGTCAAATATCTAAAACTTGATATGAATCAACAAAAGTTTTCCCACCAAGTTGCATTAACAAAGAGAGAGATTCATCAATCTCTACAATCAATGGGATAAGGTGAGCAGAGAAATGCGAGTGATATGGATCTCCTTGGTAGATTTTTGTATGGGTTGCAACTTGTTTTTGTCTAGAGAAAAGATTTTTGCCTCTCGCACATATAGCGACAATTATGAACTTCTATACACTTTTTGGTCTAAGTATATTTTTGCATCAAGTTGTAGTTTTATTTTGAATTGAAGAAAATCTTATTCTGTCTTGCAAATATGGTGGCAATTATGAAATCAAATTGTATACAATTGAAGGCTTATATAGGACATTTTTGTATCAAGTTGTGATTTGTTTTTTGTATATTTATGCAATCAGAATATAATTTTTTGTGGATCAAAATCTAAAGTAGTGATCATGTAGCTGACTATTTTGGGACTGACACAAGATTTTGTCTCATTTAAAAGCTTATCTTCTAGTTACTTTGATGTTTAATGGTTAATTGTATTGTAGTAAGCAGCTATAGAATAGCTTGACATGGCACATTTTTTTACATTGTTGGTTATTAGAATGAGACTTATGGAATATTTTAAACACTTCTTGCATTCTACTTCAAACCCTTGAATAATGAGCTCTTATTGAGTTATTAAATCCTTAAATGTAGAGCTCTTATCTCTAGTGTGTAGTTTCCAAGAGAAATATCTTTTGGATTTCTTTTAACGATCACTCCTCACATTGGTTCTACAAAGAGTATATCTCTTTTGACTTGCTCGTATCGCTCATAAAATTTTGCTTGTATAATGGTGGTTCCCCCTAATACAGAGGATCAAAATGGTCCCTTTTAGGAACCCAATGTTATTGGCATGTCATAGATCAACCATCAAGGGGGGACTATGTGACATTCCTAACCCTAGCAGCAATTGCCATGCACCTACAAGCAGCCATCAACTAACTAGCCACCAATCTCTAAGGTGGTGCTAGCTGGTGCACCCTGAGTTTCTATCTACTATGTCTAGCCACTAGCCTTGGTACACTGAGTCTATGGCATGGGTTGGGGTCTCCTACAAGAACATTCCTTTGAAAGATGGCATGTATATCTACATATGAAGCAATCTTTTGGGAAATCAAATACACCATGCTCTAGCAGAACCATGATCCACCACTCACCCAACGAAGTAGGATTATCTTCAGAAGAGAGTGAGTAACTCAAACACAAACAAGTACTAGAGGCATACTTTCTACCCTGGCAGCACTTGAAGATGTCATTGTGTGTGGGGTCTCTAAGACGTCCCATTATCAAAACCAATCGTGTATAATAGTGGGAGGTACTTTCTCCTTAGATTGGGAAAGTAGGCTAATATGCTTCCTCATCAAGAACATCAAAGGCAAGGCCAAAACCATGGCACCACTCTCCAAAATGGACCTTGAATCCTTGGAGGGCCAATGAGCTTATCAAAATGACCTTGATTGCCATCTCAAGAGTCTCAAAATCAATCTGACAGTAGCTACACCCAAGGAATTGTACATTGATTATCATTCCCACCTCCAAGAGAAGGTGGGCTTGGAGAAGACTTGTTTATCAAACACATAAACGTGGAGAGTTTTGTGTTGAGTCCCTCTAAGAAGCTTAAGATTAATCACTCTTTGATTGGTTTCTTTGTTGAAGGGTACCTAGAAATATTTCTTTTCATGTAATCTAAGACATCCATTACAATCCCCTTGGCTTCTCATTTAAACCTAAAAATTTTCATCAGAGTGTTGTGTCTTTTCTTCCATCTTTTGTGTTTTCCTTTGGAAATTCCTTGAACATGACCTTGAAGTTGTAAAGAACCAAGACTTGTAGGGCTTGAAACCATACTAAAGCCTTCCCTTCTAATGTAATGGAATATCCTTGAACCATGGTGTACACATTAATTACTTTCTATAGATATAATACTTGTCTATATTGGGCCATATAGTCATGGGGTTGTATAGTAACATTGTACCTCTTGCAAAGATTTTGTAGATGTGGTGGCTTTATCCCCTTAGAACCTTCTCCCTTGACATAGATTCATGAGAGTGCATCTTCTAAGTAATATGGTGGAGTGGTTGGATTTAAGTATTCTCTTTGGTATCACCCATTGATGGCTGGGTCATGTTGTGGCCTTTCAAATGATCTACAATATTTGGCCCAAAAGAATATGCATAGCATTGCCCGTTTCTTGTCATCACGGCCCCCACCTAGACCTCCTCTCAAAACCCAAGCTCTCTTGGGATATGATTAAGTTTTGGACTTGTATTGAGGCTAACTAGGTTGTGTAGTGGTTACAAAATCTTCAAGGAGAAACCCATTTGCCTTTTCAATCCTCCCCTTCATTAGAATGACCCACAAACAATGCAAGATATGTACATGGACATTGAAAGGGTGGGTTAAAATAGTAGTTGGTTTCCTAGGTAAAGGAATTAAGGAGTGGGAATTAAATCCATGGCATATATTTTGCATTCCAAGGCACGGGGGGAATATTTTTTGACGAGCATTTTTTATGAGCTCTTTTTTGGAATCCAACAAGTAGATTTTAAAAAGATTCTTTTTCTCTCTTCTCAACTTTATTTTCTCTCTTAAGCCTCCATTGGCCTCTCTCTCTCTCTCTCTCTCTCTCTCTCTCTCTCTCTCTCTTTTCTATTGGCAAACACACCTCGATCAAACATTGTCGTCACCATCGTTGTTGCTCCTTTTTTCTCTCTCCTGATCCTCCGTTGGCCTCGACCTCTCTCTCTCACTCATAGATTTTTCCCCTTAGCGAGTACACCTCGATCAAACATAGCCGTCACCATTGCTTTCTCTCATTCTCTCTCTCTCTCTCTCTCTCTCTCTCTCTCTCTCTCTCTCTCTCTCTCTCTCTCTCTCTCTCTCTCTCTCTCTCTCTCATTCATATATATTTTTTTTCCCTTAGCAAACACGCATCGATCAAACATCGTCGTCACCATCGCTTTTTGCTCTCTCTCTCTCTCTCTCTCTCTCTCTCTCTCTCTCTCTCTCTCTCTCTCTCTCTCTCTCTCTCTCTCTTTCATTCATAGATTTTTTCCCTTGGCAAACACGCATCGATCAAACATCGTCATCACCATCGCTTTTTGCTACTTCTCTCTCTCTCTCTCTCTCTCTCTCTCTCTCTCTCTCTCTCTCTCTCTCTCTCTCAATCTTCCGTCGGTCTCGGCCTCTCTCATCTCTCTTATAGTTTTTTTCCAAACAGAATTGATTTAATATTCATTATTTTCTTATTGATGTGACACCTCAATAGCCTTATACCCTATTGCACAATCTCTCTCTCTCTCTCTCTCTCTCTCTCTCTCTCTCTCTCTCTCTATATATATATATATATATATATATATATATATATATATATATATATATATATATATGTATGTATGTGTGTGTGTGTGTGTGTGTGTGTGTCACACAAGGAGAAGTATACACCTAAATCAATTTACATCATTAATAATTTTAACAAAAACAGAGACAAACTGATTTGTAAACCAAGATAATCCAAAACATCTTAGCCAAAGGTCCAATATCTATTCAATCCATATCAACTTTGTCTTTTTCAATACATGGCAAAAAATGTCACAAAATTGTACAATCATGGGGCTTTAAGTTTGCATATGTGCGTTCACGGTTAAGAGCAGTGTAGACATATACTTTGCTTAGCACGTGTTGATGTATGAACATATTTTCATTTTGGCTCAATCCAAGCACTCTCAAGAAAATGTACAATTGCTTTTCTTGGCCTCCCTATCGGTGAAATCAGGGCATGTGCAATAGGTCTCATCCTTTAAGTGCACCTCACACACCCCCACATGTTCATCTATTGTGTGATACTCAACCTTGAAGACGTCATGTGATTTGTCTACAATACATTTCTCTTCAGTCACCTTAGCCTTTAAACAAAGAGCCAACCAATTTTCTTAGCCGCCTCCTCTGCAATGGAAGTCCAAAATTTGACTCTTATGCCATTTTTTACTATTGAACCACTGTTGTATATGCTTTTGTTAAAGCGAAAGAGGAATCACCTCCACCCCTAGGATGAATTTGCATTGTTGTTGCACTCTTTTAATCTCTCCCAATTATCTCCACTTTAAATCCTCCTTCAAGCAATATTTTATCTTCTTCATCAGTGAGATTTGTTTCTAGATCAACCGGCCAAATTGTTGGAGGAGGAGCTTGCCTTGGTTCTATGTTATGATCCACCACATAGTGACCCGTATGAGTGATCCACCACATAGTGACTCAGAACCACTATATGAGTGACCCGTTTGGATGTTTTCTATACCCCTCAAAGGATAGTGCAGGAGTACCTTTACTACATGCCACTATATTTTGTCCATGCCCCTTGTGTTGAACTAGAGGAAAGTATTTCCTTGAGTCTCTCTAGTGAAGGACCCTTTCTAATATGTTTACCTTGAGAGTAAGAAATTGCCTTCGTGCTTTGTAATAATGCATTCGGCATATCCGAAGTACATGTGTCATACAATTATAATTTTTTTTAACCCTTCCCTTGCAAGACAACTCCCATGCATACTCTTGACAAAGTTGGTTCTTGGAGTGCCCCATCAACACTTGTCTCTACTGTTGTCATGATGCTCCTCCAATGTGCAATATGCACCTCCCGCAAACTTAACAAAGAGTCCATTACAAGAATATTTTTACCATGCAATTTTGATTGCGCCACCATTGTCGAAGGAGATGAGACTCTGCTACAGTTGTCTCTCTAGAGGGACATATTGCACACAAAGCACCTCTCCCCTTCCGCTCCTTGCCTGGAAAACCTTCTTTTGTGAAAAAAAATCATATGTGCAATCCCTTTTTAGCCACAGCAAGGACTCCACACCAAGATCTCCTTTGTTGGCCCACTTCTTATTGCTGCCACACAGACCTTCAAAACCTGTATTAAAAAGTCAAGTTACTTTAAAATAATATGCACAAACAAGAGACACAAGTAATCATCCTCACCAATTGTCCTCGACTAAGGGACCCATTGCTTCAACAACATTTAGAAATTCTTACTCACCAAGTACGTGGCTAGAGCCCCCCCTCTTGCATCAAAGTTGTTTTCATAATTTCCTTTTCCACACACATTTGTACCTTTAGTACGCCTGCATGTCTATCTACACTGAGAAGTTGTGCAACCATTTCTTTACTTTTATCGATGAGCCCTTTCGACGTACCATCCCTCATGTCATGTTGGTGAATTCCTTAATGTACCATCAATCTGCTCATGCTTTCATCCCTTGGCATGACATAATATACAAAGCAATCAAATGTATGCAAACAAATGGGTGGCTGTTCATAATAGTGGCAAAGTAAGCTTGTCTCCAAGTCCGTCGCAAAACTCGCCCATGCAAGGTAATTTTAGCATACTTCCATTGAAATGCATTGTGTTTGACTTCCAGAATTAACCAATTTGGGACAACTTTAAATGAGACACTTTAGAACACCTGCACACTGACTTTTGTGACACACTCCAAGAAATGCAACGTTCGAGGTATGCGGTTTGGCAAGTGGTGTGGATCATACTTATGTTCCATAGCATCCAATGTATGAACCTTTCCTAAGGTTGGTGGAAACTCAAACACCATGTAACCATGACCATTATACACCTTTGGTATTTCGGACACTTGATTGTTTTCCACTATCTTTGAAAGAAGCTTAGTCAAGGTATTGGGCTTCTTCATTGCATTAAAAAATGACAAAATACTATTTGTTCTCCTTACCTTGGTAGAGTTCTGCAATGTTTTCTCCCCAAAGAGTTATTCCTTGCTTGGACTAGTAAGGTCTATGTATGGAGCATCCACCAAAGGAGCAGCCAAGCCACTCAAATAAGATTGTATCATCTTCGACTAGCACCTCTAACTTTGTAGAGAGAGAACGTCCACAACATAAAACTCCTCTCCCAAGTGATTGCTTGTTTTCTTTAGTGGCACCGTCATGTCTTCACTCCCAACCGTGACAATTGCACGTAAAGAAGTAATGTTTGTGGAGCACACATGCTTGTGTAGATACTTAACCCTTAAAACAATCTTCCCATTCATAAAGAGAAAAGCTATTTTGAACGATGGGAAGACTATCATGTACGATATGATAGTAGAGTGGAAAAAATAAGCACTAGATTGAAAAAACAAGAGTGAAAGTGTTAAATTGTGTTTAGAAGAGTTAAGGGCTTTTTATATTAATCCTAGTAGTTATTAGAACCATTTAGTATTTTTTGAAATCCAAATTAAATTAGTTGTTTAAAAATTGCATTCCCTCTCCTCCACCTCTTAACTCTCTCTCTCTCTCTCTCTCTCTCTCTCTCTCTCTCTCGTGGGAAGCCCCCCCCCCCCCATGAAATCTCCCTATACTATGTGTGTTCAAGAGATTATTAATGATACCCCAATATACATGTTACATTTAAAAAAATTTGATCCCCCTCTAAAGTATACAAAAAAGTAGACATTTTGGACTATTATTAATCCCCTCCAGTTGACTTACAGGGTATGATACATATTTTGAAGAATGATCGCCCCGAGTATCGCCCATGTCTAAATTCTTTACATCAAGGAAGTGTTAAATTACATGTGCAAGAAAGTTATGATATAAGGTGCACTTGTGCTTGCTGGTGTGCATAAAGATCCCCGCCATCACTTCTAAGTGCACAACAAGTTTACCAATTTACAATGTTGTGACTCAATTATGGGAGATTAGAGTGTTTGCTTTGCAACAAAGAAGAAGATTTATCATTCCATGGTAACAAATTCATTTTTAAAACATGCGTTGAGTGTGGAATCAAAAAGCTCCTTCTATGCCTAGATGAGGAGACAAACACATCATTGTTGCTATATGTGAAGGTGTTTGAAGATAGAGAAAGAGAAGACAACAAGGTGATACAAAGCAAACAAAAAATGCCTCGAAAACACATGATGTCCATATTTCATAATGTTGGGGTATAAAGCCCAATGTGGTCGCTCAGGTAAGTGGGCGGGCCGCCAGGTATGTACACATATTCTTTTGTCAAAACCTAATAAGAACTCACTATACTCTACACATTACAGTAGAGCGAGTTCACCATATCATCGTGCTCTTCTTCTCGCACTCTCTCTCGCGTCGCACTTCCGCTCGTACTCCTTCAACTGGTATCAGAGCTCAGATCGAGGCTCGGGGCAGCACTGCAAGAGGCTAGAGTCACCAACTCAGATTGGAGTGAAATTTGACACGCGAAGACACGGCCCCAAATCTCGTGGGCAAGCCCGAAGGGCTTGGTGTTGTCAGAATTTCATTATGAGGTCATCTAGGCCACCGTTCAGTTTCGACAAAGGTCTGCGCATGCCATTTTCGACTACGTGGTCTCGACGGGTGCAGATCCGACTCTGCAAATTTGGGGTTTTTGGCCTACGACTGCAGGTGCTGCGGATATCGACACTCCCAGAGTGTTGATTTGTGGCTGTCTACACATCGAAGAATGGCTCACAGTTCTTGGAGACGTGTCACATACGACACGGGCGTATCTACACACAGACTGTAGGCGACATCCACTAGTTCATCAGGTAGCTTGTGTTTGCTGCTTGATATTCCAGATTTCATCCTGACATTGCAGGTACTTCCCCATGGGATGTATTGTCAGAGATGATGTATGTCAGTTGAGGGTTTGCTGGCTGTGAGTCATGCAGCAAACAACCGCCGCAACGGTTACAGCATACAGTGGGAAATTTGTGGATGTATGACTTTGTGGGAAGTCTATGTACTGTCAGATTTAATGCAGCCTTTGTTGAGGGTCGAGTGAGGTTTTATTGAGCTGGGGGATTCTCGAATGTTGAGATCCTTTCGGTGATACAGGTCTTGGAGCGATCCCTCGAGCACCCTTAGATAGGCAGCTAGGATGTATTGACTGTGAGTTAGACAGTTGGGATTGCATCTTTGCTTTACTGCCGTTGAGTCATTGTCGTTGTCTATGCTTACAGGACAGTGACAGGACAGTCAGAGACAGTACAGGTGCAGGACAGGTTTACCCACAGCTTACAGTGTTAGAGAGACAGTGCTTTTTTGAGCTTTTTTTTTTTTGGTCTGTTTTTAGTACACCAGAGCTATTTTACAAAGGAGACTCTGCCAAAATTTCTGTAGAATCTGAAGCTTTCTTGGTTCATTTGACAGGTTGATATTGGTTCAGAGGTCAGTTTACAGGGGAAACTCTACCGAATTTTTCCCAGAAAAGTAAACTATTGTGAAGCGTAGCTATGGCTGGTGGAACCAATTTCCCATTGTGGAAGAAGCAGATTTGGCACGTGTTGGTACAAAAGAAGCAGATAAAACCTATAAAGCTCAAGGGGATAAAACCAGAAGATATGGACGAAGATGAATGGAGCGAAATGGATGAATTGGCACTTTCTACCATTATGCTGACTTTGGCAGAAAGCGTTTACTTCAATGTAGCAGACGAGATGTCGGCTTATCGAGCATGGTTAAAGCTGAGTGATCTTTATGAGAAGCAGAGTGCAGCTTCACAAGTATACTGGCTTAAGAAGCTTGTTGACTTGAAGATGAAAGAAGGGACACCTATGTCCAATCATCTGAATGAATTCAACACAATCTATATTCAGTTGTCAGCTCAAGGTGTCAAGTTTGATGAACCTGTTAGAGCTATGTTCCTGTTGATCACATTGCCAGAAAGTTGGGACACTTTTCGCACAGCTTTGAGTAATTCTACTCCTCCAGATGGTTTGAACATAGCAGGTGTAGAAGGAAGTCTTCTTACTGAAGAAACCAATAGAAAGACAATGGACAAAGGCAAAGGAACAGCCTTAGTTGTCAGGGGAAGGACCAAAGAAAAGTACAAAGGTGGAAAGAGGAATCAGTCTCGTAGCAAGTCCCGCAGTGCTAAAGGCAAGAGTAACATAGAATGCTACCATTGTGGCAAGAAGGTTCACATGAAAAGAGACTGCAGAGAATGGAAAGCAGAAAAAGGCAAAGAGAAAGCTGAAGACCATGGTGAGAAGAACAAGTCCTCAGTGAAGATTCAAGAAATAAATGTGACAAACACTGTTGCAGAGGATGACAGTCTAGTGTCAGGAGACATCTACTTCTTGAAGAATACAATGGACTCAGCTCTTCTTACAGCATCTGATGGAAATGCACTGAGTGACTGGATTATAGACTCAGGAGCATCACTTCATGTGTCTCCAAACAAGGAGTGGTTTACTTCTTATGTGACCACTAAAGATCATGTTCGGCTAGGCAATGGGCAGACATGTGAGATCTTAGGTGTTGGAGATGTTCAATTGAAGTTTCAGAATGGCTCTTCTTTCACGCTGAAGAATGTGAGACATGTTCCCGCAATTACAAAGAGCTTGATCAGCACAGGTTTACTTGATGATGCTGGCCACGTCACCACTTTTGGACAGAACATGTGGAAGATATCCAAGGGTTCTATGACACTAGCACATGGAGTAAAGTCTGGAGGACTTTACATGATTTATGTATCAAATGTCTCTAAAAATGTAATCAATGTAACCGAGCAGCCGAACGTTTCTTTGTGGCATAGCCGGTTAGGACATATGTCCAAGAAGGGAATGGAAATCTTGTCTCGTTCTGGTTATTTACCTGGATTTTCATTTAATGATTTTGAATTCTGTGAACATTGTCTGTATGGTAAGCAAACACAGTAGCCACATAAGCATAGAAGCAGTAGAAGAGATACACAGTTGGCACTTGTTCATAGTGATTTGTGTGGACCTATGCCTAACCTATCTCTAGGGGGAGCTTCTTACTTTATGACATTTATAGATGATTACTCGAGGAAAGTATGGGTTTACTTTCTCAAGCACAAGGATGAAGCGTTTAGTGTTTTCAAAACGTTTGTGACACTTGTGGAGAATTAGAGTGGCAAGAAGCTTAAATGCCTATGCACTGACAATGGTGGAGAGTATGTTTCAAAGGCCTTTCAGGACTTTTGTGAGTCAAAAGGTATAAAACGTGAACTTACTGCTCCTTACAATCCTCCTCAAAATGGTGTTTCTGAGAGGATGAATAGGACCATACAAGAGAAGGTCAGAAGTATGTTGTCTAATGCACAGCTGCCAAATGGGTTTTGGGCTGAAGCTGTATCAACAGCTGTTCATCTTGTAAATAGATCTCCTAGCAAGGTTTTGCAGAAGGATTCAGTGCCAGAGATGGTATGGTCAGGCAAAATGCCCTCATACAAGCATCTCAGAGTCTTTGGCTGTGAGGCATATACTCACGTTCCAAAGGAATTTAGGAACAAACTTAATCCAAAGAGTAGAAAGTGCATCTTTCTAGGCTATGGTAATTCTGGGGAGATGGGGTACAGACTTTGGGATCCTGAATCCAAAAAGGTTGTCCGCAGCAATGATGTTCACTTTAATGAATCCAAATATCATTCTAAACCAGAGAGGGTTGAGGAGATTAGAAGAGTTGTCTTCCAAGAATATGGACCTGCACGTGCAAGAAATAATGTCAGGGCTCCAGAGGAGCAAGGACAGGATAGAGTGGAGCCACAGGTTGTGGCTGAGCCTGAGCCACCTATTGTGCGTAGATCTGGACGTGTCACGCGACCTCCTGATAGGTTTGTTCCATCTATGAACTATGTCATGTTGACTGATTGCAATGAGCCTTCATGTTACAAGGAAGAAGTGCAAATGAAGGACTCCGGGAATTGGCAATTGGCCATGCATAAAAACCAGACATGGAAGCTAGTTAAATTACCACAGGGCAAAAAGGCTCTACCTTGTAAATGGGTTTACAGGTATAAGATCACCGCTCATGATAGTCAGCCAAAGTACAAAGCAAGGCTTGTTGCCAAGGGCTTTAAGCAAGAACAAGGCATTGACTTTGATAAAGTCTTCTCTCCGGTGGTCAAGATGACTACATTGAGATGCTTTCTTGCATTGGTTGCCATATTAGATTTGGTGTTGCACCAAATGGATGTCAAGACAACGTTCTTGCATGGTGATTTAGATGTGGAAATTTACATGCAGCAGCCAGAAGGGTTTGTTGAGAAAGGCAAGGAAGATTGGGTATGCCAGTTGTTAAAGAGTCTTTATGGCTTAAAACAATCACCGAGGGCATGGTACCATAAATTCCACAAGTTTATGCTTTCTCAAGGCTATAAACGTAGTGAGTTCGATCACTGTCTATATACAAAGAAGGCTAAGGATGGTAGTTGGCTGATCCTTATTTTGTATGTGGATGACATGTTGATTGCTGGCAAGCACTTGGAAGAAATTTCAGCTTTGAAGTCAAAGATGGCAAAATCGTTTGACATGAAAGACATGGGTGAGGCAAGTCATATACTTGGTATGCGCATTGAGAGAGACAGATCAAAGAAGTTGATTTGGTTATCTCAAACAGAGTATATTGACAAGGTTTTGCAACGTTTCAATATGGAGAAGGGAAAGGCATTGAGTATTCCATTGCCACCATATGTGAAACTTAGCAAACAACATTGTCCTGTGTCTGAGGAAGAACAGGCTGAAATGGATAAGATTCCATATGCGTCTACAGTGGGTAGTTTGATGTATGCAATGATTGCTACTCGCCCAGACATTGCATTTGCAGTGGGAGTAGTAAGTCGATACATGTCAAACCCAGGCAAGAAACATTGGGAGGCAGTGAAAGGAATATTGAGATACCTGAAAGCTACAAAGAGTATGCGTATATGCTATGGGAGTCAGGAGCTAAGTGTAAATGGTTTTACAGACTCAGATTATGCAGGTGACTTAGACAACCGAAGGTCTACGTCAGGGTATGTCTTTACATTGGCTGGTGGAGCAGTATCATGGCGTTCTAGATTACAAGATTGTGTTACTCAGTCTACTACAGAGGCTGAATATGTTGCAGCATCAGAGGCATGCAAAGAATCAATTTGGCTTAATCGACTAGTAACAGATTTGGGAATCAAAGAAGAGATGCCTGTGTTATATTGTGATAGTCAAAGTGCTATACAATTGGCTCGCAATCCAGTTTATCACTCAAAGACAAAGCATGTGGATGTGAAGTATCATTTCATCAGGGAAATGCTCGAGGATAAGCAACTTCAGCTTGTCAAAGTTCACACCACAGAAAATCCTGCTGATCTACTTACAAAAGGACTTCCCTCAGAGAGCTTTGCGCATTTTCGCAAGCAGTTAGGTGTAGGGTAGTACATCACTTCTCTACATCTCTTGTATATTAGCTTGTATAGTAGCTTCTCTCACACTTAAAGTACCACATTGGACTTTAAGTGGGAGGTTGTTGGGGTATAAAGCCCAATGTGGTCGCCCAGGTAAGTGGGCGGGCCGCCAGGTATGTACACATATTCTTTTGTAAAAACCTAATAAGAACTCACTATGCTCTACACATTACAGTAGAGCGAGTTCACCATATCGTCGTGCTCTTCTTCTCGCACTCTCTCTCGCGTCGCACTTCCGCTTGTACTCCTTCACATATTATTCATGAAGAGTAAGATTGGGAGATTTGTTGAGTACAACTTAACTATAGATGGCAAGCACATTAAGTATTTCACATGATTTCTTGATGGTGACGTTGTTTTGGTGATCAATTTTGCAAGAGCTATACTTTCAAGAAGAAAAATGAGAATCAACTATACAATGAGTAGGTCACAATATTGGTACACAATACCTATGTCCATGAAAATAAACATGTAAAAAAGAATACCATAATTACATTTCCCGATAATGATAAAACACATGATATAATGTTTTTCTAGCATTGTATGCTTCTTCCTGATAGGTGGTTGAAGGATCACGGATACTAGCGGATATTAATAAAGCGGATGTGCCTATAGGCAACACATGGGGCTACACGCGGATAGTCAAGTCTTCTTGATGCATTTAGCGAATGGATATGCCATTGTAGACGGGTGAAAGCATGTTAACCAGTCATGCTTTTTCATGTCCCGGACAATGCTAACTAGCACAATTTTGACATATGCTAACTAGTACAATAACTTGAGCTACATCTCCAAGATCTATGACATATGATATATCAATAGAAAGCACTTGAAACAAGGAATCCAAATGTACAACCTCCGACAAATTTTGATATTATTTGTAAAAAATTTACCGGACGCTCAACTTTTTGAACATGTGCTAACTTGAAACTGCTAACCAGCACAAAAAGCGAGACAGGTTAACATGCTTTCACCCAGACATGCTTGCATATGATGTTTCTTGTTATCATGCTTTTGTGACAAATCCATGGATATGTGATGGAGAAGATGTAAGAACAAGCGATTCTAACAAGCTAGGAATACCGCACTATTCAACCATTGAGTGAACATGTAGCAAACAATAGTGACAAGGATGAGGATAATGCATACCCATATGCAAGGCATCCATATGTCCTAAGCATTGTTTTTTCTGTGGGAGAAAATTTTTCTACTAATGCAAAGGAAGATGCAGATTTCGTCATCATCAAAAGCACAGTTCCAAAGAACACAATTGGAAGGCCAGAAAGTGACAATTGGGTTGATGTTTTGGCTATGTGCAATTGTTGTTATTGGATACTACTATGAGACAGTGTTTGGTGATCTTTCGTAGCTGTTGTTGATAGGCCACCATTAAGGATGATTTCCCACCTTGTGTTGGCCATCCGTTGTGCTTTTCTTTTCACAAACAATTCAGATGATTAAAAAGTACTATTACAAAGTAAATCAAAAGTAATAGTAACTCTAAAGTGATTTTCAAAAACAATTCATATGAGCAAAAAAAACTAATACAAAGTAAATCAAAAGTAAGAGTAACTCTAAAAGTGCTTTATCCAACGTGAACACCTTTCCAATTTAAAAAGTGCTTTTCCTTCCAAAGCAACACTTCCTATGAGTTAATAATGCTAGTATCAAGTAAATCTAAAGTAGTAATCTTGAAAGTTCTTTTCTCTATAAAAAGTGCTTTGCCTTTTGAAAACACTTTATAAGAGTAGAAAGTGCTATTACAAAGTAAATCCAAAGTAGTAACTCTAACAATGATTTTCACAACAAAAAGTTATTTCTTCAATGCAAAGAGATTTACAATATAAAACATGATTTGCCAATCAAAAAAAAAAACTTTTATGAATAGAAAACGCTAATACAAAGTAAATATAAAGTACCAATAATCCTCAAAGTGATTTCAAAACCACACGAAAAAACAAAAAGTGTTTTTTACAACAATTTTTTTCCACACTCACGTTTCACACCAAAAAATGTCCTTGCTTGAATAAAGTCTATACTTTTCATACAAAGTCTTCATCAGAGAAATGTCCACTTTTAGTAAATTCCCAGTACTAGTAGATGACAAAGCAATCAATAAGTAGGTGATAGGTACCTGAGGCTTATCAAGCAAATGAATAGGACGTGTGATAACTACTAATCTTTAAATTGTCTTTTGACAAACATCCTTTCTATTGGGCGATGGACGTGTTTGTATACTCCAAAACTTAAAGATTTTAAGTCTTTGATGTCAAATGTAATAATGTAACTCTAAGGTGGTCATCTTTGGCATGTCTCCAAAGGCAAAGCTCCATCATCTTCCAAGTTCAATTGGGATTTCATTGGACTTCCTCTGTGTACTCTCAAAGATTCTGCTACTTTTTCCATGCTTAGAGGTCTACATGCTCCACAATCACCTACAAGTCCTTCTTCCTCAAGAGTATTGATTGCTTCCAGAGAGTTTAATGTTTGATTTGGGTATTTTCACATGTGACTGTGCTCCGAATGTTCATCATAGATCCTTGATCGTACTTCATACCATCAAGTTATAATTCCCTAAATTTAGGGTGTTGTAGGAGCTCCTTGAATATATGTCTTTGTGTCTGTATGTGTATGCCCTTGGTCTGTCTAATGTAGCTCTTTGTCATATATTTGCATGTCAATTGATACCTCATACTCTTTAGTTTCCCTTGATGCTCTCTTTGTTTTGCAGCCCAATACTCTCTCGTTGCTCTCAAGGCTTTGTGCATTAAACCACCCAAATTAGACCAAATGGCCCTTTATCACGACGTTATGAATTATAACCATATCATCTTTGGTCTCCTTGGAAGTGAGACTGATGGGACGCCTATAACTGCATATCTATGGTTGGAAGCCCATTGCTTTTGATGGATACTACAGGGGAAGCTTCAATGTGTTCTCCAAGAACAAGCTCCTTTGGGGGGGGGGGGGCGGGGGGGGCGGGGGGGAACTACACACGCACCTAGAGAGAGAGAGAGAGAGGGTGGGTGCACTCATTAGTAGAGAGGGAGAGTGACGCTATCACAACTTCATGTCAAATGCTCCCTTTTTCTTTACATTGTAATTTGTCCCTAAAATTTCCTCGAGACCCATGTTGAAAAGGCATAGTAAACCACCCTCCATAGGAGTGCCAATGACAACACTTTTGGTACCACAAAACCATGTTTCCATCTGGATCCCAAAATTGAAATTATAGAAGAGAAATATAGAAAGTATGGTGTTCTACAAACTATGACAACAGGCAATGACAAACTACAACAATAGGCAACTCGAGTGTTCAAGGGCAAGAGCCCTAGCAAGGTGAGCACAAGGTGCCTCTAGAGAGGACCCAACGAGGGATTTGAACCCCAACCCGTAGGTTGAGACACCAAAGCTTTATTGTTAGACGAACTCTTTGGGGACACCTTGCTCATTTTTTGTCATAAACTAGGATACGAGTTTTAGTGAAACATCAACTACTGTTTTGTGCAGGTGCTCTTTATGGGTGTAGTTACTGTTACTCATAAAAAATATAATCCCTCACTTTCGTATGCAACTTCAATAGTACTCTAGCTACCATTTTATTCAAATCCTGAAAAAAAGGACAAGAAAATGTCCTTTATAGTATCAAACTAGTCTTAAGGAAAGAAGCTTTTAAAAGAAAAAGCTAAAGAGCCTTGGGTACAAAAAGACGGAATGAGGGCAAGGAGCTAGGCTTCTCTCGTAGACATTTTTCAGACTATACAGCTTGAATTGAGAGAGAGAGAGAGAGAGAGAGAGAGAGAGCTTTAATGGGCTGCAATTTATGCTGTGGCTGAAGAATATAGAGAAATCATGCGGGGAAATAGAAACACATACATTTTGTATCCAGGGTCTGATGTTTATAAAAGAGCTGTTGGCAATGTGCACATTTTAACAAACTCTGTTATCTTGCCCTTGCAAAAGATAGTATAAAGTTGCATAGAAGCAGCACATGTATATTCCTGGTTATTATCTACAAAAGAATTTGAAATTATGGGCTTTTCTCGCAAGGTAGAACATACAAGCAGAACTGATTATTGTCATGAATGGCAAAAGAATTGGTTATCATAATCCTAGCTTCTATCTAGTAGCCAGTCAAAAATTCCACAGCAACTCCACCATCTCGATAACTGTGGTACAATCATGTGATCTTTAGCAGGCGGATTGGATCGTGGTAGCATAACCTGGCTTATCTGCAAAAGGTAAATTATGGGCTTTTCTCGCAAGGTAGAACATACAAGCAGAACTGATTATTGTCATGAATGGCAAAAGAATTGGATGGCAAAAGAATTGGTTATCATAATCCTAGCTTCTATCTAGTAGCCAGTCAAAAATTCCACAGCAACTCCACCATCTCGATGACTGTGGTACAATTATGTGATCTTTAGCAGGCGGATTGGATCGTGGTAGCATAACCTGGCTTACCTGCAAAAGGTAAATTGGAGCCTGTTAAAGTAGCTGCTTTAAACTGTTGTTAATCCGACAGCCAAGAGCTATGAAAAACACTGCTTACGTTGCAATTTTCCTCATCAAGATACATCGGTGTGCTTAAAGGGATGTCACTAACCAGGCTTGGCATTTGACTGGAAATTTTATCCATGCTTTCTGTACTTTTGGAGGTGGCAGTAGCATGAAGTTCATTGCAGAATGAGCCTTTCAGATGCTCTACATGAGAGGGGCTTACTTCCTGTACTTCCTCAACACAAGAGGCACAATCTTCCCCATTTTCCAAGGAGCAAACAGCAAAGCTTACACCCTGTCCTTGCTCAACACAAGAGGCACAATGTTCCTCGTTTTCCGAGGATCGACGAGCAAAAGCCACGTTTTCTTTTATTTCAGCAGCTTCAGTATCTTGTTCTTGCTGGTGTCTTTGTTCTACAAACGATTTATCTTCATTCCAACTTGAAGAGAAGGCCGGTTGTGTCAATAGTGTCTTTGCATCCCCCTCTGCCAGTGCTGCACCCATGAATGTAAAAACGACTTCTGCATTTTGATTTTTTTCAGAAACATTTTTCAAATGTGAAATATCTTTTGTAATGATTGTTTTTTCAACTGCTTTATGACTGAGATGGTCTGTACAAGCCTCCCTCCAAGTTTCCTCATCGCCAACATCTATCTGCTGCACAATTTCTGAAGTATCCTTTACACTTGAGGCATTCTCATCAATTGACTCAACTCTTTGTGATGTTGCCTGATGCCATACACTTGTAAGAAGAGATGCCTCAACTTGAGGAGATAGCGGACTTTGCGCAGTTTCCTTTGGCTCTACACTTGAAAGAAGAGAAAAATATCTGCTCTCTCTCTCTCTCTTTGTGGGAAGATCATCTCTATAAAGCTGAGTACAATAGAACCCTGGAGATGCTAGAGAAAGCCCATCTCACAGGATGTGCAGGGCTGAGGAAACCTCTCTCTCTCTCTCTCTCTCTCTCTCTCTCTCATCGAAAAGGAGCTATATAGTATATATTATGCACAAGAGACCTCTGGGGATGCTCAAGGGGCCTATCTCCGAGAAGGAGTACAAACTGGAGGAGTACAGGCATATAGGAATATTGCAGTATAAACCACCTAGGAGCACACACTAGTTTCTGTACCACATATGACAGACCGTACAGCATAATATACGGACTGCAGTATAAAGAGGGCCGTCTGAATCTACTGATGTGGCAGTTTGTGGACGTTAATGGCAACTTTTGACCATTTTGGGTGCCTAGTTTACCTTCAGAGCCTTTGCCTCTTGTAGCATGAAAGCTAAGGGCTCAAGCCTTCAAGCCTCTAGGCTCTTGAACTGGACCACCCCCCGCCCCCCTCACTGTCTCTCTCTCCCCCAAAGACCCCCCCCAACCCCTTTGTCTCTCTCTCCCCCCCAAAGACTCAAGAGGCTAGCCCTTATAAAAGGGCCCTCATTCCTTCATCTTGCTTCGAGGCTCAAGGCATTCTTAAGAGTGATGCACTCACACAATCCCTCTCAAGTCTCTCAAGCCATCACCTACTTGAGCTTGTGGCCATGTGGCCGACAGCCCATCACTAACTGCTACTAACCCTAAGTGTACAGCTATACACTTGTGTGAGCCACTAACACTAAGTACAGTGTGTATTGTGCCTTAGTGCATAAGATACAGAAGAAAGAAAGGGGGCACACAGTGTGTGAAGGCTCTCCCCCTCCAACCTGTGTGTGTCTACTATGGTGGTGTGTGTGTGTGAGTGTGTCTGCGTATTCCTCTTCCACTTCCGTTGTGCTCCCGGCTCCTCTCCTTCAGAGCTCTCTCAAACCCTCAGTAGCTCGAGCTCTCTCAAACCCTCAGTAGCTCAAGCTCTCTCAAGCCCTCTCAAGCCATCTCCCACTCTACTCTAGACCTCTCTCAAGCCATTTCAAGCTCACCTCCTCTCAAGTCTCAAGCTCTCAAGTTTCATCAAACACATGGTGAGGGAGAGGAGCTCCCCTTGGGATGTTCATGCAATCCATGTCAAGCCATCCCAAGGACGACAAAGTGCTTTGATTGGACTTGTCATTCTGTGGCAAGAGTCAAGACAACCTCAAGAGGCCTCACATGGTTTGAGGACCACCTTGCCGAATAGCCAGGGAAAATCTCACCATGCCCTTATGTTCTTGAGAGCACTCGCAATAATCCCAAGCATAAGGTGTCATAAACTGGTGACATGTCATGGCCCTGGACACACTTAAAAATGGGGCAGCAGAGGACACACACACACCCCGGCTGGCAGCACCCGCGGAGACAGGCTGATGTGGCAAATTCCGAAAAATGCGCCACTATTGACGTTGAAAGTGCTGATGTGGCAGTGCTGTACAGAAATTCCGCTTTTTGCGCTGGCTGCTGACGTGGACAGGCTATACGGAAATTTGCTTTAAAAGCAGGCTGATTTGCATGGGCTGAAATTGGCAGCTTTTGGGGTCCAGTTGCTTTATTTTTCAAGGCTTTTCACTGAAAGCTTTTAGGCCTCTGCTTTTGGGCATCCCTTGTAACTTATAAATTAGTGGGCAGGGCCTCACAACTCAGAGCATCTGGACGCAGAGTCTGAGAGTGAGAACCCTCCCACTCTCTTGTACTTTGAACTCAGATTAATACAAAAACAAATACCAAAAGGGGTGCCAGTCTTTGGGGCCAATATCTCTAGGCACAGAACTCCGCCGGGCCGTGTCGAATCAATTGTGAATTGTGAATTGTTTTGAAGTGACTCTTTGCTGTGTCGCGGTAGAAACTTGACTTGGGAGTGTCCAAGTTTGTTACAGTGGTATCAGAGCACAGAAAGATTCTTCTTCTATGGAGGATCCGATCCTTTTTTACAACGCACACAGCTTTTGGAAAAGAATCTTCGTGTCCCGACCCCGGACCTATTAGCTACTCCCACCCTTCATACATCGCACATCGGGCGCGCTCCTGTCTTCATCGCTCTGTCTTACAGGGCATAAAGTCATAAAGAACCCAGATTACACATGGATTGTCATGAAGAATCTGATAGAGATGACACCTCTCAGTAGGAAGGCAAAGAAAAGTTGAAAATCCGACGCGGGAACTGAAGAAAAGAATGAAGATTTGGGCAAAAAATTTTCGGACAAGTTTGCCAAAAAGGAGTACAAACGTCAACTGCAAATTGGCATATCTGTGGACAAATTGATTAAGTACTCCAAGGACCCGAGAGGGGCAAAACACCTAATTGATAAGATTTACTCGAGATGGCGTGTGACCGTTGCTTCTCCTCTTAGGTAGGGAGGAAAGCCGAAAAGACAGATGAGTGCAGAAAAGCGGAACTTGTACTTGCAGAAAGACATGGACAAGCACTCTAGAAAAGAAACACTTCTACAGAGCCAACCAATATGACTTCCTCGAAGCCAAGAGCAAGAAAAAAAAAGAATTTAAAGAAGGTGGACAGTCGATTCAATTTGAATCCTTTTCTAGGTTCCGAGATGCTCCGAGGGCTTTGGCCTTCATTCAGCAGTTTGACATAGCCTTCTCTAAAGGGAAATGCTCGAACATGGTGGTCCACTCTTTTTCTGAGGCAGGAAGCTCCAGTTAAATGGTTGAAATTCAAAAGGCTCTTTAGTTCTTCTTGGCTGACTCGAGAGTACAAACGAGATATACGAACAGCTTGGAATCATCTTCGGATGACCAAGGGAGATTCTTTGGACGCTTATTGCGAGAGATTTTGGAAATCTTTTCTACCAACCTCTTCGTTTAAGAAGGTCTTGTTTAAAGAACAGATTCAGCGGTTTTGCTGCGGACTTTCTATAGAGATCCAAGACTACTGCTTGGAACAAAAGTTGAATTCTATTCAAGAATTGATGGGTCATGCGAAACGGGGTTTTGCGATACATTCCGAAAATTTGACTTACCCCACTGATGAGATCTTGACTCAGAGAACCCAACAGACCTCTCACAATGAAAGTAGAAAGAGAAAGAGTTCCCAAGACAAAGGAAAGAAAGATACACGACCCTGACAGACTGGAATTTGGACACATCTCTGCAAAGTGCCCCCAAAATGGCACAGCAAGAACAGACTGAAGACAGGCCAGAGAGTTCTAGAGCAGCAGAGGAATGTGGCAGAAAAGACAGATGAAAATAGAACTAGCACCACATTGCGTGGGGCCCAAACCGATCAGATGAATGAAAGTACACAACTTTGCCGCACTTAGGGCAAAGTGAGATCAAGAAGCCATCATTTTCTTTGATGGAGCCAAGGCCAACTTATTTTCACTTGAATTGGCGGCTCAATTTGGAATTACGCCCGACAGGCTAAGGCCACATGCGGAGGTAGTTCTAGCGGCACCCGGAAGGGATGTTGCCATTACATCGATCATTGGCAAACTTCATTTGCAGTGTCAGGGGTGTTTAGGGCACAAGGACTTCTACGTAATTCCCTTGGGAGGTTGTGACGTCCTCTTGCAGAATTCTCCCTTTGCAGTAGTCCCTAGAGGTTTGACTAGCTTCGACATTCGTAGACGCTGGGACTTCTTCGACTACAGCTTCACACGGTTTCTGGGTGACTCTCCTCCTGACCAGGAGGAGGCTTGCTTTCAAGTCCATGTCCTCTTTCTTGCAGCTAGAGGCATTGAGGCTTTGGACACAACGGTGGGTTTCTCCTTTCTGCTGTGCGGTATGGATCTCAAAGAGTGGACCCAACACACAGTTCTTGACTGGCTACAGATTCAAGCTACTAAGTTCTCACACCACACAGAAGACTTAGGGGTGACAAATCTGGTGCAGACACTTTGGCCTCTTGCCAAGTCCAGCCTGACGCCTCCACATGCAGCGGGGTGCAGGCACATTGTGGTGCATTTGTTTGCTAACACTCAGGGCCCTACTAGTTATGTATTTGTACATGAGGATTCTTGGACAGAGGATATAGCCCTTCAGGCTGCACGCTCGGCTTGGGCCTGGGCGGGACAGTCAATTCTTTCGCGCCTGTCTAGAGGTCGTTCGGATGCGGATTACTCCCCATCCAAACCGGTCTCAAAGATAGCGAGGTGGATGCTCTGGCAGCATCTGTTTTCTCTCACTGACTCCATGAGGATCATCTCCTGGAATGTGCAGGGATTAGGAGGGCCCCAGTTTCAACGTCAGAGATGGTCGGCTGTGACAGAAGCTTCAGAGATGCCTTGAGGGTGGTGAGATTGACATTCTTATGCTACACGAGCATCATCTTTGTGAGAGCCGCACTAGACAGTGTGGGTGGGGTATGTATGACTATTGTGGATTCTTTGCAGCAGGCCATTGTGGGCAGAGGGATTATTGTGCCAGGCAGGGCTCAGAGGATTACTATGCAGGTTCAGGGTTGCCTCATGGGCTTCCTGAACATCTACGCGCCCAATGTGGCGAATGCACGTGCAGAGTTTTGGTCTCATATTGTAGAGTATCTGCCGCAGGCAGAGCAATGGTGCATTGGAGGTGACTTCAAAATGTTGGAGAACCCCTCTGACAGGATTGGAGGTAGCCATACTACTGTGCATGGAGTTGAGTTGGCAGCTTGGAGAGGTTATATATGACTCTGCGGGTTTCAGATGTGTGGCAACATTCTAGCTTTGTGAGGCCCCCAGATAGCCTAGCCTTCTCTCGTTCGGACCGCAGAGTGGGAGGAGTGAATCTATCTCGGATAGATTGCTTCTACTCTAGTGACCACTTCTGTGACTTAGGTGGGTCAGTTTACATTTTGGCTGGGACTTTTTTTCGGACCATGCACCAGTGATTCTCACAGTGACAGATAGACAGAGGAGGGGGAGCACGATGCTTCGCATCCTTGAGAGGGTCTTGCTGGACTCTGCGCTCAGAGAGCGAGTGGTGGCTCTTTGGACAGAGGCTTAGACATGCAGGACTCTCCTGCTGACAGAGTGGCCTCTGGACTTACATAGCTTAGTCGACTATTTCTCCAGGAGTCTACGGCCACTTTGCTGCAGCGAGAGAGGAGTAGCGTCTCCGACGAGGCGTTGCTTCCTTGCAGAGGATGCAGGGGCAACATCCAGACAGTCCTTGGTTGGAGGAGCAGGTGCAGCAGGCTCGCCACGAGCTTGCCAGCATAGAGGAGAGGCGCTAGGGGTTTGCTTTTCATCGACAGGCATCTCAGTGGACCCGGGTGGGTGACAGAGTGATAGGGCTTTCTTTGAGACAGTGGGGCACCGACACGCGCATGCCAAGGTCAGTCACTTGAGAAGGCTTGACGGATTTGTTGCTTCAGAGCTAGAGGACATGCATGCAGTTGATACCGAATTTTACCGTGACTTGCTGTCAGCAGAGCCTTAGTCAGAGCGTCAGGATACATGCAGAGAGCAAGTGTGGGCACAGATGCCTTGTCTTGTGACTGAGGAGATGCGCCAGAGCCTTGAGCTGCCTTTTTAATCAGAGGAGCTCTACGCGGCTCTCAAAGCACTTCCCGTGGTAGTTGTCCAGGTGAGCATGGTTTGACTCCCAGTTTTTTCTTAGAGTACTGGGACTTGCTTGGCTCAGATCTCTGCAGCACTTTTCAGTACATCCTGCACACAGGAGAGATGCCTGACAGCACGAGTGAGGGCCTAATTTACCTCATTCCCAAGGAGGGTGGCTCCTTGGATGAGATTTGTCAGTGGCGGCACATCACCATCCTGAACTCAACCTACAAAATTCTTACCAAGGCCCTGAGTTTGAGGATTCAGCCACTTCTAGAGAGCATCATACATGGGACACAAACTGGTTTTGTCAAGGAGCGTAGTATGCTTGACAACATCTTTACTTTCTGGGAGGCATCTGCCCTTGCGCGCCTATGTGGTGAGGATCTGGTGATACTTCTTCTCGATTTTGAGAAGGCCTACGATAGAGTTGACTGAGACTTTTTAAAGGGCACTCTACGCAGGATGGGCTTCTGAGATGCCAGAGGTGTGTCAACTCTTTACCGACGGGCACACAATCAGGTACTTTTGTCAGGTGGTAGAGGAGATTGTTTAATGCTCACACGTTCGGTCAGACAGGGCTGCCATCTTGCCCCCTTCCTCTTTCTATTTTATGCTGAGGCGATGAGCAGGTTTTTGGTTTTACAGCAGGTTGGTCTACGAGGCTTAGTGCTACCTATTCGAGGGGATGAGCTACTGGATGCTGAGTTTGCACACAACTCAGCCTTGTACTTGGAGGGCCAGGAGGCCAACCTTCACAGGTGTGAGCAGGCTCTTGAGACCTTTTGTTGTGCATCAGGCGCACTGATCAACTGGAGAAAGACAGTGGCTTTCTCGGTTGGTAGTGCTCCTACGCCTGATTGGCTGCCAAGTGAGGATTTCAGCTGGATTCCCCCAGGGACTGCAGTTCGATACTTGGGCTGCCAGGTTGGCTTGGACTTGTCTCCTGAGCAGCAGATTGCTCCCCTCCTCCTGTCCATCAGGAGAAAGTTGTTACATTGGAGCTCCGCACGACTTTCTTTGGCAGGCAAAGTTGTAATGGCCAACCAGGTGTTGTTGGCTACTATGTGGTACATCACTTCTTGTTGCATCTTACCAAGTTCCTGCATCAGCCAGGTAGAGAGGCTGATCAGGAACTTCCTTTGGTCAGAGCTGACACTCAGATAGCCGAGGCCAAAGTGGCCTAGCACGTTGTAACTCTTCCTTGTTCTCAGGGAGGGTTGGGGATCATAGACCCAGCACAGCAGAGTAGAGCCCTTCTTGGAAAGTTTGTTGTCAGAGGATTACTTCCAAGGGAGGAGCCATGGAAGGAGTTTTTGCTTTAGCGGCTTAGTATTAGAGTGCCTCAGACTGGAGGCCCCTGCGACCTTCGACCAGATGGATTTTCACAAAGATGCGTAGAGTTGGCCTGAGCAAGAGACTGGAGGACCGTTTTGCTGTGAGTCTGCTCCGCTCCTGGGAGCAGCTGCGGAGAGGGCTGGAGCAGCATCAGCCTACTTGCACGGAGGAGCGCCTGAGAAAGCCCCTTGTTTGGAACCCCATGGTTAGCACTTAGAGAGGCCACTTGGTTGGTAGTAGGCCTCACGTTTCTTGGGGTCCCATGGCAGAGGGTCCAGCACGCACTCTAGGTCGCTACAGTTTTCAGGCTTGTCAAAGGAGCTTCAGAGCATCCAACTACAGGGAATGAGAGGGGTGCAGAGCATGTGTCAGGACATCACAGAGGTAGTACCAGCTGAGTGGCTCACGCCTCTCAAGTTAGCAGCGCCCAGATGGATGGGGGCCTTCACGCGACTGGAGGTTCTCATCACAGTTCGGGCTTGCTCAAAGATTGTACCCTCCCTGTTTTTTGAGTAGTGGCGGGGGAACGGAGTCCCCTATTTCAGAGCGTGCTGCCCTTGACGCAGAGGACAAGGATATTGACGCACCCGTGTCAGACACGCATGGGCGCTACTACAGAGTAAAATATGGTGGGGAGGGGGACTTCGGTACAACACAGGGCAACGCATTTCGATGCCAGAGGCCCCGCAGGTGGCAAAGTGCTGTTTTCAGAGGATCCGAGTTGTGGGCATATGTGGGAGGACTTTTGTCATAGATCCTGACCCAGCAGCTCTTGTGACTCGCCATTAAAGGCTGTGGGCTTGGGAGAGCTGTCCACTGGCACGAGTGTAGTGGGATCCTGGAGATCTCCTTAGCCGACCATCCAGGTGTCCCTTTCTTTCAGTACACTGTTTGACTGGGACGTCACATACTGGCAGCACAGAGACAGGCTCGTCGTGCTGCTGCACCCTCGTTGGCAGGAGGAGGGCCTCACAGCTGAGTTCTTGTCAGCTTTGTGGGCGAGGTTGTGGGACTCCAGAAAGCCGCAACGAGTCACTCTGTTCTAGTGGGGCTGGTTGCACATCGATCTACAGCAGTTGGGAGCTAGCTTGTACATAGTGGTCTTTCGGTAGCATGTGCAACTTGTGACCATCCCATGCAGAGTCAGTGCCATTGTCTTTGGGATTGTCCTTTGGCACAGTAAATTTGGCTTCGTGTCCTTCGGTTGATGCCAACTCTTTCCACAGCACGGCAATACACTTGGGGGGCAGCTGCTTGGTCCAATCTCACAGGCCCGACACGTTTGAGCTATTCTCCACCAGCAGGATGATAGTGATGCAGGGGGGTCGACCTACACTCCAGCCTGCTACAAAGCTTACTCCACAGGAGTGGTGCAGTGAGAGAAAGGAGTGTTGGGAGCTCATCTGCGGCCTGACACTCTGGTTCATCTGGCGGGCCTGCTGCTTCCGCATCTTTGAGGCTCGCCCTGTACCACCAGCAGAGACTGTTCAAGATCTTTGGCTAGAGCTGATCCATACTTTCAGAGGACAGTTCGAGAGACTCTAGGGCAGCTCCGACCACATGCGGGAGCGTAGAGAGGCTTTCCTTCGTCGACTCTGGCGCCCTGGGCCTTTCTTCACCATGGTTCAGGGTGTGCTGAGATGGCACTACCGTCCACCTATGTGGCTTTTCCCTCCTCCCATCTCTTGATTTAGCCTCATTGTCCATATGTTGTTTTTTCATTGGGGGAGTCTCCCCCTTATGATTGTTGTAGCCCTCTCTAGTAGAGGTGGTTGTAGCCCTATGGGCAGTTTCATTAACTAATAGAAGGATCTTTTTCTCAGAAAAAAAATAAAAACATGAACTCTGAAGTAAGTTGCTTCAAGGTCAGGGGCGCCAAGAAAGTGTGTAAAGCCGTAGTAAAAAAAGTCCCATCCTAGATGAATGTTGAGCTGGTCAATCCTCACAGGGTTGACACAAAAGGGGAAGCCTGCACCAAAATCCTTAGGTGGGGCTGTCCTTCCCGAGCCAGTCGGCTTGTAGCAAAAGCACTGCCGAGAGATCTCCGAGCTGCGGAGGAATGCCTTGTTTCCTGGGCCGGTGGTAGGGTATGAAAGGGGTTAGGAGACGAGGCTACGAGTCTAGTGGGAGAGATGGGAGGGGCAAGGGGAGGAGGTTGGGGGGGTTGGGGGGGGGAGGGGGGACAATGGGTGGAGAAGGAGGGGGAGTTGGCAGTGGTGAGGCTGAGGTGGAAGGAGTCTTCTCAGGGGCATCCTGCTGCAAAGGATCAAAACAATTCCCTGTGGTAACCCAACGTTGCTGGCCTATCGTAGGTTGGCCACGGGGGAGGACTGTACGGCGTGCCTATCCTTGGCGGCAACGGCCATGTATCTATTGCCAGCCATCAGCTGCCTCGGCATCCGTCTTTGAGGAGGTGCCAACTGGAACATCTTGGGTCTCTGTCTGTTGTGCCTGGCCAGCCTTGATAGGCTGATTCTGTGTCGTGGGTCGGGTCCTCCTACAAGGACAAGCCTTTGCAAGATGGCCCATCTGTCTACATATGAAGCACTCGCTCGGGAGTTTAGAGTGCTCCACGCTCTAGCAGATCCATCCACTACTCACTCTAGGTAACGGGACTACCTTCGGGAGAGATAGGGGTGACATCATGACACTTTGTTTGTGCAACACTGTTTTCTTCTGCACAACAAGTAGTTCAAACATTAGAGATGCAGTGTGAAGCGCCACTGGGTGTGGTCCGATGGCGCCGCCTTACATTCCAAAGCAAGGAATCCATTCTTTTCTGTTGCCTGGTACTTCAATATGACCAGTATCAAGGTGATGCACATTTTCTTCACATCGGGCCACAGCAAGGGAGAACTGTTAAAGTTTAGGCATCTCAAATTCCTAATATAATCCTATTATTTATTTTGTCTGTCAGGTATTTATTTTACTTATTTGTCCTTGACATGATAGTGACTCGAACAATACCTGACATTTCAGCAGTTTTGAGCAACATCCGGGCATTTAGGCACTTCTAAACACTTCAAAGCAGAGCAAGCAATTCAAAGCAATAAAGCATCTGCAAGGCACTCTTCTACACTTTTAAGCACATCTAAGCGCATTTGAGCATTTCTAAGCACATCACTTAGCATATCTCAAAGCACTTGAATGCACCTGTGATAAATCAAAAGCACTTTTGAGGTGCTGAAAAGCCCTTTCATGTTCTCAAGAGCACTTTCAAATGCTAAAAGGTACTTTGAATGTGTAGGAGCACCACCTTGTCTCCCACCAAAACGGGGGTGACAAAAAAACATGTAGCAGGTGTTGTGGGGAGAACACTCATGTTGGGCTAATACGCGCAATGGACACAATAGGGTGAGCAGCCAAGAAAATCTTAAACATTGTGAGAAACATCCACTTTGGTCTGGACTCACATGTGGCCGCCGTGCTCCTATTGACAGGTTGAATTCAATTTTGTACAGGGAATCAGCACAATGCACATACACTACATGAGTGAGGGTTTGAATGTTGAATTAAGTTAGAAGCACAACGCAAGAGATTAAAGTGATCAAAAATCACCCCTGGAATTTAATGTATTCAACTATCTGATGCACATGGTACTACTAGAGATGGACTTACCAATGGAATTTAACATATTCAACTATCCGACGGCCACGGTACTACTAGAGATAGACTTACCAATGGATCATTCTCAACAACATCCACGGAATATCTCAAGTATACTTCTGACAAACCAATGGCATAATGGACCGATGGACCATTCTCAACACCACCCACGGGATATCTCAAGTATGCTCCTGACAAATTAATGGCATAATGATAGTCTTGTGCGACAACATTTGTTAAAACTACAATGTAGAGATTACATGTGCGGTTGCCTTTTAAAATTCTTTCCGTATGACGATAGGTCGAGAAAAATACTTACATTAAAAATATTGTTAGTTTTCTAATCAACTCAAAAATTATGCTTCGTGAACCATTTAATCCTTCAAAGTACATCACATCCATTAAGCTTATTGACAACAAAATCGTGTCGAAACTCAATGGGTTGAATAGTTAAGTGAGCATTGCAACAAATACGTGTAAAAGAACGGGTCCATTTTTTGGGCAAACCAAGATATCGAAATGGCAACTACAAGAGTCGCTTTGACATGATCAATAATGACATCAGGTTTAGATCTAACTCGCACATCCTGGACATAACCAACGCTCCAAGTGGTATATGTTCCTCCAAAGCCCACCTAGGGAGCTTAATGCTTAGCCAATGTACTCTAAGCCAAGAAGGAGAGAGATCTACCAAAGAAAGGTAATTTACTTAGATGTGTTGGTTATGTGAGTTATTGTGGTGTTTCACCCAGGATGTGAGTATGATGTCATTGGTGATCATATTGTGAGAACGGAAGATTCCTATATTGGCTATTCGGATATCTAGATTTGCCGATAGAATGGACTCTTCTCTTGCACACATTTGTGGCAATCTTCACTTAATTACTTAAGGAATTGAGTTTCATCGTGATTTTTGTCGCAAGAAACTTATTGGGTGTAATTTACGATGTTATTAAATGATGTACAAAGTATAACGCTCAAGTTGATTGAAAGACTAACAATATTTTCCTTTTGAAGCACTTCTCCCAACTTGTAGTGATTATAAAAGCATTTTTGAAGACAACTATTCATGCAATCTCTACATTGAAATTTCAACAAATGCTACAGCACAAGCTAATTTCCCCATCAATTTATTAGAGCAGGCTCCATAAAAAATTGTAGGTATAACTAAGAATATTCTATTGGTAAGTGCATCTCTAGTAGTACACAGGCATGTTAAGCACTCTAGTAAGATAAATTCCAATCGTCCAATCTCTCACCCTGCAGTTCTAACTTGATTGTGCATGCAGAACCTCACTTACATATTGTTTTTGCGGATTGCAGGTACAAATTCAAGTCAACCTTTTAGTTGGATTCCTAGGAGCGCAACGACAACCATAGGTTCGAATCCAAGTGGACCTGCCTCATAATGTGCAAGACTAGAAGACCGTCGCCGGGAAGGACCATTCAAAGTTGAAGGAGGACAGCTCCTGATCCAAGGGCAATGATGAATCACCGCTATTTGTAGGGAGCTCAGCCTAGCCTAGCCTCACCTATAGCGGAACAAGATGTCACTCGTACATGGCTAGATGTCAGTGTTAAGAGTTACACCACTTTGTTGCTTCACCTTCTGCATACATGTATGACTAGTGTACATCTGAGCTCGCCACCAACATGCATGTGCATTGTGCCTGCCACATTTGTCCAAGTTCCCTGTATAGGGTTTTTCTCCATGATTTTATTATTGGGTTGTGGGGTCCCAGATGAGGCTAAACTTGGGATGGATGCCCATATATAGGCAGCCATGCCCCCTCTCCCATTCTGTTGTTGTATCTATGCAGGGGGCCCCCACCGGGGGGGGGGGGGGGGGGGGGGGGGGGGGGGGGGGTGCCCCATCTGAGGTCACACCGGACTGCCATGCCCTCTTCTATCTCCTCTTTGTCTCTATCTCATTTTTTCTGCTCTCTTCCACTCTCACATAGTTAGGTGTTTGCCTTGTGTGTTCATTCACACAAGGTATCAAATATCAGGCTCCCTCTTCCCGAGGACCCCTCCCCCATGTTACAAATCTACTAGTGTTTTTATTGCAAAACGCAGAGGCCTTCCTGCAGTGTTTTTTGGCCTGCTCGTTTTGCAAATCGCCATCAGCATGGATACTTGGCTGCTAGCGTTTTCAAAAAGCTGGGGCAGCATGATCTTAGTGCTTTCGTTTTTGCATCTGGGGAGCTGCTTGCAACGTGGCGTTCCGACAAGCCATGACAGCCCATCCCCACGCCTCCCCATCCATTCCTTCACCACTAAAATTTGCAGATCTATGGGCTGAATGACAGCCACCTGTGTTTTTTTTTTTTTCATGGAAGAGGCAACCTGCCATCAGGTGACTCTCCTACGACGACTTAGCCTCTCCAGCTGCAGAATTCTTTTCCTAGTTTCCCCGTCCACATGCAATCAGCCACTCCCCTCCTCTTTGATGTGCTTTGGCGACTAGAGAGGGCACCTCTCGCAAGGTTTTCAGGTCAGCCCTTGGCAGATTTGGAGTATGTCACAAAGTGATGACATGGCATGACCACCCGGGCAATCCCTGACAAATAAAATGATTTTATAAGTTATTCCAACTTATGGGGTCCCATCCGATGGGCCCAAGGGACATAAAGAAGAAATAAAAACCCTAGCGCTGGCTGCTGACGTAGCAGGCTGTACGGACGCCCGAAAAAACACGTTGGATGGTGATGTGGCAGGATTGTAAGAATTTTCCGTAAATTGCGCTTTCGTGCTCACGTGGAAGGCTGTACGGATTTCCGGAAATTACGCTGGCTGCTTTTTGGGAGTCCCCAACCAGCGCTAGCTTTTGAGAGCAGATGCTTTTGGGTCTAGTGCTTTTGGGGCTCTGCTTTTGAGCATCCCTTGTAGGTTTATAAGAGCCCCTAGGGCCTCACTCTGCAGAGCATCTGGATGCAAAGTCTGAGAGTAGAGGTCCCTCGGGAGTTGTACTTTGCAATGATTAATGATAAAGAAATACCGAAAGGGGCACCAGACTTTAGGGCCAAAACCTCTAGGCACGGAACTACGCCGGGCCATCTCTCTCTCTCTCTCTCTCTCTCTCTCTCTCTCTCTCTCTCTCTCTCTCTCTCTCTCTCAAAGTTTAGTGATTTTGAAGTTTCTGTCCGTATGGTGCTATTGATTTTCTTGCTTGGTCAAGTACTCTAGAGATCCAAGATTTGCGAAACACCTGAAGAATTGCCCAATTGATGAGATTTACTCGAGATGGCGTGAGACCATTGATTCTCCTATTAGGTAAGGAGGAAAGCTGAAAGGATAGACGAGTGCATAAAAGCGGAACCTATACTTGCAGAAAGAGCTGGACAGAACTCTTGAAAAAAAGATGAACCAACGGACCACCAGAAGATAAGCCAGACAGTTACAGAGCAGCAGTCGAGCGTGGAAGAAAATGGCATACGAAAACATGACTCGTAGCAGATTTTGTAGGGACCACGAGATTTTGTAGATGAATGAAAATACCGAGCTTTGCAGAGCATGGGGCAAAGTGTGAGACCAGGAATATCTTCTTTGATGGAGAAACCAAGGCCAACTTCAATCAAATTGGCAGCTCGATTTGGAATTACGCCCAAGGCAATGGGGCCACAGGCCGAGGCTGTTCTAGCGGCACCCAGACGGGATGTTGCCATTACACCTGTCATTGGAAAACTATGTTTGCATTGTCAGGGGTATTTCGGACACGAGGACGTTTACATCATGCCTTCGAAAGGGTGTGACTTTCTCCTAGGAATCCCTTGGTTCCACAAGAACAGCGTCGTATTCGATTATCGGGAAAGGAAAGCCCTTTTAAAGAATGAACAGGACAAAGAGATTGTACTTGATGTAAAGAAATCCAGTTTTTTTGTTCAATCTTCTTGAAAGAACTGAATGATGATCAAAGGTCAAATATGTCTAACCTCAACAAGGAATGACAAGAATTTCTACAAGCTCAGGCTAAATGTTTCCTTGAAGGTTTACCAGGAGAGTTACCTCTCGCACGTCTGAAAGATCATTGGCGCCCGGACAAGGTGGGCGGCCGCCCAAAAGTTGGCGGCCGGACTGTAAGGACACGGGTCCTACGGGCAAGGCCACCGGCACAACCAAACAATGTGTATGGTAGGGGAAGGCTATAAGATAGCATGGTTGGGTGGAGACTAACTAGCACACAGCATTACTCTCGTCCTTTCACTGGTATCCAAGCTATTTCGAGAAAGGGGAAAAGCGTGTTGCATGTGCATGCGACGAGCAACTCCTCTCTCACAATCCGCAGGCAACAAGCGAGGAAGACGCACGTTGTGTGTGCAGCAAAGAAGAAGACAGGCGCAGAGTTTTGTGTACAGCACGGGAGGACAGACAGCCAAGCGCACGACTGCAGCCGCCCCACGTACGCCCTCCACAGCGCACGACTAAGGCGGGCGACCAAGGAAAACTCGACCGGCAACTCTACGGCACCGAGACTCCGTTGGCTGTGCGCGTAGGAAGGCCCTCTAAACCCTTGCTTGAAGGAGGGTTGAATCCACCCCTACCATCCAAGCTATTGGGCCTTGTTGTATACAACAAGGAAAGATAGCATACTTGAGTTGACAAAGAAAGCTAGAAGGAAAGGAAAGCTACAAACTTCAAGGAAGTAGTTTCACCCTTCCTTTTCACTCCTTAGAGAAAGGTAAGTTTTCTTTCAAAATTCATTTTTCTTCAAGGAGGAAGCTTCACAAGTAAACAAAAGCCTTCACAAAAACGACGAGTTTTTGTGAAGAATCAATGAAGGTGTTCTTACGAAGAACAAGACGTGAAGCGCTACCATTTTCGCAAGGCGAGAATCACATGCAACACAAAAGTTGTCGAGCATACAAAACACAAAGACTTCAACCTTTGCAAGGTACACGTTGACGTTTTTTCTCTCTCTACATTAGCCTGTGTTTACCATGGCCGGCGAAGATAACCCACCTACACACACTTTGATTTTGAGCACGCACATCAAAATCCCGTCACCACGGGTGCTGCTGATATTAATATGCACGACGATGATGATCTAGGAGATCATGGCCTTGTGGATATGGCTGCTTTCAAGACTTTGGAAAATCGCCAAAGCGTACTTGAACGCAACCTCTCTGCACTTAATGCACATGTTACAAATCTTACTGAGCTACTTGTGAAATTTATAAATTCGCAAACGGCTCAAGGAGCCTCAGCTGGCACGGTTCAAGGAACCCCAAGCTCGCACGGCTGAAGGAGTCCATGAGGCAAGTGCTTCAGAAGATGCAGAAGGTAGCAATGCATTACTTAAGAATATCACCATTCCTGAGTTTCACGGTGAAGAGCGTGATCGCAACAAGGATGCGGTCAATACGTTCTGGAGTGATATTCATAGGTTGAGACACACCCCAAATATTAAGACAGCTACAGAAAAAAGTCTATCTCTTAAAGGCAAGGCCTATTAGGATAGATGACATTTCCAATAGATGCTCGTCCTCAGTCTTGGGCTGCGTTTCGAGCTTCTTTCTCCAAAGAGTTTTTGGACTCCAATGAAGAAGATAAGAATTGGCTAGCATGGGATGCATGCCGCATGTCTGGCTTCTCTCTCACTCAGTATCTTTCTAAGTATCGGAAAATCATATTAAAACTAGAAGATCTAGATGAATTCCAAAAGATACGGGGTTTTAATAGGGGTCTTGACAAAGACTATCGTCTTCATGTCAAGACCCAACATCCAAAAACTTTGAAAGAAGCCATCGATCATGCCCAAAGATATGATGATGACCAAGAGAGGAAGGGAAATGTTCCCTACAAGAATACTTTTGCTAAGATCAATTCGGCTAAGAGCCAATGGCGAGGTAGATCTCCCACACGTTCCAAGAGGAACAAGAGACAATCTATCTCTCCACGCCAACAAGAGGCTAAGAAGCCTAAGCAATCACGAGATACTCCACGTGGGTCTCTTAGCACTGCTGATTTGAGCGTGCAAAGAAACACAATTTGTGTTTCAGATGTCTTTCGGACCAACATAACAAGAAGGATTGTCCTCTTTTGCAAGGCAAAGAAAAGTCCATGCACATGGTGCAACGCCTCACATTAGATTCATCTCCTAAATATTGTGTTGTAGAGGTTCTTCATATGGAAGAAAAGCACAAGTGTTCTGTGCCTGCTTCAATGTAGCAGCCCACCTTTGGCCCCCATGAGTTGATTCGCATGCATGGCACTAATAACAGACAATGTGTTCATATTTTAGTGGATGATGGTGCAACTCATAACTTCCTGAACTACGGTAGTTCAAGGGGTTGAGCTTATTGTTCAAGATCATACAATGACCCTTAACTTTCAAGTTATGAACATGGACCGTGCTGACGTAGTTTTAGGACAAGAGTGGCTGCATGGTTTAGGAAACACATTGCACACTAGTTATGAAAAACTCCTTATCCTTTATGGCCAATGTAACCGGCCTGTTCAATCCAAAAAGGGCGGTAGACTTTACTTCAAACCTTGATTTAGCTTTCACCCATTATTAGTCGTCTATTTTACCTGTACTTTCAAGACACAACAAAGGGGAGAGGGATACAGGCTGCTAGATTGCACCTGTATGAGTAGACGGACACCAGATTGGCCCCTAACTTAGGCGCACCTTTCGGTATTTCTTTATTGTTCAAAAGAGGGAATAAACGTTGTGGTTCCCTACAAGCTGCCCCGCACAAACTCGGCTGAATTTCCACTGTTCCAGCCCGATTTCGGCAGCATAACTGTACTAGGACACTTCACAGTCACTATTCCCACGCATTGAATGACTTTCCCGACGCATACGGGCACTTTGCAAAACCTGGCGAGAATCTGCAGCACGCTGAATTCTCTGTTTTCGGCCCCGAAAATGCGCCAGATCACCTGTACAACGGTCCCCTTGCGTCCCTGAACCTCCTGGGGGTATTAGGGTCCGTTTAGGGCCAAAACCCTAAACCTGCAAAAATACACAGCAGGCTGTAATTTACTGTTTCGGGCTCCGTTTCGCGTGCCGGTCGCATCCGTAGCAAGTCTTCGAGCTCCCGCACCTGTAGGGCTACTTGCCCTTTGAATCGGACGAGATTTCTGGCGTGAAACCTCTCCGAATTCACCTGTACCTGCGGGGGAATTAGCCGCTAGCTAATCCAGTACCTGTGCAAGAGGCTCTTGCCTCGGCAATCGCGCATGAACCCACACAACTGTACATTGGTCAAATGAAGAGCCCACTAGAGGGGCATAACATACTGCCAAAGGGGAGAGAGAGGGCAGTGCGTAGCGTGCAGGGCATCACTCCTGGCACCGCACTGTGCATAAGAGGGAAAGCAAGCACTCCATAGCTCTTAACCTGTGACAAATCTCAAAATGAGGCTCTCCCCCTCCTAAATTCAGCGCCACTTCTTGTTGCATGAGGCAAGTGCACCAGAAGGTGCCACTTGGCACATTTACAAGCATTTTCCCGTTTCGGGGTTGCCGTCTAAAAATCTCCCAACCGGTTGCCCAGTTGACTTCACGGCAGAGTATGAAAATGTTCCCCTTGTCATTCCGGAGGTAATGACGTCAACACATTTTCAGGTCCCAAAATAGCAGTTCCCTAAATTTTAGGAGATGCTGCCATTGTATCTTTCTAGGTCATCCGACCCTCTTTGTACACTGCGGCCACATCCAGAACTGAAATGTAGCCTCTGTAGCAAAGGATTCCACTTTGGCTAGTCAATGACCCCACTTGGCTAACCATAGTCCTTGTCCAACCTTAGTGCTCTCTTGCCCTCAGGCCTGGACTCCCTCTGAACAGTTCCACACTAGCTATGCAATGCAGGGCAGTTAGATTTCCCGAGGGGTGTTTCCAAAAAGTGAAAGTAAATAGATAATAAGAAAGAAATCAACAAAAAGGATAGATAGTAGTCACACGCAGGTGACATACCCCCCTCTTGAAATCTCAAACGTCCTCGTTTGCATCTATGTCGTACATGCTTACTGTCAACACTGATGTATTCAACACCTGTCGACACTGATGTATTCAACACCTGTCGACATATATACGACACATACATGCTCATTGTCAACCCTGGTGTATTCAACACCTCGTCGACTCATGTATTGCCTACGTGTGAACCCTGTCCCAATGACATAGTGGTAGCTTCGCACTCTGCCATTGCTTTGAGTCACTATCTTTCCAATGACAAAATGGTAGCTGCACATTTTGCCACTGTCTTATAGTACACGTTGGATCCGGTAACACTTTCGAGCATACCCAAACCGACAGTTTAAGAATGCAGTTACACATGTACTCTTCAATAGAAGCAATCACTGTATCCTTGACAAACTGACAAGAAATACTCACTTCTATAGCACTAACCAAACTTTTGGACATTCCATAAGAGCAATTGCCAAACTGACAATCTGTACAGCTCTAACATTCATGTAACAGGTATTTGATTTGAGCTAACTTTAAATACAATGTACATCATTTGTCTCAGAAGCCATTGTCACACTGACAAATCCATTTAGCTTTGAAACTCAAGGGGTCAAGGTAGGTTGCAAATCGAAGGCTTCCAGATAAAGTGATAACACAGTTGGTGACTCTGCAAGTTCACCTTCTTCCATCCACTTAGCATCCATTGGTGGATAGTTTCTGAACTTTACCAAGTAACGCCTAGCAACCTTGCCTTTCACTTTCCTTTCTTTGTGTGCCAAAATCTGTTCAGGGACCAAGATCTCGTCAAGTTCCTCGACTTCCGGCTAATCTTCAGCTGGCATATCTTCTGGCACATCACCCACATAGGGTCTGAGAAGACTCACATGAAACGCATTGTGAATCTTCCAACTGTCAGGCAATTTCAGCCTATATGCAACATCACTGATTATGTCGCACACTTGAAAAGGCCCATAGTAACGCATGCTGAGCTTTGGAAACAGTCTTTCCTTGCCCTTCATCTTCTTTAACCTTGCCTTTTCAAGGCGTAAAAGCACCCAATCACCAAGTGAATATACCACTTCACGACGGTGACGATCAGCTGCTTTCTTTTGCTTTGCCTGAGTCTTTTCCAAGGCCACTTTGACCTTTTTGTACATTTCATCCATGTCCTGAACATACTTATCTGCTTCAAATATCTTATCCTTTGTATGCAGTATGGGAGGAACTTTCTTGCCACCTTCAACTATCTCAAAGGGTGCCTTGCCAGTTGATGAATGCACTGTATTATTGTATGCATACTCCACCAATGGCAAATACTGCTCCCACTTTCCTTTATGCTCTGACACATAGCACTTCAGCAGATCTAGGACAGTAGAATTTGCCTCTTCTGACTGCCATCTATTTGAGGATGAAATGACGAAGAGAATTTGAGCGTAGTGCCCATATTCTCAAACAAGCCTCTCCAGAATAAACTTGTCATGCGTGGATCACGGTCGCTCAATCGACTGTGGCATGCCATGATACTTGAAAATATTGCTCATAAACAAGCGTGCCATCTGATCTGGCTTTATCTTCTTCCTGACAGGAATAAAATGAGCCTGTTTGCTGAATCTGCAAATAATGGTCCAAATACCATCGTTTCCTGTCTGCGTTCTCGGAAGATCAAAGATAAAATCCATAGCAGTACTTTCCCATGGTTTATCTGGAATAGGTAGTGGTTGCAATAACCCTGGTGCCTTTTGCCTGTCAAACTTGACCTTTTGGCATATTAGGCATTCTCGCACAAAGGCATCCACATCCCTTCTCAATGTAGGCCAATAGAAGAATGTCTCAACCGCTTTAACTGTAGCATCGATACCACGATGCCCTGCATACGGTGGGACATGACTCTCTTCCATAACTTTGCGTCGCAATGGCTTTGTGACACACAATCTGCCATGCATCATCATGAACCCGTCTTTAAGAAGATAGTGTTCATGACGTTGTCCTTGCATTAGCTGCTCGAAGACCCTTGCAAAATCTTCATCATTTTCATACTGTTCTCTCATATCATCAAGTTCATGATGATAAGGAATCGACACAGCTGAAATTTGTGGCTTCCTTGACAAGGCATCAGCCACAACGTTCTTCTTGCCTTCCACATGCACAATCTGAAAATGGAACATGGACAAGATATTTGCCCATCGCATATGCTTCTCAGATAACTTTGTTTGTGTCAAGAAGTATCGCAAGGTCTGATGATCCGTTTGGACAACGAAATCTGCACCTAGCAGGTAGTGTTTCCAACTTAAGAGCGCATGAATCACAGCCAGTAACTCTTTCTCATAGACCTGCATAGTCATCTCTGGCCCTTGCAAAATTCTGCTCTCATAGGCTACTATCCTGTCATCTTGCATTAGCACTACACCAATGCTACTACCACAGGCATCACACTGGACAACAAATAACTTCCTAAGATCTGGCAACACAATGACTGGATCTGAAGTCATCTTTTCCTTTAAGAGATTAAAAGCTGAAATCTCTTTTTGTGTCCATCTAAAGGTGACTGCCTTCTTTTGAAGAGCATGTAAAGGTGAAGCAATCTCAGCGAAATTTCGGATAAACCTTCTGTAATAGGAGCATAGTCCCAAAAAGCTTCGGACATCATGCACCGTCTTCAAATTTGGCCATGACTTGATCGCTTCAACTTTTGCAGGATCCATTCTGACACCATCCTTTGAGACAATGTGTCCCAGAAAGTGAATCTCTTCCAGAAAAAACTCACTTTTCTTTGCATTGATGAGCAACCTATGACTGCGTAGCTCTTTGAACACAATGGCCAAGTGATGCCTATGCTCCTCTTCATTCTTTGAATAGACTATCATGTCATCAAAGAATGTACCAACAAACTGCTGGTGTGGACGGAAAATTCTGTCCATCATCCTATTGAACGTAGCAGGAGAATTTGTGAGACCAAAGGGCATCACTAAAAATTCGTAAAGGCCAAACGTTGTTCTAAAAGCAGTCTTGTGCACATCCTCTGATCTAATGCGGATCTGATGGTACCCACTCTTTAGATCTATCCTGCTAAACATAGCTGCTGCTTCTAATTTGTCCATAATATCATCAATTCTAGGTAGGGAACCTATTCTTGATGGTATTCTTGTTCAGTGCACGGTAGTCGATGCACATACGCCATGAGCCATCCTTTTTCTGCACCAACAACACTGGAGAACAGAATGGAGATGAACTGGGCTGAATCAGCCCCTTTTCTAACAGCTCTTGTACTTGGCCCATTATCTCTTTCTGCTGAGCCGCACTAACCCTGTACGGAGGCTTATTTGGTGGGCTACTGCCTGGCACCAAATCTATCGCATGGTCCTCGGGTCTCTCTGGCGGTAATTGAGACGGTAATGAATCGGAAAAGCAGTCACTATACTGTTGTAAAAACATTGACCTTTCTTTATCTAGCACAGATAAATTTGATTCATCACAATCTGACACTTCACGTGCAAAAACCAAGTACGCAGAAAGATGCTTTTTCATTACAGAAGTAATAGCAGAAGCTGATACAGTAGGAATAGACTCCCCTTTAAGCTTTACATCCAGAATGTGAGTCTTTCCCCTGCTCTGTACAATGATCTTTTTGTTGTAGGCATCCATGATTCCCTGTACACGAAACAACCAAGGAATACCTAACGACACATCACATCCGTCCAGTGGCATGATGTAAAATTCTTCAGCATCTACATAGGACTGGATATGTAGACGCAACTTTCCAATGATGGGTGTCACAGCCTCTGTATGGCCAGGACATGCTAAACCTGCCTCTGCTGTATACCCCATCTCTTCAGGTCTGATTCCCAACTTTGAAGCCAATTCTGGGGAAATGAAGTTGGCTTTGGCACCTGGATCAAAGAAGATAAGCACTGTTTGATCCCTGACCTTTCCCCATGCTCTGCAAAGCTCACTTGCATCTGAATTTGGTTTGTCGCCCACCATATCTAGCACTAGACCAGCCATGGGCTTCTTTCCTTTCTTGTCTTCCTTGTCATCAGAATCAGCTGGCCTTTTCTTTGTAGGACAATTGTAAGCAATGTGGCCAGGCTGCTCACATATAAAGCATTTTTTCTCTGTCCTCAGGACCTTCTTTTGCTCTTCTGACTTGCAAGGAAAACGTCTTTTCCATTTCTTTGCTGATCCTTTTTCTGATTCAGCCGTAGCTTTGTCTTTCCCTGCGTTGGCTGACTCCTGAGTCCCTTTAGGAGCCTCATTGGGAACGTGCTTCTTGGCTGAATTTTTCTTGCCTGATCCTGCCTTGACGCCAGTGTTAAATTCACAATCTTCTCCCTTGAGCAAACCATTGCCAGTGTTTGCTACCTCGATGAGCTGCGTCAAAGTAGTGACTTTTGTCTTCATGCAGTATTTTCTCAATCCTTTGGGTAGGCCACAACAGTATTTTTCAATCTGTTCTGTCAATGGCACAAACCTATAGGAAGTTACTCGAAGTAGAGCTTTCCAAAACTTCCGATTGTAATCATCCAGATTTCTACAAGTGGCAGCATTTAGCTGGTGCCATTCTGTCATGACATCTGCTTTAAAGTCATCAGATAACCATGCTGCTGCAAAAATCTGCTTGAAATAAATCCATGTGGACGGAGCTTGCCCTTGAAGTAATAAAGTTGTCCACCATTGTCCCGCATTCTCTGTCAGGAAAGTGGCTGCCTTGCGGACCTTTGAAGCCTCTGTAAAGTTTCCCCCTGCATAGGCCTTGTCAAACTGCTGGAGGAATGAGAGAGCCTTCTTCCTGTCATCAAACCCTGTAAAGGTCGTGAATGACACACCTTTGCCACCTTCTTTGTACGGAGTTGGCCTCTCCAGCGGCGTTAAATTGTCATATGGAAGTGACTGAAACATGGGAACACTATTAGGGTTCATCTGTGTTCCTTGGCCGCTATTAACTTGACTTGGAAACGCCATATTTGGCTGCTGATTTGTAATTCCAGCCATACCAAAATTTGCTTGTGGCATCCCAAATTGGCCCTGAGTGCTCTGAACCCCTGGTTGCATACCCATGACACTGTACATGGGGTTAGGCATCATCGTTTGAGCACCCCCAAACACTGTTCCTGGCGTGTAAAACTGATTCCCAGGTGCATGACCAGCCATGCTCTGGAATACCGATCCACCTCCAAAATAGCCAGGGTGTACTGAAGGTGGTGGGAAGACTTGTTGCATAGCCTGTAAGTTGCTTCCCTGCACATTAGAACCAGCTATAGGCTGCTGAAAGGTGGCGGGCTGAACTGGTACAGCTTGAAAAACTGGCATCTCAGCCACCTGTTCTTGCACCTTAGGCATAGGTTGTGGAGACTGCATGTTCTCCGTCAAGTGTACAGGTGTTTCCATTGACTGTGCGGTATGAATCACCTGTGCTCGAGCCTTAACAGGCTTTTGAATATGATCCAGTGACCCAACTTGCTGAGACGGAACAGGAGGTTGCAGAAAGGCTAAAAACCTCGGGTTCTGCATTACTTGTGTGAACATAGCCACAGCAGTAGCCAACTGGGTCCTCAATATATCGTCATCTGTCTGTGGTGGTCTTGAGGACTCACCCACTTCATGTGTCTGTTGACCCTGTGAAGAGGAAACCTCTTCAGTCACATCATCTGGTCTGTCAGCCATAATTGCAATTCCCTGTGTCTGGTCTATGATCCCCTGTGTCTTCAAGCCCAAAACTGACCAAGGCTCACTTCTATGGGAAAAAGTGATTTAATCCCGGCAATGGAACCATGTAACCGGCCTGTTCAATCCAAAAAGGGCAGTAGACTTTACTTCAAACCTTGATTTAGCTTTCACCCATTATTAGTCGTCTATTTTACCTGTACTTTCAAGACACAACAAAGGGGAGAGGGATACAGGCTGCTAGATTGCACCTGTATGAGTAGACGGACACCAGATTGGCCCCTAACTCAGGCGCCCCTTTCGGTATTTCTTTATTGTTCAAAAGAGGGAATAAACGTTGTGGTTCCCTACAAGCTGCCCCGCACAAACTCGGCTGAATTTCCACTGTTCCAACCCGATTTCGGCAACATAACTGTACTAGGACACTTCACAGTCAATATTCCCACGCATTGAATGACTTTCCCGACGCATACGGGCACTTTGCAAAACCTGGCGAGAATCTGCAGCACGCTGAATTCTCTGTTTTCGGCCCCGAAAATGCGCCAGATCACCTGTACAGCGGTCCCCTTGCGTCCCCAAACCTCATGGGGGTATTAGGGTCCGTTTCGGGCCAAAACCCTAAACCTGCAAAAATACACAGCAGGCTGTAATTTACTGTTTCGGGCTCCGTTTCGCGTGCCGGTCGCATCCGTAGCAAGTCCTCGAGCTCCCGCACCTGTAGGGCTACTTGCCCTTTGAATCGGACGAGATTTCTGGCGTGAAACCTCTCCGAATTCACCTGTACCTGCGGGGGAATTAGCCGCTAGCTAATCCAGTACCTGTGCAAGAGGCTCTTGCCTCGGCAATCGCGCATGAACCCACACAACTGTACATTGGTCAAATGAAGAGCCCACTAGAGGGGCATAACATACTGCCAAAGGGGAGAGAGAGGGCAGTGCGTAGCGTGCAGGGCATCACTCCTGGCACCGCACTGTGCATAAGAGGGAAAGCAAGCACTCCATAGCTCTTAACCTGTGACAAATCTCAAAATGAGGCTCTCCCCCTCCTAAATTCAGCGCCACTTCTTGTTGCATGAGGCAAGTGCACCAGAAGGTGCCACTTGGCACATTTACAAGCATTTTCCCGTTTCGGGGTTGCCGTCTAAAAATCTCCCAACCGGTTGCCCAGTTGACTTCACGGCAGAGTATGAAAATGTTCCCCTTGTCATTCCGGAGGTAATGACGTCAACACATTTTCAGGTCCCAAAGTAGCAGTTCCCTAAATTTTAGGAGATGCTGCCATTGTATCTTTCTAGGTCATCCGACCCTCTTTGTACACTGCGGCCACATCCAGAACTGAAATGTAGCCTCTGTAGCAAAGGATTCCACTTTGGCTAGTCAATGACCCCACTTGGCTAACCATAGTCCTTGTCCAACCTTAGTGCTCTCTTGCCCTCAGGCCTGGACTCCCTCTGAACAGTTCCACACTAGCTATGCAATGCAGGGTAGTTAGATTTCCCGAGGGGTGTTTCCAAAAAGTGAAAGTAAATAGATAATAAGAAAGAAATCAACAAAAAGGATAGATAGTAGTCACACGCTGGTGACAGCCAATGGTAAACATGTTTTTTTGCTTGTGAGAAAAATATACCATCTGTACCTCTTATATGTACAGCCGAGCTTTCTATTTTACAGAAAGCAGATTTAATGGATGAAGTTTTTTTGTGTTACTGCTTGTCTCCAAGTCTTGTGAATTCTCAAGAGCAAAGTGCTGTGGATTCTAGTTATGGTATGCAAGACGAAAACGATTCTCCAAGGGGGGGTAATGTAACGACACAGGTCCTACGGGCAAGGCCACCGGCACGGCCAGACAGTGTATATGCTAGGGAGAGGCTATAAGATAGCATGGTTGGTGGACACTAGCACACGGCATCCTTTCACAGACAATGCAGTCTAAATGCATATGCAAAGGGTGGCCAGACCGGAGGTACGCTAGCCGTACATGCATGCCCTAGACCTGTGAAACAATAGGATGGGGTAAGTCTAGCATCCCCTCTCAGCACCGGATGCTGAACAAACTGCGTGAAGCCGAAGATGTGAGGCAAATGATGACAATGTCTGCTGCCATGTCCATTGAAGGGTACGCCATGAGTGTAGCAACAGTCTTGGGTGTCCCAACCTCCGAGAGATCTCCATGGTAAAGTGCCGCCATGAGCAGTTTAGCAAACTGCTGTACTCCTCTAATATAGTGTGAATGTACTGTGTGAAGGTCCCGAACTGAGTGTGAAAACAAGTCCTTGTCGTAAAAGAAGTGCCAATAGACCTGCAAGTGTCCTGCCCAATAGGATCTGTGGTGTCTGTAGTCAAACCGTCTGGGGAAAATGGGAAGCCCAAGAACCGTCATGAGAATGACCGTAAGCCTGTCAATGCATGAATCTGTAACCCAGCGTGGCCAAGTGGCTAAAGTTGTGAAAAACTCTAGGAAAGCCAGATGTAGCAATCTGCGCCGTAAACGTCCTCTGAATCAAAGAAATCCAGACTAAACAGTCTGCACTGTAGAAGCTACCGTAAGCTGCAACAATCGCCCATAGACCGCACGGACCACCAACGGATGGTATCCTGTCAGTAGGTAGGGTAATCCAAGATGAGGCGAAAGTCAGACTCAACAATCTGCGTTGTGAAGGGCCTCTAAGAAGAGGTGTGGTCAAACCAAGCTATATGCACCGTGATCCTCCTGTAGAAGTAGGAAGCCAAACTAAGCAGTCTGCACTATAAGAAGAGGAAAGGCCAGACCAATCTGTCTGCGCCATCTAGCCTGTATCTCTTGCCTCCAATCATCCAGTGTCAACAGAAACAAAATCCGTGCCAACAACACCACCAAACCGCATCTTAGTGTGGTTCTCAATGTGAATGAGTTGAGACTCGCTTACTGCCCAGGTCGAGGGATAAGTCTGTTGTAAGGTTATCAAGGGTGAGTGTAAGCAACTCTGAAGCAATCCAAATGATTAGGAGTGTAGAAGAGTAACTGCAATACCATCCAAGCCAAGCTCCGGGTGACTCCGAACGTAGTCGCGTATGCCTGATCTCCCGTATCTTGCGGGTAAACTCTCCAAGAGAGTCCGATGCACTGAAGTCCCACTCCAATCTGTAGATTTTTTGTTTTTGTTTTAGGAGTAAAGTAGGGCACTCCCGGCCGCTCTCCTAATACACCGGAAAAGTGCACAAGAAGAACGACCAGGACTATACACCCAGAATCCTAGGGCAGACGCTTTAGTCACTAGTTTCCTCTGGACTGCGAGAGGCCATAATTATCTACACTCTTGAAGCCATGCCCTTGAGAGACCCAATTCGCTAACTTGATATGGGTGTGACAGCGACCAAGTACCTCTGTTTAGAGGCCCAGATACTGTGGGACTTGCTTCAGTCTTCCCTTTGGAGTTGCCTCCTCCAAGTAACTTATCACTCACCTCACTAAACTGCCCTTGTAACCCGACGGTTTCTCCCTAGGAAATGCCATACCCGCTTGGAAGGGCGTCGGCTCACAGGTGGCATCCGCTGAGGTTGGCGGTGTCTCCTTTTTGCACCTCCCAACCCCTTTTAGGTGAAGTTGACCCCCCCCCCCCCCCCCCCCCGGTGGGGGAAAGGCACTTGGGCGCTCTTGTAGCTCATTTGGCTTCGCTTGGGGAGAACTACGTCATTTCCTTCGGAAGGGATCGGATTCAAAATAAAAGCATAGGAAGGGAAGCATTATCTCCCCATCCGCCTATGCAGAGCACCCAAGTACCGGGGTAAAACTTCATCGAAGAACTTCGCCACAGGCACGTGCCCTGCGGTTCCATCCCTCGAGTGCGGATCACGGCGTACCCAGAAGGGCATCCGCTTCCCGCGAGCCTCCCCACCAAGGAGGATAACGGTCCTTTCTTTAGGGTCCAACGACGGGTTAATAGCGTTGAAGGTGGAGTTGAATCAGCTTAGCCAGCGCCCCCTAGAATCATCAACTGCCAAACAATTCATCAGCAAATGCGAAAGCGAACGACCTTCTAACTGGGAGCACAGCGAGCAAATGCTCTGTCCGCGCATATAACTATCAGTCAGTTTGAGCCCACCTACTCTCGCAAGAGCCAGCACTCTCTTCTTTCCTATTCACTATAGTTGAAAGTGCATAGCTACATGGCATAGCTTAGAGGACTCCGTGAAGCCCTCATCTCCGAACGCCGCATCAAATTGTTGGATAAAGGCCAAGACTTTGTCCGTAGCACCAAAGGTACCATCATAGGTAACGAAAAAGATGCTCTTCCCTCTCTCTTTGAACTTTTTCAGCTTGGACGACCTCTTCCATGCGGCATAGCATTTCCTATGGCCTCTTCTTTTTGATGGTTCAAAGGTTGCACCATCACTTTCTTCAGAAGGTGAAGCATTTGAGGAAAGTGGAGAAGAGGGTGACCTCTTTCTCGCCTTTTTCTTGTCTTGATCTTCATCGTCTTCACCATCACTTTCATAAGAGGAAGAGGATGAAGAAGATGGAGAAGAGGGTGTCCTCTTTCTCGCCTTTTTCTTCTCTTGCTTTTTGTCATCCCTCTTTGAATTATGGTGTGGAGAAGGGTGCGATGGTCTTCTCCGTTTTGGAGGTGATGGAGAGCGTTTAGCCCGCCGTCTTCGTGGAGCCATCTCCGCCGAGGTGGCGGGAGATTCACTTCTTTCTCGTTCCTTCGGTGGAGGCTCTTGAGTTCTCCTTTGGGAAGGAGATGCATCATCAAGAAGTAAATTCTTGAGCCCGCCGTATGGATTCTCTTCTTCTTCCCAAATCGGAGAGAGACCTCTTTTGGAAGTCTCACAAGGAGGCTTCCTAGGTGTTCTCTCGTCATGGTGGGGAGCTTGGAGAATCCCATGAGCACGGAGCTGCCGTTGCACTTCACTTTGGAGAGATGGATTGCCCATGGCTTGTTGAAGCCTAGAAACAAGATAGTTGACAAGCATCGGGGCATCATTAGTAACTTGCTCATTAGCAAAATCAAAGTTATCAACATTAATTTCACTCTCTTTACTATTGTCAGCCATTCTAACAACTTTTAGGTTTAAACTTTTTAGGTGTACTTTGGCACTTCAAGCCCTAGTTGCTACTCCTCTTTACCCCTTTAGAAAAAGCACTCAAGCTACTGTACCCGTGGTCGTTCAACACCAAAACAGCACCGGCTCCTGTCAAGCTTCTAATAGCTCAATAGTGGTTAAGCCGTAGGCAAGCCCCGTAGGACTCCACTATTAAGACCATAGCTCTTGACGGTGATGCCCCGTTAACTGCACGCGCACTGCAAGGCTGAAAAATCCCTATTCTACTTACTCACATGCAATTAATAATACCAACCATTTATAGCTAGCTTGAGGACCTCCCTTCTTGAGCAAGAAAAGAGAAACTTTGGGCTCTGATACCAATGTAACATTTAATGGCCTAGTAACTTGTGTGTAGCGGAAATTAATATGAACATAGTGGGCATTTCATTAGAATAGATTCCTAATGAGAATTACAAGAGTGCTTGGGTGGAGAGAGCAACAAAAAGCATAACACCTAGTTAGATAGCAAGAACAATACTTTCAAAAGAGAGAGAAATTAAGCTATTGACAACAGTTGAGGACCGGATTTACATGGAGCCAGTCCCCCTTCCAAAAGGCTTTGTATTATGGTTTCTCTCATCAAGAGAGACATTGTACAATACAATTCTTTGTGTTCCTTCAAAACTAGCTAGTGCAATGAAGATGAAAGCTTCATACACTAAGCAAAACACTAATCAAACACAACATCAATTCTCTCCGGTCTCAGACCCAAGACCTCACACACCTTCAAAGATGGTGAGAGCTAGCGGGGTATGAGAGTAGATTGAGAGGAAGGAGTATTCTTACGAGAAAGATGTACATCTCCTCACATAATCACTCATATTAGCATAGCTTAGCTTAGTAATTAGCATGGTGGAGGAGATGAGCATGCATTGAAGCTTGGCTCTTGGTTGGATTTGCATTACAAAGCCAAGAGTTGTTGGTGTAGGCCTCCCTTCTCACAAGCTTGGAGTAGGTGATAAGCTTTCCATTAAAGCTTGAGAAGAGAGAGAGAGTCTTCTTTTCTTCACACATGAGATTGTGTGAGTGTGTGTGTGATAATGCCTTGCCAAAATCAGCCCCCTCTCTCTGGTGGTCGACCCCTCTTGCTATTTGCTCATGCTACAGTCTCATTGGACCTCCCTAGGGCTAGCCAATGATAATTAAGCAGTATAAGTGATAGCCTTCTGACATGTGTCCCCCTTTCTCCTTTTGTGAGAGCTTTATGTAATTAATAAATGCAACTAAACTCTCATTGGAACCCTTTGCCTCCTGGCCAATAGGAATCAGGCAAGCCATTGGGCTGCTGAATGCTCATTGGTCCCCTTGGAAGACTGTCCAATAGTCTTCTAGAGAGCTTAATTCTCATTGGTTCTTTTATTAAGTGTTTTTAAATTAATTAAACTAGATTTACTCTAGCCTAATTCTCATTGGTCCACCTCCAAGGCCATCCAATAGGAATTGGGTACACCTTGTGGGCATCTGGGCTAGGGAGCTGACATGTGTCCCTCATTCCCTTTGTGTAAAGGGAGCTTGTGTGTGTGTGAGTCTCTCTCTCATCCCCTACTCCCAAGGCTCGCCCCCTCCTATGTAGGGATTGATAAAGACTTTTGGGACACACACAAAGCATCCAATTCCCCCCATGCTTGACCTTTGGACACAACCTTTGAATTTTGGAACCTTAGCATTTTGGAAGTCTTAATGGGCTGAACCTTAGGGTCTTTTAAGCCCATTGTTGCACATGGCTCTTTTGCAGATGGCCCCCCCTTTGGATCCCTATTTTCCCTCCTTTGGATCCCTACTGTGGCTGGTCTGCTAACTTAACCAATATTCTAGCTTTTTCTCCCTAGCACTTCCCCATATTAAATGAGCAGTTTAACATGAGAAAATCATTTAGGAGAATTAGATATTGATTATTATGACAACACTCCACTGACTCCAGAGCTCGACGAGATCGAGGATTTCACGGAGGACGACCCGGCATTCGCTGAGTTTGTGGAGCCACTACACACACCGCCTACTTTGCCTACAGGTTGGTCTTTTCTAGCCTCGCCTCGCTACAAGCTGTGAGCTCGTCATGTCCGACTCGGGGACAGGGCAGGGACAAGTGGATGGAGCCGCACTCTTGGCCGCTATTCAGCAACAATTTGAGGCCCAAGCTTCAAGACAGGCCAAGTTCAAGTCCATGCTCCAGTCCTTATAAAATGAAGTTAAAGCCCTGACACAACCGACAACTCAGCAGGATGCCAGTTCTACATCATTAGTGCCCGACGAAGATCAACCAATGCCAGATCCACCTGATGAGGTTAATAATCCTGAACTTAAATATTTATTTCGATCAATCACGGAATCTAATAAAAAAAAAGTGGACATAAAACCCCCGGAACCTTATGATAATCGTTGCAATAAGCGGATGATTGATCAATGGATATTTAAAATGGACAATTATTTCAATAACTTGGACATAACCGAACAAAAAAAAGTAGCTTTAGCTGCTAGCCTCCTGAAAGACATTGCCTTCTTTGGTGGCAAAATCGGGTTGCCTTAGGGAAACAAATGCCGACGTGGGCAAAATTCAAGGGCACAATGTGTCTGGCCTTTGTGCCAGCAAGTGCTGATTTTCATGCACGTTCTGCGCTGCACCACTTAAAGCAAACAGGCTCTGTGGCTGCTTACATATCTCGGTTCCAACGACTAAACTTGGAGATAATGACCATTAGTCCCGACGATAAATTGCACTTTTTTGTCAATGGACTTGAGCCCACCCTGCGCGATGATGTACACAAGGAAAACCCCCCTACAGTTAAGGATGCCATTTTGTATGTGGAACGGTTAGGAGACTTTCACAGAGACCACTTTCCGCTTGGTCGAGCCGATGATCGCCCATTTGGTCGTGGATCTCGTGCCCCTTTTCGAAACCATCGTGACATCTCTTATTCAGGCAATAGATCACACAGTAGTTCTAATGTTTCACAGTCTCAATCAACTGCTAGTTCTTTGTCCCGATCTAGTATTTGGAGTCCGAGAGCGCAGAACAGCAGACCAAATTTTCAAAATGATCGGTCTAATTTCAATCGACGTTGTCGAGGCCGACAATCTTTTCGGCAAAATTCTTATCAGGGCAGATGTTCGTATAGAAATCAAGCGTCAACTTCTGTCGCTCCTCCACAACAGTTCAGTTCGCAACCGTCCAAAGATGGATTATGTACACTTTGCGGTGGACCTCATCGATGGTTCCAATGTGATATGCAGCCTCACTCGTCTAATCTGCGACGAAACGGTAATGGAGAGACACTTGTAGTGTTATCTTTTAATTCTGACCAATCTGCAGATTCTACTTCACAGCAAGACAGACGGAAACGTGTTGTTAACACAATACGCGTTTCCAAGGTGGCTACATTTTTAATAAAAAATGCCAAGAATACTATGCCTATACCGAGCAGCTTGTCTAATCAAGCCAGAAGTCTCCTTGGCTTCATTCATCGCAAACCAATTAACATTTTGGTCGATAGCGGATGTTCCAATAATTTTGTGAGCACCAACATTGTGCATTGACTGAAATTGCCTATTGTCCAGAGTACTCAACCATACGATGTTGAGCTAGCAGATGTTCAGTTTTAACGTGCAACACAATTGTCAGCAGTTGCCCTTTGATGTCCAAAATTATCATGACAGACTTACTTTCAAAGTAATGCCATTATCCACTTATAATATGATTCTTGGCCAATGTTGATTATACCAATATGATCCTCTGATCAACTTCCAAGGACATAGCATAACCCTTTGCAAGGATGGTCAGCTTATTACTTTGAATGGCTTATTTCGTATACAACCGGTAACTGTCGTTTCTGCACTACCAAATTAAACGGATGGTACGAAAACCCGAGAACTTCACAGCACTTTTTATGATACGTAGCATTGCAACTGATACAGTTCAATCCAAACCAACACCAAAGCCAGCAGCTTACCTTGAGCAACCTTTCTATAAACCGTACTTGGATCTTTTTCCTGATGATTTTTCGAGCACCTTACCTCCTCGTAAACCAATAGATCATCCGATTGATCTAATTTCTGGTAGTGCTCCACCTACATGAGCTGCGTATCGAGTCTCATTCTGAATCTCAAGAAATTCAGAGACAACTGGCAGAATTGCTAGATAAAGATAACATTCGTCCATGTAAAAGTCATTTTGGTGCTCCAATCTTGTTGGTCAAGAAAAAAGATAGTTCAATGCGCTTGTGTATTGACTACCGTGCATTAAACAAATTAACAATTAAAAACAAATTTCCTCTTCCACGGATTGATGAACTGTTTAACCAACTTTTGGGTGCTAAAGCATTTTCGAAGATCGACTTGAAGTCCGGTTATCATCAAATCAGAATCAAAGCAGGTGATGAGTATAAAACGGCATTCAAAACAAAATATAGACATTATGAATTTCTGGTAATATAGTTCGGATTAACCAATGCTCTTGCATCATTTATGACCTTAATGAATGGAATTTTTGGTCCATATCTGGATAAATTTGTCATCTACTTGGATGACAATCTGGTTTTTAGCAAGGATATTGCAGAACACAAAGAACATCTTAGTTTGGTGCTTTTAGTATTGCGGACTAATTTGCTTTATGTCAATAAGAAAAAGAGTGAATTTTTCAAGGATCGGATCAAGTATCTTGGTCATGTTATATCAGCTGATAGAATAGCATTTAACCCTCAAAAAATCAAAGTGATTATGGAGTGGCCTCTTCCAACAACAATATCTGATGTTCGCTCATTCTTGGGATTAGCAAATTTCTATCATACCAAGGTTTACAAATTTTCGGACATTGCTACTCCTCTCTCATAGTTAACGAAGTTTGACAAGCTTACCTGGTCTTCAGAAGAAGATAAGTCTTTTAATGATCTCAAATAGGCCTTGACAACTACTCCAGTCAATCTTCAAGGACAACAAGCTAACCTGCGCGCTCACTGCTGCTACCACCCCCACCCCTGCGCCATCCCCGCCCTCCCCCCCCCCCACGCCGCTTCCCTCGCGTTGCCCCCCCTGCCTGTCCTTCGCGCGCGGCAACCTAGCCCGCCCTTCCGCTGCCCTCTCGCGCTGCCACCCCCTGCCAGCTGCCTTTTCCAGCCCCCCCCCCCCCCTCGCTCCGGTCTTCGCTCGCAATCCCCCCCCCCCCCCGGCCATTCTCTTCGCTCTAAGCCTCTTTTCCAAAGATTCCCTACAATTGGTCTGGCAGTGTTGTTCTTTAGACAGTGCTCGGTGCATTTTGTTGCTGAGTATTTTCTCCTTCCGCTTCTCCGCCACAGAGGGACTCGTCCGAAGCCCCCTCGCCCGACCCCGCTGAGCCCACCATTCGACTTGCTCTTTCACCGACAAAGCAAGCGAGCCTAGCCGCAGAGGTAGAGCGCTTGCAGGTGACTCCTGTCATCTACAAGATTCTCGGCACCCGACCCAACAGAGGAGAGCTGCGTGACCTTCTCCAGGCCCGCCTTCTCGCAGAGGTGGGCAAGATATTGGACATACAGATACTCGAACGAGGTTACTATCAGATCGAGTTTGAGACCTCCGAGATGGCGTCCAAGGCCATCGCCATGAGTCCATTGACCATCCGAGCAGCTCGAGCCCACTTTCGACAGTGGAGACATGGTTTCGACCCTACTTCGGATGTTCTGGTAGAGGAGGCAAACATCCCCATCTCCGTCTGCTTTCCGAGTTTGCAGAGGGAGTATGTAACAGACTTGGACACTCCAAGTCAAGAATCAACCGCGACAGCACCAAATAACCACTTCAAAACAATTCACAGATCACAATAGATTTGCACTGGCCCGGCGGAGTTCCGTGCCTAGAGATATTGGCCCCAAAGACTGGCGCCCCTTTCGGTATTTCTTTTTATATAAATCAATCATCAAAGTACAAGAGAGCGGTTAAGGTTTCACTCTCAGACTCTGCGTCCAGATGCTCTGAGAAGTGAGGCCCTCACCACTAATTTAAAGGTTACAAGGGATGCCCAAAAGCAGAGCCCCAAAAGCTTTTAAAATCAAAAGCATCAGTTCTCTCTCTCCCTTAGAGAGTCTTTTCTCTTTTTTTTATAAAAGCAAAAGCAAAATTCGCGTCGCTCATCATTTTCCCAAAAAAATATATATATATATATATATATATATATATAAATTTTTTTTAATAATCCGCCTCCGCGATTTCCGAAAATTAGGGTTTCTGGCAGAAATTAGTGTTTGCAGGAATTTTAGGGTTTCTGGCAGAAATTAGGGTTTCTGCTGTCCGCCACGTCATCACTTTGTGACATACCCCCCTCTTGAAAGCATTGTAATCGACCGCGATTACGCCTGCAAAACCGACAAAAGCCATAAACCGTCTTAGCAGACACTGACTGTTAGTACCTACGTACTAGGAACACACATCTAGCACATGTACAAAATCGACAGTCACATCACACGACATCACAGGACATCACATGACATTCAACATTCATTCGGATCTTAGACCATGATTTATCGGCAATGTAGCTAGCAATCACATCTAGGTCCAATCAGGACCTCATCGATGTCCGATTGACTAACCCCTATTGCAACCATGTCTATTCGAGATCAAGTAGACCAAAATGCTGCAGTCATTTCGTCTATCAGTTCCTACACTCACAAGAAGTCAAGAACAAATCAGTATCATAATCAGGAATTCCATTTCATAAAGTCATCCAGCAGAATACTGTCAGCTCTCAGTATCCCTGAAGCTCAAAGAGACATCAGTGACTTTAGTATCAAAATCGAGGCATCTGTTGACAAAGGAGTGGAGTGACTCCCCTCTTGTGCATCCCACTGCACCAGATCTCCGGCCAAGCTGAATTCTGGGTTCCGTTTGGAGTAGACTATGCTAAACCAAAACATCGAGGTAAAGTTTCACAATCCGAGGAGTATCTGCTAGGTCCTCCTCCTCCATCCACTTCGCATCAAATGCAGGAAAGTTCTTGAACTTAACCAAGAACCGCCTTCGGACTTTACCTTTCTTCGTATCATTATGTGCCAAAATCTGTTCAAGAACAAGGATCTCCTCGTTTTCTTCCACTTCGGGTTGCTCATCAGGCTCCCCATCATCAGGCACATCACCCTTAACAGGGTTCAAGAGACTCACATGCAATGCATTGTGAATCCTCCAAGTATCTGGCAGTTTCAATCGGAAGGAGACATCATTTATCTTGTCAGTAATCTGGAAAGGTCCATAGTATCACATACTAAGCTTTGGAAAAAGCCTCTCCTTTCCCTATTTCTTTCTTAGGCGTGCCTTCTCAAAAGTAAGAGCACCCAATCATCCTCCTTCAGTTTCCAGTCGCGACGATGGCGATCCGCTGCCTTTTTCTGTCGTTCTTGAGACTCCTGCAAAGTCTCGCGAACCTTGGCAAAAGCCGTATCCAAATCTCGCGAATTTTCATCCGCTTCAAATTTCTAATCTTTCGTGCTCAGGAAGGATGGAACCTTCGCAGCAGTTTCAACAATCTCTCATGGCGTCTTCCCCGTCGAAGAGTGTATCGTGTTATTGTAGGCAAATTCCACCAAAGGTAAGTTCTTTTCCCATTGAGTCTTCTGATGCGAGATACAAGACTTCAATAAATCTAAAATCACTGAATTGGCAATCTCAAATTGCCCGTCAGTCTGCAAGTGGAACGATGACGAGAACTGCAACCGCGTGCCAATGTTCTCCCAAATTGCCTTCCAAAACAAACTCATAAATCTGGGGTCTCTGTCGGAGACAATCGTCTCAGGCGTGCCATGTAATCGGAAAATCATCGTGATCATTCTGTATTCTCGGGAGATCAAAAAAAAAGAAATCCATTTCAATATTTTCCCAGGGGCGGGTGGGTATGGGTAAAGGCTGTAACAATCCCTGTGCCTTATGCCTGTCAAACTTGACCTTCTGGCATACCAAGCAACTGCGCACAAATTCTTTCACATCCTCCTTCAATCTCCGCCAAAAGAAATCTCTCTCTACCCCTTTCATGGTGGTAGCAATGCCGCGGTGACCCGTAAAAGGTGGACAGTGGCAATCAGTCATAACCTTTTCCCTCAACGGCTGTGTAACGCATAACATAGTCTTTTTCATCAAGTAGCCTTCCCGAAGGGAGTATCCCGCTACTGTCTCCCCATCTCGTATCGTGTGAAAATATCTGCAAAATCTGTATCTGTGGCATACTGATCGACCATATCCTCGAAGCTCCTATGATGTATCGCGGAAATAGCCAGAACCAACGGTTTTCGAGACAAAGCATCTGCCACCACATTCTTCTGTCCCTGCACATGGACAATCTGGAAGTGGAACTGTGACAAGATGTTCACCCACCGCATCTGCTTTTCCGAAAGCTGCTTCTGTGACAAGAAGTAGCGCAAACTCTGATGGTCTGTAAAGACAGTAAAATCCGCTCCGAGTAGGTAATGCCGCCACTGAGTAAGAGCGTGGATAACCGCCAAAAGCTCTTTCTCATAGATCTGTGCTGTCACCTCCGGCCTAGAGAACAAACGGCTCTCGTAAGCTATGACATGGCCTTCTTGCATCAAGACCGCACCCAGACTACGACCACAAGCATCACAATATACTTCAAATGACTTCTGCAAGTCCGGCAAAGTCAAAATAGGTCCCGTAGTCAATTTCTCTTTCAACGTCTGAAAGGCAGTCACCTCTGGGGGTTCTCACGAAAAAGGTACTCCTTTCTGTGTCAAGATATGCAAAGGGAAAGCAACCTCTACAAACTTTCGTATGAACCGCCTGTAGTACGAACACAGTCCCAAGAAGCTTCTAACTTCATGGACATTCCTCAAATCGGGCCAATCACGGATAGTCTCTATCTTGGCCGGGTTCATTTGCACTCCTACCGTTGACACAATGTGTCCCAAAAAGTGTATCTCTAGTAGGAAAAAGTCACTTTTCTTTGCATTAATCACTAACGTGTGATCTCGTAATGCCTGAAAGACTTGAAGCAGATGATCTCTGTGTTCTGCCTCATTCTTGAAGAAAACAATGATGTCGTCAAAGAAAGTGCCAACAAATAGCCTGTACTCTCGAAAAATCCTGTCCATCATCCGGTTAAATGTCGCAGGAGCATTGGTTAAGCCAAAAGGCATCACCAAAAACTCAAATAACCCAAAAGTCGTCCGAAAAGCTGTCTTGTAGACATCTCCTGGCGCTATCCTGATCTGATGATATCCACTCTTCAAGTCAATCCTGCTAAAGCACGAGGATCCCTGTAACCTGTCGAGTATATCATCGATCCTAGGAATCGGAAATCTGTTCTTGATGGTGATTTCGTTGAGAGTGCTATAATCGATGCACATTCTCCAAGATCCGTCTTTCTTCAAAACCAACAACACTGGAGAGCAATACGGTGAAGTACTAGGCTGGACAAGACCCTTTTCCAAGAGGTCTTTCACTGAGTTCATAATCTTTTCATTCTGTACTCGGCTCACACGATAAGGTGGCCGATTCGGTGGCGTGCTTCCAGATATCAGATCAATGGTATGATCTTCAGGCCCTCTCAAAAGCAATCGGCATGAGCGTGGAGAAAAAAAATCTTGGCGTTCTTTTCTTCAGGTCAAAACATATTCAACCTTTATCCATCGTTCAGTTCTCCCAAAAGAATGAGTAAGAAAACTGAAGTTCATCAAGTACAATCTCTAAGCCCTTCATTTATCAAAGTCGCTTTCTCGGCCCGGTAGTCAACCACGGCGTAGTTCTTGTGGTACCAAGGGATCCCGAGTAGAACGTCACTCGCATGCCCTGAACACCCCTGTCTTTGCAAACGAAGTTTGCCAATGCTCGGTGTAATGGCAACATCCCATCCGGGTGCCAGTCGAACTACCTTCGCCTGTGGCGTCAGTCTGTCGGGCGTAGTTCCAAATCGAGCCGCCAATTCCAAGTGAAAAGAAGTTGGCCTTGGCTCCTTCAAAAGAGCTTCCTGATCCTTCACTTTGCCCCGAAAGCGGCAAAGTTTGTACTTTCATTCATTAGATTCGGTGCAGGTCCCACGCCATGTGGTACCAATTTTGCTTTTCTATCTGCCTTTTCTGCCACATTCCTCAGCTGCTCTCGAACTCTCAGGCCTATTGTCGTTTTTATCATTCTGTTCTTTCTGTGCCGTATCAGGGCACTTCGTGGAAATATGTCCATGTTCCCCGCATCCAAAGCACCTCCCCTCTCTGATGAAGCGAGCTCTCTCCTCAGGAGTAAGCTTGGGTTGTGCATCCTTTTTCTCTGGGTTGCTCTTTTTCTTTCTACGTTCATTCCCAGAAGTCTGTTCAGCTCGTTGTGTCATGGCCTTATCTGTGGGGTAGGTCAAACTGCCACAGTGAATGGCAAAGCCCCGCTTCGCATGAGTCATCAACTCCTGAACAGAAGCTGACTTCTGTTCCAAGCAGTGATTTCGGATTTCTGTAGATAGACCCAAGGTAAACCGCTCAATCTGTTCTCTGAACGAGATCTTCTTGAATGAAGAGGCGGGTAGAAAAGAGCTCCAGAATCTTTCACAATAAGAATTCATTGTATCGCTCTTGGTCATCCGGAGATGGTTCCAAGCAGCTCGTATATCTCGCTCAAACTCTTGAGTCAACCAAGAAGAAATAAAAAGCCTCTTGAATTTCAGCCATGTAACTGGCACAGTCTTGCTTAATAGAAGCGTGGACCACCAAGTACGAGCATTCCCCTTAAAGTAAGAGACAGCTCTCCGAATCTTGGAGTGCTCTGAATAGCATCCTCCCGCGAAAGCGATGTCAAACTGCTGTATAAAAGACAAAGCCTTCGAAGCATCTGAGTATCCTCAAAAGTATCAAACTTGATCGAGTGGCCACCTTCCTTAAACTCTCGGACTTTCTTGCTTTTATCTTCGAGAAAGTCATACTGGTTGGCTTTGTAAAAAAAAAAAATCTTCTTGTTCGCATAAAACTTTCCGTCATCGGAATCTGAGCTGTCTGTAGACGAGTCCTCAGTAGAACTGTTAGTCTCTGGGCGAGATGTAGCCTTCTTTGCCTTTTTCTTGCCCTTTCCGAAGCTTTGTGTCTTGCTTCGCTTTTTGCTTTTTCTGTCTTCTTCGCTCTAATCCGAGGAGCTAGAAGAACTGTCAGAAGAAGAAGAAGAAGAACTGGGTACTCCTTCAAATCGAACACGCTTCTTCCGTTTCTTTGCCTTGTCAAATGTCAACCGACGACCCAAATATCCCTGGAAGTCAGTGCCTTTCTTCTGCTTTTTGCTGTGCTTTTTGTCTTTCTTTTGCACGTCGAAAAGCTGAGCAATCCGTGCATCAACCACGTTCTCCAGTTCCTGCTCCGTATATTTTCTTGAAGGCAGAAGGTTTCTTGAGAGCGGGTTTCGGGAGTGGTGTTGTGGTTCTCTGCCACTCCATCTGTACCTCTTTCAAAGAGGTCTGGTTCATATATTTTGCCATCTTCGGGTCCTTGGCAAAATTGAGCATCATCTTTGTTGCATCGCCGATCAATTGAAGACGCGTCATCTCTCTTTGCTCCGCTTGAGTAGGCCGAGGCAGGCCATACTCTCTGCCAGAATCTTCGTTGTGATCCTAGCCCGCATCTCCAGATGCAGAGGGAGTCGACTGATCATTGCCTGAAGCCATAGGTGCCGCGGAAAAAAATTCGGGGATCGGATTTCCCGTAGAAGAGAAATCGGTCGTGCTCTGATACCACTGTAACAGACTTGGACACTCCAAGTCAAGAATCAACCGCGACAGCACCAAATAACCACTTCAAAACAATTCACAGATCACAATAGATTTGCACTGGCCCGGTGGAGTTCCGTGCCTAGAGATATTGGCCCCAAAGACTGGCGCCCCTTTCGGTATTTCTTTTTATATTAATCAATCATCAAAGTACAAGAGAGCGGTTAGGGTTTCACTCTCAAACTCTGCGTCCAGATGCTCTGAGAAGTGAGGCCCTCACCACTAATTTAAAGGTTACAAGGGATGCCCAAAAGCAGAGCCCCAAAAGCTTTTAAAATCAAAAGCATCAGTTCTCTCTCTCCCTTAGAGAGTCTTTTCTCTTTTTTTTATAAAAGCAAAAGCAAAATTCGCGTCGCTCATCATTTTCCAAAACAAAAAAAAAAAAAAATTAATTATCCGCCTCCGCGATTTCCGGAAATTAGGGTTTCTGGCAGAAATTAGGGTTTGCAGGAATTTTAGGGTTTCTGGCAGAAATTAGGGTTTCTGCTGTCCGCCACGTCATCACTTTGTGACAGAGTACTTACCACTTTTGTCCAGGATAGGCTCAGCCATTGGGACTGTCCTGGAGACACCTCGCACGGCAGCTTCAATAGCTACCAAGGCGGCTGGCATTCCCTCAGTTCGCGTTCTGGTTAGGGACACTCACACGCTCCCGAAGGTCATTCTCCTGCCTCGGGTGAGTGGGGGTTGGTTTAGACAGAGCGTGGAGTATTCAGGCCTCCCGAACCAGTGCTTCATTTGTCGACAGATGGGCCATCTTGCGAAGGCCTGTCCACGGAGGAGGCCTCGACCTACACCACAGACTCAACCCCAGCATGCAAGGGCTGGCCAGCAGCCACCGATAGAGAGACAACGCACACATGCAGAGCCACCCTCTGAGCCTGGGGTTCCAGCGGAGGAGGGATGGATGGCAGCAAGTCCGTGGTCGACGATGACAGGGGCCACAACGACAGCCTGGCACTTAGAGTGGTCCTAAGACGCCTACCAAGCAGCAGTGGGTTCCCATGGGGAACCGGTTCGGTCCTCTTGAGCAGGATGAGGTCCCTGCTCCAACCCCCACCCCAGCTTCACCCTCGACAGCCCCTGCTCCCCCAGAGTTCCCCCCCTCCTCATCATCCTCCCCATTGCCTCCTGCTCCCGCCGCCTCTTCCCCCCGCCCCTTTACCTCTGCCGCTCCCCCCCGCCCCTCTTCTCCACCTCTTCCCCCTGCTCCTACTCGCCCCCCTCCCGCTCCAGTTCCACAGTCGACCCAGGGGGCAGGGCCTTCTCCGGCTGCTAGGAGATCTCTTGGCAGCGCCTTTGCCACGAGTCGCTTGGCGAGAGAGGGACAACCTTTCTTGCGACCCCCTCTGCAGGTACAGACTTCTCCCCTTGCAGCTATCCCTCGTGGTCTGACGAGCATCGACACTGGCGCCGATGGGATTTCTTCGACTACGACTTTACTCATTTTCTCGGCGACCATGAGGCAGCCTGCTTCAGGGTCCATGTTCTGTTCCTTGCAACTAGGGGGACAGAGGCCTTGGACTCAGCGGTTGGCTTCTCCATTCCCCTTTGCGGCAGGGACTAGACTAAGTGAACTCTCGAATCAGTGTTAGGATGGTTGCACACACAGGTCCTAGAGTTCTCTCACCACATGGGAGAACTAGGAGTTACGAACATGCTTCAGACTCTGTGGCCATTGCCAAGTTTACGGTGACACCTCCAGATACAAAAGGATGTAGACACACTGTGGTTTACTTCTTTGCCGATACACAGTGCTCGCCATGCTATGTACACATTCATGAGGACTCTTGGACAGAGGAGGTTGCTTTACGTACGGCTCGCTCTGCTTGGGCTTGGGCCAGGCACTCGTTGCAGTCATGCCTATCTAGAGGACGCTCGGATGCGGATTACTCCCCATCCAAGCCAGCCTCGAAGATAGCCCGTTTAGCTGCTGCGGCAGCATCTGTTCTCTCTCGCTCCCCATGAGGATCGTCTCATGGAGCGTGCAGGGACTTGGTGGGCCCCAGTTTCAGCGTCAGCGGGGCCGGCTGCGTCAGGAGCTTCCGCGCTGCCTTGTGGGAGGAGAGATTGATCTCCTTATGCTTTAGGAGCACCATCTGTGTGAGAGCCGCATTAGACGTTGTGGTCAGCTCTTGCGTGGACGATATGATACTTTCTGGTCAGCTGTTTTTGGACCTGGAGGCATCCAGGGTGGGGTATGTATGACTATTGCGGATTCTTTGCAGTAGGCCATTGTGGGCAGAGGGATTATTGTGCCAGGCAGGGCCCAGTGGATTACTATGCAAATTCAGGGTTGCCTTGTGGGCTTCCTGAACATCTATGCGCCCAATGTGGCGAGTGCTTGAGCAGAGTTTTGGTCACAGATAGTTGAGTCTCTACCGCAGGCAGAACACTGGTGCATAGGGAGGGACTTCAACATGTTGGAGGACCCTTCTGACAGGATTGGTGGTAGCCATGCTATTGTGCATAGAGTTGAGCTGGCAGCTTGGGAGAGGTTTTGTATGACTTTGAGGGTCTCGGATGTTTGGCAGCACTCTAGTTTTGTGAGACCCCCAGATAGCCTTGCCTTCTCTCGTTCGGACCGCAGAGTGGGAGGAGTGAATGTTGGGTTCAAGCCCGCTTTCGGTCAGCCCGTGAGAACAAGACTCAAGGCATGCAGGCCACTTACAATTTGCATGGCATATTTTTACTTTATAAGGCTTTACAATCAATTCAATCATAGCGTTATTTTTCGTGGTGTCTCTCTCTCTCTCTCTCTCTCTCTCTCTCTCTCTCTCTCTCTCTCTCTCTCTCTCTCTCTCTCTCTCTCTCTCTCTCTCTCTCTCTCTTTTCTCGCATCTGCTGCTCAGCACCACGCCATGGCTTGCCTCAGGCTGCACCCGCCCTAGCTCAGGTTACAACAACTGGTATCAGAGCCCTACTGGGCCTTGGCGCTTGACAAGCAAACCTCGACAAAGCCCTCGCGGGTACAGCTGCTCAACAGCAGGAACGAAGCACAATCGGCCTGCTTAATATCGCACACAGTATGCATGAACAGCATCGCCTTGGCTTAACCAACAAATTTCGACACTGTGGCCTTTCCCAACTCGCCCTTTGCAGCCTGCTACGACAGTTTTTTCATCAGAGCTATTTGCTGCTACAGAGAATTCGCCATTGCTGTGTTTATTTTGTTGATTTTCACACTATCTTCCAATTGGCCGTCTTATTTGAGCCTTGGCTAGAGGGTCTTCACACCCCCACCAGTCAAATCTTGAAACACTCTCATTTCGATGGTGTCGCAGGCAGGAGCTCAACCTGTAGGGCATCTCAATACGTTGTTTACACAGGCAGTATCTTAAAACGCAGTCAATAGCTTGGTGGAAGTTCTGCCATATCATCTTGAGATGCTCAAAGGTCTTGTCCTTGACTTGGAAAAGCATATCAAAATGCATGCAAGAACACACAAAAATTGCTTGGCTACATCAAGAATTTCAAAATACCATTGGCGGTATGTGCGACGTACCCAAGGGCTTCTCAACACGCCGTCCTGCATGGACAAGATTCAAATGCATGCAAAGCAAGCTTTATCACTCAAGAAATTTCCGACTCTTTTCAAAGAAGATTTTCTTCAAAGCACTCGGCATATCAACAGATGCAACACATATTGGTATGTATGCAAACTTTCATTGTTCAAGAATTACGAGACATCGATGCTCACAACAACCAAGACATATTTCCTTCGAGATGAATTTACACCGACATGTTTGGTTTTTCAAAACCGATTATCATCATCATTTGTTTTGTCCTATTTTATGTCAGTTTTTTTACAATCTATTGTCAAAAACAATCATATATTTCCTGTCAAAAGCCTTGTAGTCGATTATTGTCATGCTGATTCACTGTCATGCCAAATTTTGTACGGGATATAGACACTGCCATCCATAAATGGTAAGACCTCCCATTTTTCTCAGTTCTCAACCTGTTTTTTTCCGCTTCTCATGAGGTTACTGGGTACACCTTAACCCCAAGGTTTGGCAGTGAACCAAAAACTCCAATATTTTTGGTAGCTAATTTTTGACCTACACCCTATTGGTTCAAGGGGGGGTTACTGTTCTAGCACCAGATTATGGATACACCAGAAATCCTTTGGTTGTGAGAAAACCTAAAACTCACGGTTGACGAGTATACCAAAAACTCGAGGTATACCAAAAACTCGAGGTATCATGAGTTGCTTGTCTAGTTCGGGCTTGAGGGGGGGATTGTTGGGTTCAAGCCCGCTTTCGGTCAACCCGTGAGAACAAGACTCAAGGCATGCAGGCCACTTACAGTTTGCATGGCATATTTTTACTTTATAAGGCTTTACAATCAATTCAATCATAGCGTTATTTTTCTTGGTGTCTCTCTCTCTCTCTCTCTCTCTCTCTCTCTCTCTCTCTCTCTCTCTCTCTCTCTCTCTCTCTCTCTCTCTCTCTCTTCTCGCATCTGCTGGTCAGCACCACACCATGGCTTGCCTCAAGCTGCACCTACCCTAGCTCAGGTTACAACAGTGAATCTATCGCGGATAGATCGCTTCTACACTAGTGACCATTTCAGTGACTTGGGAGGGACAGTTGGCATTTTAGCAGGGACTTCCTTCTCGGACCATGTTGCATGCACCAGTGATCCTCACAGTGGAAGATAGGCAGAGGAGAGGGAGCACGATGCTTCGCATCCCAAAGAGGGTCTTGCTGGACTCTGCACTCAGAGAGCGAGTAGAGGCTCTCTGGACAGAGAGCTTGGACAGGCAGGATTCTCCTGCTGACAGAGTGGCCTCAGGACTAGCTCAGATTAGTCGTTTCTTTCTCCAGGAGTCTTTGGCTCGCCGGGCTGCAGCGATAGAGGAGAAGCAGCATCTCGGACGGGGCATTGCTTCGTTGCAGAGGATGCAGGAGCAGCATCCAAGCAGTCCTTGGTTGGAGGAGCAGCTACAGCAGGCTCGCCAGGAGCTTGTTAGCACAGAGGAGCGGCGACATGAGTTTGCTTTTCATCGACAGGCATCTCAATGGACATAGGTCGGCGACAGAGTGACTGGTGCTTTCTTCGAGGCAATGGGACCTCGGCATTCGCATGCCAAGGTTAGTCAATTGAGGAGGCCCGACGTGTCAGTTGCTTCCGAGCCCGAGGATATGCGTGCAACTGCTACTGACTTTTACCGTGAGTTACTCTCTGCAGAGCCTCAGTCAGAGCGTCGAGATGCATGCAGGGAGCAGGTGTGGGCACAGATGCTGCGTCAAAGGCTTGAGCTGCCACTTCAGCTTGAGGAGTTGCACACGGCTCTTAGGGCCCTCCCCCGTGGTAGCTGTCCAGGTGAGGATGGGTTGACTCCTAGTTTCTTCTTGGAGTATTGGGACTTGCTTGGCCCAGATCTCTGTGCTTTTCAGTACATTTTGCACACAGGAGTGATGCCTGACAGCATGAGCAAGGGCTTGATCTACCTCATTCCCAAGGAGGGTGGCTCCTTGGATGAGATTCGACAGTGGCGCCCCATCACCATCCTCAACTCAGCCTACAAACTTCTTGCCAAGGCTCGGAGTTTGAGGATCCAGCCACTTCTAGAGAGCCTTATACACGGGACTCAAACAGGTTTTGTCAAGGAACGCAGTATCCTAGACAACATCTTTACTTTTTGGGAGGCTTCTGCCCTAGCACGGCTCCCTGGTGAGGACCTGGTGATTCTTCTTCTCGATTTTGAGAAGGCATACGACAGAGTTGACTGGGACCTTCTAGAGGGCACTCTACGCAGGATGGGCTTCTCAAATGCTTGGATCAGAGGGGTGTCAGCTTTGTACAGACAAGCTCACAGTCAGGTACTTTTGGCAGGAGGTAGAGGTGATCGCTTCATGCTCACACATTCGGTCAAACAAGGCTTTCCTCTTGCCCCCTTCCTCTTTCTGTTCTATGCACAGGCGATGAGCAGGTTTTTGGTGTCGCAGCAAGTTAGTCTACGGGGCTTAGCACTCCCTATTCGGGAAGATGAGCTACTAGACACTGAGTTTGCCGACGACTCAGCCTTGTACTTAGATGGCCAGGAGGCCAACCTTCACAGGCGTGAGCAGGCTCTAGAGACCTTTTGTTGTGCATCGGGCGCATTGATCAACTGGAGAAAGAAAGTGGCTTTCTCGGTTTATAGTGCTCCTGTGCCCGATTGGATGCCACGAGAGGGTTTTAGGTGGATTTCCCCAGGGACTGTAGTTCGGTACTTGGGCTATCAGGACTTGTCTCCCGAGCAGTAGATTGCTCCCCTCCTCCTGTCTATCAGGAGGAAGTTGTTACACTGGAGCTCAGCACGACTTTCTTTGGCTTGCAGAGTAGTAGTGGCCAACTAGGTGTTGTTGGCGACTATGTGGTACATCACTTCTTGCTGGATCTTCTCGAGTTCTTGTATCAGCCAGGTAGAGAGGCTGATCAGAAACGTCCTTTGGTCAGGACGTGACACTCAGATAGCCCGAGCCAAAGTGGCTTGGTAGGTCATCACTCTTGTTCACAGGGAGGGCTTGGGATCATTGACCCAGCACAGCAGAGCAAAGCCCTTCTTGGGAAGTTCATAGTCAGAGGACTTCTTCCAGGTGAGGAGCCCTGGAAGGAGTTCTTGCTACCTGGGGTCATGTTTCCTGGAGTCCCATGGCAGCGGGTCCAACACGCTCTTTAGGTGACTGGTTAGAGTTTTCAGGCTTGTCAGAGGAGGTGCAGGGTTTCCAGCTACAAGGCATGAGAGGGGTGTAGAGCATGTGCCAGGACATCTCAGAGGCAGTTCCAGCTGAGTGGCTCGATGGGGGCCTTCACACGACTGGAGGTTCTCATCTCAATCTGGGCCTGCTCAGAGACTGTTCCATCCCTTTTCTTGGAGCTACAAGGTGAGGGACGCTTACAGCGAGTTGCAGTAGAGGCCCCGCAGGTGACAGAGTGCTGTTTTCAGAGGATCCGAGTGGTGGGCATCTGTGGGAGGACTTGTGTCATCGATCCTGACCCAGTAGCTCTTGAGACTGGACACTGGAGGCTGTGGGCTTGGGAGTGCTGTCCACTGGCACGAGTATAGTGGGATCCTGGTGAGTGGCTTTGGAGGGACCCTTTCTCTTCTGCAGACCACCCAGGTGTCCCGTTCTTTCAGTACACTGTTCGACTGGGACGTCATATACTAGCAGCACAGAGAGAGGCCCGCCCCGCTGCAGCACCTCATTGGCATGAGGAGGGTCTCACAACTGAGTTCTTGGCAGCCTTCTGTGAGAGGTTGTGGGACTCCAAACACCGAGGCAAGTCACCTTGTTTCAGTGTTTGGTAGCACACAGAGCTACAGCAGTTGGGAGCTGGCTAGTGCATAGTGGTCTCTCGGCCGCATGTGCAACTTGTGACCATCTTGTGGAGAGTCAGCGTCAATGTCTTTGGGACTGTCCTTTGGCACAGCAGGTGTCGCTTCGAGTTCTTCGGCTGATGCCTGCTCTTTCCACGGCTCGACAGTACACTTGGGGAGCAGCGGCTTGTCCACCCTAACGGGCCCGGCACTTCAGTTTGAGCTATCTTCCACCAACAGGATGATAGTGATGCAAGAGGGGCGACCCACACTCCAGCCTGCCACAGAGCTTACTCCACAGGAGTGGTGCAATGAGAGAAAGGAGTGTTGGGAGCTCATCAGTGGCCTGACACTCTGGTTCATCTGGCTTCCGCATCTTTGAGGCTCGCCCTGTGCCACCAGCAGAGACTGTTCACGATCTTTGGCTAGAGCTGATCCACACTCTCAGAGGACAGCTTGAGAGACTACAAGACAACTCCGACCGCATGCGGGAGCACAAAGAGGCTTTCCTTCGACTTTGGCGTCCTGGGCCTTTCTACACCATGGTCCAAGGTGTACTCCGATGGCACTACCGACCACTTGTGTGGCTTTTCCCTCCCCCCATTTCTTGATCTAGCCCCATTCTACATATGCTGGTTTTTTCATTGGGAGAGTCTCCCCATCATGGTTGTTGTAGCCCTCTCTTGAAGAGGTGGTTGTAGCCCTATAAGCAGTTTCATTAACTAATAGAAGGATCTTTTTCTCGAAAAAAAAAAAACTACTCTAGTCATGGCCGTTGCAAATCCTACAAAACCATTTCTTGTGATGACAAATGCTTTGGATTGTGCTTCTGGTGGTGTTTAATGCAAAATGACAGGGTTATTGCATTCGATAGCAAGAAGTTTACTGCTATATAGATCCGTTATCAAGTCTATGACAAAGAGTTTATAGCCATTATCCATGCATATCTTATCGTAAACATTACCTTTTGGGAGCTCACTCTGTTGTCAAGACAGATCATCAATCATTGCAATATATTTTTACACAATCGGTTATGAATCCTCAATAAGGACGTTGGGTGGAATTTTTGGCAAATTTCCACATGGTCATTGAATATGTGCTAGGACTTCAAAATTCGGTAGCAGATGCACTTAGTAGAATGCCTCAAGCTACGAATATGGCGATATCTACAGTTAAATTTGATATTCCTGATTGTTTTAAGGATGAATACTTGACTGATCGAGATTTTACTGAAATTTTTCAAGTGCTTCGAACAAACACACTTACACAGGCAGAAATAAACTTGGTTGCAGCATATACAATAGAAGATGAACTATTGTATTATGAGGACAAAATTTGTGTACCACATAATTCGCGTTTACGAAAGATGATTATTCAAGAACAGCATGAAGTACCTTATTTTGCTCATCCCGGCATCAACAAAACGTATAATCTATTGATAGTTGTTTATTATTGGCCTCAAATGAAGCAAGACGTGGTGAACTTTGTCAAAGCTTGTCACTCTTGCCAAACTATGAAGGCGTCACGACAATTAGCACAAGGATTGTTACAGCTTTTACCAATTCCAAATGAACGATGGGAAAGCATCAGCATGGACTTCATTACAACGTTGCCCAAATCTTCAAAAGACAATAATCAGATATTGGCGATAGGGGATCGATTTTCCAAAATGGCACATTTCATACCTTGCAGAATTACTGCTTTAGCACCAGATATTGCATCATTATGTGTGCAACATATATTTCGAATCCATGGATTACCAAAATCAATCATTTCATATCAAGAGTCGTGTCAAAGAAAAAAAAGGACAGCCAACCAGTATTTCCACACTGCCCTTCTCTCTCCTCCAGCACTGGCTCTCTGCTACTTATCGCGCAATACCACGGTAAACTTCTTGCTATCAAATACAATAACCCTATCATTTTGCATTTATACGCCACCAGAAGCACGATCCGAAGCATCTGTCATCACAAGAAATGGTTTTGTAGGATCCGCAATGGCCATCACCGGAGTAGTTGTCAAGGCTGTTTGAGATCATTAAAAGATTTCTCTGCTTCTAAAGACCAGGTAAGCTTGTCAAACTTCGTCAACCCTGAGAGAGGAGCAACAATGTCCGAAAATTTGTAAACCTTGGTACGATAGAAATTTGCTAATACCAAGAATGAGCGAACATCAGATTATTCTTGGAAGAGGCCACTCCATAATGACTTTGATTTTTTGAAGGTCAACTGCTATTCCATCAGCTGATATAACATGACCAAGATACTCGATTCGATTCTTGAAAAATTTTCTCTTTTTCTTATTGACATAAAGCACATTAATCCGCAATACTAAAAACACCAAACGAAGATGTTCTTTGTGTTCTGCAATATCCTTGCTAAAAACCAGAATGTCATCCAGATGATGACAAATTTATCCAGATATGGACCAAAAATTTCATTCATTAAGGTCATAAACAATGCAAGAGCATTAGTTCATCCGAAAGGTATTACCAGAAATTCATAAAGTCCGTATTTTGTTCTGAATGTCGTTTTATACTTATCACCTGCTTTGATTCTGATTTGATGATAACCAGACTTCAAGTCGATCTTCGAAAATACTTTAGCACCCAAAAGTTGGTCAAACAGTTCATTAATCCGTAAAAGAGAAAATTTGCTTTTAATCGTTAATTTGTTTAATGCACGGTAGCCAATACACAAGCGCATTGAACCATCTTTTTTCTTAACCAACAAGATAGAGCACCAAAAGGACTTTTACTTCGACAAATGTGACCTTTATCTAGCAATTCTGCCAGTTGTCTCTGAATTTCCTGAGATTCAGAATATGAGACTCGATACGGAGCTCGTGTAGGAGGAGCACTACCAGGAATTAGATCAATCGGATAATCTACTGGTCTACGAGGAGGTAAGATGCTCGGCAAATCATCAGGAAAAAGATCCAAGTACGGTTTATAGAAAGGTTGCTCAAGGTAATCTGTCACAAACTGGTGGCGTGGCTACCCAGTGCACACACAGACCCACCCCCGGCTGGCATACCCTCGGAGAACCTGGCTGAAATACTGAGGTGGCATGGCAGTTCAGCAACCCCGGAAAACGCGACGCACTTTGCGGAAAATCAGCCACGTGGCACTGCTGTACGGAAACCCGCTTTTTGCGGCACTGTTTACAGCGGGACAGCAGCAGCCTTTGATTTTGCTTTTTCTACGCAATAAGCAAGAGAGAGATAGCATTATTTTTGAAAGCTTTTGATGTATAGCTTTTGGGGCTCTTCTTTTGGCATCCCTTGTAAACCCTTTAAATAAGTGGACAGCCACTTCTCAGAGCAGCTGGACGCAGAGTCTGAGTGTGAGCGCCTGCCCGCACTTTTGTACTTTGAACTCAGATTAATACAAAAAGAAATACCGAAAGGGGCGCCAGTCTTTGGGGCCAATATCTCTAGGCACGGAACTCCGTCGGGCCAGTGTTGAATCAATTGTGAACTGTGAACTGTTTTGAAGTGGTTATTTGGTGCTGTTGCGGTAGATTCTTGACTTGGAGTGTCCCAAGTTTGTTACAGTGGTATCAGAGCACGGCCAATTTCTCTTCTACGGGAAATCTAATCCCAAATTTTTTTTCCGCAGTGCCTATGGCTCCACGCAAGGATCAGTCGACTCCCTCTGCATCCGGAGATGCGGCAAGGGATCACAACGAAGATTCCGGCAAGGAGTATGGCCCGCCTCGGCCTACTCAGACAGAGCGTCGAGAGATGGAGCGTCGTCAATTGATCGGCGATGCAACAAAGATGATGCTCAATTTTGCGAAGGACCCAAAATTTGCAAAATATATGAGCGAGACTTCTTTTCAGGAAGTGCATGCGCAGTGGCAGAAAACCACACCACCACCCCCAAAACCCGCTCTTAAGAAACCTTCTGCTCACAAGAAATATTCAGAGAAGGAATTAGAAGAGGTGGTTGATGCACGGATTGCTCAGCTTTTTGACGCGCAAAACAAAGCTAAAAAGCACGGCAAAAAGCAAAAGAAAGGCACTGACTTCCCCAGTTATTTGGGTCGTCAGTCGACATTTGAAAAGGCAAAGAAACAGAAGAAGCGTGTTCGATTTGAAGAAGTACCCAGTTCTTCTTCTTCTTCTTCTTCTTCTTCTTCTTCTGACAGTTCTTCTAGCTCATCTGACTTGAGCGAAGAAGACCGCGAAGGCAAAAAGCGAAGCAAGAAACAACGCTCCGGAAAGGGCAAGAAAAAGGCAAAGAAGTCTAAATCTCGCCCAGTGAGTGACAATTCTACAGAGGACTCGTCTACAGACAATTCAGACTCTGATGACAGCAACTTTTATGCAAAGAAGAAGAATTTTTATAAATCCAACCAATATGACTTTCTGGAAGATAAAAGCAAGAAGGTCCGAGAGTTTAAGGAAGGTGGACAGTCAATTAAATTTGACACGTTTTCGGGATATAGAGATGCTTCGAAGGCTGTCTTTTGTACAGCAGTTTAACATCGCTTTCGCAGGAGGACGCTACTCAGAGCACTATAAGATTCAGAAAGCTCGAACTTGGTGGTCCACGCTTCTTTTAAACAAGACTGCGCCAGTTAAATGGCTGAAATTGAAGAAGCTTTTTATTTCTTCTTGGCTGACTCAAGAGTATGAACGCGATATACGAGCTGCTTGGAACCATCTTCAGATGACCAAGAAAGATACAGAGGACGCTTATTGCGAGAGATTCTGGAGCTCTTTTCTACCCGCCTCTTCATTCAAGAGGATCTCGTTCAGAGAACAGATTGAGCGGTTTACCTTGGGTCTACCTACAGAGATCCGAGATCACTTCTTGGGACAGAAGTCAGCTTCTATTCAGGAGTTGATGAGTCATGCGAAACGGGGTTTTGCCATTCACTCTGGCAGTCTGGACTACCCCACCGATGAGGTCATGACACAACGAGCCGAACAGACTTCAACAAATGAAAGTAGAAAGAGAAAGAGCAACCCAGAAAAGAAGGATGCACGACCCAAGCTTACTCCTCAGGAGAGAGCTCGTTTCAGAAGGGAGGGGAAGTGCTTCGGATGCGGGGAACCTGGACATATCTCCGCAAAGTGCCCTAAAAAGGCACAGAAAGGACAGAATGACAAGGACAACGAAAGGCATGAGAGTTCGAGAGTAGTTGAGGAACGTGGAAGAAAAGGCAAGATGAAAACAGGACTGGTTCCAGATTGTGTGGATACTGATCCCAACACAATGGACAACAGTACAGAACTTTGCCGAGCTTGGGGCAAAGTGAAAGACCAAGAGGCCCTGATCTTCTTTGATGGAGGAGCCAAGGCCAACTTCATTTCACCGGAATTGGCGGCGGGGCTCGAGATCACTCCTGATCGGATGGGACCACTTGCGGAGGCTGTTCTAGCGGCACCCGGCAGGGACGTAGTCATTACACCTATCATTGGCAAACTTCAGTTGCATTGTCACGAGTATTTGGGGCATGAGGACTTTTACATAATGCCTTTGGAAGGCTGTGATGTTCTCTTGGGAATTCCCTGGTACCACAAGAACAACGCTGTGGTCGACTATCGGGCGAGGAAAGCGACATTGACTACAGAGAAGGGCAGAACCATTGTACTTGACATTAAACTGAAGGGCGAGTCTGTCCCTATTGTATCGACTTCGACCATTTCTAAATTAATGAAATCCAGTCTGTTTGTTTACTCGATCTTTTTATGAAAGAGTTTGGTGATGAGGATAGGACAAATATGTCTAAACCTGGTAAAGAACGCCAAGATTTCTCCACTCACGCCGATTGCTTCTCAGAGGGCCTACCAAGCGAGTTACCACCTGCTCGTCCTGAAGATTATACCATTGATCTGATACCTGGAAGCACACCACCGAACCGGCCACCTTACCGTGTGAGCCAAGCACAGAATGAAGAGATTATGAACCAAGTAAAAGACCTCTTGGAAAGGGTCTTGTCCAGCCTAGTACTTCACCGTATTGCTCTCCAATGTTGTTGGTTTTGAAGAAAGACGGATCTTGGAGAATGTGTAGCGATTATAGAGCTCTCAACAAAATCACCATCAAGAATAGATTTCCGATCCCTAGGATCGATGATATACTCGACAGATTACAGGGATCCTCGTGCTTTAGCAGGATTGATTTGAAGAGTGGATATAATCAGATCAGAATCGCCCCGGGAGACGTCTACAAGACAGCATTTCGGACGACTTTTGGGTTATTTGAGTTTTTGGTGATGCCTTTTGGCTTAACCAATGCTCCTGCGATATTTACCCGGATGATGGATAGGACTTTTCGAGAGTACAGGCTATTTGTTGGCCCTTTCTTTGATGATATCATTGTTTTCTCCAAGAATGAGGCAGAACATAGAGATCATCTGCTTCAGGTCTTTCAGGCATTACGAGATCGCAAGTAAGTGATTAATGCAAAGAAAAGTGAATTTTTCCTACCAGAGATACACTTTTTGGGACACTGTCTCAGCAGCGGGAGTGCAAATGGATCCGGCCAAGATAGAGACTATCCGTGATTGGCCCGATTTGAAGAATGTCCATGAAGTTAGAAGCTTCTTGGGACTGTGTTCGTACTACAAGCGGTCCATTCGAAAGTTTGCAGAGGTTGCTTCCCCTTTGCATATCTTGACACAGAAAGGAGTCCATTTCTCGTGGGGATCCACAGAGGTGACTGTCTTTCAGACTTTGAAAGAGAAATTAACTACGGGACCAGTTTTGACTCTGCCGGACTTGCAGAAGTCTTTTGAAGTATATTGTGATGCTTGTGGTCGTAGTCTGGGTGCAGTCTTAATGCAAGAAGGCCATGTCATTGCTTATAAGAGCCGATTGTTCTCAAGGCCGAAAATGACAGCACACATTTATGAGAAAGAGATTTTGGCGCTTATCCATGCTCTTACTCAGTGGCGGCACTACCTACTTGGAGCGGATTTTATTGTCTTTACAGACCATCAAAGTTTGCGCTACTTCTTGTCACAGAAGCAGCTATCGAAAAAGCAGATGCGGTGGGCGAACATCTTGTCACAGTTTCACTTCCAGATTGTCCATGTTCAGGGACAGAAGAATGTGGTGGCAGATGCTTTGTCTCGAAAGCCGTTGGTTCTGGCTATTTCCGCGATACATCATAGGAGCTTCGAGGATATGGTCGACCAGTGTGCCACTGATCCAAATTTTGCAGACGTTTTCACATGGATACGAGATGGGGAGACAGTAGCCGGATATTCCATTCGGGATAGCTACTTGATGAGAAAAACCATGTTGTGCGTACACATGAGGGAAAAGGTTATGACTGAATGTCACTGTCCACCTTTTACGGGTCACCGCGGTATCGCTACCACCATGAAAGGGGTAGAGAGATACTTCTTTTGGCCGAGACTCGAGAAGGATGTGGAAGAGTTTGTGCGCAGTTGCTTGGTATGCCAGAAGGTCAAGTTTGACAGGCATAAAGCATACGGATTGTTGCATCCTTTGCCCATACCCAACCGCCCTTGGGAAAGTATTGCAATGGATTTCATTTTTGATCTCCCGAGAACACAGAGTGGTCATGATGGTATCTGGACTGTTATTGACAGATTTAGCAAGCAGGCTCATTTCATTCCAGTGAAGAAAACAGTCAAGCCGATCACTTAGCGAGACTGTTTGTGGCCCAGATTTTCACATTACATGGCATGCCTAAGACGATTGTCTCCGACAGGGACCCCAGATTTACGAGTTTGTTTTGGAAGGCAATTTGGGAGAACATTGGCACGCGGTTGCAGTTCTCGTCATCGTTCCACCCGCAGTCTGATGGGCAATCTGAGATTGCCAATTCAGTGGTTTTAGATTTTATTGAAGTCTTATATCTCGGATCAGAAGACTCAATGGGAAAAGTATCTACCTTTGGTGGAATTTGCCTACAATAACACGATACACTCTTCGACGGGGAAGGCACCATTTGAGATTGTTGAAGGTGCTGCGAAGGTTCCACCCTTCCTAAGCACATTTTTGAAGCGGACGAGTATGCGCAAGACTTAGACACAGCTTTTGCCAAGGTCCGCGAGGCTTTGCAGAAATCTCAAGAACGACAGAAAAAGGCAGCGGATCGCTATCGTCGCTATTTGAAATTGAAGGAGGATGATTGGGTGCTCTTACGTTTTGAGAAGGCACGCCTGAGAAAGAAGGGAAAGGAGAGGCTTTTTCCAAAGCTTAGCATGCGATACTACAGACCTTTCCAGATCTCTGAAAAGATCAATGATGTCTCCTTCCGACTAAAAATGCCTGACACTTGGAGGATTCACAATGCATTCCATACGAGTCTCTTGAAACCTTTTAAAGGTGATGTGCCTGATAATGGGGAGCCTGATGAGCAACCCGAAGTGGAAGAAAACGAGGAGATCTTTGTTCCTGAACAGATTTTGGCACATAAGGACACAAAGAATAAAGGTAAAGTCCGAAGGCGGTTCTTGGTTAAGTTCAAGAACTATGCTGCATTGGATGCGAAGTGGATGGAGGAGGAGGACCTAGCAGATACTCCTCAGATTGCAAAACTTTACCTCGAAGCTTTTGGTTTAGCATAGTCTACTCCAAATGGAACCCAGAATTTAGCTTGGCCGGAGATCTGGTGCAGTGGGATGCACAAGAGGGGAGTTACTCCGCTCCTTTGTCAACAGATGCCTTGATTTTTGTATACTAGAGTCACTGATGTCTCTTTGAGCTTCAGGGATACTAAGAGCTGATAGTATTCTGTTGTATGACTTTATGAAATGGAATTCCTGAATATGAAAATGATTTGTTCTTGACTTGTTTGTAAGTGCAGGAACTGATAAACGAAATGACTACAGCATTTTGGTCTAATTGATCTTGAATAGACATGGTTTCAATAGGGGTTAGTCAATCGGCCATCACTGGATCTAGATGCGATTGCTAGCTACATTGCCGATAAATCATGGTCTAAGATCCGAATGAATGTTGAATGTCATGTGATGTCGTGTGATGTGACTGTTGATTGGTACATGTGCTAGATGTGTGTTCCTAGTACGTAGGTACTAACAGTCAATGTCTGCTAAGGCAGTTTATGATTTCTATCTGTTTTGCAGGCGTAATCAAGGGCGATTACAATGCTTTCAAGAGGGGGGTATGTCACAAACTGGTGATGTGGCTACCCAGTGCACACAAAGACCCACCCCCGGCTGGCATACCCTCGGAGAACCTGGCTGAAATACTGAGGTGGCATGGCAATACGGCAGCCCCGGAAAACGCGGCACACTTCGCGGAAAATCAGCCACGTGGCACTGCTATACGGAAACCCGCTTTTTGCGGCGCTGTTTACGACAAGACAACAGCAGCCTTTGATTTTGCTTTTTCTACGCAATAAGCAAGAGAGAGATAGCATTATTTTTGAAAGCTTTTGATGTATAGCTTTTGGGGCTCTGCTTTTGGCATCCCTTGTAAACCCTTTAAATAAATGGGCAGGCTTCCCACTTCTCAGAGCAGCTGGACGCACAGTCTGAGTGTGAGTGCTTGCCCGCACTTTTGTACTTTGAACTCAAATTAATGCAAAAAGAAATATCGAAAGGGGCGCCAGTCTTTGGGGCCAATATCTCTAGGCACGGAACTCCGTCGGGCTAGTGTTGAAACAATTGTGAACAGTGAACTGTTTTGAAGCAGTTATTTGGTGCTGTCGTGGTAGATTCTTGACTTGGAATGTCCAAGTCTGTTACATAATCTGCTGGCTTTGATACTGGTTTGAATTGAATTGTATTAGTTGCGAAATCTTCAATGCTACGTATCATTAAAAGTGCTGTGAAGTTCTCAGCTTTTCGTACCATCCGTTTAACTTGTAGTGCAGAAACAACAGTCACCGGTTGTACGCGAAATAAGCCATTCAAAGTCATAAGCCGCCCATCCTTGTAAACGGTTAAAGTATGTCCTCGGAAGCTGATCAGAGGATCATATTGATATAACCAGCATTGGCCAAGAATCATATCATAAGTGGATAATGGCATTACTTCGAAAGTAAGTCTGTCATGATAATCTTGGACGTCAAAGGGAAACTGTTGAACAATTGTGTTGCACGTTAAAAATGAACCATCTGCTAGCCCAACATTGTATGGTTGAGTACTCTAGACAATAGGCAATTTTAGTCAATGCACAATGTTGATGCTCACAAAATTATTGGAACATCCGCTATCGACCAAAATGTTATTTGGTTTGCCATGAATGAAGCCAAGGAGACTTAAGACTTCATTAGACAAGTTGCTCGGTATAGGCATAGTATTCTTGGCATTTTTTATTAAAAATGTAGCCACCTTGGAAACCCGTATTGTATTAACACGTTTCCATATGTCTTGCTGTGAAGTAGAATCTGCAGATTGGTCAGAATTAAAAGATAACACTACAGATGTCTCTCCATTTCCGTTTCGTCGCAGATTAGACGATTGAGGCTACTTATCACATTGGAACCATCGATGAGGTCCACCGCAAAGTGTACATAATCCATCTTTGGACGGTTGCGAACTGAACTGTTGTGGAGGAGCGGCAGAAGTTGACGCTTGATTTCTATACGAACGTCTGTCCTGATAAGAATTTTGCCGAAAAGATTGTCGGCCTTGACAACATCGATTGAAATTAGACCGATCATTTTGAAAATTTGGTCTATTGTTATGCGCTCTCGGACTCCAAACACTAGATCGGGACAAAGAATTAGCAGTTGATTAAGACTGTGAAACATTAGAACCACTGTGTGATCTATTGCCTGAATAAGAGACGTCACGATGGTTTCGAAAAGGGGCACGGGATCCGCGACCAAATGGACGATCATCGGCTCGACCAAGCGGAAGTGGTCTCTATGAAAGTTTCCTAGCCGTTCCACATACAAAATGGCATCCTCAACTGTAGGGGGGTTTTCCTTGTGTACATCATCGCGCAGGGTGGGCTCAAGTCCATCGACAAAAAAGTGCAATTTATCGTCGAGACTAATGCTCATTATCTCCAAGTTTAGTCGTTGGAACTGAGATATGTAAGCAGCCACAGAGCTTGTTTGCTTTAAGTGGCGCAGCGCAGAACGTGCATGAAAATCAGAACTTGCTTGCACAAAGGCTTTGCACATTGCGCGCTTGAATTTTGCCCAAATCGGCGTTTGTTTCCCTAAGGCAACCCGATTTTGCTACCAAAGAAAGGCAGTGTCTTTCAGGAGGCTAGTAGCTAAAGTTACTTTTTTTTGTTTCATTATATCCAAGTTATTGAAATAATTGTCCATTTTGAATATCCATTGATCAATCACCCGCTTATTGCAACAACCATCATAAGGTTCCGCGGGTTTTATGTCCACTTGTTTTTTATTAGATTCCGTAATTAATCGAAATAAATATTTAAGAGTAAGATTATTAACCTCATTAGGTGGATCTGGCATGGGTTGATCTTTGCCGCACATTGATAATGTAGAACTGGTATCCTACTGAGTTGTCGGCTGTGTCAGGGCTTTGACTTCATTTGATAAGGACTGGAGCATGGACTCGAATTGGGCCTGTCGTGAAGCTTGGGCCTCAAATTGTTGTTGAATAGAGGCCAAGAGTGCGGCTCCGTCCACCTATTCCTGCCCTGTTCCGAGTCATGACGAGCTCACTGCTCGTAGCGAGGCAAGGCTAGAAAAGACCAACCTGTAGGCAAAGTAGACGGTGTGTGTAGTGGCTCCGCGAACTCGGCGAATGCCGGGTCGTCCTCCGTGAAATCCTCGATCTCGTCGAGCTCTAGAGTCAGTGAAGTGTAATCTGGCACGACTTTCTCTGCGTGGAAAGGAATCAATGTGTGGGAAGTCTGGATCTCGGAGAGGTTATCCACGTAACAAGTTGGAATGTGGTGTGCGACGAATGGGAAACAAGTCAAAATGAACTCGTAGTGTGGTAGCTCTGTCTGCTCGCACCGAATGGTAATCTGCCAAACTAACCACCTCTGGAACCCGAAACGGCGTTGCGAGATGTATAGGTACTCTCTTCCTGAAGGATTAGGGAGTTCGGGAGAGTACGTGGGAGACGGATTCTCTGCAGGAAAGGGCGAAATTGGGACAGGTATTTCGGTGGGTTCCGGCGCAAAAGAATCTAGAATCTCAATAATTTCGGGTTCGGGAGTATCGGGTATTGTGATAATTTCGAGGGGAGGAGGATTTTTAAGAAGGATTTCCTCCGAGACTTCGTCAATGTAAGAGAGGAAAGGCAGAATCACTTCAAAGTCCTCCTCGGCCATGAGCCACCGCGAAAGAATGCAAGGGAAACTGAGCACCAGACAATGGGTTGTGCTATTGGTGGCTGTACGTAATTAAAACGATGCAATATCCACAGTTAAGGTGAATGATTTTAATAAAGTTCAAGTGGCCATAGGCCGCCCGGAATTTGGTCCACCCCTCCATTTTATAAATGAGCTATCGTTTGTTAACGAGTATATTAGCCAGCAAAAGGTTGCAGATTGCAGCCAGCGTAAAAATTTGAAGCCAAGCGCTGCCGATTTGCTGATGTTTGGGGAGTAGAACAGTGTTGCTGCTGCCGCTTGGGAAGAGGCGTGGCGAAGAGTTGCAGAACTATTCAAGTCCTCACTACGCACAATATTCTCCGGGTACACGCATCTCCACCATTATGCACACATCAGCCACTCAGGTAGCACTACACGCTCTAGGACTGCCCAAGAGACTGAAAAGATATACACTTCTCTAAGAGAAGTTATGCACATTCAGAAACTTGAATTGCTTTTCATTAAGTTATGCCACATGTATTTTCTTAACACTTCATTGGAATTTTACTCATATTGAACTGGACTTCCTTTTTCTCCTTAGTTTTCATTGAACAGCCTTGCCTTTCATTCATATATATATTGGGTAAACTACTAAAGAATTGACACAAAACGTTTTATGAACATATGCAAATATAAGAGCATTAGGGGAGCTAACCATATGGGGCACCACATATTTCAACACCAAGGCCATGCATGATGAGGCAACAAAGGGAGGTCAATGGAATATTGTGGGGATTTCCTCAAGGAGCTGGAGGTATTCCAGCACAAGAACCTTTGCAACATGAAACACGTGAAGTGCATATAGGTCTCTGTTTTCCATGAAACTTTCAAAGGAAAATGGAGGCACTCTAGTGTATTAGAAAGGAAGATTGGAATGTAGAATTGGGCTGTTGATGAACTTTGGTAAAGATTGCCACCCACACATTGCCGGGGGGGGGGGGGGGGGGGTTAACCTCCAATGACTGCACCTAAAGAGGTGCAGATAGAATTGCTTTATCCCCTTTCTATTATGTGTGTATGTGAAGAGTGTAATTTCTGTCCTCCATCTTTTACTTTTAACTAGTCCATCTTTTTCATTTTTGAAGTGTTTTGTTTTTTATTAGTCATCTTGTGCAATAATTGACTAGTCCAACTTGTGCGCTCACATGCATGAGTAATTAGTGCCTGTGCCTACCGCTCATGCGTGTATTCAAAACCACCCTCATGTTCATCCAGTATTTGATTACCAGCTTGATTGCACAGTGCATGATAACTGAGACCATGCAGCTAAGCATATTTTAAATATAACAAGTGGTCGTCACTATCGAGCCAACGACGGCAGTACCGCCTGCGCGCGCAGAGAGAGAGAGAGAGAGAGAGAGAGAGAGAGAGAGAGAGAGAGAGAGAGAGAGAGAGCGCTATCTTAAAATAGCTTCAAGATAAAACTAAAAATAGCCTTGAAGATGTGCACCAAGATTGAACAGGCTCTACGCTTATACGACTACAGGCAGGGGCCACAAAGCAAGCCCAAGACACACATAAAAGATCACTAAACACATTTCTCTGTCAAAAAGGCTAGTAGAGAACCGGTCACAATAGTATCACTTACCATCCAATGGTTCTCTCTCTCTCTCTCTCTCTCTCTCTCTCTCTCTCTCTCATATATTTGCGAACATCCGCAGAATAGCTCGAGTACCTGATGCCGAGGCGGTTGCAGCTTGCCGCGCCTTCTTTGCGGCCTTGCGCTTCTTGGGTCCGGAGGGCATTGCAAGCCAAGAAAAACTCGTAGCAGCGCTGCTTTCTCTGTTTTACCCCTTGTTTTTGCGGAAGTATAAAAATACATGGGGTAAATGACAGAAATATTAACAGGCATTTTAGAGCGCCAACCCATAGGCGAGCATTTGAATAAATCCATGGTATTATTTGACATACTTGATGAGGTAGACATTTTGTACTCAAAGAATTTCAAGTGATATTTTTTTTGACATAATTTTGATTCAAAATCATGGAATATGTACAAGATTGAAATGTGAAGATTAGAATTTAAATCGGTCCGTATAATTTGAGCATCCCTAAACCGGCTCCTCGATCCATCACCCAATTCTTTGTCTTTGCGGTGCATGGGCCTGCAAGCCTTTGTAACATATGGTCAAATGTAAGTCATTTCCATTGTGTGCTATAGTTGGAGGTATTTTGTCTAAAGATTCTCTCTCTCTCTCTCTCTCTCTCTCTCTCTCTCTCTCTCTCTCTCTCTCTCTCTCTCTCTCTCTCTCTCTCTCTCTCTCTCTCTCTCTCCACTACAGGTAAGCCTTTGTGAGTTCTCACAAATTCTCTAGCCTGCATGTCAACGTATAAGACTTATAAGACGAGCCAACATACCCTCACACTTGAAGCGAACATCTACATAACTTCCTTATCAGAACAACTAGTTGCGGTTGTGGTTCTAGAGTGGAGAGGGTGGTTTGGCCACCTTCTACTTTTTAAAATGCACCTATTTTTTGAGATTTATATGGTATGGAATAGAACTATCCTTGAAAGTAGCATGCTTCCCCAAAACCATCACTATTTAGTATACATGATAGCACTCTTACAAAGAATTTAGGGAGATGCTTGCTTTGCTCAATATATCACACAAGAAAACCAAAAACAATTTAAGGAAGAAATATGAAAGACAAAGAGAAACAAGTGATCAAATCATGATGCCCACCACAAATCCACTATGGGCAAGCCACATTGCGTTTTTATTCAATCTATTCTAACTTATTGCTCATTCTTAGATAGCTTGCTTTACTCTGTTGCAAATTTGGTTTGGGAAACTAATATTTCTTTAATTATCTTTATGACATTTATACACCTTACTAGTTTTCTTTGGCTCTCCTTCATTTTTTTAAAGGAAAGCAGGCTTGTACAAAGGAAATGCTCCCAAAAAAAATTATTTTTTATTTTTTATTTTTAGCACTCAAATCGCCAGATACTTCTTCTTACATAATGTATGGCAAACAAGAAACCGCCGTGTATTTGAAGGAGGTTTGGAGGTGGCAAGCTTCGCAGAAATTACTCAAGAAAGCAAAGTGCTAATATAGACGCTCGGGCGCAAGCAACACTCGGAGGATTGATCTAGGACTAGTTGTGCCTTGCTGTCAGCAGATGGAATGCCTAGGACGGGGGAAAATCTTGGCCATGGGTAAATAAAAGATTTCATAAGGACAAATTTTTGGACTTTGTATATCGAGGAGGAGGCGTCAAGTTGGTGGGGGTGGCTGGCCTGATAACCGATGTAATTATAGTCCTTGGATGATGTCATGGCTCAACAAGAGCATGACAAGACCTTGTCATTTTTTGGGTTGTTCAATATAATTCAGTCACAATTGTGAGTTTCGCTAAAACAATGCTCCCAAAATTTTATCAGCTCATGTGACTCGGGAAGATTTATTTCAATTGGACTAAGATATTTATGCCGAAAGGGGTATGCCAATGTTGCCCTTACAACAATAATGTTAGTTTTATGATAGAGTAGTTTGTATATGCTATGGCTTTGTCATGATATGTGCTTCGATTCCTTAGCTCATAGATTTGGAGTATGGTTAGTTATTGTGATTATTTTTAATTTATTGTAACTATTTAAGGGCATAGAATCTACGCTCATATCATTCAAAAGATTAATGACAATGCTTACAGTTTATAATTACCTCTTTATTGACGTTTACATTATTCTTTTCACATAAGTTTGCTATGCTTGGGTTTCGAGGCAATCTTCCTATTCTACATGTGACTCACAATCTTCCTCTCTTACAAGTTTTGACCCTTGAAATTTTTTTGGATCATGATGTGACTGTCACATGTGTTCGATAGCAAGCACTAAATTGCTTTTAAACTTGGGGGTATGCTATGAAATTGTGTATTAAACAATGATTCATTTCTAATCGACTACGGTATTTTTTGGGTGAGAATTTGATTAATGTGTGTTGACCTTGGGGCAATCACTAATTTAAAGCTCCATGTATAGCATGCATTCTAGAGATTATTAAGAATGCCCTAATATACATGTTACATATACATTGTGGGCCTATTTTTAAAAATCCACCCCCCTCTAATGTATACCAAAAGTATTCATTTTTATGTATTAATAATCATATCTAGGTAACTCATGCGATACAATATACTCTTTTAAACATTGTTTTCTTCATTTCTGTATGTGTCTGTGTTTGTTGTCTACGTATAGAAGTTACATATTGCCATGTGTAATAAGTGACCGTGAAACAAAAATATCGTTCTCAAAGTTTTTATTCATTGCATTTTGAAGTTCGACGCGTGTCCATTAAATTATAATTGTGTAGTTCAACATGTGTTTATTAAATTATTAATTGTGTTTAAAAGTTTCAAGACAAGCCATGAGTTGACAGTTGTTAAACAAGGTGAAGGATCACGTTGGCATTTTAAAACATGAGTTGAAAGGTTCATGAGGCCCTCTAATGTGGAGTACAATTCACCAATTGCAAAGTTTTTATATTAGAGAAGGTCCAACAATTGAGATTAAAAAATATTTTTAAAAAACTATTTTATAAAGGATTTGTGTATTTTTGCAACATTAAAATAGTACACCATCAAGCTTTTGCAAAAGTGTTAATGGAGTTTGAATGGTCTTTAACCTAATCAAATCAATCAAGCGCATGCACTCAAAATAGGTTTGGCAAGTCTATTTGTTTCTAGAGATTGTGAGTGGAAATTGAGGTAGCAATCCAAAGCCTACATACAAATTTCATAAGAACGATAAAACTTGCCTAGGTAAGAGTGAGGAAAAGTTATATTTTTTCAAAGAGTGCATAGTCTAATCAAACAATTTTATTTCTGAGCCAACACTATAATCTCTTGGAATAATATTTAAGTTTTAAATCTTTAGTTTATTCAAATAGTTTAGGGAATACTATGTCTTTGGACTCTGCTATGCCGGAAAAAATAAAAGGAACAAACTAAAATACCAATAAATATTTCAATAATTCAATGATGCTTCACATGCCAAAGCCAAATGTAGGCTGAACTCTCTCCTTCTTTAAGGCTTGTTTTAAAAATCCAAAAAAGCTCAAATTCTCTTGATTAGCATTCTCAACCATGATTCAAATCTACTTATCTTTTTCGTTTCCCATACTCACAATTGTGAGTGGAGATTATATATTAATTCAACAAAGAATGTGCAATGAAACTCACCACCGAAAAACAAGGTGTACAATTCCTCAGCTCAAGCCGATGATGCACCTAGAGCATGTTTTCATTATTTGGCTTGTACATTAGACTCTACTCTTGACCCTAATATATCTATATATATGTATATAAGGATAAGGTCCATGCTTTCATGCACGAGATCCTTGAACTGAGCTATAACAAAGGTTCTCTCAAAGACTTGAATTTATTTGCTTTCTAGATTTGCTTCAAGTAATACTAAATGGTAATTAGTGTGCATACCAAAATTTCTTTGTTTTGAAGCCTTCTCCCTGCTAGGAAAAAGTCATTTACAAAGAGGATAACCTTCCAAGTCATTTGCACCCATATGTAGCGGCAAGAGCCCCGCAAAGAAGAGCAGTCTTTAAATAGATGCAAGAAATCCTCTAAAGCTACTTTACATACAGAGAAAGTGTCTGGGCCAAGCCCTCTAACAAGAATCTTGTTTCCAATTAGGATAGTCTCCCCACAATACATTCAAATGAATATCTTCATTAAGCTCGGCCATTTTACATCCCAAATGCTATTTACACTGTTTTCTAGGCATTACATTTCTAATGTTTTCAAAAGTGCAAAAGTTCTATCTTTTGGCCAATGCCAAACTTTCCAATCTTAGCTCTGACCCAACAGTAGCCTATAGGAATTTGGGTAATTGGACAAAGCTTATGAGACTCTATTGATCAAAATCCTTTTGGTTAGATTCAACCCATGTTGCATCACCAATTGGTCACCGATAGTTCTTGACATCCCAAAGATGAGCTAGATTGGAGATCCCTTTGTTATTGGCATGTGTGGAAACTTCCCTCCAAAAGGTATTCATGGACCCTCCTCATAACTTTGAGAGCCAAGGGGGGCAGTGCAAGATGGAGCACCGTTTGTATCTAAGTTATGCCACCATTCCAACTATAATGCTGCTTTACTACACTTTCTTAGTAGCTCCCATGTGCAACCTATTGGATTTAGAAAAGCCCAGCTTGGATTGCACAATTTGTCGTACATTCTAGTCTCCTTTCGAGGGACTCCTTATGAGTAGAGCTCTACTTTGTCATACATATACCAAGCCATGACTGCCAAATCCTGCCTTTGATGAAGAGTATATGGGAATTGTATTTTATGAAGAGAAAAGAATCATTGACAAATAATTTTTCCAGCAGTTGTTTTCCCATTGGCAATGATAGTCCTTGAATCTCCCCTTTCACAACGTTCTCCTTGAGTGACATTGCCAATGGATGAAAGCTAATTGCCAATAGTAGGGGGGAAAGTGGGAAACCTTGTTTGATTGATATTTACTTTAAACATTCTCTCAATCTTATTGTTGAAGAGGAGCTCAAAGTAATAACCATCTCCTAGGGTGTAATCTATTGCGCATATTCTAGGTCCAAATCCAAATGCCTTCACGGTTGCTTCAATGTATGACCATGAAATTGTATCATGCACCTTGTTGAGGTCAAGTTGTAGGAGGATACATTCTTGCTTGGTGAAGTTTGCATATTCGATGCTGACCATTGCTGCCAAGATGTTGTCATAGATTGATCTTCCTTGATACACCCAAGTTGATGTGGGGTGATTACTTTGTCTAGAATTGGATCAAGCCTAAGTGTTATAACCTTGGCAATGATCTTGTAAGCTACCCTCTTTCATGCTAGCATCCATTTGTCCCTGTATCAAGGCCTTGTTTGTCATTTGGGTTAGTGGTAATTTAAGATCCTCCCAAAAATCTTTGAAAAATTATACTGACAGTCCATCCCACCTAGGGGACTTTTCCTTCCCTAATGTCTTCAAGGGGCCCCAACATTCATTAGTTGATATGGGCCTTTCTAGGGATTTCACTTCTCTTGGCAAAACACCTCCTCAACCAGTTGCAAGAAGACTTTTGTTTAACCTATAATTTGGCTTAGATGGCTTGGCCATATCATTCTGGGCTTGGAATACATTCCCTATGTCATCCGTGATATTAGGTCCCTTCTTCCTTTGACCTTTATTATTCTATAAAAGTGAGCTTGGTTGGTAGTCTCAAGTTTGAGGACAAGTGCTATGGCTTGCAGATCGAGAAGCTCAACCTTTGCTTCAAGCCACATCTTGTGATCCTCCTTTAAAGCATTTCCTACTTAGTTTCTTTTAGAGCTCTTCTACTTCCTCTTGAATTCGTTGTTTTTTTACTATTTCTAGTATATGAATATACCAGTTCTAGTTCTCTTGTTAAGTTCATGTCTTTGTACTTCCATTTCAGTTTCTATATGATTTTTGTTTTGTTTGGTCTAATATGGTCTCTATATCTGATTTGGATAATTAAACTCCAAGTCTCCAACCTAGAATAGTTGTCGCGGAAGTGACCATTTTCATTTTGGCAATCACGGTGCTCAGCTCAAGCTCTTGATAGTGAACCTATCTTTCAGTTGGAATTTGGAGCTAGCAATTCTACCCAGATGATCAAGACGAGAGAGGAGACCTACCACAATATTTGTGGAGGAACAGGATCATATCAACACCATGGTTGAAGAGTTGGAGTAGGGTTCTCATGGTGGGCCTGATTTCGAGAATGAGGAGACAAATGTCAACCATGGCCATAGGGATGTTGATGGGTTTGGGGGCTCTTAGCACTCTGCTTAGTCACGGAGAAGACATTCAGAGAGTGCTCTTATCTTGCTCACAGGGGTCACATAAGGTCAATAAGAAGGGCAAAGGAAGGAATAGACAAATGGTAGTGATGATAGCATACAAAGCCAAAAGGCAATGTTGGGATTCAAGCCAATTGGCCAGACATCCCACTTACTACTAACCCATCTACTAACCTAACCTATAAATACACTTATTCTTTAACGCAACAAAATAAGGAGCTGCAAAACAGGATAACGTTGTTGTGCGCTCCACCCAACAGTAGGTCTCTCTCTGTGCTCTCGCACTTGCACTCGCACACGCTTCCCGCGGCACCTTCAACTGGTATCAGAGAAGGTTTGTTCTTGCCGTTTTTGCGTCCGCGCGCGTGTACTTTCAAAAGTGCAAACAAGTTTTCGATTTGGCATCGGCAAATTCAGTGTTCCGAGAGCGTTCCCAACAGGTGTCCTACGGTTTTACCCCTCTTTCGAAGCTGTTCGTGCAGTTGAAAGCTTCATCCGAGCTACACTTCAGGAGTTGTATTTTTCGACTCCACTTTTGCTAGAAGTACAGGTATAGGTATAGGACACATGTGCAGGTTGTTCATAGACTATTTTGGGATTGTATATAGCCATTTTATGGCTATTATGTGCTATTGAGATGGTGTTTATGGGCTGATTAGGAGCACTTTTCGGCATCGACATTGTCTTGGGTTTTTAAAACATCCATCTCCTCACAGGTTCTTGCATACATACAGGACATCCAGGTTTTTTATAGGTTGTAGTGTTTTGCATCAGCACAGATTTCAGTGGGAGTACTTGATGCGCATATGCATTGTTTTTGGCACTTTTGATAATGCTTGAGCTCTTTTGAGAGCCGTTTTACTCCCCACAGGGATTTGTTTACTGCTTGCACATTTTGTTTGGCCCCTGTTTGAGCGCGTATACTGCATCTTGCAGTATTGTTGACAGTGGATGTACGTTGAGTTGCGGAAACTGCCATATGTACCTTTTGTGGAGCCGATTTGGCTTGTTCTGGTAGTCCCGCCATTTTTGAGACTCGGTTCGGATGCCCTTTCTGAGACTAGGCTGGTTTCTTGTCTGCATAACCTTTTGTGAGGGTCGATAGAGTGAGCTTTTCTTGAACTGGGGGATTCTCGAATGTTGAGATCCTTTCGGTGATACAGGTTGCTGAAGTATCCCTTTTTCATGGCCTCGTCATAGGACATGTATAGAGAGGGCTAGGTGCATTTGACACCGTGTTGGCAGCCTTGGTTCAACTTTTTGACTTTTTATGCACAATTAGTGGTTGATACGCCTATCTTATGCTTTGAGAGCATTACTTTTGATGCGTTACTGATCTCTTGTGACAATTTTGGATTGAGATTTTGCCAATTTTTCTTGGGAAACTCTGCCGAATTTTTCCCAGAATTACCAGTGTTTATTGCCATATTATCTTTAGCTTGCAGCCATGTCATCTAGTGGTGAAAAGGATATTTACAATATCTAAAAATTTGATGGGACGAATTTATCTATTTGGAAAGAGCAGATTCAAGATGTTCTTATACAAAAAGGCCAGCTAGATCCTATCATGAAGTGCTCACAGGGCGAGTATACAGATGTTGAGTGGGAGAAACTTGATGCTAAGGCCAAATCTACCCTCCGTTTGCATTTGGTCAAATCTATGTACTTTACTATAGTTGGAGAAAGGAATGCTAGAGATGTATGGGATAATTTGTGCTCCAGTTATGAGAACAAAAGTGCCATTAATAAGGTTTTCCTGATGAAGAAGTTGTTTGACCTTTGTATGAAGGAAGAGGGTACTATTTCTACTCACATTAATGATTTCAATATCATTTTCACTCAGTTGACCACTCAGGGTTTGGTCTTCGATGAGGAAATCAAATGTATCTTCTTGTATGCAGTTTACCCTCGTCTTGGGATGCGTTCTGTACTACAATTAGCAACTCAACACATGCTACCGGTCTAGTGTACAATGACGTCCTTGGGAGTCTGTTTACCGAGGAGATTCGCAGGAAATCTCTCGAAGGCAAGAAGGATGGTGATGTGTATGTTGCTAGTGATAGACAGAGGGGTGCACTCAAAGTCGTGCCAAAAGCAAGGAACATGGGGGCTGACATAGTAAGTCTCGGGGTTCTATGCGTAATGTCAAGTGCTATCACTGCCATAAAAAAGGGCATGTGAAGAAGCATTGTAGGAAATGGCAGCAAAGCAAGAAGGATAAACAATCCGGTAAAACTATTAAGTCAGATGATTCAAACAAGGGCAAAGCAAAGTTAGAGGAGATCAATGTGCTAGAGTCTTCAAATGCTCCTATTGTAGAGACTCTTCCAGCGGTTGTTATGCCACTTACCTCTGACGTATTGGTCTTCAAGGTAGATCTACCTGTCAAGGCTCTTGTTACAGAAGATACGCAATATGCACAGAATCGAATAGTAGATTTTGGTGCGAGTTGCCATGTGACACCACATAGAGAGTGGTTCTCGACTTATTGTCACTCTTGTGGCAAAGTGAGACTTCGTGACGCTTATGAACTAAACATTGAGGGTGTTGGAAACGTCAAATTGCATATCTATAGCCGAGCTACCGTCTATTGAGTTGTGGCATTGCCGGCTAGGTCATATTAGCTAAAAAGGAATGAGAGCTCTGACTCATTTTGGCTACTTACTTGTCTTGTCTTATGTTGACTTTCCTGTTTGTGAGCATTGTATCTATGGCAAACAGACTAGGTCCGTTCATTTACCATTGGGTCAAAAGCAAGTTGAACCTCTAGATTTAGTACATAGTGATGTTTGTGGTTCTATGTCAACCAAATCTCTAGGGGGGGCTAGCTATTTTGTGACATTCATAGATGACTCTACTCGAAAGTGTGGGCATATCCTTTGAAACATAAGGATCAAGTTCTTCCTATGTTTCAAAATTTTTTGGCACTTGTTGATAATCAGTCAGGCAAGAAACTCAAGAGGTTGCGGACTGACAACGGTGGAGAGCACGTCTCCAAGGAGTTTGACAATTTTTGTGCTAAAAGGGGGATTAAAAGGCAGTTTACTGCAACATACACACCAACTCAGAATGGAGTTGCTAAGCGCATGAATCGTACGATTCAGGAAAGAGTCACAACCATGCTTTCTATGGCAAATCTCACACAAGGCTTTTGGGCAGAAGCCGTCTTGACCGTAGTGCACATTATAAATCGTTTGCCTAGTACGCCATTGAATTATGAGATTCTAGAAAAGTTATAGTCTAAACGTAAGCCCCACTATGACCATCTACGTGTTTTTGGTTGTGAAGATTATGCTCACGTGCCTAAACAACTTCAACAGAAGTTAGAGCCAAAGTCACACAAATGTATTTTCATTGGATATGGTGCAGATGGAGAGATGGGATATCATCTCTGGCATCCGGAATCTTGCCAAGTCATCCGTAGTTCACATGTGATCTTCAATGAGTCGAAGATGCATAAACAACCTATCAAGGAAATAGAGGGTCGGAGAGTCACTTTTGAGGATGTTGCCTCAGAGACAGTGAAATCAACTCAGCGGGCTAGTGATGTACCTTCTACTAGCAATGCTCTAGAGGGAGCGGATAGCAATGGTCAAGGAGTGAGATGGTCTACTAGAGTCTCTCGTCCACTTCCGCGTTTCGAGCCAGGTCTCGATTACATCATGTTGACCGATTGCAGTGAGCCAAGCTGCTACCAAGAAGCCATGATGACGGATGATGTGGTGAAGTGGGAGCAGGCTATGGAATCTGAGTATAACTGGATTCTCGCTAATGACACTTGGGACTTGGTAGAACTGCCAAATGATGCAAAAGCTTTACCTTGCAAATGGGTTTACAAGAAGAAATTTACCTCAGGTGATCCAAATCCAAAGTACAAGGCTAGACTTATAGCCAAAGGGTTCAAACAGCAAAAGGGAGTAGATTTTGATGAAATCTTCTTGCCTGTGGTCAAGATGACAACGCTTAGAACCGTACTTGGTCTTGTAGCGATTGAGGACATGGAACTTGTCCAAATGGATGTGAAGACATCATTTCTTCATGAGGATCTCGATGAGGATGTTTACATGCAGCAGCCTAAAGGGTTTGTTCAGGAGAATGCATCTCGTGAGGAGCTAGTATGTAAGCTCAAAAAGGCACTTTATGGCTTAAAGCAGGGTTCAAGGCAGTGGTATCATAAATTTGATGCATGTATGAGGTCTCAAAAGGAGCAAAGAGGATCACTGCTTGTACACAACAAAACTTGATGATGGCTCGATGATCATTCTAGTTCTGTATGTTGATGACATGCTTATAGCTGGGAAATCCACTACGGAGATTGCCAACTTGAAGAAAACACTTAGCAACAATTTTGAAATGATGCCAACTTGAAGAAAACACTTAGCAACAATTTTGCAATGATGCTACACACTTTCTTGGCATGCGAATCAAAAGAGATTGCCAACATCATATTCTTGAGTTATCTCAGGAAACATACATTGAGAAAGTTTTGTAGTGTTTCAATATGCAGGGGGGGAAAGCATTGAGTACCCCAATGCAGGCATTCTTGAAACTCAGCAAGGAAGATACACCTAAATCCAATGCTGAGCGAGCTGAAATGGCTAAGGTACCATATTCTTTGGCAATGGGCAGTCTCATGTATGCTATGGTAGCCACAAGGCGAGACATTGCTTTTGTAGTGGGAGTGGTGAGCCGATATATGCCAAATCCTGGCAGCAAGCATTAGGAACCAGTGAAGCACATTCTTAGGTACCTCAAAGGTACGGTTCACAGGTGTTTACGCTTCAGGAACAGTGATGCATCCATCGTGGGTTATGCGGATGCAGACTATGCGGGTTGTGTCGACAATAGGAGATCGACATCTGGCTATGTCTTCATATTTGCTGGAGCAGCAGTAGCTTGGAGGTCATGTCTACAATATTGTACGTCGTCTTCCACTACGGAAGCAGAGTACGTTGCATTGTCGGATGCAAGTAAAGAGGCTGTATGGTTATCTCGCTTGGTGAGAAATCTTGGCATTGATGAGACTCTAGCGATATATTGTGATAGTCAGAGTGCTCTTGCATTGGCAAGGAATCCCGTGTTTCACTCCAAATCGAAACACATTGAAGTCAGGTATCATCTCGTGAGAGATTTCTTGGCCAAAAAGCTCATTGATTTGGTCAAGGTACACACTGACGACAACCCAGCAGATGCTTTGACGAAAGGCTTAGCTTTGGAGCGGTTTACACATTGCAGTGAGTTGATGTGTATAAGTTGAAGCCACTAGACTGCTTCACGGTTGTACATACCAGGTCACTTGGGCTGCGTTGGCCTTCAAGTGGGAGTTTGTTGGGATTCAAGCCAACTGGCCGGACATCCCACTTACTACTAACCCATCTACTAACTTAACCTATATACACTTATTCTTTAACACAACAAAATAAGGAGCTGCAACAAGATAACATTGCTGTGCGCTCCACCCAACACTAGGTCTCTCTCTCTGCTCTTGCACTTGCACTCGCACACGCTTCCCATGGCACCTTCAGGCAACACATCGAAAGTCTAATAGAAAGAATGCAGACGCAATGATCAAAACAGATGATGAGTACAATGATAAGTAGGATGAAAATATTGATCATTACAATAAACATAGAACCGTCGAGAAGAAATGCCAAAAGGAAAAATCCAAACACATGGATCACAAAGCACACCAACATAGATCCATACATGGTGAGCAATCAAATGACCTGAAAGTTGCTGTTTGCAATCTCTTTTTTGAATGTTAAGGATGGGAAGAAAGATGATCTTGATGTTCATATACACGCGTTCACACAATATGCTGAATTAGAGGACATCACTGAAGATGAAGGGGAAGAGTACTTTCCACAAACCTTAATGAAGGATGTAACAAGGAAGAGATATTACCACTACCCAATTTGCAAGTTGAGGAGGTACAACAAGTTAATCAAGGAAGAGGTATTAACACTACCCAACTTGCAAGTTGAGGAGGTACAACAAGTTAATCAAGGAAGAGGTATTACCACTACCTAGCTTGCAAGTTGAGGAGGGTACAGCAAGTTGATCAAGGAAGAGGTTTTACCATTACCTAGCTTGCAAGTTGAGGATGTACAACGAGTTAATCAAGGAATTTTATCTAGAGTACACTGATAATAGAGGAGATGAAGATATATTGTGTGAACAAGTTAAAATCAAACAAGGTAAGCTATCCCTCCTTGAGAAAATTACACTTTGATTCTTTCATTAGGAGAAATATGAACCTTGCATGGGCCTTGTAAGGAATCCTAATTTTTAGGGATTAAGGCTAATGTTGTGTGGGGTTTAGGGGGCAAGGGCATTGAAGAAGGTAGTTTTGAGTAGGCTTTTCTAACCTTTTTTTTAGACAAATGTAGGATGTGGACCTAAAGGGTTGCTTTCTCTCTCTAGCTTTTTTTAAAGTGAAGGAAGCATAGGGGTGTGTCCACATCAGCAATTCCGTGGGTCAAAAAGAGTCAAAATTTGACTTTTTTAAAAAAATTTCATTTTTATTTGTTTTTTACTTAAAACTCCCTCCCAACATATATACATATCCAAAAATCATTTTTTGACCCATTTTTTAACCCACAAGCTTAGAAAGTCCATTTTTTCAAAAATCTTTTCCCCCAAAAAGTAATAAACATTTTGTTCTCTGATCCTCCTCCCTCCTCTCTCCCTCTCCCTCTCTGCCCCTACCTTCCTCCTCCTCCCCAATCTCTCCCTCCCCTCCCTCCCTCCTTCTCTCCTCCCATCCTGCTCGGCCTCTCTACCCTTCCCCCTCTATCTTTTCATCATTTGCTTCCTCACGCAACAGCTTCCATGGTGCTCACGGACATCACAAATGGTTTGCTTCCACCACCACGTACTCCGCACACCAAAAGCATACATATTCGCTTACCCACGGCATTTGCACCGAAGACCACTAGTGAAGGTGATCAAAGGTCATCACAGGAACGTCGCACCGCTTGTGAGACCAATGTTGACATTTGGGTGGATGGCCATTTGTACCCTTACGATTCTATAAGCCGCTTCCATCCACCGTTTAATAGCCTTTTCACATTTCTTCAATTTCTTGGGAGGGGAGAAGTAGGCTTGTTAGGCTATTGCAAGCGGCTGTGTATGGGTGCAGGTGCTTCTTTGCATATGTGGATGCACGAATGTCAAGCTCTTCACCTCAAGACGATGGCATTACAAGAGAGTGTTGCCTCTTCGGAGAGGGTAGTTAAAAGTCTTGAACAACAAATGCAAGAAAAGGAGTCCCACATCCAGAATCTTACCAACACCATCACATACTTGAAAGAAACACCCCTTGGTGCAAGGGAATGCAAACGCCCGTATTCATCCATTGAAAATCTTGCACATTCCGGAGGAGCACGCAAACGACGAGTTACAGCCACAAGGTGAATTGGTCTTTACTTGCATGCTGCATTCTTACTTCACACTATTTTCTAACATTTATGTTTATTTGTTGCTAGAAACTTCATCCAGGAGGCATGCGGTGGAACAAGCCAAGATAATCGAGTCAACCTTCTCACTAGTTGTCTCAATACCGAGGACGTTATTTCTATCTTACAATCACCTGGAGGTAAGCACATTAAGGATGCAGTCACCAAGGACCTTATGCGTAAATTAAGAAATTTGGTTAATGATGATGACGTTCAACAAGCTTGTGATGAGGCTGGAATCAGCACCAAAGCCTATCAGGCTATTTTTCAACTCCTAAAGGATGTCCTCAAAGAACATGGCATTGTGGAAAACCTATTTCCCGTTCCTCACAAGGTCAAGCTCGCAAAGAAGGCCACAAACGAAGATGTGTTCTCCCGCATTGGGACATACCTACACATTGAGGACACAATGCCAACTTCCCTTTATGCTTCGTGCGCAACAAAGACAAGGGGAAAAGGTAAGAAACAATCCATAAGACCTTCGAATAAGGGCTTTCCTTACACAATGTGGAATAATATTTTCGTGGATCTTAGAAGGCTTCAAGAAGCCATGCTTAGATTTTACGAGTTACCTGAAGAAGGTGACACACTTTACTTTTTTCTTTGGTATTATTCTTTTCATAGAAGCTGAAGTTTAAGGTCTTAGCACTATTTATTTTGTAGTGCTTGGCACAAAAGTCGCTTTTGTGGTGAAACTCGATGAGTGTCAAATAGTGAAAGGCCGAAGGTTAGAGAGGCTAAGTGTCACTCTAATGAACGAGGCCCTTCTGCAAACCAAGCGAAGGGATTCAGTCGAGCCATATCCCACCCTATCTTTTAGCGTGCAATCAGAGAAAGACATTTGGTGGTTGGGTGCTATTGAGGTGCCCAAAGAGACCAATGGAGTACTTTCGTGGATTTTTGAGAGAACTCCATGGATCACAGAAGTAATACACTCCCAAATTGCAGATCAAAAGTTGGAGATTGAGGGCTTTGGTAGTTATGATGTGGAGTGGCACTTAGGTGGGGATTTGAAGACCATAAAGTGTTTGCTTGGCTGCAAACAAGGGGCTTCTTCTCTCATGCCTTGTCCATTTTGCACTCGAGGGTACAAACCTAATGGACAAAAATCACATAAGAGCACTGCAAAGGCCAGTTACATGCTTCCATGGCAAGGGCATGGAGAACAAGGGTTAGATTGTCATGATGTTGGAGATGAAGGTAGAGAATGGGAAGCGTCTATTCTGAGATGTTCCATGCTCAATGCCCCAGACCGTGATCAAAAGGACCACACTTGGAATCCAATCTTTCGATTTCCTCTATCCAATGTACATTTTTGTACATTACACGCATTCATGCGTATTTTTGATAGGCTGTTGAAGCTCCACATTGACTATGCTTTCACAATGAAACCGTTGAAAAAGTCCCAGGAAGCGATCGAAAGAGTGGAGGTACTCTTGAATTCCATTGGCTGTCACGGTGGAAATGTGTCTATAGTTGCTGCAAAGAACACAGGGGAGGCCCATGAAATTGCTCAACAAGTGTCAATGAGTGGACAAAAAGCTAGACACTTTTTGAAGAAAGTTTCAAGGAAAGCCAAGTCGATATGATGCTCAAAGCAGCTCCAACCAGCAGGCAGGTAACCTTTGGGAGCTTTGGAAGGAGTTATGCAAAGCTACTACTGACAATGATTCAAATGGCGAGCTTGCAAACAAGCGCGAGCAAGTTTGGGCCCATTTTGATAAAATGGTCAAGCTTATGAGCCTTAACAGCACAACAGAAGAACAACGGCAATCATTTCAAGAAGCTTTGGCGGATTTTACCAAGGTCTTCACCCTTTCTTGGGGTGAAAATAACATCACACATTACATGGTAAGTCATTCATGGTGTATTCATTACAAGGGATTGTTTTTATTTACTAATGTGGATCGTTTGCTCATGTGAACAGCATATCTTGTTTGCGCATGGTGCATTTTTTATGCACAAGTATGGATCGCTTGAAATTTTTAGCACTCAAGGCATGGAGAAGTCCCATTATCGAGCAAGGGGAGTGTACTTCAAAAATACTCGACATGGTGGTGGAATGGTGCAATCCAATTATTTGGAGGAGATGTTCAACTGGTTTTCTCGCACAACATTTGCTCGTAAGCTCACAATGGAGCGTGCGTGACAATCCAAGATCGCTATTGAAGTGCGCAAATGGAGTCGTCAAGAGCATAGCAACAAGTGGCAAATGTTGCAAGGTCCCACCAAGCATGCTGCATGGCGGCGATGCAGAGTCCGACAAGGATCAAAGTGGATACTGCGCGAGTCACTAAACGTGAACGAAGGGTCCAACTCTTAGCGACATGTTTATTTAAAAAATAATACTTCTTTTAAAAAAATTAGTGTGAACAGGGCCCTTTTTAAATGGGCCCTTATAAATATTGCATGCTCTCATAAATCACTCATTTCTTAAGAACAGGTGAGCTCTTACCAACGAAATGGCGCGCACCAAACAAACCGCGAAAGAGCATCCGCCTGCCAACAAAAACACCCTCCAAGGATGTGAGAAGTCGTCATGGCTTAAAGGCACAAGAAAACGGCCACGAACACCTGGCCGTTTCAGGAACTCTTCTGGTAGTGGGCATGGTGGTAGGGCACGAGAGTCATCAAGGACTGTTGAATCTCCACCTCCTCAAGATATAACACCTAGAAAGATAATGAAGCAACGTGCCCAGCGCTGGAGAGAAGCAGAGGGCCATCAAACATCAGAGTCCGATAGGGAGCAGCCGTGACGCCCCCAATCACAAGCAAGACCATCCAGGACTCGGGTGGTCAATACAGACACTGAATCAGAGAGTGAGCCACCATGGCTGCGAGAAAACATACCGCGCACACACCGGGTGGCCGTTGGGGGGAAGACATTGCCTCAAGGCAAGGGAGCTCTCCCCACACGACAAGATCGGCAACCAAGGGAAGAGGAAGAATCAGAACAGGTTGCAGAACCAGCCCCTAAGCATGTAAACAGACGCAAGTCTAAGTTTTTCAAGAAGCCTTCACGCCGCCCGCCAGCAAATGTGCAAGTGCCCCCAAGACAACCGCAGCGGCGCCGAAAAATAGCAAGGGCATTTGCAGAAATCCGCCACTACCAGAAGACGATAGAGCTCTTGATTCGACGCGCCCCCTTTGCTCGCACTATGAAGGAAGTGCTTCAAAGCTATGGAAATCAGTATAGAATGCAAGCAATAGCGCTAGAGGCTATTCAAGAAGCTGTAGAGGCCCACATCATTTCAGTGTTGGAAGATACCAACCTATGTGCCATTCATGCAAAGCGAGTGACAATACAGCCAAAAGATATGCAGCTTGCACGACGATTGCGACGAGACTTCGAGCATTAGCCGAAGTTAGCCCTCTTTTTGTATTGCACACCCTTATCTTTGTAATGATTTGACTTTCCAATGACAATATGATCAACAGTTGTGTCTACTCTGTCTATTATCTTTGTAATTTCAAGTTCTGTATGTAATTGTAGTCAATTTCAGTAAATTTGTGCATTTTAAGTAACCTTAGGGGTAGATAAGCCTACAAGGGGCAGAAAAAGGCCTGGCCACAAGGGCGCGCAAATGGCCCATCCAAAACTGATGGATGGGCCATTTGCGCGCCCTTGTGGCCAGGCCTTTTTCTGCCCCTTGTAGGCTTATCTACCCCCAAGGGTACTTAAAATAACCAAATTTACTAAAACCTATTGGTTTTGCATCAATATTTTATATGGATCCTTATGGACACCTTTTTTTGGTCATTTCAAGCTTTGAATTCCTTATAGGATATCAAAACAAATAACATATTGTGAAACCAAGTGTCCAATGTAATTTGACTTTTTGGTGCAAGGGTGTAGTAGGTAGAGCTAAAGCAAGTGATAGTTTGCTGGAAACTTCATTTCATAATTGATTTGAGCTTTTCTAGTGTCCTTGAGTGTGAACATATACTGGAATTTCCATAAAAAGGTTGCATTTAAATGAATGATGCAAAACCAATCCATTGCAATAAATTTGTGCTTTTTAAGTACCCTTAGGGGTAGATAAGCCTACAAGGGGCAAAAAAATGCCTGGCCACAAGGGCACGCAAATGGCCCATCCAAAACTGATGGATGGGCCATTTGCGCGCCCTTGTGGCCAGGCCTTTTTCTGCCCCTTGTAGTCTTATCTACCCCCAAGGGTTCTTAAAATAACCAAATTTACTAAAACCTATTGGTTTTGCATCAATATTTTATATGGATCCTTATGGACACCTTTTTTTGGTCATTTCAAGCTTTGAATTCCTTATAGGATATCAAAACAAATAACATATTGGGAAACCAAGCGTCCAATGTAATTTGACTTTTTGGTGCAAGGGTGTAGTAGGTAGAACTAAAGCAAGTGATAGTTTGCTGGAAACTTCATTTCATAATTGATTTGAGCTTTTCTAGTGTCCTTGAGTGTGAACATATACTAGAATTGCCATAAAAAGCTTGCATTTAAATGAATGATGCAAAACCAATCCATTGCAATAAATTTGTGCTTTTTAAGTACCCTAGGGGGTAGATTGGCCTATAAGGGGCAAAAAAATGCATGGCCACAAGGGCGCGCAAATGGCCCATCCAAAACTGATGGATGGGCCATTTGCGCGCCCTTGTGGCCAGGCATTTTTTGCCCCTTATAGGCTAATCTAACCCCCTAGGGTACTTAAAAATCACAATTATACTCAAATTAACTGCAATTACATACCTTGAAATAACAAAGTAAAAAAACAATTCATATCACCAATTGAAACAATTTTCAAGATTGACAAATCAGATTGAAAAGAATTTGCAATATAGAGAGACCATTTCAAATATTTTTTATTCCTTCTAGCACGGTGATTTTACATCATGTATCTGAGGAGTTCAGAATTTTTTTGACCATTTCTTGGCGCCTATTTTGCGCGTAAGGCAACTCCCCAGTCAAGAGGGACTGCGCTATGGCATTTGGGTCAGTTGAGCCAATGGAAGCATGTATCCCTATCTGGGCAAGCACTTTACCACGAAAGCTAGTGCCAAACGCTGTGCATACAAGGGATCTACGCACTAGGAACACTTGATGCGCAGTTTGAGCAATGGCACTCAAACACAAAAACTTGCTCAAAGCTTTTAACGACTAAGTCATAAAATGGGCTTGGGGAGTAAATTCATTATGGATAATGGCCACATCGCCAGGGGGGAGTTGTCCGAGGTAATGTGCAAGGGAAGCTTGAGGTCCAAAGCCCGTCCGCTTGCCACCCGTCCTTGCAGCAAAATCATCAACCTCCACAACATCCTGTCATAAACCGATGAAGGTTGAGTAAAAAGACAACGAAGGATAAAATAGTAACATGAAAATTAGGATACAGTTTACCTCCTGCTCCTTGTCATCCTCCTCCCTGTTGCCATTTGCATCCAAGTCAATGGTCCCATGCACCACAGATACAAGCTTTGGATCATCATATGGGAGGTTGCATAATGGCATAGGCATCCTAGCAGCCTCAACCTTGGCTTGCGTGCCTTGGAAATCTTCATCAGCGACGTGCAACTGCTCTGTTGCCAGGACCTTCGCACATACAACTGCAATAGTGTCAGCAACAGAGTCCCCATCTGGCAAGAGCTTGCTTTCTAGGGCATCTGGCGTATTGTCTAAGGGACATTTGCTGCTGTTGCATAGCACGCTCAAGCATTCATCCATGCGCAGGCCAAATGCTTTTTCCAAATCATGCAGGAACACAAACTCCTCCCCATCCACTAACACTGAGGAGAAGCGGCTAATTTCTACCTCTGGGATAGCCACATCCGTCAGTGGTAGTGGCACTGGAGTGTCACTAGGGCCAGCCGCAACTATGGATTTCTCAACCACTTCCTCAAGACCCCTAGGGTACTCGAGCTGGTGTGCTTTTCCTTCCGCTGCAGGGTTCATGGGGATAACCTGCTGCTCCTTGGTGTCCTTGATAAAGGACCCAACTTGAAGGTGTGGTAAGCGGAGCTCCTCCAAATCAGGTTCCTTGCTCACCAAGAAGATAAATGTTGCGAGCCGAGAAAGGTACTCCACCCCCAACTTGCGCTTCTTGAGCGCTGACACCCCAGGGGCTTGCTCGTCCAAGTAATGGCCTGCATTGGTTGCAATTTCTTGGAATCGTTGCAACCGTTTGGTGAATGGGCGATCACCTTTGTGTATATAGCGCAAAAGATCGCAAGGCACCCAGATCCCTGCATGTGGGGGGATAGATACAGAATATTTTATGATGTGCTCCTCCATGAACGCAGAAATCTCCTCAAATGCATCCATCTGAAGGGCAACTGTGGCGTCAAGGTCAGGGAGACGAGTAAAAAAGGTGTGGAGGTCCAACTTCCCTTTGTATTTGGTGTCCTCGAGGAAGAGGATGAAGCATGACAAAGGGGTGGATGTGGGTACAGATGCAGAGGCTGTGGCAGCATCCATGTTTAGCCTGGGGTGTGGATAGAGACTGGAGGAGCTCAGGAGTTGCAAAAGTGAAAATAGTGAATGAGTTAGGTGGCCCCCCTTTTATAATGTACCCTTTTTTTAAGACATTAAAAAAAAAGGCACTTTCACCAAAAAATGATTTCTCATCCCAATGCAAAAAATTATATTCAAAGGCATGATTTACCGAAGCAAATCATGTTGATTACAGCGGGGATCAATATGAAAATTGCAAGAGTTACAAAGTTATAAGATCGATAGCATAGTTCCATCTATCCCCCAGTCCTCCTCGATCTTCAATTTGTCTTCCATTCTCTTCCCAATCTGCGGACATTCATTACAATAAGTATCTAATGATTGACAAACCATGATGTATTGAAAATGTGGTGGAAGGATTCTCACCTTGTGACCTTGTAAACGAAATTGTGCTTGTTGAAGGGCCTCAAAACCCATAATAACCAAATGTTCTCGAACATTACTGAGAGTCCAATGCTTGTTCACTCGAACTGCCTCCAAAGCATCGTTGGGCATCTTCACTGCAATGTCAAAGCTTGCAATAGCGCCGTCTACACTCTGTAAGGGAGTCCACACTCCAAGCTTGCACATCCAACGATCATAGTGAAATCGTATGTACAAGGAGGTGCGGGATTTCAAATAGCACATTCCAATACCTGAAGCTCGAACCTTACAACGGTACCGGTCCCCGTTGTGCATGCCCTCCACAAAACCCCAGTCCTCTTCTAAAAGCCTTCCTAATTCCTCGTAATGCGCATCTTTACATACAAGCATTGTGGTAGTCTCCACAAATCCAAACTCTTTAAAAATGTGCACAAAACAATGAATAGGCAAACACCAGCTCAAGCCCACAGACCTAGAAGCTTTCGAGTTTTTCAAAGAGTTTTGGACATCCATTATCATCTTTTGCTTGAAAGATGCTACCGACCACAAATCTGGGACCGGCCACTCCATACTTAATAAGGAAGTTACTTTGATGGGTTCAAGCGTTCCAAATGCTTGTGTAGAAGTAGGGACAATATAGGAGTGAGAATAGAAGAAAATCCTTCTTTGAACCAGTTTGGTTGGGCAAAGATGCGGGAACATTATTGCTCCAATATCCGCATGTATAGCATTGAATGTGCCCGAGAGACTATGTAGTGGCTGCTCCTCCACCAACGTGGATGGAAATATGACTATAAATGCATGACAAATGTTAAGTATGAATCCATAATAACATTACACTGTGATTTCACACCTAGCTTTGTATTCTCAAAACATGTACTTACAATGTGTTGGAAATCGAGGTGGTTGTTGCAAGTGCATGGTTGACATTGAGAAAACATGTTGCACAATGGCTATGGTCCCCTTGTCTTTGCGGTTCTTGAAGCCAAGGAGCTTTCCTTTCCAATGAAGATCCAAGTTTGCACGATTCCGCACACGATGAGGGCCAACAGCAGATGGTTGCATGTATACCCAAGCACCTTTGGTGAACTCTTGTGGCACCCACTCATCATCTACACCTCTAGTGTTGTGGCATGCAAGTGCTGTGACCTCATCCTTTGGTCGCCTTTGCGAAGTAGAGTTGGCCATGGTTGAGCAAAGCAAACTAGGAGGAGGAGAAGAACCTTGCTTGTTGCTACAATGTAGGTGTGATAAAGTGATATGAGAAAATGGTCAACCCTTGTGGCAATGGGAGGAGAAGGTGGACAACCCTTGCTTGGTGTGGCACTGGGAGGAGAAGGTGGATAAGCCTTGCTTGGTGTGGCAATGGAAGGTGGTAGGGGAGGAGAGAGGAGCTTCCTTGCTGCAGCAATGGAGATGGTGTAAAGAGAGAGAGTGTTGGAGTAGAGGATGAGTGTGATGGTTGCAACCAAGGAGGGGTTGGAAAAGGGGTTCTAGAGAGAGAAAATCCCTTTTTGCCTAATAACTAATTTTGGGGGAGCTCTGGATAGCAAAAAAAGATTTTTCAAAAGTTTTTTAAAAATTTTGAATTTTAGGGTTTTTGGATGCACGTTTTGACTTTTTGAGATCAAAAAATGCTTTTTTGACCATAAAATAGTTTTAGGGGGGTTTTCAGAAGATGAAATTTGAGTTTTGAAATTTTTGAAAAATTTTAAATTTTTGGGATTTTTTCAAAACCGGATCAAAAAGGAGGGAAGTTGGAGGTTCCATATGGCCCCCCCCTCCTCCCACCCCACCTTCTCACTAGGTAAGAGCCCATTTAAAAAGTGTAAGACTACTTTGTCCCCCTACATTTTTGAGGGCATAGAGTGTGTCCACCACCCTCTTCTCATTGGCTGGCCTCTAATTAACCTTAATCCCAAAGGGCCCCTAGAGGGTTCATATTTTTCCTAATGTGGCATATAACTTATGTTCTCATAATAACAAGTCAAACACCTGCTTTAGATGTTGTAATTCTCTTCTTTAGAAGCACTATACACGATAATGTTGTCAAGGAAAACAATAACAAACTTGCCTAGATATGGTCTCAAGAAGTTGTGCATAAGCAGCATGAAAGTAGATGGCACCTTGGTATAACCAAAAATTCATAATGTCCAAACCGTGTTTGAAATAGAGTCTTGGGTATATCCGCAAGTCTTTGATTTTACCCTAATCGTAAGTCTATCTTTGTAAAGATATGAGCATGGGTAAGCTTATCAAATAACTCATCCACTCTTGGTAAAGGGTACTTGTTCTTAATAGTAACTGCATTCAATCCTCAATAGTCTATGCAGATACGTGTGCTATTATATTTTTTTTCACCAATAATATTGGTGAAGAAAGGAGAACCCCATAGTGAGGAATTGGGTTTTATAAAACCTCTAGTGAGATAGTCAACAAGTTGATGTTCCACAACTTATGGGTTTACTACCTGCAACCACATCTATGCCATGCTGCACAGCCCGTGTTGGCAATAACCCTGGTGGTAAATTATTTGGAAATACATCTCTATATTCCAATAATTCCTTTAAACTATTAGCAACATCTGCTTGTTCAGGAGAGAGAGAAGTGGCCATAGATGGAATAAAGAGAGAGAAATAGCGTTGAGGAATCGTCAAAGTAAAACATGACTTACATTAGAAAGAAAATGACACATGGAGTAACACAAAAATACTTCTTCAATTTCCATTATTAGAAGTGAGCTTCATAAGGTCTGTTGTACAAATGAGTGGTGAAGAAGGTAGATCCTTCTCTCCCAATAGCAACATGTGCATGCCATTGGATTTGAACATTGAGCTATTGTGCTCATAGCTACGCTTAAGTGATGGTCCTAGACTATGTAACCACTCTCTACCTAGTACCACATCTGTCTGCTCCATATGCATAACCTGGAAGTTGAAGGATGTGTGATACCCTTGAATTTCCAATGGCACATCTTTCACTTGAGTGTCCCACACCTTGGCATCATGGTCGGTCATCATCGCTACCTTGTAGTGGTGGGAACTTGGAGTCTGAGGCAACTTGAGCTGTTTCACTAACATAAAGTTAATAAAATTGTATGAAGCACCATCCTCCACCAAGATCCGCACCTTGTGACCTTGGATGGACCAATGCATATGCACAAGCTCATGTGGATCAAAGGTCAGCTACCACATGGAAGCCGTGATACAGCACTCATGTACCACCTCGGTGTGTGTTACATCCACATTGGAGAAACAAGAGGAGGACTCAAGAGGCAATAGTTGCACCATGGACATTGCTCTCTCTTTTCCTTGGGCATCAGATTTCTCCTTGGGACTATCCTTTTTTACGTGCCCACTCTCTAAAGATGTGAAACAGAGTTTTTCTTTTTTAGCCTTCTCAAACTCTTGAGCGGAGAGAGGACCCCTATACCCCTTGGGTTTCTAAGAGTCCTTTGATGCAACTATTATAAACTTTCTTTTATTGTACCCATGTTGTGTGTGTGTATTTGCATGTGTAGTGGCAGGCATGTGATTATTATGCAATGGTCTCTCATTGGGATCATCGTGAATAAGAGCTTGCATTATTGCCTCCTCAAGCGTATTGGGATCTTGAGTTCTGACATGCTTCTTAATCTATGGTGTTAGACCGCGGATAAACCCACACACCTGTTGAAAGGTATCTAACCCCTCTAGCTTGAGAATGACATCACGATAGTGCAAGATATATTCCAATAGTGTTTTATGCTATCTCATGGAACACTTATCCCAAGCAGACCAATTTATGTCCGCTTCATTTGTGGGAGAAATTCTTTTCTAAATACAACCTCAAAGGCTGCCCAAGTCTATGGTATGATGCCCTTCTCCTTGAGAGACATCCACCATTTGTGGGCCTTGCCTTCTAATGTCACACTTGTTTGCAGTGCCTTGATTGCATCCGAAGTGCATCACAGATTGTGAATCCCATCCCATTTACTAAGGAATATGTTCATTGCATCTTTATTGCGTTATCTTTCCTCTCCCTTAAAAATCGATGGTTTCAACAAATCGTCCACGTCCTTTTGGGTGAAAGAGTGCAGAGAATCCGGATTGGGGTCCTGTCCCTAATTGGAGCCTAGCTCCTACATATGTGTGCCAGCAGAGCCCTTGGTATGTTGTTGCATATATTGCACTACTAAATCTTATAATTTAGTAATATTTTCATTCAAACATGCAAATTTATTCTCCATCATAGACATACGTATTTGTAGTGCACGAAACTCTTGGATATCAAGTAGCTCATAGGTATCATTTGGTCCTTGTGCAGCGCGGGTACCCTCCATGAGCTTGTTCGACCGCGGGGCAACATCAGGTGGATTCGGCATAGAGTGCTCGAACCTTACCTCCAACATGGTCGGATGAGAAAAATTTTAAATTACTTAGATTGGTTGTAGAGACCATCAGTCGATGATATTGAGGTCGAACAGCAAGCCGTAACCCTCGTTAAAGCACCTTAATGCTATACTGAAATTTGTCGCCTTCGTAAAAAGTCTGATACCCTTATTGGAGAAGACTATGGCTTGTACGATCCACTCCCCAAACCAAAAATTGCACCACTTTAGTGCTTGTAGTCCACACATATTATTGGCCGAATAAACACATCAGCGTAAAACCCTTGAGCTTGATTATGCTGAAAATTGACAATTAGGGATTCTCTGGCTTGTGTAGCAATTGACTCAAAATTACTATAATTCTTGAGAATTAGTTGAAATCTACTTTGCCCTAGATTGCGGCCTTGGTGGCCCACACATCTTGTGCCCGACTTCTCAAGGCCAAGGCAATAGAGAAGAAAGAGGGGCGGGGGGGAGAGGGCTGTCGTGCGCACCCTCCCTTTGGTCAATTAACCCTAAAATTCACTAAGGGGCACCCTCTACAACGATTGAGGGCTACGTACCCCGCGGGGGGAGAGAGAGAGAGAGAGAGAGAGAGAGAGAGAGAGAGAGAGAGAGAGAGAGAGAGAGAGAGAGAGAGAGAGAGAGAGAGAGAGAGAGAGAGCAATGCATTGCTCTGCTACACCTGTACCCTTGACGGGTTCTCCTCCCCACGCCTGCACGCTCCCAACGAGTTGGCCCGTGCTCGGTTTGATGGAGGTTGAGCTTCGGCTCCCTCCTCGTCTAAGCGGCCTTGCCCATGCTCGATAGCCTCCTTGCTTGTCAAGCACCTCTGCACACGGCCCCTTCCACAGCTTTGCCTTCTCCCTCAATTGCATGAACACACAAATAGTGATAGAGGTGACTACTCCTTTCCCTCAAAAACTAAACTCGCTCTTGATACCAATCTAAGAACCCAAGGGACTAGCTTACCCAATCCACCTCCCTACCACCCTATATATAGACTGTGTGGCTCATAACACTAGTCTAATTGGATCCCTAGTCCACATTCCAAGCCGTCCAGGCCTTTGGCCTAGGTCCGTGACCCCTAGGTTTCCCTTGTCCTTACACTCCCATCTTCGAGTCTCTTAGGTTTGTGTCATTTCCCAAACGGGCTTATCTGCTAAGTCCTTGATCACAACTTCAACACGCTTGGTGATCGCTCTCATCGTGCAAGTGTAGCAGCTAAAATTTGTCCTTCCACAATCATCCCTACCTTGCCCCGTGCCATTGGTGTCGTGATACCTTCCCCTCCCAGGCTCATTGCTGGTATTGGCCTCATTATCTCTGACCTTTGACATTCCAACCCCCTTTGGTACTTCTCGATTCATCTTTGTGATCATTGTGACATCTTTTTCTTTCTTAAAATGATGCATCTAGCTCTTGCAGTTTTTCCATAAATGGCCGAATGGTTTTAAATTTGCAGTATGTGCATTGGCAGCATTCGTCAAACATGTGTTCTTTTGACTTGCATTTCGTACACCAGGTCTCTACCTTGCCCACTGAAGGTCAATTTTCTTTGTCCATGACCCTTTCTTCTTGCTCTTCATTTGACTCACTCTCAAATGAACTTGAACTTAAGTTGGACTCTGAATCCTCTGTTGACGACTTGTTGTCACTCGAGTCCCTTTTCCCCTTGTGGCCCTTCTCCTTCTTAGCGCATTGCACTAGCTTCAACGCCCTTTGCATAGACCATTGATTTTTTTTATTGGTGTTGATACCTCCTGTTCCTTGAGTTTTTTACTTCTAAACCCACTCAAAAACCAAGCTTGCATTTTTTTTTAAAGGAGGTTTTTTAATTGCCTTGCCAAGCTCCTTATCTTCTAAATATGACTTCTGATTAGGAGGAGATTCACTATTTAGGGCATGTTATTTTTGCTAATGGGTTACACATGGATCGATCCAAAGTGGATGTCATTCAAAGGTGGCCCTCTCCAAAAATCTAGAAGAGATTCATATTTTCTTGGGATTTGTAGGTTTTTAAATCCTACTTGAAGGGCCGAAGGGTAGGTAGGATGATTTTCTTCAAGAGTATGATGCTAAGCTTTGGTATCATAAAGGACAATATTATGTGGTAGTAGCTAATGCTCTGAGTCAAAATCTTGAGACCAAATCCCTTCTTTTTATTGAGATACGAAGCAAGTTTTTGGAATCTTAAGGGAACATGTGAGCATGATGAGGCATACTCCAACATGTGGAGCCATGTACAAATGAGGGATACTTCTCACTCCAATGATGGTAGTGCATCTTTAACCTCCACACTTAGTTCTCCTCTATCGAGTGATGAGCTACAGAGATGTAAGAGTATTTCCATCAATGATGGGTACCTACTCCACAAGGGGAGGGTATGTGTACCGACAGACGCGGACATTCGATGCCAAAATCTTTATGAATGTTACGACAGTCCAAGTGCCGGGCACCCAGGCATTAAGAAAACTTAGACTCTCATACGACGACAATTTTACTAGCTAGGTTTATATGGTTATGCTCAAGACTATGTCTTGCATTGATAGAACTGTCAAGTCAATAAAGCAAAGCGTCTGAAGGTAGGAGGACTCTCACATCCTTTGGAGATTCCCAATGGCAAATATGAAAGTATCTCTATGGATTTCATTGTGGGTTTACCAACCCCTAGTCGAGTTCATGACTCGGTTTGGGTGGTCATAGACCAGTTGACTAAACTTTGTAAGTTTATTCCAACCAAATCAACAATAAAGACTCCGGAATTAACTAAGTTATTTGTGGATAATCTATAACAGTTCTATGGGTTGCCAAATAACATTGTGAGTGATCGTGATCCCAAATTTAACAGTCACTTGGGAGGGCTGTGCTTAAACAATTGAGTACACAACAAGCTTTATTCAAGTGGAAAGATCGACTTGAAGAAGGTGCCACTTGGGAAAACATTAGTGTTCTAATGAAGAAGTTTTCCACTTTTGTTTTTGAGGACAAAAACACTTCTCCAAGGTGGGAGTAATGTAAGGCCAAGGGCAACCTAGGGGGTCACAGACCTTGGCCAAGGACTTGGACAGCTTGGAATGTTGATTGGGGATCCAATTAGACTAGGACTATGAGCCACCTAGTCTATATATAGGGTGGTAGGGAGGTGGATCTGGTAAGCTAGTCCCTTGGGTTCTTAGAGGGAGAGAAGCAAAGAGCTACCTAAAACGCTAAGGGGAAGGCTAAGGAGGTTGATGAGTGGCAAGAGTAGAGGACTTTAGCAGTCATGATCATAGAGGATCTGGCTAAGAAGGTGCCAAAATCTCAGAGTTCTCAGATGCTAGAACCATCCACAGGCTATCGCCACAACTTTAAGAATCTCATGGCATCAAGCTTATAAAAGGTGTATCTGGTAAGGGGATGAAGTTGGGAAGGAAGAAGAGTTAGTTAAAGCCTCAAGGGAGTGCTTGGAAGAAGAGGTATGACAAGTGAGTGCAAACTTGAATGAGGCTAAGAAAATAGATCTAAGGCAATTTGATACCTCACCAAAGGGTCAATCAATCATTAGACGAAGAAGGCCAGAAAAGGCATGGCACTACAATGACAACAATTTAGAGGGAAGGTCCCCAATTTAGAAAATAGCTCTAGAAATGAACAAGATGAAATATATGTTAAGAAGAAACCATCAAAAGTGATGGCTATGGAAACTAATGATGTACCTGTCATCCACATAGACTAAAAGATAAGGAAACAATGGGAACCATTATCAAGTGCCATACTAGATGGCAGGGTAGGGGTAAACATATTGGGAGTACATGTCAGTGGGCATGTAGGACATGAATCCAACACCATTCGGAGTATGGATGGTTGACCAAAGAGTTGCCCAGGCTAGTGGATTGATAGAAAACCTACAAATAATTGTCAAAAAGAGAAGTCAAAAGCATCTTTTTGGTGCTTTGGAAGTTCAAGGAGCATATAACATGTTATTAGGTCAGCCTTGGCATAGGAATATTGGAGCCATTCATGACTATGCAAGCTAGACATTAACAATTTAGGGACCCAATAGATGCATCCAAGTAAAGATGAACAACACCAAAAGGTGGAAGAAACCAATGCATCAAGACAAACTATGCAGGAAGTATGGTATGAGAAGATCAAGCAGATGCTTGCATCAATGAAAAAATTTCCTATTGTAGAAATTGACTTGAATGCGATGCTAATGGATCAAGAAAAATAGAGGCGACAATACCCAAAAAAGAATCAGGAGGCTAACCCATGTAAGAGACTAGTGACTGCGGATGGAAGGACAAGGAAGGAATCCAAAATAACCAAAAGGGTAATTGCAGATCCAATTCAAAGGAGGGTTACAGGCAGCCCAATGGAGATGCTTCTCATTGAAATACTTAACATATGGACAAGGAGGCTGGTTTGGGAAATCCCTTTTAACAAATATGCACCAGGGATACAAATAGATGAGGAAGAAAAATCACTAGAAACAAGGAAAGGGTGGACCAAATTGGTTATTTTTGAATAATCAAGAAATATAAGAATGGAATCTCGCCTAAGAGGAAAATCCAAAAATGGAAAAAAAAAAAACATCTAAAGCTGGAGATAAAAGAAAAGGCCAAGCAGTTGTTTCAAAAGTATAAAGATGTTTTTTCTTGGGAACACACATACCTAAAACGGATATATCTAGAGGTTTGTTAACAAAGGATAACACCGAAACCAGATGCATGAGTTATGACCAATAAGGTTCCAGAGGTATACAATGAATCCTAATTATTCCAAGAAGGTGAAAGAGGAAATTGAAAACTTACTTAAAGCACAACTCATCACTAAAGTGGAAAATATTCATCACTAAATGGGGAGCATTCATGTACTTGGTCATGCCATTTGGATTATGCAATGCTCTAGCAACATTTCAACAGTGTATGATGGAAATATTTAGTGAGTTCTTCATAAATTCCTGGTTGTATTTATGGATGATCTCATAGTGTTTTCAATAGAAGATATGCATCTCTTGTTTTTGGAAATGGTATTCGAGTGGTGCAGAGAGAAATGATTTTTTTTGTATCCCTTTAAGATCTTTATGGTCTAGAAGGGACAGCTTCTAGTTCAGATTTTATCAAAAAAATGGCATTGAGATGGACGAAGGCAAAGTCTAATGTGTGCATTACGCTAGAGCACAACGAATGTGTCTGAATTAAGCTCATGGGGTACATCAATTTCCATACAAGATTCATTCATATGCTTGCAACCAAGGCCCTTCCATTATATGAACTGACCCAGAAGGGAATGAAGTTCATATGGACCCAAGAATGTGAGGCTAGTTTCTAGTGACTAAGGAAGAAATTAATAGGAAGCTAATCCTTCGTCAGTCAGAATGGAAAGTAATATTTGGATGCATCTGGTATGGAGATGGGAGAAGTGATGGGAGAAATATTGGCCTAGCCTATGAAGATAGACTACCTAGTCTACTTTGCAAGTTGCAGATTTAGTGTAGCTGAATAGGGATATTCAACAACTAAAAGAGAGGCATTGGGACTGGGAAATCTATTCCCCTTTTATATTGACCATCAAGCACTCCTCTTTCTGATTGACAAGGTAGTGATTCAAAGCTGGTTAATCAGATGGATGATGCTCTTGTTGGAATCCGAGTTCAAGATTTTTCACAAGCCAGGGAAGACTCACTGTGGTGATGGTTTTTCGTCCAAAAGCATAGAGGTAATCTCAATAACATCATGAAAAGATGAGTGAGTTATTGTAGAGCATGGCAATAGATGGACCAGATCTGAAGTCGCAGGATGTATATGACTTCCTCTAGTTTGGATAATTTCTAAAGCATTGATCCCAGTCCAATAAAAAGGCACTAATCATTAAGAGTTTGAAGTTTACTATAATAGGTCGATCATTATGCACACTCAAATTTGATGAGGTATGTAGAAGATATGTGCCTATGCAAGGTAGGATGCAAGTCAACACAAAGGCTCACAATGGGAGCTCATGGGGAAAATATTCCACCGAAATCACTTACAAGAAAGTCTTATAAGCAAGGATATGGTGGCAAAGTATGATGGTTGATGTCAAGGCTTTCTGAAAAGCCTGCAACATTTGCCAATGAATGGAAAGTCCCACATCAGCAGATATGACAATGTTGAACATTATACAACCTTTGGGGATTTTCATGAAGTGGGGTTTGTACTTCATGGGTCCATTCAAGAAGTTAACTCCAAGGAAGAACATGTATATAGTAATGGCCACATGCTATGTTAGCAAATGTGTAGAGGCCAAAGCATTGCCCAACAACACAATATAGTCAACAACATGGTTCTTGTATGAGTACATAGTTTGTAGATATGGTTGTCCAATTGAGATAGTTTTAGACCACAAAACTCACTTTATCAATCAAACAATCTAGATCCCAACTAAAATCTTCTTGATCAAGCATAAAAAATACACTACATATTATCCCAGATGCAATGGACAAGCCAAAAGCAGTAATAAAACTATCAAAGCCATTTTGACCAAGATAGTATAGAAGGAGCCCCATATTGGGATGAGAAGCTTCAGATGGCATTGTGGGCTTACATATAAGATCATGACTAGAAAGACTCCATTTTGAATGGTGTACGGTGCAAAGGCAATAGTGCCAATGAAGTTTGTTGTTCCCAGCCTTAGCATGGAAATTGAACATGACATTGATTTTAATTCCACACTAAAGAATAGGCTAGATGAGGTGTTGAATCTGGATGAGATTAGATAGAGAGCAATGTTGAAACAATAAGTGGTTCAATAGAAAAGGAACTTCTGGCATGCTTAAGGTTAGAGAATCCAATAAGGGAGACTTGGTCTTGCTATACCAATCGAATATAGGCCCAAAGAAACCTAATCTAAAAATAGCCTAGTCAAGAACATGTGAGGTGGATTGGATATTGTGAAATGGAAAAGGTAGACTCAAAGATTTATCGTGACTAGTACCTCTAGGGATCTATAATGGGGCCAAGATCAAGCTATACTGCTCCAAATCAAATGAACCTCCGACATTAGAGGAACACAACAAGCTAGGTTTTGAGACTAAAGATCAACCATTGGATCAAGAGAGAGAGCTGGAAGGAAATTGGGTGGATTGAGAGTGCTCAATTCATATTGGATTAACCAGGATTTCACCTACAAGCATTATGAAACCATCCATGTGGATCCCGTTCACACTAGATGGAGGCTTGGAATTTTGGAATATACCAAAATTCAAAGAGAGGGAAGGAGGAATGTAGATGGTGGGAACATGCCTTAATTTGGCGTTGGTTCATAGTCATGTCACCTAGTTGGATCTGGCCATTATCAGTTGTAATTATCGTAATAACTGTACAGTACATAGTTAGTCAGAGTCTAGTCTCGATACCTATAAATAGGACCCACTACTTCATATTAGGGGGTGATCAGTTTGTAGACTAGAGCAAACCCTTGTAACCACTGAGTAGTTGTTCTTCGCATCATTGAGCTCTCTTGTAGCTTTACCTGGTGCCAATCATACTATTTTCAGTATATGGAGTAAACCAATTTCAGTTCTCTTGTTCAACTCATGTCTTTGTACTTCCATCTCAATTTCTATTGATTTGTGTGTTGTCTGAAAATAAAATTTGTGTGTTTTTATATCTGATTTGATAATTAACTCCAAGCCTCTAACCTAAAATAGCTCTCAAAAGTGAACAATTCACTCCATGCATCCACATCCACACCTCTACTATTGCAAGAACCTTGTTCAGATGTAGGTAAAACAACACTAGTAATAGGATGCTTAACTGCTAGAACTTGCAACATCTTGCATAGAATCTATATCCATAGAAACTTTGATGTATATTATAACCTTTAACAATGTTCCATACATCCTTGGAAATGACTACATGCTCCATTATGTAATTCCACAATGGATAGCTGCCTCCATCCAATTTTTCATCATCAGACAACATCTTGTAGACATCATTGATCTCAGCCAGGGTGAAACAATGTACTCAATGTAGAAAAAGCCCAAACTTAGCAAAATTCAAGGGAAAATGTGTGTTCTATATAGCACAAACCATAGCAGACTACCAAAGATCTATTATGGCGAAATTTGCAATGAAAGAAATTTTGCACAAAAGGACATTAGTGGATACGAAGGCCAAATGAGATCAAATCAAAAGTTTAGCACACTGAGTTGTATGAGCCATCCAAAGTATATTAACTTGTTGATGCTCACCAAAGGTCACCAAAATTGGAAAAACTAAGTAGGAGGGTGTTGGTATATATGACGATTATGCCCAAGAGGACACACTTTGCTCCGATATACCAATTGTTGGATTTAGGGTTGCATGAATGCACACACAGCTTGAAGATGACGAGGAAGCTCAAGGCACACAATAGAGGATGTATTACTAAGTGTCCGACTACAAGATCAGTTAGCCTAAGAGTTATTGACATATATACAAATCACTAGAGAAGAAAACCTCCTTGTGAGGGGAAAAAGTGCCTAGGTGGTCTTATGTGTCATAACACACATCACTACCATATACATGGTAGCATTGTTAGCATTGATGTAGTCCTAACTAGTGCAAATTTAATGGAAATGGATCCCATTTGTTAGCTTTTGATCTAATAAAAGTGGGCCAAAAGGTGAGAAGTACTTTGGGGACAGTTGGCACAAAGAGGGTATTGGGTAAACTCTTTAAAATATGGAAGATAACTCAAAATAGGTAGATTAGGAGTCTCCATCAACTTAAGGTTTTGAGATTTAGATGGAACGATTGCTTTGGATAATACACAAGTGGAGGTGAGTGTCATTATGGAAGCACATATGTTATTCCCATCCAATATGATGTATGTTTATAAGACTAAGCTTTACCAATAATGGCTATTTCCCTAGATCAATAACCAGTGCAACTTGAATGAAAATGGATCCCGTTCGTTAGCTTTTGATCTAATAAATGTGGCCAAAAGGTGAGAAGTACTTTGGGGACGGTTGACACAAAGAGGGTATTGAGTAAAGTCTTTAAAATATGTAAGATGACTCAAAATAGGTAGATTAGGAGTCTCCATCAGCTTAAGGTTTTGGAGGTCTAGATGGAAAAACTCCTTTGGATAATCTTTTGGATTCACAAGTGGGGTGAGTGTCATTATGGAAGCACATATGTTATTCCCATCCAGTATGATGTATGTTTTTGAGATCAAGATTTACCAATAATGGCTATTTCCATAGATCAATCAAGATGTGAGGACAAGGGTTGTAGCCAACGGCAGGGCTAGTCACATATCGAGTATGTATTCTTGGGGGCCACTTATACAAGCTATATAAGTGGCATGTCAAGTAGTAGCAGGCCAGTTCCCTCTATCTCGCATTGATATCAAAGCTCACGAGGACGCACTTTGCTTTGATATACCAATTGTTGGATTTAGGGTTGCATGAATGCACACACAGCTTGGAGATGGAGAGGAAGCTCAAGGCACACAGTAGAGGATGTATTACTAAGTGTCGGACTACAAGATTAGTTAGCCTAAGAGTGATTGACATATATACAAATCACTGGAGAAGAAAACCTCCTTGCGAGGGAAAAAGTGCCTAGGTGGTCTTATGTGTCATAACACACATCACTACCATATACATGGTAACAATGTTAGCATTGATGTAGTCCTAACTAGTGCAACTTTAATGGAAATGGATCCCATTTGCTAGCTTTGATCTAATAAAAGTGGGCCAAAATGTGAGAAGTACTTTGGGGACAGTTGGCACAAAGAGGGTTTGGGGTAAACTCTTTAAAATATGGAAGATAACTCAAAATAGGCAGAAGAAGTCTCCATCAACTTAAGGTTTTGAGATTTAGATGGAACGTTTGCTTTGGATAACCTTTTGGATACACAAGTGGAGGTGAGTGTCATTATGAAAGCACATATGTTATTCCCATCCAATATGATGTATGTTTATAAGACTAAGCTTTACCAACAATGGCTATTTCCCTAGATCAATAACCAGTGCAACTTGAATGAAAATGGATCCCGTTCGTTAGCTTTTGATCTAATAAATGTGGTCAAAAGGTGAGAAGTACTTTGGGGACGATTGGCACAAAGAGGGTATTGAGTGAAGTCTTTAAAATATGTAAGATGACTCAAAATAGGTAGATTAGGATTCTCCATCAGCTTAAGGTTTTGAGGTCTAGATGGAAAAACTCCTTTGGATAATCTTTTGGATTCACAAGTGGAGGTGAGTGTTATTATGGACGCACATATATTATTCCCATCGAGTACGATGTATGTTTATGAGATCAAGCTTTACCAATAATGGCTATTTCCATAGATCAATTAAGATGTGAGGACAAGGGTTCCGGCCAAGGGCAGGGCTGGTCACATGTCGAGTATGTGTTCTTGGGGACCACTTATACAAGCTATATAAGTGGAAGGTCAAGTAGTAGCAGGCCACTTCCCTCTATCTCGCATTGATATCAAAGCTCAGGAGGACGCACTTTGCTCTGATATACCAATTGTTGGATTTAGGGTTGTATGAATGCACACACAGCTTGGAGATGGAGAGGAAGCTCAAGGCACACAATAGAGGATGTATTACTAAGTGTCTGACTACAAGATCAGTTAGCCTAAGAGTGATTGACATATATACAAATCACTGGAGAAGAAAACCTCCTTGTGAGGGGAGAAAGTGCCTAGGTGGTCTTATGTGTCATGACACACATCACTACCATATACATGGTAGCATTGTTAGCATTGATGTAGTCCTAACTAGTGAAGCTTTAATGGAAATGGATCCCATTTGTTAGCTTTTGATCTAATAAAAGTGGGCCAAAAGGTGAGAAGTACTTTGGGGACAGTTGGCACAAAGAGGGTATTGGGTAAACTCTTTAAAATATGGAAGATAACTCAAAATAGTCAGATTAGGAGTCTCCATCAACTTAAGGTTTTGAGATTTAGATGGAATGACTGCTTTGGATAATCTTTTGGATACACAAGTGGAGGTGAGTGTCATTATGGAAGCACATATGTTATTCCCATCCAATATGATGTATGTTTATAATACTAAGCTTTACCAATAATGGCTATTTCCCTAGATCAATAACCAGTGCAACCTGAATGAAAATGGATCCCGTTTGTTAGCTTTTGATCTAATAAATGTGGCGAAAAGGTGAGAAGACTTTGGGGATGGTTGGTACAAAGAGGGTATTGAGTAAAGTCTTTAAAATATGTAAGATGACTCAAAATAGGTAGATTAGGAGTCTCCATCAACTTAAGGTTTTGAGGTCTAGATGGAAAAACTCCTTTGGATAATCTTTTGGATTCACAAGTGGAGGTGAGTGTCATTATGGAAGCACATATGTTATTCCCATCCAGTACGATGTATGTTTATGAGATCAAGCTTTACCAATAATGGCTATTTCCATAGATCAATTAAGATGTGAGGACAAGGGTTGTAGCCAAGGGCAGGGCTGGTCACATGTCGAGTATGTATTCTTGGGGGCCACTTATACAAGCTATATAAGTGGAAGGTCAAGTAGTAGCAGGCCAGTTCCCTCTATCTCTCATTGATATGAAAGCTCACGAGGACGCACTTTGCTCTAATATACCAATTGTTGGATTAAGGGTTGAATGAATGCACACACAGCTTGGAGATAGAGAGGAAGCTCAAGGCACACAATAGAGGATGTATTACTAAGTGTCAGACTACAAGATCAGTTAGCCTAAGAGTGATTGACATATATACAAATCACTGGAGAAGAAAACCTCCTTGTGAGGGGAAAAAGTGCCTAGGTGGTCTTATGTGTCATAACACACATCACTACCATATACATGGTAGCATTGTTAGTATTGATGTAGTCCTAACTAGTACAACTTTAATGGAAATGGATTTCATTTGTTCGCTTTTGATCTAATAAAAGTGGGCCAAAAGGTGAGAAGTACTTTGGGGACAGTTGGCACAAAGAGGATATTGGATAAACTTTTTAAAATATGGAAGATAACTCAAAATAGGCAGATTAGGAGTCTCCATCAACTTAAGGTTTTGAGATTTAGATGGAACGACTGATTTGGATAATCTTTTGGATACAAAAGTGGAGGTGAATGTCATTATAAAAGCACATATGTTATTCCCATCCAATATAATGTATGTTTATAAGACTAAGATTTACCAATAATGGCTATTTTCCTAGATCAGTAACCAGTGGAACTTGAATGAAAATGGATCCTGTTTGTTAGCTTTTGATCTAATAAATGTGTAGAAAAGGTGAGAAGACTTTGGGGATGGTTGGCACAAAGAGGGTATTGAGTAAAGTCTTTAAAATATGTAAGATGACTCAAAATAGGTAGATTAGGAGTCTCCATCAGCTTAACGTTTTGAGGTCTAGATGGAAAAACTCCTTTGGATAATCTTTTGGATTCACAAGTGGAGGTGAGTATCATTATGGAAGCACATATGTTATTCCCATCCAGTACGATGTATGTTTATGAGATCAAGCTTTACCAATAATGGCTATTTCCATAGATCAATTAAGATGTGAGGACAAGGGTTCCAGCCAAGGGCAGGGCTGGTCACATGTGGAGTATGTATTCTTGGGGGCCACTTATACAAGCTATATAAGTGGAAGGTCAAGTAGTAGCAGGCCAGTTCCTTCTATCTCGCATTGATATCAAAGCTCACGAGGACGCACTTTGCTCTGATATACCAATTGTTGGATTTAGGGTTGCATGAATGCACACACAACTTGGAGATGGAGAGGAAGCTCAAGGCACACAATAGAGGATGTATTACTAAGTGTCTGACTACAAGATCAGTTAGCCTAAGAGTGATTGACATATATACAAATAACTGGAGAAGAAAACCTCCTTGTGAGGGGAAAAAGTGCTTAGGTGGTCTTATGTGTCATAACACACATCACTACCATATACATGGTAGCATTGTTAGCATTGATGTAGTCCTAACTAGTGCAAATTTAATGGAAATGGATCCCATTTGTTAGCTTTTGATCTAATAAAAGTGGGCCAAAAGGTGAGAAGTACTTTGGGGACAGTTGGCACAAAGAGGGTATTGGATAAACTCTTTAAAATATGGAAGATAACTCAAAATAGTCAGATTAGGAGTCTCCATCAACTTAAGGTTTTGAGATTTAGATGGAACGATTGCTTTGGATAATACACAAGTGGAGGTGAGTGTCATTATGGAAGGACATATGTTATTCCCATCCAATATGATGTATGTTTATAAGACTAAGCTTTACCAATAATGGCTATTTCCCTAGATCAATAACCAGTGCAACTTGAATGAAAATGGATCCCGTTCGTTAGCTTTTGATCTAATAAATGTGGTCAAAGGTGAGAAGTACTTTGGGGATGGTTGGCACAAAGAGGGTATTGAGTAAAGTCTTTAAAATATGTAAGATGACTCAAAATAGGTAGATTAGGAGTCTCCATCAGCTTAAGGTTTTGAGGTCTAGATGGAAAAACTCCTTTGGATAATCTTTTGGATTCACAAGTGGAGGTGAGTGTCATTATGGAAGCACATATGTTATTCCCATCGAGTATGATGTATGTTTATGAGATCAAGCTTTACCAATAATGTCTATTTCCATAGATCAATTAAGATGTGAGGACAAGGGTTCCGACCAAGGGCAAGGCTGGTCACATGTGGAGTATGTATTCTTGGGGGCCACTTATACAAGCTATGTAAGTGGAAGGTCAGGTAGTAGTAGGCCAGTTCCCTCTATCTCGCATTGATATCAAAGCTCACAACTCCTCCCCCCCCCGTCTCTCTCACTTTTTTCTTGATGCAAAATGATCATGGGGAGGAGTGGAGTCGGCATAGACTTCATGGTGGAGGGCATCGTATAGACCACAAGATGTGTGGTGTCATATGAAGTGGGTTGGACTGGGAGTGAGCATAGCACAAAGAGGTGGTGGTGCAAGGATTGATGCCGCATGAGGGCTTGATAACCACAAGGGTCACATGCGGCTATAATTGAAGGTGAACAAGAAAAGGAGAAATCTGATCTATGAGCGTAGACGGAAGATGAACAAGCTCCCAAGCCATCAAGGGTGCAAGAGGTAGCAAAATGTGCAACCAACACAGGCAAAACTCGTGCACACACACACACACGTGTGCCCACATAGAGAGAGAGAGAGAGAGAGAGAGAGAGAGAGAGAGAGAGAGAGAGAGAGAGAGAGAGAGAGAGAGACTGTTGAACCAACCAACTGGCACTGAATATTGTCCCAAGGGACCCTTAAGTACCCCCTCAATAAATTGCTCTACCCAATACTTTGACAAATAAGAAAAATAAATACATAAAGCCAAAATAATATTGGGAACACATTGGGCTATTGGATGAGTTATTTGATAAGCTCACCCATTCTCATATCTTTGCAGTCGAGGTATCATCAAGTATGCATTAGGCTTGCTGATACACCCAAAAATGCTTTTCAAACAAGGTTTGAACACTATAAGTTTTTGGTTATGCACTTTGGGTTAACCAATGCACCCTCTACTTTCATGACACTTATGGAAAGTGTCTTGAAACCATACATGGGCAAGTTTGTTATCATTTTCCTTGAGGACATTATAATGTATAGTGCCTTTAAGGAAGAGCACTTACAAGATCTAAAGAAAGTGTTTGACTTGTTATGGCAAGATAAATATATGCCAAGGAGTCTAAGTGTGATTTTCTCAAAAAGGAAACTCACTATTTGGGGCATGTGATTTCAGCTGCTACATATGGATAAATCCAAAGTGAATTCCATTAGGAGAAGGCCTTCTATTGGGGTAAAGGCATTACACCTCTACTCGGGACTGGGCAGCCGCCCACTATTGTGCATCTTTACTTATTCTTCATATACCAAAAGAAAAAGGAGCTCATCACCATTTTGGAGGCTTGCTCCACCCACACAGTTCTCTCCTCTTCTCTCTCTCGCACCGCACCGCAACACACACACACGCACACACACACACACACACACACATACACACACTTATCTAGCTGAAAATTCCTTGACTAACCCTTTGGCTGACTGCTTTCCTCTTTGGTGATCTAGCTCTGTCTATCTGGACAATAGTGACTTTGGTAAACGTTGGTTGGCTATAGATAAAGCTTGAATGCACCGGTATACTTTATCCATAATCTGTTCAGTTTGGAAAATAATGACCCATGGCGCACACACACACACCCTAGTTATCTAAAGGTGGTTTTTGGCACTTGGCAGATAAAAACAAGGGCGCTTCTGCTTGTTATGTACATGCATATACACACACAAACACACTCTCCACATGGCTCGCAAGGAGGAACTTAAATTTGGAACTCACCCATCTTCATTTTATGAGGAATTCCAAAGACCGAGCAAGATTTGTCGAGTGAACCAAAAATCGAGCAAAATAAGCCAATCAAAGAGGACAGCATACATATCATTGTCAACTCTTGATACATTATGGCAATACTTAATTTCATATGAAGTTTCAATAAGTTAGTAAACAATATAAAATTTTCTTATTAATATTTCTCTACATCTAGAGGCATCTGCATGTATGCAAGAAAAACCAAATTTTCTTATAGGTGTACACATTCCATGTATATCTCTCTCTCCCCCTCCCTCTCCCTCTCTCTTTCACAAGCATTGAGAGTCACAAATAATATGCACTCACTACAAGAGGCTCTTCACATTAGCGACGCTCACACAGCGACGCTCAAAAAAAAAATTCCCGGCGTCGCTATGAGCGTCGCTATAAGCGTCGCTATGAGCGTCGCAAATTTCTTTGTAAATTTGCGACGCTCATAGCGACGCTTATAGCGACGCTCATAGCGACGCCAGCTGGGGTAAAAAAAATAACCGAGCGCGCCCAAAAACTCAGATCTCAGATCTGAGTTTTTCGGCGCCCTCAAGCAAAGAGCAGGTAACGCTCTCCCTCACTCTCTCTCTCTCTCTCTCTCTTTTTCTTTTACACACACACACACACACACACACGCACGAGGAGAGGAAGGAGAGACAGGTATGCTCCTTCCCTCTCCTCATTCTCATGTTCCCTTCCTTTCTTTCTCTCTCCCTCGCTCTCTCTCTCACACACACACACATACACACACACATATAGTGTTTTTGAGAGAGAGAGAGAGAGAGAGAGAGAGAGTGCAAAAACGCACACACATACATAAACAAAGAATGCACACACACATTGAGAGAGAAAAAGAGAGAGAGAGCATGCATAAACAAAAAACGCACGCATTGAGAGAGGAAAAGAGAGAGAGAACATGCATAAACAAAAAACGCACACATTGAGAGAGGAAAAGAGAAAGAAAACATGCATACGATCCAAAAAAACGCACACACATTGAAAGAGAAAGAAAGAGAAACTAAGGGAGCGTCGTAAGAAACTAATTAAAATTAAAAGACCTAAAGATCTAGCCGACGAAGAGTTGAACTGAAGACCTATTATTCAAAAGAGAAATGGCATAATCAATCTATCATACTTGGCATGGGTGATAGAAAGGTTATACCATTTATCTCTTTTTATTGGCACACACATCCACACACGCGCACACACACAGGAAGAAGAGAGTTATAACGTCGTAGGAAACTATTTTAAAAGACGTTAAAGATTAGGTTATATGTAGACTTACATTAAATTAGATTTAGGTTTATTTTTAACTAGATTTACATTTATTTAAGCTAGATTTAGATTTATGTTATATTAGATTAGATGCGGGTCTCCATAGACTGCGATGCCTGCATGAAGCGGGTGAAGAAAGCCCTCAATGGAATATAGGGTATTGCTGCCTTCTCTCATAGTGGGCTCCGTCGATCCAAAAGTACTGGTGAAATGTCTTCAGAAGATAGGGAAGAAGGTGGATCTTCAGGGCGGCAAGAGTCACTACATCCCCGACACAATGACCATCTAGACAACCTCTAGTCATTAGACTTACGTTAAATTAGATTTAGCTTTATTTTTAGTTAGATTTACGTTTATTTAGATTTACGCTTATTTACGTTAGATCGAGTCCACGCAAGAATTACTTACGGTTTAGGGTTTAGAGTTAGACGAACAGTGAAAAGATCTACTGTGAAAAGATGTTAAGATGAAGTGAAGTGCTACAGCTAGAGAAGAGGCAAAGGGATTTTGTCCACTACATGCAGTATCATGTAGACGTGGGTGTCTAGATTTCTTGTACCCACAAATATAGGTATTGACCAATAAAGACGAGATTATAACCCGGTGGTTCTGATCTCCGTGCACCTCTAGACCGAGGTGTGCGGGGATTGGACATGACTAGAGAATGTGAGGTAAAGAGAGAGAGAGAGAGAGAGAGAGAGAGAGAGAGAGAGAGAGAGAGAGAGATAAGACGAAGAATGCCAATAGAATATTAAATTTGTTGTCTAGGTTATAAGTTTTTTATCCTCATTATGAGTAGCGACGAGGATGTGGGACCGTCCAACCGAAACACCTATCTCTCAACGAGGGTCTTATGTCCTTGTAATCAATGCAAGCATGCTGTGCGACGGACAAGACGTGTTTCTTTGCAGCACGTTCGTGAATTTGGCGAGTTCGATCCATCTATTATAGATCGAGTTGTTGCCAATTATAACTCGTCGGACTCTGACGCTGGCCAACAAGCAGCAATCTTGCAACCCAATAGACGTATTCGCAGGCGCTTTGGTCAAGCAGCATATGTGAGGCCACAAGATGTAGCCTCTGACAGCTCGGGGGATGATCATGCAGAGCACATTCCCAACGAGGCAATGTTTGAGCCCGAGATTGATGAAATGATCGAGACGATCATGGATTCAGAAAGGCTTATCTATGATGATATGAAAAGTGAAGCCGATACATCATTGTATAATGGAGCACGTATGTCTAGATTGAAAGCACTCCTGGTTCTTCTCAACATGCAGGCAAAGTTTGGATGGAGTGACACTAGCGTCACAGCGCTTTTCAGGTGATCTATTACAATTAGTTTACTTTAATAGAACTCATGGTGTATAATGATCTGATAGATTTTTACACGACTGTATCATATTTTTATGTTGTGTAGATTGCTGAAAGAGCACATTCTACCAGCTGACAATGTGATGCCAGATTCCCGAGATGAAGCAAGAAAGATTTTGCGAAACTTGGGGATGGATTACAATTCTATCCACGCTTGTCCTAATGACTGCATTCTTTTCAGAGGGGAATACACAGACATGGAGAAGTGTCCGAAATGTGATTCCGAAAGATATCGAGTAGATCTCCACGGGACAAAAATTCCACAAAAGGTTTTGCGACATTTTCCTTTGCTTCCTCGCATCAAGCATTTCTTCGAATGTAAGTCCATGGCCGCCCTAGCATCATGGCATGAGGAGAATAAATCTTCGGATGGTGTGCTACGAATTCCTGCAGATTGCGCAGCCTGGAAACATATAGATGGAACATGGTCGGATTTTGCCAGGGAAGCTCGAAATTTGCGCTTAGGCCTGGCTATGGATGGCGTAAATCCATTTGGTCAAAGATCAACATCTTACAGTGTATGGCCCGTTGTCATCGTCAACTACAACATTCCCCCGTGGTTGACTACGAAGAAGGGGCACCTATGGCTAAGCTTGATTGTGCCAGGGCGATATAAAGTGGGGAATATGGATGTGTATCTTCGTCCACTATTGGAAGAGCTACAACAATTGTGGATTGGCATAGAGGTGGTGGATATGAGCCGACACACAGGACGACGGAATGCTTTGATCAGAGGTATTCTAATGTGGACCATGCATGACTATCCCGGGCTAACAGAATGCTCAGGTGATCTATTGACACTCCTCTCTCAGACACTGTAAATCTGGTTTTTCCCCATAGTTGATCTATTATCATGTGTATACATGCAGGGCTTCAAACAAGCGGATACAGAGCATGTGTCACATGTGGACCTAGACTGAATGCACGTAGGGCACCCTCACTGAAGAAGCAAATCTACGAAGGTCATCAAGCGTATCTTCCGGAGAATCATGTGTTACGCGACGGCTTTTTGGGAAGAGAGCCACCAAGGATGTCTGCACAAGCATGGTTAGAGCAGAAGGAGATGTGCGATGACGGATTGCCTCCAGGGATGAAGAGACTATCTCTATGGTACGAGTTACCATACTGGCCTCGACTCGTGATCAATCACTTGCTCGATCCAATGCACATATTCAAGAATGTGGGTAATCTACTATGGGACCATTTGACCGGCAAGAAAGATACTTTGGGAGCCAGAGTTGACCTTAGAAATGTGGATCGTATGGAGCAATATTGGCCGCAAACAGCGTCTGATGGATCGATAAAACTTCCTAAAGCACCATGGATTTTCACAGGAGCCCAAGAACGCAAAGTAAAAGAGGCCATTCGATCTTTGCGGACCCCCACGTGCGTAATGCACTCGCTCCGAACGTGTTTTACTAAAGAAGGAAAGCTTACCGGTTTGAAGTCACACGATTGGCATAAAATGTGTCAGGTACGTTCATAGTGGACTTTAATATCATTGCATAAAATGTAGACTTTAATATCATTGCTGCACATACTTTACAGTTTATTTTACCGGTTGCCATTGAGGGATGTTTGTCTCTCGACATCCGTAACACAATCTACAAACTTGCAAAGCTGGTGCAATGGATCTCACAAAAGGAGATCGACGTAGACTCCATACCATTCGCCAAACTAAATGCTGCGGAGCTTGTGTGCATGTTTGAGAAACATTTTCCTACTACAATGCTAACCATTCAGGTGCATCTTCTTATTCACATAGTTGATGAGGTGGAAATAGCTGGCACAGTTCATTCCAGATGGATGTTCTTCTTAGAGCGTTTCATGAAAACGCTTAAGGGATATGTGCGTCAAAAGGCACGTCCGGAGGGTAGCATGGCAGAAGGTTGGTTGGTATCAGAGTCCCTAGTGTACATTGGAGAGTGGCTAGACGGATTTGATAAATCCCGGGACACGCTATGGCGAACCATAGATGATGAGCGCATATCTGGGATTGTCATGTGCAATCTCGGTGTTGAGAAGAAGATGACGGAAGATCTAGAGGCTAAAATCAACCGATTTTGCATGCTTCACAATCCAGTGATGCAAAAGTGGATTTCACAATATGAGGATGCAAAGCAAGAGCGACAAAGGGCACGAATCGAGTGGAGACGGGGAAGACGACCACCGATGCACTATCCAGCGGTTCTGGAGAGCCTACCAACCTTCATGAGCTTAAGATGGTTGCACAACCAATTGAAAAGCGCACAACAATGCGGTGACGAAGTGACTGAAGAAGAGTGGGAGTACTCTCGGGGTTGCGCGACCAAGGTAAGTTTGCAATGTACGACTAGCAAGTGACTATTTATAAACGTTTGAACGGCCACTATAATCTTTGTTCGTTGTAGTATAAGTCATACACAGCAGCATGGTGTAAAGGTCGACATTTTAGGGTGGAACGAATCGACAAAAAGCGTTTTACTCAAGATTGTGGAATCATGGCAAAATTTGAACAGTCTAGTCGACGACGTTCCTCTGATGCAGATCCCGTGGTGGCGGAACTCACTTACTTCGGCACGCTGCAAGAGATTTTGAGGATCGATTACAGAGGATTTTTTGTCGACTTGTTCGACGTGCAATGGTTCAAGATAATCATGGAGGGTCGAAACGCTACTGTGCGTAGAGGAGAGTCTGGTTTTCTTGAGGTGGATTCTACTAAGAAATGGACTGACCTAAGAGACACTTTCGTACTACCCGAGCATTGTGAACAAGTAAGTATATAAATAGTTAACATCCCCCTTTTACAAGTTATGTGCTTGAAAGCTCTCATGTAAGTTATGTGGCTTTGGCAGGTAGTATTTCATCCTACAAAGTCTACATCAAACTGGTGGTACGTCATAGAGTTAGCCCCTCGTAGTGCAAGGACGTATGAAGGCTACCATGTGCCAATCACAACGACATCAATGGAGGAGATCAGAGAAGATGCTCAATCAGAAGCCGCTGCGGTGGTGCCAGACGAGCATCAAGATGCTACTGCTCTATATGGGGTGCATGCAGAGGAGCTACAAAATGAAACAGAGGATATGTGTTTAAACGGAGAGCTCTATATAGATATAGGAAGTTATGCTGAGTTATGCGAGGATGAGAGAGAGATCTCTTAAAGCCACAAATATTGTATTTGAACAATTTTGCTCCGTGCTGTAAAAGCTCTAGCTCTCTAAGTAGCTTCCATGCTGTGTAACGCTCTTTTCTACTCGCGCTCACATCTTTTGATTGAAAATTCTGAGTTTTCGACTTGCCTCTTCTACCACTCGATTCATTGCGTCATTGTATTTATATGCGTCATTACGTCATTGTATTTAATGGTCTTTGCGTCATTGTCTACTCTATTCATTCAATATTAAGTTTAAATATTCGTGTGTTTAATGCAGGTATGGATGATGAGGAGTTTCTTTCTTCTTTGTCACCGCAGCAGAGACAGTGGTACGTGGAGCGTCATCGCTCTGGCGCATCATCGCGCGTTCCTACACCATCCGCATCTCCCTCTCTTTCGGAGCATTCGGCGCGCTCCGAAGCTTCGGCGTCGACGAGACGAGCGTCACACTCTTCTAGACACCGGCGCTCTAGTGGTGGCGGTGGCGGTTGTTGTGGGGATTCCGCCACCGATGCCTCCACACCGCCTCGTGTTCGACGAGGCTCTTTACCCTCCCCTTCTTTGCCCGCCCCCACACCAGCCACAGCATCGCCGTCTACGCCAGGTTTTGCACGGCTGACTGTTCCTAGAAGCTACACACCTCTACCTACTCCGCCAGGAGCCACCCCACTCGACACTCCTCGCTTCGGGGCCCAGACGCCGGTGGAGACACCTGACGTCCGTACCCCCATCGACACGCCGCTAGAGACCCCTGCCGGGACACCCAGGTTCACGCGTCACCGGCCAGAGGGCTTGCCTTACTCCGTCGACATCAGCGGCGGCATCATCATGGATGATGACGGCAAGAAGGTGATCTCGCGCATGCGTGGTCTTTGCTCTCAGCTGTTTAGACACTATATACTAAACAAATGGAGTGAAGTACCAAGTGATTTAAAAAACAGAGTCATCAGCATACTTCATGATGAGTTTCCCGTTCCAACACGGGATCAGCGCTTCAATGAAGACCTGATGAAGATTCGAATGCGCGAATACTGCAAACACAAGCGTTCCGAAGTGCAAAAAGCAATCAAGAATGGGTGGAATAGGCCAGATTGGCTGGCCAAAGAAGATTGGAAGAATGCGAAGAAAGCAGCGCGCGAGAATCCCGACAAGTGGAAGCAACAAAAGGATGCAGCCAGAGCGCGAGTAGAGGCAGGGAGCTCGCACCACTTGGGGAGCGGTGGATGGGCATCATTTGAGGCCGATTTTGTAAGTCTTTTCACATTGCTCTTTATGCATGTTCGATAGTTTAGGGTTTATGAGTTTTTTAGTTCTAACATAATGAAATCTTTGTATGTTTTGACAGTGGTCGATGACAGGACGTGATCCCACACCGTACGAGCGCGAGTACGCAGGCAGGAAGGGCTTAAACGCCCTGATGGACATTCTCAGTTCTCGCAGCGGCATGGTTAGTATTAGGGTTTACTCTTTTTTATTTTTTGTATTGTTTTATAAATGTCGTTATATGTTTATACTTACTGAAAACTGTCTTATTTTCTTTTTTTGCAGAATCCGACAGATACGCCGCTTGGACGCGATGAGACGTCTGATTAGACGACGTCAGTTTAGCCGTATCTAGATAGCATTAGTTTAGGGTTTCTCATAGCTTATGTATCATGAGACGGATTTTATACGTCTTTTTGAACCATGTATATTATTACATTTGTCACCGCAATTCCTTTTGCCAATCAATTCTTTATGCCTATGATGTTGTACAATTGTCATTATTACATTTGCCAATCAATTCAGTTTGTCTATGATGTGTACAATTGTCAATTTTGCAAACAATGCGTCTTGTGGGTGACTATTTTGGGTCTATTATTTACCTTTGCACTTTTTTTAAAAAGTGAATCAAGTACAATATGGTTGATGGGTGGCAGGCATTCAATGTCCTGCCACCAAAAAAATATTCTCTCAGGCGTCGCTATATGCGTCGCTATTTATGGCTCTGTAGCGTCGCTATATGCGTCGCTATATTCTTCTGTGAAAGCGTCGCTATAAGCGTCGCTATAGTCGTCGCTATGAGCGTCGCTATATAGCGACGTCTATAGCGACGCCTATAGCGACGCCTATAGCGACGCTCATAGCGACGCTCTCGTAGCGACGCTTTTAGCGACGCTTATAGCGACGCCGGGGGTTATAAAAACCCAGTGTATTTCCGTCGCTAAGAGCGTCACAAGAGCACATAACCTCTTGTAGTGACTGCACTCACATGATAATTTTTAAATTTTGGTCCTAGAGGCTGTATTTGACCTTTGAGAACGAGAAAGGAATCTCTCTCTCTCTCTCTCTCTCTCTCTCACACACACACACACACACACACACACACACACACACACACACACACACACACACACACACACACACACACACACACACACACACACACACACATTCCCTTCGATGCGAGATAGGGTGTTGGGGCAATGGAGAAGAGTCAAATCAATTGTGCATAAATTATGCTCATTGCAAGTTCCAGAGTCTGAGTACCAGAGTGCTCAGCTTTTGGTCACATCCGCACTTTATTCTCTCACATTTGCAGCAATGACTTAGACCTACACACTTTCCTCTCCTAGCCACAGTGTGGGCTCTCCATTGCGACTCTCATCACCACAGTTTTGGAGCATCGAGAGTCGCTCATCACTCAAACACATACCACATCACATGTAACTTTGGTCCCATAGGTCATATTTGACCTCCAAGGACGATAATAAAATCTATCTATCAGAAGTAGACTCACTCTGATGTTAGAACTCTCTTCTTCTTCTTCTTCTTCTCTATCTCTCTCTCTCTCTCTCTCAACAATAAAAACTTAAAAGTCCATCCACATCTCTCTCTCTCTCTCTCTCTCTCACACACACACACACACACACACACACACACACACACACACACACACACACACACACACACACACACACACACACACACACACACACACACACACACACACACACACAACAATCAAAACTTAAAGCTCCATCCAGGTAAACCAAAATTTTGAGAAATGGTACCGTCTGGTCGACAAAATAATTTTCCATCTCCATATATTCAAGCACTACTTTGTAGCTAATCAATTTTTTATAAACTCCATTGAATCTTTCCAAATGAAGATTTGAGGGATGGCATCTGCAAGGAATTTGAGGACCTGAAGGACATCCACAATATTTGCATAGGGCATTTGACGGTAGAGGATTGGCGACATTTGGATTCAGCTATTAGGCATGGAGGCCCCAATTCTTCGGCTCAAGCACGCTTACACCCTTGCGTTTGGTTGTGTCCAATGACCCTCCGGAATGGGCAAGGGGTCGAGCCACCGACGGAGCCATGGAAGTCACAACTTTGAATCAAAAATTTCCATCTCAGTGTGTGTGGTGGGGGCCTTATATTATAATCATTTAAGCAAAAACCCCTTCAATCAGTCTGCGGATTGATTTGGGGCATTCTTAGATCCCACATTTTGCAGTAAACTGGGTAGTGCAGATTTGGTACAAAGCGGATGAGAATGGGGACCAATAGAGAATTTTAAGGCTTACTAATGACGTCGTGTAAGTAGCTGGTGGTGGACGAGCACACAATTAAGTAGGTGCATGGGCTCCCACCATCTCTTGATCGCTCTCTTGCACGATGCCTCCTCTATCCCCGCCATCGCTCTCACCTCCAATTCCGTTCACTTGCAAGCCCTGCGCGCCATCACTAAGGACTGCATTACCTACACTAGCACAGCACAAGCGCCGGTCAACTATCCTGCCAGATGCAGCTCCATTAATAGTGCAGACGAAGAGTTATTTCCTCAGATCAAGCTAAGTCTCGAAGCACAACACGTCGTGGAGAAGCTTTCTTGCTTTGAAGCAAGGTGTTTGGGTTATCGGTTTGTTGGCCCCGAGCACTTGCTGCTGGGACTACTTAGAGAAAGGGAATGTAGCGTTGCCATCTCTATGTTAGACACACTTGGAGTTTATTATATTCGTGTCAGAAGTGAAGTGATCCAAATGATGGCCCTATACGAAGATATTGAAGCACTTGACATGCTCGATCGCGGTACCACTGCAAACACTCCCAATCGATATTTTAGGCGGAAGAAAGGCATCTCTATATTCCCGCCTGAGGGTATCACCATCACTCCCGCCAGCAATAAAAGACACAATTTTCATGTCTTATTTGCATGCTTTTGCTACTGACCTCACAAAGCTCGCAAGACAAGGTATGCTCGACCCTGTCATTGGTAGAAAATCTCAAATCGAGCGCGCAATCCAAATTCTCGGCCGGCGGACTAAGAACAATCCATGCCTTGTGGGCGAGGTTGGCGTGGGAAAGACTGCCATTGTGGAGGGCATTGCACAAATGATCGCTTGCAGTGCAGATGTCTCCCAGGCTATAGCTGGAAAGAGGATTTTCAGCCTGGACATTCGATCACTTTCTGAGGTAGCCCTTGCTCCATTTCTACACCCCCTCAGTACACAACAACAATGATAACCCCCTCACACAGCAGAAACGCCTCGCTCTCAGTTGATAGCTCTCGCACAATGACTCTCTCTCTCTCTCTCTCTCTCTCTCTCTCTCTCTCTCTCTCTCTCTCTCTCTCTCTCTCTCTCTCTCTCTCTCTCTCTCTCTCTCTCTCTCTCTCTCTCTCTCTCTCTCTCTCTCTCTCAGTTTTTTTTTTAAAACTCTCTGAAAGAGCGCGCGCGCGCTCTTTCAGAGAGTTTTTTTTAAAAAAAACTAAGAGACCAAACCCCCATATTCTCTCCAACCATCTCTGCTGTAAAACTCTCTCTCTCTCTCTCTCTCTCTCTCTCTCTCTCTCTCTCTTCATTTAATTATCATGAGCAGGACCGAGTCGCGAAGCCAGAGTTGGCCGAGTAGGGGCTGCCTACAGAGGTTGCCTAGATGGGGCGGGTCTGCAGAATTGAGAGGGCCGAGCCTCGCATGGAAAGGTGAAAAGGGACGCCTAAAGGAGGCCGCTAGAGGTGGCGGGTTGCAGAGGAAGGAGAGAGAGAGAGAGAGAGAGAGAGAGAGAGAGAGAGAGAGAGAGAGAGAGAGAGAGAGAGAGAGAGAGAGAGAGAGAGAGAGAGAGAGAGAGAGAGAGAGAGAAAGAGAGAGAGAGAGAGAGAGAGAGAGAGAGAGAGAGAGAGAGAGAGAGAGAGAGAGAGAGAGAGAGAGAGAGCATATTGTTTTTTCAACTTGACATTGGCGTGATGTGAGGGACTGTGAACGCGTTTTGAAGGTGCCCCCGCCCTTTGTTCCCGCATGACCTTGGGACCGCTCTTCCTTTGCACGTCATTGTAGGGTCATATATGATGGCACATAATGATTCATGGATCCAAGAGTTTGAAGATGCAGTCTGGCTTGTAGAGGATATAGCAGCCTGCATTGCAGAGCGCAACTCCGAAGCCCCCGTTGGCAGTGGGTCCTGTGCTGCTAACAATTCCCGCCTTGTTTTTGCCACAAGCTAGTAATACATTGCTCTCTCTTTGACCTCCTATGCTCACTCAGTCATCTCTTAGTGATATTGCATGTTTGTTCTTTTGAAACTTTGTGTTGTGGTTGTCTGTGAATCCAAAATTGCCTCACTTACTAATGGATCCCTTAAAGTTGTCCATGTGCTCAATGGCACTCTGATCGTATATGATTGCTTGTTGTGTCTTGACTGCAGACGGAATATCACCATGCTTGGTACCCACCTTGACAGCCTTCAATCCCTCTTGAGCAATCCTTCCCTCACCAAATATTTGAATGAAAAGGACTTAAGCAAACAACAAGACAGATTTCTGAGTCTTCATTCTAGGATGAATCAGATGTCAAACAGCCTAAATTCCTCCCAAGCTTCTAACAGGATTAATTTATTGGGTCAGGATGGGAGAGGGGAACCTAAAGAGAACAATAGAACAACACTCTTAGATAACTATGGAATTGCTCGGCTTCAATGACAGTCTAACACATCATGCGGGAGCAAGATGATGACCTTTTGAATCATGAAGAGACAGTGACAAGCACAAAAAACATTGCCTTGGCTGTAAATAAAACGTTGGATTTGCACACAAAGCTTTTGGATAATTTAGATGACGACACAGATAGAACAAATACACAATTGAACGCTATGCAGAGGAGGCTAGGCGTACTGGGGCAGAAGACAAGCAGTGGGTGTTCAGTGATGTCCCTCATCTTGATGGTTCTTCTGATTGTGATACTAGCCCTTGTCATAATTGCGTTGATTCGATATTTGTGAGGTATGCTAGCCCTCGTCATAATTGTGCTGATCGGGTACTGTGTGAGGTGTCTTTGTGCGAGCAAAGGATTGATGGTGAGGTTTCAGTATGTGACCCTTTGGAATTCACAAGCTGTTGCTGACTTCTAAAGTGACTGCTGGCAAAAACAAATTTGACAAATAAGTAATGCATGTAATCATCATGTCCTATGATTCTATCAAAGCCGCCTCAACATTGACTATGGTCGGTGATTCAAAAGGAAGCTGTAACATAGCGTGTGTGTATGCTATGGGTAATTTCTTGTTTGGAGGACCACCTTTTATCAAGGCTGAACTACTTTTTGCCTTCTGTGTAAGCAAAGATTGGTATCTGGTTTGTTAATACCGAATACCCAGCAAGACATGAGACGTCTTATTTTGTGATGTTTGTCTTGAATTAGAGTAACGGATTAGTTTTTTCTTTATAGAGAGAGAGAGAGAGAGAGAGAGAGAGAGAGAGAGAGAGAGAGAGAGAGAGAGAGAGAGAGAGAGAGAGAGAGTTATTTCATGCACCATGTGGGGTGCCTGGCATTTTCTAAAAATAAGAGGGAGAGGGAGAGTCAACGGGCATTTTTGAAATCGAAAAGGACATGATATTAAGCTGAGACACATTTTTCCCAAACACCTAGGACGATGCCTTTCTAGAAAATTCTAGGCATATAACTCTATAAATTTTTGTTGTTGTCTTTGTAAATTGATTAAAAAATTCCTATATTGGTCAATTGAGAAAAACATGATTTTATTGTAACAAAAGAAGCCTTTCATAATTAGTTATGGTGTTTGTCAGTGATGTGTAGTGTAAGAAGGGTGTCTTTGTATGAAGATCACAGCCTTGTAGAGTATAGATAGGACAAGACGACATGGAAAAGATGATTGGTGTATAAATGAACTAATGAGGTGCAATAAATTGCTATCAAATTGATGCGTCTAAGATGAGGAAGGATGCACATGCTCTCAAGTATAAAAAATGACAATCAAGAACCAAAGTACTAGACATAGGAGCACTACAAATGACCTTACAAAAAGAAACTTACGATGACTTGAACATTAAGTACAGGGCTAGAGCTCTTATTATTCTATCAATCTTACTTTATGCTCAAACATGTGAAGCCCAAGCGCGCCTAAGAGAGAAGATAATATTTTCAAATATTGTGTTTATTTTCTTAAAAGTAAACTTTGATGTTTTGGAATTTAGGAGGTAATCTATTCATGGATAACCCTTTTTGTTGTGGTGCATGAATATATAACAAATGATAAATGATCTATTGATGATAAAATTTACTATATTGTGTCCAAACACTTGCTCGGGTTTGTCCTTGCTCGGAAAAAATCTCTCGGTGCATGGTAACACTCTCATTTTATAAGCCCTATTAAGAGCGGGTTTTGTCCTTGGCTACTCATGCTCATCCTTGTAGTAGCATCACGTTCTGGCATGATCTATGCTCGCCCCTCTCAGCTCACATTGGAAGCAATAAACCAATTCAAAAACACACACACACACACACACACACACACACACACACACACACACACACACACACACACACATGCGCGCATGCACACACACACACACACAATACCATTTTTGGCTATGATTTACAATCCAACTATAATCTCTAGATATAAATTTTTGCATCAGTCAGAAATTTGCAATTAAGTAAGTACTCTTTCTATACATGCACATGGGGCACACGCACATGGCTAGGGCCCGCATAATGTGGCTATGATATACAATCCAACTATGATCTCTTGATATAAATTTTTGCAGCACTCAGGGAGCTGCAATGAAGTGAGTACTCTTTCTATACATGGGGAACACACACATGGCTAGGCCCTGCACAAGATGGCAGCACATGGAAATGCATGTGATGAGCACAAACATATTTAAAAATAGGTGAATTACACATACTATTGTTATACAGCCTTTAACTTGCATCAGATCAACCTCTGTTGAGAATCGAATGCCATAAAAGATAATCCTTTTCACAGAAGATCTCAACTTCGCGCGCATCCTGTAGGGTTCTTCATCTCTCTCTCTCTCTTTCTCTCTCTCTCTCTCTCTCTCTCTCTCTCTCTTACACACACAGACATGCTCTTAGGCTAGAGATGATGCCGATATGCACGTGTGCACGTGTGCACACACACACACACACACACACACACACACACACACACACACACACACACACCCTCTCGCCCTTATGCAGATACGAGGCAAACACTTGAACGTCAAAAAACTGCTCCTGATATCGTTAGCTCGCTATCTGCAAAATCATTGTAGGCTCTCTCTCCTCGTATTTTCACACTCACATGCACACATGATCCGGTGGTGCAACCTTTCTCCACTCAAAAGCTGAACACCATTCTCGATGAACGTGAATCATCAAACCCTTATGATCCATCGGGTACAGACAAGGAATTATCATCATATAGGTAGGTGCATCTGCACCTACTCAGTAAAATTGGAAGTAGTATATGCTTGTAGTTTTCTGTGAATTACATTTTGATAAATCCTTCTTTTTTGATGGTGATACATTCAGCAAATAGAAATAGAGACGTGAGACTTACCAGGACTAGGTTGTGATAAATGTCCCACTTGAATTCTTGCATCTAATTTGTATGTTATCACATTTGAGAATCAGGGCTTTAGTGACATAATAAGGATTAATAGTTTGAAAATAGAAAACATAAAATATCTTTTTAGATGCCTTCAACCTCATGTGAGGGTCTCTTGCAAGATGGAAGTCTATGGGTGATTTTGAAAAAGTAGTCGATTTACAAACAGAACGCTGGCAATTTTTTTGGGATTTGGCATACCCTCAGGAAGATATTTGTACTTTTAGGATGTTCTTAAGAGTGAAATTTAGTACTGATATGTTAACAATGACTAACTACACACTCCAAAGGTTAGTGAGTGATAATCATGGTTCATAACAAGAAAAGATTCAAGACACGTTTTCCATTTTTTCGTTCTCCCAAGCTCCCTTTCTTTTACAAACCTTGTCAGATCCTATCAGTGGCTCATGGACTACCCTCACACCACACTGCAATGCAATCAATTATATGAGTGAAGCCTTCCAAATGCACAAGCACACGCACAGAAGCACACACGTAGTCTCCTATAACTCAAATTGAAAGGTTCTTCATGTTGTCTCGTGGAGGTGCATGAGACCATCTGATGCGAAAGATCAATACATTGCTGATATTATTGGTTTCTTAGCAGCATCAATTCTTGTTGATATTGTTGGTATTGCATAAGCGTGCTTATGACAAATCATCACAAAGAATGGATTTGCTCAACTAGCTTTAAGGTCATTATTTTTGGAATTCCTACTATTTGGCTTTTTTAATTCTTATGATTATATGAGGGTGAGCTTGACTATATTAACACAAACTTGAGGTTTGGCATTGGATGATAATTTGGAAATTTAGGATCTATTTTGTATTTAATGATAATTTACTGTTTTTTTGAAGGATTGTTGTCCCTTTGTGATGATCAGTTGGTTAGCTTGTTTGATCAATTGGAAGGATACTCAGGCTCATCTGCGAAATGTTACGGATATATCTTGGAAGCATATTGTTTCTTGTTCTTAGAGAAATTAACACATCTTTTCTAGAGTAGACATGCATTTTATGAGAAATTGTAGGATTGCTTTTGATTTGGGAAGTTATAGTTTCTTATGGCTGGTGCCGACCTTTTTCACATTCAAGGTGGTAGAAATATGATTGTAACCTTATGGTTGTATCTGATTATACTCTCTCTCTCTCTCACACACACACACACACACACTTATCTAGCTGAAATTTACTTTGAAATTAGTTCAATGAATGGTAAAAGAGCCTTAATCCTCAAGTGGGGGTCTCGAATGAGATGGCAATAGACTGGACTTTTGAGAATTGATCCAATTTACAAAGGAGACGTTGTCCGGTTTTTTCTAGAATTAAATGATGTAAACCTTAGCATAAATAAATGGCTCAAACTTAATATTACATCTTTGTTATGGTGTTAGTTTTTGTTGTAATGTTTGACACCAATAACAAGGGGAGGGAGTCGTTGATACCTGTCTTCCCAAGTAATGTCAGTTCTGATAGGCTTGCGTTTCTTGGATGGTGACAGGTAAGAGATTCTTTCCTTGGGATTACAACGGCAACTGCAGCAATAACAGAAGATCCTCCAATGTAACAGCTAGATCCTTCTCCATGTTGATGTAGGGGACGCTCATCTCAAAGGGTAGACACACAGAGATACAACACTAAGATATTAATTTGTAATGATCAAGTATCAAATTTTTGATCTAATTGACTATATTATCCATTAGATACAGAATGTTGCACTTACAACATCTAAAGAAAGTGTTTGACTTGTTCTGGCAAGATAAGTTATGTGCCAAGGAGTCTAAGCGTGATTTTCTCAAAAAGGAAACTCACTATTTGCTGCATGTGATTTTAGCTGCTACATATGGATAAATCCAAAGTGGATTCCATTAGGAGAAGGCCTTCTATAGGGGTAAAGGCATTACACCTCTACTCGCGACTGGGCAGTCGGCCGCCCACTGTTGTGTATCTTTCCTTATTCTTCATATACCAAAGGAATAAGGAGCTCCTCATGATTCTGGAGGCTTGCTCCACCCACACAGTTCTCTTCTCTTCTCTTTCCCACACCGCACAGTAGTTTTAACATGGTTTTGTGCAGTTTATGCTATGTATGCATATGCGGATATAGCTTGAGCTAGGTATGGCTCATATGTAGCAAGTTCATAGGTTTACATGGTTTTTGGACACGTGTACTTGTCTATAGAGCCATTTGTTCATGAGTGAGCTATTTTGCTAGGGTTTTTGGTAGTTCATGTATACCATTTGTGGATCTGTTTACTGAGACACGAAGTGTTTGTTTTCATGCGGTTTTGGGGAGATTTTTTGAGTTTTTACTTAGTTTTCAGGGAAAATTTTGCATTCTTTTTCCTAGAGCCTCACCATTTTCTATATGTATATGTAGTTCTACTGTTTGATGGTTTAGTGGTTGAGTTTGACTCCCACTTTGACAGGTTTTGTTAGCTTGACCATAGTTAAGTGTTCTTGTACCCATTCTCGTAAGAGCGAGAGTTGCATATGCTCATGTGGCTACAAATTATAGGCAGTCATAGGCTTGCATGTTTTTGCAGATTTGTACAAGTAGTTTTCTTGTGGGATGCATTTTGAGTGTGTTTGCTCACTACTTGCTATATGTTTATGCGCTTTATGCTTGGTTGAGTTGTTTTTCCCAGATTGTATGTCAACAGATAGTAGATTGTGGAGTTGGTTTTATGCATATGCAAGCATAAATTTTGATGCGATTGATCATGTTTTTCATGATTGTGTGATGGTTGATTGATCTTCCAATTTGTGGCCAGTTTGGCACAGCCTATGATTGAGATTTTGCTTGAGGTTTGCTCAAGTTATAGGGGAGAACCTACTAGTTTTCTCCTAGGATTTCTCACCATAGTTTCATGGCATCCATATGGCACACATGTGTGATAGTTTAGAGTCGACAATGATGACTCATGAGCGACGAAGATCTCATAGTTTTTGATACTTGCATAGTTGGCATTGTGGTCACTTAGGGCATATTAGGTGCCATTGTTTTAGATGTATGAGGTAGCAACGTAGATGTATACAAGATGTAGATAAGGTTTTGATACATGCTAGAGAAGTGGCTTCATATACGAATGATGATGATGTCACGTTTGTCTTTAGCGCTCATCCTGCTTACATGTCTTTGAGAGGTGACACTTCTCCACATTGGTTGCTAGATGAGGGTGCATTTTTCCACGTCATACCACATTAGGAGTGGTTTAGTACTTTTTCTAGCGAGAGCTTTGGTTGTGTGCACTTGGTTGGTGTTTGCCATTGTAGATGCAAGAGATGTTTGCTTATCATTACCAAGTGGTGCATACATGCTACAACATGTGCGTTATTTTTCTTAGCTGATTTAGAGTTTGATCTTAGTGAGACAATTAGCAGATTGTGGATGTCAGACACTACTTAGAGAGCAGTCTTTTTAGATGCTTTTCCGATTGTTAGTGATTGCCAGGGGAGCTCACAGTGGCTTGGTATATCCTACACATGTATCTTAGGTACAAGGCGACATAGTCTCGATTTTGTTTTTGGCATGCATTTAGCAAGAGATGAGTTGTGTCTCCTTTTTGAGTGAGCTCCATCATGCTCACGAGACAAAGCATTTAGCTGTGCAGGACATGCTAGTAGACTCTTTAGAGACATAGGTAGAGCAATAGTGCTCTAGTGAGACACAACAAGTGTCATTGGAGGCTATGCAAGCAAAGGTGGAGCAAGTCTGCTCCCTAGAGACACATGCAAAGATGAAGGACATGGAGTTATTTGATATGCTCATGCTAAAGGCTGATGAGTTGATTCCAAGATGCAATGGTTCCGCTTATGGGTGAGACAGACATAGCCATACTAGTGTTGGCAATAACACATCCATACACGATGAGTAGTTCTGATAATGAAATACATGTAGATAGCACAGGGGAGGATAGGACAACCAAGTTTGCACAGATTTTGTCAGCATTCGAGTGTCTCATGTATAACCTATAAGTATCAAGGCCCGACCTAGTAGTTGCAGTGGGAGCTATTTTCAGTAGGGATTCTCAATCATACGGTGATTGGCACTAGCATGATGCATTGTGGAGAATTTTAGACCATACAGAGTTGTTTGTGGGATTTACATACAACTCTGGCATGGATACACATGCTCGCCTATCACTAGAGCCAATATGGTTGCATGTAGATCAACTAAGCAAGCCAATGGGCATAGGTTGAGATAATTTCTTAGCATTTTATTTGTACATACTAGTAGCTTAATGAGTAGCAATCACTTATCGATGCAACACCTTTAAGTGGGAGTTTGTTGGGGTGAAGACGTTATGCCTCTACCTGTGGCCGAGCAGCCGGTCGCCCACTACACATCTTTCCTTATTCTTCATATACCAAATAATGAGGAGCTTATCACCAATTTGGAGGCTTGCTCCACCTACATAGTGCTCTCCTCTTCCCTCTCCTACACCACATTGCCCCGCACACACACGCATCCGCACTATGTGCACTTTCACCTTCTCCAAAAAGTTTGGAAGAGCTATAGATTTTCTTGGGATTTGTAGGTTTGTACCGACGCTCTCTTAAAAAATATGCTCATATTGTTGTTCCAATGATGGACCAATTGAAAGACAAGGGGAAAATATTTCAGTGGGGAGAATCTCAACAACAAATTTTTAATGCTCTCAAGGACGCATTAGCTATAGGTCCTATCTTAGCAATTGATTCAGCACAACATAATTATTCTGCTTACAAAAGAGAACTCTACAAAATAGCATCTTCTTTGAAAACATGGTGACATTATTTGTATGGAGCTCAATTTGAGATTGTGTTGATTATGAAAGTATAAAATATTTGAAGGTCAAAATCCCAAGTCAACTGAGATTCTTCAGGAGTATGATGCAAAGCTCCACTATCATAAAGGATGATACAATGTGGTAGTCGATGCGCTTAGTTGTATGCTTGAGATAAACTCTCTTCTTTTCACAAAGCTTTGAAATGAATTTTTGGAATCTCTAAAACAAAAATATGAGCATGATGAAATATACTCCAAAGTGTGGAGCCGTGTGAAAATGACGAATCCTTCTCACTCCAATGTTGGTAGTGTGTCTTTAACCTCCATACCCAGTTCTCCTCTTGTAAAGTGTGGGTTTTGGCATAAAGTCTGAGTGAAGGAGGGAAGAGGGGGAATTATCCCACATGTAAAGGAGTCAAGTTGTAGAGCTACTTAAAGATCATTTTGATGAATAAACAACACAATTCAAGTTTGCACTACATGCTGGTCTATGGTGAGCCTGTGCTAAGCTAAGTCAATACTCAAGATTGTGTTTATGAGTCCAAGCTAAAATATCTTGGAACCTAATTCACTTGAGTGATAATTTTTCTTACACACACTCACACACTTGCACCATGTTTCTCTTTCATTCACCCTAGCTAACAGAATCCCATTCCCATCAAGTGCATTAGGAAAAATATGAACCCTCTAGGGGCCCTTTGGGATTAAGGTTAATTAGAGGTCAACCAATGAGAAGAGGGTGGTGGACACACTCTATGCCCTCAAAAATGTAGGGGGACAAAGTAGTCTTACACTTTTTAAATGGGCTCTTACCTAGTGAGAAGGTGGGGTGGGGTGGGGTGGGGTCGGGGTGGGGGGGGGGGGGGGGGGGGTGGGTGGGCCATATGGAACCTCCAACTTCCCTCCTTTTTGATCCGGTTTTGAAAAAAATCCCAAAAATTTGAAATTTTTCAAAAATTTCAAAACTCAAATTTCATCTTCTGAAAACCCCCCTAAAACTATTTTATGGTCAAAAAAGCATTTTTTGATCTCAAAAAGTCAAAACGTGCATCCAAAAACCCTAAAATTCAAAATTTTTTAAAAACTTAAAAAAATCTTTTTTTTCTATCCAGAGCTCCCCCAAAAGTAGTTATCAGGCAAAAAGAGATTTTCTCTCTCTAGAACCCCTTTTCCAACCCCTCCTTGGTTGCAACCATCACACTCATCCTCTACTCCAACACTCTCTCTCTTTACACCATCTCCATTGCTACAGCAAGGAAGCTCCTCTCTCCTCCCCTACCACCTTCCATTGCCACACCAAGCAAGGCTTATCCACCTTCTTCTCCCAGTGCCACACCAAGCAAGGGTTGTCCACCTTCGCCTCCCATTGCCACAAGGGTTGACCATTTTCTCATATCACTTTATCCCACCTACATTGTAGCAACAAGCAAGGTTCTTCTCCTCCTCCTAGTTTGCTTTGCTCAACCATGGCCAACTCTACTTCGCAAAGGCGGCCAAAGGATGAGGTCACAGCACTTGCATGCCACAACACTAGAGGTGTAGATGATGAGTGGGTGCCACAAGAGTTCACCAAAGGTGCTTGGGTATACATGCAACCATCTGCTGTTGGCCCTCATCGTGTGCGGAATCGTGCAAACTTGGATCTTCATTGGAAAGGAAAGCTCCTTGGCTTCAAGAACCGCAAAGACAAGGGGACCGTAGCCATTGTGCAACATGTTTTCTCAATGTCAACCATGCACTTGCAACAACCACCTCGATTTCCAACACATTGTAAGTACATGTTTTGAGAATACAAAGCTAGGTGTGAAATCACAGTGTAATGTTATTATGGATTCATACTTAACATTTGTCATGCATTTATAGTCATATTTCCATCCACGTTGGTGGAGGAGCAGCCACTACATAGTCTCTCCGGCACATTCAATGCTATACATGCGGATATTGGAGCAATAATGTTCCCGCATCTTTGCCCAACCAAACTGGTTCAAAGAAGGATTTTCTTCTATTCTCACTCCTATATTGTCCCTACTTCTACACAAGCATTTGGAACGCTTGAACCCATCAAAGTAACTTCCTTATTAAGTATGGAGTGGCCGGTCCCAGATTTGTGGTCGGTAGCATCTTTCAAGCAAAAGATGATAATGGATGCCCAAAACTCTTTGAAATACTCTAAAGCTTCTAGGTCTGTGGGCTTGAGCTGGTGTTTGCCTATTCATTGTTTTGTGCACATTTTTAAAGAGTTTGGATTTGTGGAGACTACCACAATGCTTGTATGTAAAGATGCACATTACGAGGAATTAGGAAGGCTTTTAGAAGAGGACTGGGGTTTTGTGGAGGGCATGCACAATGGGGACCAGTACCGTTGTAAGGTTCGAGCTTCAGGTATTGGAATGCGCTATTTGAAATCCCGCACCTCCTTGTACATACGATTTCACTATGATCATTGGATGTTCAAGCTTGGAGTGTGGACTCCCTTACAGAGTGTAGATGGCACTATTGCAAGCTTTGACATTGCAGTGAAGATGCCCAACGATGCTTTGGAGGCAGTCCAAGTGAACAAGCATTGGACTCTCAGTAATGTTCGAGAACATTTGGTTATTATGGGTTTTGAGGCCCTTCAACAAGCACAATTTCGTTTACAAGGTCACAAGGTGAGAATCCTTCCACCACATTTTCAATACATCATGGTTTGTCGATCATTAGACGCTTATTGTAATGAATGTCCGCAGATTGGGAAGAGAATGGAAGACAAATTGAAGCTCGAGGAGAACTGGGGGATAGATGGAACTATGCTATTGATCTTATAACTTTGTAACTCTTGCAATCTTCATATTGATCCCCGCTGTAATCAACATGATTTGCTTCGGCAAATCATGCCTTTAAATATAATTTTTTGCATTGGGATGAGAAATCATTTTTTGGTGAAAGTTTTTTTTTTAATGTCTTAAAAAAAGGGTACATTATAAAAGGGGGGCCACCTAAGTCATTCACTATTTTCACTTTTGAAACTCTTGAGCTCCTCCACTCTCTATCCACACCCCAGGCTAAACATGGATGCTCCCACAGCTTCTGCATCTGTACCCACATCCACCCCTTTGTCACGCTTCATCCTCTTCCTCGAGGACACCAAATACAAAGGGAAGTTGGACCTCCACACCTTTTTTACTCGTCTCCCTGACCTTGACGCCACAGTTTCCCTTCACATGGATGCATTTGAGGAGATTTCTGCGTTCATGGAGGAGCACATCATAAGATATTCTATATCTATCCCCCCACATGCAGGGATCTGGGTGCCTTGCGATCTTTTGCGCTATATACACAAAGGTGATCGCCCATTCTCCAAGCGGTTGCAATGATTCCAAGAAATTGCAACCAATGCAGGCCATTACTTGGACGAGCAAGCCCCTGGGGTGTCAGCGCTCAAGAAGCGCAAGTTGGGGGTGGAGTACCTTTCTCGGCTCGCAACATTTATCTTCTTGGTGAGCGAGGAACCTGATTTGGAGGAGCTCCGCTTACCACACCTTCAAGTTGGGTCCTTTATCAAGGACACCAAGGAGCAGCAGGTTATCCCCATGAACCCTGCAGCGGAAGGAAAAGCACACCAGCTCGAGTACCCTAGGGGTCTTGAGGAAGTGGTTGAGAAATCCATAGTTGCGGCTGGCCCTAGTGACACTCCAGTGCCACTACCACTGACGGATGTGGCTATCCCAGAGGTAGAAATTAGCCGCTTCTCCTCAGTGTTAGTGGATGGGGAGGAGTTTGTGTTCCTGCATGATTTGGAAAAAGCATTTGGCCTGCGCATGGATGAATGCTTGAGCGTGCTATGCAACAGTAGCAAATGTCCCTTAGACAATACGCCAGATCCCCTAGAAAGCAAGCTCTTGCCAGATGGGGACTCTGTTGCTGACACTATTGCAGTTGTATGTGCGAAGGTCCTGGCAGCAGAGCAGTTGCACGTGGCTAATGAAGATTTCCAAGCCACGCAAGCCAAGGTTGAGGCTGCTAGGATGCCTATGCCATTATGCAACCTCCCATCTGATGATCCAAAGCTTGTATCTGTGGTGCATGGGAGCATTGACTTGGATGCAAAGGGCAACAGGGAGGAGGACGACAAGGAGCACGAGGTAAACTATATCCTAATTTTCATGTTACTATTTTATCCTTCGTTGTCTTTTTTCTCAACCTTCATCGGTTTATGACAAGATGTTGTGGAGGTTGATGATTTTGCTGTAAGGACGGGTGGCAAGCGGACGGGCTTTGGACCTCAAGCTTCCCTTGCGCATTACCTCGGACAACTCCCCCCTGGTGATGTGGCCATTATCCATAATGAATTTACTCCCCAAGCCCATTTTATGACTTAGTCGTTAAAAGCTTTGAGCAAGTTTTTGTGTTTGAGTACCATTGCTCAAACTGCGCATCAAGTGTTCCTAGTGCGTAGATCCCTTGTATGCACAGCGTTTGGCACTGGCTTTCGTGGTAAAGTGCTTGCCCAGATAGGGATACATGCTTCCATTGGCTCAACTGACCCAAATGCCATAGCGCAGTCCCTCTTGACTGGGGAGTTGCCTTACGCGCAAAATAGGCGCCAGGAAATGGTCAAAAAAATTCTGAACTCCTCAGATACATGATGTAAAATCACCGTGCTAGAAGGAATAAAAAATATTTGAAATTGTCTCTCTATATTGCAAATTCTTTTCAATCTGATTTGTCAATCTTGAAAATTGTTTCAATTGGTGATATGAATTGTTTTTTTACTTTGTTATTTCAAAGTATGTAATTGCAGTCAATTTGAGTATAATTGTGATTTTTAAGTACCCTAGGGGGTTAGATTAGCCTATAAGGGGCAAAAAATGCCTGGACACAAGGGCGCGCAAATGGCCCATCCATCAGTTTTGGATGGGCCATTTGCGCGCCCTTGTGGCCAGGCATTTTTTTGCCCCTTATAGGCCAATCTACCCCCTAGGGTACTTAAAAAGCACAAATTTATTGCAATGGATTGGTTTTGCATCATTCATTTAAATGCAAGCTTTTTATGGCAATTCCAGTATATGTTCACACTCAAGGACACTAGAAAAGCTCAAATCAATTATGAAATGAAGTTTCCAGCAAACTATCACTTGCTTTAGCTCTACCTACTACACCCTTGCACCAAAAAGTCAAATTACATTGGACAGTTGGTTTCACAATATGTTATTTGTTTTGATATCCTATAAGGAATTCAAAGCTTGAAATGACCAAAAAAAGGTGTCCATAAGGATCCATATAAAATATTGATGCAAAACCAATAGGTTTTAGTAAATTTGGTTATTTTAAGTACCCTTGGGGGTAGATAAGCCTACAAGGGGCAGAAAAAGGCCTGGCCACAAGGGCGTGCAAATGGCCCATCCATCAGTTTTGGATGGGCCATTTGCGCGCCCTTGTGGCCAGGCCTTTTTCTGCCCCTTGTAGGCTTATCTACCCCTAAGGGTACTTAAAATGAACAAATTTACTGAAATTGACTGCAATAACATACAGAACTTGAAATTACAAAGATAATAGAGAGAGTAGACACAACTGTTGATCATATTGTCATTGGAAAGTCAAATCATTACAAAGATAAGGGTGTGCAATACAAAAAGAGGGGTAACTTCGGCTAATGCTCGAAGTCTCGTCGCAATCGTCGTGCAAGCTGCATATCTTTTGGCTGTATTGTCACTCGCTTTGCATGAATGGCACATAGGTTGGTATCTTCCAACACTGAAATGATATGGGCCTCTACAGCTTCTTGAATAGCCTCTAGCGCTATTGCTTGCATTCTATACTGATTTCCATAGCTTTGAAGCACTTCCTTCACAGTGCGAGCAAAGGGGACGCGTCGAATCAAGAGCTTCGTCGTCTTCTAGTAGTGGCGGATTTCTACAAATGCCCTTGCTATTTTTCGGCGCCGCTGCGGTTGTCTTGGGGGCACTTGCACATTTGCTGGCGGGCGGCGTGTAGGCTTCTTGAAAAACTTAGACTTGCGTCTGTTTACATGCTTAGGGGCTGGTTCTGCAGCCTCTTCTGATTCTTCCTCTTCCCTTGGTTGACGATCTTGTCGTGTGGGGAGAGCTCCCTTGCCTTGAGGCAATGTCTTCCCCCCAACGGCCACCCGGTGTGTGCGCGGTATTTTTTCTCGTAGCCATGGTGGCTCACTCTCTAATTCGGTGTCTGTATTGACCACTCGAGTCCTGGATGGTCCTGCTTGTGATTGGGGACACGATGGCTGCTCCCTATCGGACTCTGATGTTTGCTGGCCCTCTGCTTCTCTCCAGCGCTGGGCACGTTGCTTCATTCTCTTTCTAGGTGTTATATCTTGAGGAGGTGGAGATTCAACAGTCCTTGATGACTCTCGTGCCCTACCACCATGCCCACTACCAGAAGAGTTCCTGAAACGGCCAGGTGTTCATGGCCATTTTCTTGTGCCTTTAAGCCATGACGGCTTCTCACATCCTTGGAGGGTGTTTTTGTTGGCAGGTGGATGCTCTTTCGCGGTTTGTTTGGTGCGTGCCATTTCGTTGGTAAGAGCTCACCTGTTCTTAAGAAATGAGTGATTTATGAGAGCATGCAATATTTATAAGGGCCCATTTAAAAAGGGCCCTGTTCACACTAATTTTTTTGAAAGAAGTATTATTTTTTAAATAAACATGTCGCTAAGAGTTGGACCCTGCGTTCACGTTTAGTGACTCGCGCAATATCCACTTTGATCCTTGTCGCACTCTGCATCGCCGCCATGCAGCATGCTTGGTGGGACCTTGCGACATTTGCCACTTGTTGCTATGCTCTTGACGACTCCATTTGCGCACTTCAATAGCAATCTTGGATTGTCGCGCACGCTCCATTGTGAGCTTACGAGCAAATGTTGTGCGAAAAAACCAGTTAAACATCTCCTCCAAATAATTGGATTGCACCATTCCACCACCATGTCGAGTATTTTTGAAGTACACTCCCCTTGCTCGATAATGGGACTTCTCCATGCCTTGAGTGCTAAAAATTTCAAGCGATCCATACTTGTGCATAAAAAATGCACCATGCGCAAACAAGATATGCTATTCACATGAGCAAACGATCCACATTAGTAAATAAAAACAATCCCTTGTAATGAATACACCATGAATGACTTACCATGTAATGTGTGATGTTATTTTCACCCCAAGAAAGGGTGAAGACCTTGGTAAAATCCACCAAAGCTTCTTGAAATCATTGCCGTTGTTCTTCTGTTGTGCTGTTAAGGCTCATAAGCTTGACCATTTTATCAAAATGGGCCCAAACTTGCTTGCGCTTGTTTGCAAGCTCGCCATTTGAATCATTGTCAATAGTAGCTTTGCATAACTCCTTCCAAAGCTTCCAAAGGTTACCTGCCTGCTGGTTGGAGCTGCTTTGAGCATCATATCGACTTGGCTTTCCTTGGGAAACTTTTTTCAAAAAGTGTCTAGCTTTTTGTCCACTCATTGACACTTGTTGAGCAATTTCATGGGCCTCCCCTGTGTTCTTTGCAGCAACTATAGACACATTTCCACCGTGACAGCCAATGGAATTCAAGAGTACCTCCACTCTTTCGATCGCTTCCTGGGACTTTTTCAACGGTTTCATTGTGAAAGCATAGTCAATGTGGAGCTTCAACAGCCTATCAAAAATACGCATGAATGCGTGTAATGTACAAAAATGTACATTGGATAGAGGAAATCGAAAGATTGGATTCCAAGTGTGGTCCTTTTGATCACGGTCTGGGGCATTGAGCATGGAACATCTCAGAATAGACGCTTCCCATTCTCTACCTTCATCTCCGACATCATGACAATCTAACCCTTGTTCTCCATGCCCTTGCCGTGGAAGCATGTAACTGGCCTTTGCAGTGCTCTTATGTGATTTTTGTCCATTAGGTTTGTTCCCTCGAGTGCAAAATGGACAAGGCATGAGAGAAGAAGCCCCTTGTTTGCAGCCAAGCAAACACTTTATGGCCTTCAAATCCCCACCTAAGTGCCACTCCACATCATAACTACCAAAGCCCTCAATCTCCAACTTCTGACTTGCAATTTGGGAGTGTATTACTTCTGTGATCCATGGAGTTGTCTCAAAAATCCACGAAAGTACTCCATTGGTCTCTTTGGGCACCTCAATAGCACCCAACCACCAAATGTCTTTCTCTGATTGCACGCTAAAAGATAGGGTGGGATATGGCTCGACTGAATCCCTTCGCTTGGTTTGTAGAAGGGCCTCGTTCATTAGAGTGACACTTAGCCTCTCTAACCTTCGGCCTTTCACTATTTGACACTCATCGAGTTTCACCACAAAAGCGACTTTTGTGCCAAGCACTACAAAATAAATAGTGCTAAGACCTTAAACTTCAGCTTCTATGAAAAGAATAATACCAAAGAAAAAAGTAAAGTGTGTCACCTTCTTCAGGTAACTCGTAAAATCTAAGCATGGCTTCTTGAAGCCTTCTAAGATCCACGAAAATATTATTCCACATTGTGTAAGGAAAGCCCTTATTCGAAGGTCTTATGGATTGTTTCTTACCTTTTCCCCTTGTCTTTGTTGCGCACGAAGCATAAAGGGAAGTTGGCATTGTGTCCTCAATGTGTAGGTATGTCCCAATGCGGGAGAACACATCTTCGTTTGTGGCCTTCTTTGCGAGCTTGACCTTGTGAGGAACGGGAAATAGGTTTTCCACAATGCCATGTTCTTTGAGGACATCCTTTAGGAGTTGAAAAATAGCCTGATAGGCTTTGGTGCTGATTCCAGCCTCATCACAAGCTTGTTGAACGTCATCATCATTAACCAAATTTCTTAATTTACGCATAAGGTCCTTGGTGACTGCATCCTTAATGTGCTTACCTCCAGGTGATTGTAAGTTAGAAATAACGTCCTCGGTATTGAGACAACTAGTGAGAAGGTTGACTCGATTATCTTGGCTTGTTCCACCGCATGCCTCCTGGATGAAGTTTCTAGCAACAAATAAACATAAATGTTAGAAAATAGTGTGAAGTAAGAATGCAGCATGCAAGTAAAGACCAAATCACCTTGTGGCTGTAACTCGTCGTTTGCGTGCTCCTCCGGAATGTGCAAGAGTTTCAATGGATGAATACGGGCATTTGAGTTCCCTTGCACCAAGGGGTGTTTCTTTCAAGTATGTGATGGTGTTGGTAAGCTTCTGGATGTGGGACTCCTTTTCTTGCATTTGTTGTTCAAGACTTTTAACTACCCTCTCCGAAGAGGCAACACTCTCTTGTAATGCCGTCGTCTTGAGGTGAAGAGCTTGACATTCGTGCATCCACATATGCAAAGAAGCACCTGCACCCATACACAGCCGCTTGCAATAGCCTAACAAGCCTGCTTCTCCCCTCCCAAGAAATTGAAGAAATGTGGAAAGGCTATTAAACGGTGGATGGAAGCGGCTTATAGGATCGTAAGGGTACAAATGGCCATCCACCCAAATGTCAACATTGGTCTCACAAGCGGTGTGACGTTCCTGTGATGACCTTTGATCACCTTCACTAGTGGTCTTCGGTGCAAATGCCGTGGGTAAGCGAATATGTATGCTTTTGGTGTGCGCAGTACGTGGTGGTGGAAGCAAACCATTTGTGATGTCCGTGAGCACCATGGAAGCTGTTGCGTGAGGAAGCAAATGATGAAAAGATAGAGGGGGAAGGGTAGAGAGGCCGAGCAGGATGGGAGGAGAGAAGGAGGGAGGGAGGGGAGGGAGAGATTGGGGAGGAGGAGGAAGGTAGGGGCAGAGAGGGAGAGGAGAGGGAGAGGGAGGGAGGAGGGAGGAGGAGGAGAGAACAAAATGTTTATTACTTTTTGGGGGAAAAGATTTTTGAAAAAATGGACTTTCTAAGCTTGTGGGTTAAAAAATGGGTCAAAAAATGATTTTTGGATATGTATATATGTTGGGAGGGAGTTTTAAGTAAAAAACAAATAAAAATGAAATTTTTTTAAAAAAGTCAAATTTTGACTCTTTTTGACCCACGGAATTGCTGATGTGGACACACCCCTATGCTTCCTTCACTTTAAAAAAAGCTAGAGAGAGAAAGCAACCCTTTAGGTCCACATCCTACATTTGTCTAAAAAAAAGGCTAGAAAAGCCTACTCAAAACTAACTTCTTCAATGCCCTTGCCCCCTAAACCCCACACAACATTAGCCTTAATCCCTAAAAATTAGGATTCCTTACAAGGCCCATGCAAGGTTCATATTTCTCCTAATGGGTATCAAAGCATCGGGTATGCTAGCTAGGTTTGCTATTATGCATTTGCATGTTTGTACAATTAGCATTCCTTAATCATCATTAGCTATATCCATTAGGTAATTAGTATCACATGCCTAATTAGTAATCCATTGGCTAGCATGAGCATGTCCTTGAGTTAAAGACTCTTGGGCCACTACTCACTGGCCAATTGGAAGCCTAATTAGCATTAGAGTGCATTAAGTTGCCATGAAGAACTTGCATTTTGCATTCAATAGTTGCTCCTTATTTAGCAAATTGGCATTTGCAACTTGGTGTGTGTGTGTAGCCCGATTCGAGTGCTGCCCATCAAGCCAATCCATGATCAAATCACCCTTCATTTGCACATTCTAGAGCTTCATTGATTTTTCTCTCTTGCACACTCGCACTCTCTGAATTTTTTGCAAAATAGTGCCTAAAGGCCTTCAATGCCATCTGCTAAAATTCTCAAGTGAATGCTGAAAGGGACAAGGGGTGGTCCTACTTTGGTGGGTAGCCCCACCAAATAGGAGCTCAAGGCCCCACACTCAAAGGGGATGTTTGACTGTCGGTGGACTTCACCAATGCGGTAAGCTGTATTAAAGAAAGATTTCGGGTTAGAACGAATCGATCCCACTGTAACTAAAGATGCCTCCGATCGTCCGACACCCACGCCTGCCGAGGATGCCGCCCTGCTGCTTGACCTGATCCCGCCTGCTTGAAACCTATCCGATCTACCCACACATGCTCGGAGGCCCCCCTTGCCATGGCCATTGGCCCTACCATTGAATCTCTTGTTCTCCAAGGGCCTCCAACAAAAAGCAAGCCTTCCCACGAGCCTCAAAGCTTCCAAAGGCTTACAAGAGGAGCTCCAAGGTTCTTCAAAAGCATTCCAAAGTGGAGTTTAGAAGGCTTTTTGAAGGCCTTCATAGGCAAGTCATTCGAGCATCAACAACCTTGTGAACAGGAGCTTCACTCCAATTGAAGAGGGGCTTCATAGAAAAGGGTCTCTCTCTCTCTCTCTCTCTCTCTCTCTCTCTCTCTCTCTCTCTCAACTTGCAATGAAATGAATCCATCCAAGCACAACCGGTTTTTTTGCAAACATTTTTCTTCTAGTTGTGCACTTGTAAAGAGGCAGACATTGGCTAGGAGAGTCTCCTAAGCTAAGACCCCCCTATTAGCTCAATGGGAGAGAAGGGAATAGAAAAGTACAATAGGGAAGGTTTTCACACTTAGTAAACAAAGTTAAGGGGATATCTCATGAAAAAATGCTTATGGTCTGTTATTAGCACTGCCTTAGAACAACAATCTAAAATTGATGGAGTGCACACTAGGACATCTACACTCATAGCAAGTCCTTAAAATTTGGCCAAGAACGAACAAGCATTAGGAATCATCATGCATGACAACTATGTGCATTTGTGGGACGCATGTCTAACTTCACCGTCCTATCTTATTGCAGTATTAGCGACAAGTACGATTAATTTGTCAAACCATGGATGAAGCTGACTCGACTAGTGCATAGAGGCTACAAGAGGTTGTCAATCTCTTGGAAAATAACTAACTACTCGCATCTAACTCAAGCTACACTCAAGTGACTGAAATCACCAAAAGCCAATCGCTCATCGGTAGGCAAATCATATCCGTTACAACATCCAATGACATCCAAACGTAATGAAACTTCTAGGACAAGTTTATAAGACCTAAGCACACATGCTTATGGTCTCAAACCCCACTTTAGGTCAAGTTCCAAAATCGCGATTATTAACAACTAGATTTTTGACCTAGTTGTTTTCGACCCAGAATGCATCTAAATGCTTAGCAATGATGCCCCAATACCTCGACTATACTTAGTTTTTGATTTGAACATGTAAATTCCTAGTTATGATGAAATTAGGACGTGAGTCGGCGACGCCAAAAGCTATAAAATACTGTGAATGGCTTACGTCAATGCGTAAAGCTCTTACTTGCGGTTGCAATGCAACAAACGCGACTGCAATGTGACAACCGGGGAGGGAGTAGGAAGCGCAAGAAGGAGAGAAGTGAGCGCCGTTAGTTCACGCTGTGTATTTCTTATTCAAAAACTTAATAAAATCTTTACAAAGTTGGCTTTATACCTTAGCCAAGGTCTAAAATGTGTAATGTCCGGCGCCCAAGACATTTAAGGCTCCACACTTATTATATTTGCAACCTAGGTACACTAACTGACCTATGCTTTACACCTTGGAACTCTTATTGAGCACGTAACACGTTACAATTATCACAGTGGATAAATAATTCGAGAAATTACAATACATGGCCATTTTGAAAAAATATGAAAAGTGTGTAACTCTAATCTTCACTACTTCTTTGTATTCATCCTCGATGTGCATTTGTACGTCTTCGGTCCTCGATCTTTAGCAGCTTTTGTTAACTGACGTTGACTCAGTTAACATTCCCCCCTTTCGATTTTAGGGCCCGTCCTTGGGCACTCTTGAAAGGTGTCCGTGGAGGCTGTGGAAGGTTTTGATTGGTTGTTGATGGGCTGATCTTCATATTGTGGTTGGATTTGTTGATGAGGTTCAATTTGCTACAACATCTTCATTGCTCTGAATAGTCGATTTTGAGAGATGATGTTGCATTTGTCCGTTGTAATAGCATCATGATGAGGTTGTTGTTTATTTATGAAAAGTATGTACAAGGGAAGTAGAATGATGAGGTTCTAAATTAGGGTCTAATACCTAGATGACTAAGGGAAAAAACCCATTGGGAAAAAAGTACCTTTGGGATACGTGCATTATTGGAGTACTTATTAGCATAGGAAATATTAATAAAGTACTCAAGGGATTATTTGCTGATAGATATGGAATTAAAAGGCAACAAATATGAGAGGGTAGAATGATGGAACATTGGTTTGCCTGTTGTAGTCAACTCAAGGTGCATAGGTGGAAGCAAAAATGAGTGTCTAATGCATATGTCCAATGATGGGACATTCTATTTATGCATACACAAAAATTCATGGAAAACAATATGCTGTGCAAGAAAGATTTTGAGGGGTCCTACAGAAAGATGCTGTAGCTATAAAAGCATATGACATGGATTTTGCAAGATGGCACCCCTTTAAGAATGGTTTTAGTTGACGAGGATATGTGCTCTCATCTTACTGTGCACTGTGCGTGAGTGTTAGACTCTACTACACCCCACCATTTGTAAGTTAATAGACCTTGACTCTTATGCTCATCTCATCCAGCATGAGCAACATGACTTTAGATATGCTCAACTCTTCCAGCTTGAGCGTAAGCCTAATAACTACGACTCTTAGCACAGAGTTTAATATGACTTGAATCTTTGGGACTAACGCTTCGCTCATTTTATGGCTCAACAGCTCGACTCTGACTATGCCAAAGAGTGTAATGGAATTGGCCTATTTAATTTGAGAGTAGCGGAAATTAATGAGAGTACTTTTGAGCAATGACTTTGTGAGCATAGCGGGTGAACATAATTGAAGATAGCAACATAGTCATAGCAATTAGTTAACTTGGCATGAACAATACTTTTGCAAGAGAGAGAATTTAGAGAGCATGACAACAGTTCAGGACCGGATTTATGTGGAGCCGGTCCCCCCTCCAATAGGCATTTGTATTATGATTTATCCCATTAAGAGAGACTTGTTACAATACAATCTTTGTGTTCCTTGTGACCTAGGTGATGCAATGAAGATGGAAAGCTTCATGCATCACAAACATAACATAAAATTGAAGAAAGCTTTAACTATCCCAAGCCTCAGTCCCAAGGCCTCAAACACCTTCGAAGGTGGAGAGAGCTAGCAGGGAATGAGGGTAGGGAAGAGGAAGAAGAAACATTTCGTAGGAGAAAGAATTAGTTCCTCACTTATCATAACTCTTGCTAGCATACATAATAGCATAGTAATGAATAAGAAGGAGATGGCAAGATTAAGCATTGAAGCATGGCTCTTGGTTGGATTTGCACTCCATATCCAAGAGTGTTGGTGTAGGCTCTCAACCTCTACTTGCTTGGAGAAGGAGAGGGAGCTCTTGCACTTTGCATAGCACACAATGAGAGTGTTTGTGAGTGTGTGTGGGTGAGTATACCCCCTAAGCAACCCCCTAGCTTGCTTGGGTCAACCCCCCCTTGTAGCTCATGCTTGAAGCTCATTGGACCCCTCCAGGCCTAGCCAATCACAAGCAGAAGGCATTAATGGCAGCAAGGGTAGCCTTGAGACAAGTGTCCCCCTTTCCCCTTTGAGAGAGAGGGCTAGATAAATGCTAAATCAATTAATTAAATCTCCTAAATTATTATTGGACCCCTTGGGTGGCCAACCAATAGGCTTCAGACACACCATGAGGGCAACATGATGAGGAACTTGACAAGTGTCCCTCTTGCTTTCTTTGTACCATGCATGCCTTGTGTGAGTGTGTGGGTGTTCTCTCTCATCCCCCCTCATGTAGGGCTCGTCCCCTCCTTGTAGGGATTGAATATTTGACTTTTTGGCACCTCAAGCCCGTCATACATAGGCCCAGTTCCCACCACAAGCTTGGCCGTTAAGCACTTTAAGCTTGGGCTAGGTTCTCACCTGAAGTGCAACCCTAACATCTCAAGCATGTCAAGCACCTCAAGCATCTCAATAATTAAGCACCTCAATCATCTCAAGCACCTCAATCATCAAGAACCTCAAGCACCTTAGTCATCAAGCATGACAAGCAGGACAAGCACCTCGAGCTGGGTCGCATTCCCGCGCCTCAAGGTTAGCCCTAGCTTACCTAAGGTCAAAGGACTTTTACACACATTATTGGAGGTCTTTAATGAAGCTAACCCTAAGGTCTTATGCTCCATTGGTTAGCCTTGCTCTTTGATAGACCATCTCTCATTTGGGCCCCTTTACCATTTGCCCCATGTTGAGATAGATCTATAAGCACAGGTCTATATCTTAACCCTTGTTCCCGTTTATTCTCCCACATTAAGTGATCAGTTTAATATGAGAGAATCATTTGGGTTGGTTAGATATTAGATATTAGATATTAGATTTTTTAGAGCCTTGTAGCTTATCAAACAGATCTGTTTTTGATAGTGACATGGTTTAGTGCTCGATAGTCCACACACATACGGTATGTACCATCTTTCTTTTGCACTAAAAGGACTGGAGAATAAAAGGGAGAGGAACTAGACCTCACCATCCCTTTGTCTACCAGCTCGTGTACTTGCCTCATGATCTCCTCTTGCTGAGCTTGTGAGACTCGATAAGGAGGCTTGTTAGGTGGTGAGCTTCCAGGAAGGAGCTCAATGCGATGGTCATCATCCCCTCGTTTTGGAGGTAAGTCCATAGGGATATCATCGATGAACACATCTTGGAATCCTTTTAGAAAATTAGACAAGTCTAACTCTTCTTGATTCCTACCATTTACATTTGATGAAACATTAGTATCTTTTAGAGACTCTTTGACAAAAATCATGTACGCAGAAACTGAGCTCTTCATTGACTTATCAAAAACAAGAGGATTTACAAGTGGAATAGTGCGACCATGCTCACTAGCATCTATATACATGTTCTTTCCCCTGTAGGTGAAGTAGATTTTCCTTTCAGGGAACTTTATGTTGGGAGCTATGCGATCAAACAATGGTGCCCTAGGATAACATCCTCATGTTGGAGAGGAGAGATGAAAAAGTCTTCTTTGTCGACATAGCTTTGGACATGAAGCCTCAACTTCCCAATCAAGGGAGTAACGGAGGCTTGTTGTCCCTTGAAAGCTGCATCAGCCACTACTATATCTCCCATTTCAAAAGCTTGAATGTCCAACTTGGTGGCCAACTCCGTTGATATGAAGTTGAGAGTAGAGCCAGGGTCAAACAAGATGAAGGCATCATGCTCTCTTACCTTTCCCCAAGCATAGGAAAGTGATGATCCTTTGCAATGAGCATCCTCTTTTGGAGCTTCGATGGTGGAAGCCCTAGGAGTCTCATTGCGAGTATTTTTCTTGGGGCAAGAACGATAGCCATGTCCTTGCTCCCCACACTTGAAACACTTATGGTCCTTGTGAAAAGATTCAAGCTCTTCAGGAGAGAGTTTGTTTTTACCTTTGTAAACTCCCTTCTCCTTGGACCTTGTTGTTGTTGTTGGAATTGACTTGGGAAGTATTTTGAACATTGGTTTTCCCCTTTGCACCATTTTTGTCTTTGTTTTCCATGGGCTTGACATTACGTCTAGCCCCTTGAAGGAAATTGATGCGTGAAGAAACCATGGTGTGATGGATTACTTCGCTAATAGTACCAGGCCGTTGAGAGTTGATGTATTTGGCCATCTCTTCAGGTAATCCCGCACAGATTTGCTGCCTTTGCTCGGCAAAGTCTATCTTTTGAAAGACAGTAGCCTTGAGATGTAAATCCCAAAACTTGTCTACATATTTGTGGATAGACTCATGTGAGAGGAGCTTCAAGCTGCGCCATTTGGTAAGCACTTTGTCCTCTGCATCGCTTGCAAGGAATTGCTTCATGATGGAAACTCGTAGAGTTTTCCATGTCTTTGGGGCTTCACCATTTCCACGAAGGCTAGCCCACCATTGACGAGCTGATTTTTGGAAGTGCATAGCTACATGGCGTAGCTTGGAGGACTCTGTGAAGCCCTCATCTCCAAAGGCCACATCAAATTGTTGGATGAAGGACAATACTTTGTCGGTAGCACCGAAGGTGCCATCATAGGTGAGAAAAGAGATACTCTTTCCTCCCTCCTTGAACTTCTTTAGCTTTTGTGACCTTTTCCATGCAGGAAATGATTTGCAATGTCCTCCCCTCTTGTATGCTCTAGGAGAATAGCCATAACTTTCATTGGAAGAGGTTGAAGGTGAAGAAGAAGGAGAAGAGGGTGACCTCTTCCTAGCCCTTTTCTTCCTTTGTTTCCTCTCTTGCCTTTCAGAGTGATGAGGAGAAGGACTATGTGTTGATCTTTTCCTCTTGGGAGGAGTAGGCGATCGTCTACACCGCCGTCTTCGTGGAGCCACATCTTCAGAGGAACTTAAACTTTCATTTCTTTCTTGCTCTTTGGATTCCTCCTCTCGAATGGGAGAGAGTCTTCTTTTGGGGGTCTCTTCAAGAGGCCTCCTAAGCTCTCTCGCCTCTTGGAGAGGAAGGGAAATTCCATAAGCACGAAGTTGTTGAGTAACTTCGGCTTGCAAAGCAGGGTTGCCCATAGCTTGCTGTAACCTAGTGACGAGATAATTCACAAACATGGGAGCATCATCAATAGCACCTTCATGTGCAAAATCAAAGCTATCAATGTTCATTCTACTCTCTTGATTATTGTCAGCCATGTTAACAAATTTATGTATGTACTTAGTGTATGCTTTGGCAATTCAAAACCTTAGTTGCCGCTCCTCTTAGCCTTTGAAAATTGGCTCTTAAGTATCTACACCCATGGCTCGAAGTGGTTAATTATAGAGAGTAGAGGAGTAGGTATAACATAGCAGAGTTGCCAAGGGCTAGCTCCTTTCGGACTTCTTATGGCTCAATAATGATTTTAGCCTCTTTCGATGTTGTTCTGTTGTATACCTGCTTCTTAGGTATTCTAGGATATTGTCGAGGTTGATACCTTGTGGGCCTTCTTTCCTGGGAGGGACTTGAAGTTACTTCATATGCCCTAACCTGAAGTTTTGGCACCCATATCTGTCTCTTACCTCCATAGTACTCATGTTCCTTTAAGCTCCAGTGTGATGCTATCCATCTTGTTAGGAAATAAGACGTAGCTAAATAGATAATTGAGTAGATTACTTAATGGAGAGAGACAGATTTATATACACGAGATTATAGAGTAGAGAGAGAGAGAGAGAGAGAGAGAGAGAGAGAGAGAGAGAGAGAGTACACACGATATACGTGGTTCACCCAATGTGGGCTACGTTCACGGGAAAGCAGCCACTCAATGGCTTTAGTACTTCAAAACAAGAAGTAGTTTACAAAGGGATTATACCCTCAATGGAGCTCCCGCCTTGCTTCACTCTCACCACCTCACACTCACCTTGTTGCATCAACTTCACACTATGAAATGTGTGTAGAAATGGCCTCCTTTTATAGGCCAAAAGAACTGCCCTCTCTTATGAGAGACAGCCATGTGTAGCCTCCCTTGTGCGAATAAGTCCAAATCGGACCCTCCAATCCGCCCATGTGTGGCCGCCCTTGAGAAGACAAGTCCGCTTTTGAATTCGGCCACCGGCCACCGGCCATTGACTTCCGACCACCGGCCATCGGCCATTGACTACCGGCCACCGGCCAACCGACCGGTTGTTTTCCGACCACTTTTCGGCCGCCGTCCGGCCATAATATTCCGACGAAAAAGAATATTCTGGCGAAAAAAAAGTCTCGAGGGCCTCCGCCCCCGAGGCCTTTAAAGTTGCCCTTGATTCTTGTCCGTGAAAATTTTGGTTTCCGGTGAGTGATTTCCTTCACGCACGATGGCTTCTCCTCATAATGGGGGCCTTACAAATGTGCGCTTTTACAAATTTAAATCATGAGCAGCCACAAGGCTTAAGACAAGCCTAATTGAGTTCATTTTTACAACAGGAGAAAATATTTCATTGAAGTCAATACCTTTCTTTTGAGAAAAACCTTTTACCACAAGCCTAGACTTGTACCTTTTCTTCCCACCTTCTTCTTCCTTTAGCTTGTACACCCATTTGTTTTGAAGTGCCCGCTTACCTTTAGGCAACTCAACCAACTCCCATGTTTGGTTGCGATGTAGTGAGTCCATCTCCACTTGCATGCTCTTCGTCCATTCTTCTTTGGATTCATGTTGCATAGCTTCTTCATATGATTCCGACTCTCCAGAATCTGAGATCAAGAGATGGTTTAAGGAAGGAACAAACCTTTTTGGAGGTCTACTTGCTCTTGTAGATCTTCGGGGAATAGGTTGAGGCTCCTCATTTGGTTGACGTTGTTGCACATTGTCACCGTTTGCAGTCCTTGAGTCTTCACCGTCCTCAAGCTCCATGTACTCATCACCTGTTTCTTTTGTTTGTTTTCTTTCCAAGTAATCTTTGTACATATTTTGTTCGTTAAAAATTACATCCCTACTCCTTAAGATTTTACCATCTTCAGGATTCCATAGGCGATACCCAAAGTCTCCTTCTCCATAGCCAATGAAGAAACACTTTTTGGACTTTGCATCTAACTTTGATCTTAGGCTTCTATCTATGTGCATGAAAGCCTCACACCCAAACACTTTGAGAAATGCATAATTCACCGGTTTACCTGTCCATGCCTCTTCTGGAACTCCCCCATCCAATGCCGTTGAGGGTGACCGATTGATTAAGTACACAGACGTACTTACAGCTTCCGCCCAAAGCTCAAGCGGTAGGCCTGCATGTAGCCGCATGCTTCGTGCTCGTTCCATGATTTTCTTGTTCATCCTTTCCGAAATCCCATTTTGTTGAGGTGTCCTTGGGGTTGTCCTTTGCCTCCGAATGCCATTTCTAGCACAAAAGCTTTTAAAAGCTTGGCTGTAATATTTGCCTCCATTGTCGGATCTGAGGCATTTAACCTTGGTACCTGTTTCATTCTCCACAAAGGCTTTCCACCTTTGAAATATGGAAAATACATCGGATTTATTCTTCATGACATAAACCCATGTTTTTCTAGTCGCATCGTCTATGAATGTTACATAGTACAATGAGCCACCAAGTGATGGTGTACTTGCAGGACCCCAAACATCAGAATGAACCAACTCAAGTTTTTTATTTTTTCTTTCATTTCCTGATTTTTGAAATTTTACCCTCTTTTGTTTACCATAAACACAATCTTCACAGAACTCTAAGTCCATTTCTTTCAAACCTGGTAGAAGCTTCTTTGTTTGAAGGATTTGCATTCCTTTGGCACTCATATGCCCAAGTCGGTAGTGCCACACCGCAGTGTCAACTTCTGTAGTTGCTGCACAAGCTGAAGGTTGCGTGCTAACAGTACACAAGTAAAGTGTACCAACTTTTTCACCCTTGGCAACCACCAAAGATCCCTTTGAGATCTTCCACCGTTTGTTTCCGAATGCAATGTTGTGACCTTCATCGTCCAATTGTCCTGTAGAGATCAAATTTTTGCGAAGAGAAGGAACATGCCTAACATCTTTAAGCTTCCATTCATTTCCGTTAGCAGTTTTGACAGAAACTGTACCTTTGCCGACAATCTCACAAGCTTCATCATCTCCCAAGTATACATACCCAAAATTACCTTTGGTGTAGTCTTGGAAATGTTGCTTGTGTGGTGTCGCATGGAATGAAGCCCCCGAATCTACTATCCAGGAATTAGACACATTGTCTAATGAGAGAATTAGAGCATCTTGCTCTACTTTACCTGCCACATTGGCCTCTGATGTTGGCTTGTTGTCTTGAGACTCTGTCTCCTTCTTCTTCTTGGACGAGAAATCCTTCTTGACGTGGCCCTTCTTGCCGCAGTTCCAACATTCAAGAACTGACTTTGTGCGTGACTTGCTCCGCCTTGAGCGATCACGACCCTTTTGGTTTTTGAACCTCTCCTTAAGCCTTCCTCTTGTTTCCACTGATAGTGCAGCACTTGATGATTCTCTTGTGCTTCTCCTTCGCATTTCCTCGCTTAGGAGAACACCCACAACATCATCAAACTTAAGAGTATTTGTGCCAGAAATAGAATTACTTATAGCCATCACAAGGCTGTCCCAACTATCCGGTGGAGATGATAGTATAAGGAGAGCTCGCACTTCGTCATCGAAATTGATTTTCACTGATCGAAGTTGACTTATGTTTGTGTTAAAGTCATTTAGGTGTTCTGCAACTGAACCATTCTCTGCCATCTTTAGATTGAACAAGCGCTTCATAAGAAATACCTTATTGGATGCCGATGGTTTCTCGTAGAAGTCGTCAAATGACTTCATCAAGTCCTCCGTGGTCTTCATCTCCAAAACATTGAAGGCCACCGTTGACGCCAAGCTTAACCGGATTGTTCCCATTGCCTTTCGATCAAGGACAATCCATGCTTCATCTGCCATTGTTGCAGGCTTCTTCGCAAGACCGCCTAGTGGCAAATAGAGGTCCTTCTGGTAGAGATAGTCTTCAATCTGCATCTTCCAATGTTGGTAGTTTTTGCCGTTGAACTTCTCAATCTTGAGCTTCCCTTCCTTCGCCATAACTCCCACTCAATTCAAGGAATCCTTTCCTTGAGATAATTTAGCTACGAGCAAACCTTGCTCTGATACCAGTTGTTAGGAAATAAGACGTAGCTAAATAGATAATTGAGTAGATTACTTAATGGAGAGAGACAGATTTATATACACGAGATTATAGAGTAGAGAGAGAGAGAGAGAGAGAGAGAGAGAGAGAGAGAGAGAGAGAGAGAGAGAGAGAGAGAGAGAGAGAGAGAGAGAGAGAGAGTACACACGATATACGTGGTTCACCCAATGTGGGCTACGTCCACGGGAAAGCAGCCACTCAATGGCTTTAGTACTTCAAAACAAGAAGTAGTTTACAAAGGGATTATACCCTCAATGGAGCTCCCGCCTTGCTTCACTCTCACCACCTCACACTCACCTTGTTGCATCAACTTCACACTATGAAATGTGTGTAGAAATGGCCTCCTTTTATAGGCCAAAAGCGCTGCCCTCTCTTATGAGAGACAGCCATGTGTAGCCGCCCTTGTGCGAATAAGTCCAAATCGGACCCTCCAATCCGCCCATGTGTGGCCGCCCTTGAGAAGACAAGTCTGCTTTTGAATTCGGCCACCGGCCATTGAATTCGGCCACCGGCCACCGGCCATTGACTTCCGACCACCGGGCATCGACCATTGACTACCGACCAACCGACCGGTTGTTTTCCGACCACTTTCCGACCGCCGTCCGGCCATAATATTCCGGCAAAAAAGAATATTCCGTTTTGTTGTATACCTGCTTCTTAGGTATTCTAGGATATTGTCGAGGTTGATACCTTGTGGGCCTTCTTTCCTGGGAGGGACTTGAAGTTACTTCATATGCCCTAACCTGAAGTTTTGGCACCCATATCTGTCTGTTACCTCCATAGTACTCATGTTCCTTTAAGCTCCAGTGTGATGCTATCCATCCTGTTAGGAAATAAGACGTAGCTAAATAGATAATTGAGTAGATTACTTAATGGAGAGAGACAGATTTATATACATGAGATTATAGAGTAGAGTAGAGAGAGAGAGAGAGAGAGAGAGAGAGTACACACGATATACGTGGTTCACCCAATGTGGGCTACGTTCACGGGAAAGCAGCCACTCAATGGCTTTAGTACTTCAAAACAAGAAGTAGTTTACAAAGGGATTATACCCTCAATGGAGCTCCCGTCTTGCTTCACTCTCACCACCTCACACTCACCTTGTTGCATCAACTTCACACTATGAAATGTGTGTAGAAATGGCCTCCTTTTATAGGCCAAAAGGGCTGCCCTCTCTTATGAGAGACAGCCATGTGTAGCCGCCCTTGTGCGAATAAGTCCAAATCGGACCCTCCAATCCGACCATGTGTGGCCGCCCTTGAGAAGACAAGTCCGCTTTTGAATTCGGCCACCGGCCACCGGCCATTGACTTCCGACCACCGGCCATCGGCCATTGACTACCGGCCACCGGCCAATCGACCGGTTGTTTTCCGACCACTTTTCGGCCGCCGTCCGGCCATAATATTCCGACGAAAAAGAATATTCCGGCGAAAAAAAAGTCTCGAGGGCCTCCGCCCCCGAGGCCTTTAAAGTTGCCCCTGATTCTTGTCCGTGAAAATTTTGGTTTCCGGTGAGTGATTTTCCTTTACGCACGATGGCTTCTCCTCATAATGGGGGCCTTACAAATGTGCGCTTTTACCACATAAAATTACAAGGGTAAATCAGGCTCCATACTTAACACATCCCATGTGTTTGTCTTTTTGAATTGATTTCCCGTCTGTAACCCAAATCGGATCATTGACTTTGACTAAACTGCTCGGAACGAACACTTGCTTAAATTTTCTTTGCTTTCTTGAGTACTTTGGCTGATATACCTTTACTTTTTCGGGTGTCTCCATTGAGGTTTCAGTTGGGTCAGAAATTGAGTTGAAGTTTTGAAAGATTAACCTGCTTGAAGAAGCTGATCCATGAGGGTTCTTTGATGTAGAGGCATATGCTTTCACACCTTCTTTGCTAATCGGTGGAAGTTCCACTTTAGCTTTACCTTTGTCTGCATGATTTGCCTTTGATTCTAGTGACTCCTACAACTTTGAATCTAGCATTAACGGTACCTGTAATTGTTGCTGGCTACCTCTTGCAAAAGAGAGTATTAGCATTTATCTTCTTTGTAGGCCTTGTGTTGGTCTAACCACCACTAATGTCCAAGGATGACATCTGCAAGCATTTCCTTTGAAGGCTTCACTGAAACTCCACCTGCTCTTCATGATTTTGGATGCTAAGGGTAGTAACCATTTCTTTTTTACTTGTATGCAAACCTCGCATTGTTTTGCTATTATGTTTGCATGGAGTGATCTGGATGATCCTTTGGATGTTCTCTGCAACCATATTGTATTTTGCTTCTTTATCCAGTAGAGCATTGCATCTAACACTTGCTCCTTTTGTATTGCTGAGAACTATAGCTATTCTCATTGTTGGTTCTATGTATTTGTTTTGCTTTTTCCATGGTCTCATCTTGATCTGATTATGTCTCAATGGAGAGTAGCTTGAGACTTTGTCTTCCAATCTGGCTTGCATCAACTGATTCGACTGGCACTGTCTGATTGATCTTTGGACTTCCTATTTCTTCCTGGTTGTTTGCAACCTCATTCTTCTTATCTTCTGGCTCTAGTGGCATTCTTTGCTCAATAGCTATCATGGTTGCTTTTTGTTTTGTTTGATTTGCACTTGCTATTGCCTGATTTGCTTTAATCTCTTTTGAAGTTCTAAATGATGGAGATGAATCATCTTCAATAAGCTTTGCTTTGGCATCGGTCTCCATTTTAAGTGTGCTTGAGGACTTTGTGCTGTCATCCACGGGTGACCAGTCTTGGTCTTCATTCTTTGTTGTCTCTTTAGACTGTATCCTGTTTAGATTCTGTATCTCTGACATCTTTTGGGCCATTGGCATTCCCATTATGATGTCATCTATCATATCCTTTGCTGTGATCATGTGGAATTGAGTTGTGATGATCTATGAACTTACTTCAATGGTGGTGGAGATGATTTCCCGGGCATTTTGCTTGTTTGTTTCTTGATATGCTCACAAATTTAGGAGCATCTTCCAGCTGTGGTTGGCCACAATCTTTTCCAAGTGCGAAAGACACGAAGTTCTTATCTAGCTGAAAATCTAGCTTTACTTCTTTTGACAGATTTTCTTCATTCTCACCAACAATGTTGCACTTGATCGTCTCATGATTTCTTTCTTTATTGACTGCTTTTGTGGTGGCGGTGTACATGGGTTGAACTTTCTGTACATTGGATTTATCTTGATCACCTGCTTCCATCGATGTCAACTTGTATGACTATGATACCGACTTTTTTGCAATTGTTGAGCATTGTCCTCTTGCATTTGATTAACCTTTGACCTTAAAATGTCCATTGTATTGTGTGGCAGAATCTGTTTCTTTAGAGGAGATTTTGGTGGTGACCTTTGTGTATCTTTCTGGACTTTAGCTTTCGTTGATCTTGATTTTTCTGTCACCTGTTCTGGCAGCTTGAGGCTTTGCATCATCTTCAGATAGTCCTTTACTTTAGGTTTACCATCCCTAGGGGCTTGTACAAAGTCATGAGCCTGCTGAGAATCATTGCCATTTGCATCTTGATATGCATATGCAAGCTTGGTCTCATGCAACTGTTTGAACACTATGGGATTTCTCGGCTTTTGACTTTGACTTGTGGAGATCAACTGAAACTTTTGTCCCCAATGATCTTCATAGAAAAATGTTTCTGCAGATTTTGATGGTTTTTTGGTAAATAGAAAACTTCCAACAACCATCTGGTCTTCCAATGGTTTTTGCTTTGAAGGGGTTTGCTGGCTAGAAGTTCTTGGGCTTCTAACTGGTGTAGCATTTTCTAGTACTAGAGCTGAGCTTGATGAATTTGCAGCTCCCCCCTTCCTGGGGTGATCACTATAGCCTACTTCATTGTGAGAGCTCAAAACTATTTGGCTCTGGTTGAGTATCACCTTTTGGGATTGTGAAGGTACACTTTGGGTAGCACTGTTGATGTTTGGCATCTGTAAACCTTCTGCATAGTTTCCTATGTATGTTTGTGAAACATGACAAATTATTCCCCAAGCCAAGCTGTAGATAGCATTATCTTTGCCCTGATATTGTCTATCCCATGGGTCTCCTACGATATGAGCTTCTGTTGTTTCAAGACCCAAGGCATCATAAATGCTAGACTCTCGTCTATATCTGTGACTATTTTGGTCAAAGTATATGCTCGTTTGGTCACAATATTGAAGCTTGATTTCTAATGGAGGAGAATTTGGTTTTGAACAAATTTTTGGGTTCACTCGGGTAATATCCTTCAACTCTAGGATTATAGGCTATAATAGATTCTTTCCTCCAAAATGAACCATCCTTTTAGATCTATCACTGGACGCACTTCTATGAGCTGGTATGTGGGCCGTTCAAACACTGGTTGATCCTTTTTGTATAGTTTCCCTTTTTGGTCTACATAGTGTGCATATGAATTATGTGTACCATACAAAGCTAACATCATTCTGACTGTTGTGTCCCTTAGACTCGTGAATGATTGCACACTTGTGGTAGTGGATGCAAAATCATTTGCAAACATAACAATCTTTTCAACCTTCGGTGATATCTGGACACCTTGACCAAATTCATGCAAGAATTTGTTGTTCAAAGAATCAATTTTAAGCTTTTCAAGTGCCTGTGCATCTTTATGATGATTTTGTACTTGCAATGTTTTTACGGATGCTTCTAATAGTAATGAAGAATCATCCAATTGCATTAAAAGTGACGAGTTAAATGCACTTACATCAAGATTTGCATTTCCAATTTTCTTTGTACCTTGCTTTGCAGTTGATGTATCCCTGTTGTCAGGATCTCTTGGACAATCTTCAGAAAAATGTCCACCTTTTCGTCCACAATCTGAGCAATATGCCATGACTGATGGTATTTCATTTGGTTCTGTCAAGTCAAGCTCTAGTTGAGAAGTTTCTGCTTCTATGTTGGCCAAGTTGTCGGCATCTTCTTTTAAAACACTAAGCATCAAGTTGTAGAATGCTCCATCTTGACCTTTGTACTGTCTTTGGCCCGGTTCCCCAATTAGATTGGCTTCAATTGGTTGATTTGTTGGATCTGTCATTTCATTTGTTGGATCTGTTGATTTGTACTGATGGTATTTCATTTGGTTCTGTCAAGTCAAGCTCTAGTTGAGAAGTTTCTGCTTCTATGTTGGCCAAGTTGTCGGCATCTTCTTTTAAAACACTAAGCATCAAGTTGTAGAATGCTCCATCTTGACCTTTGTACTGTCTTTGGCCCGGTTCCCCAATTAGATTGGCTTCAATTGGTTGATTTGTTGGATCTTTCACTTTTGGTTCTCGATTATAGATCTGACCACTGTAGTCTATGCATAATGACCTTGATTGCATATGCACTAATTGTATGTTTTGCTGGCTTGTGCCGGTTTTTGAATAAACACTCGGGTTGACTATCTGAACTTCTATTTGCACTTCATCTTTGAGCTTGCAATACCTGGCTCCATTGAAGTCTGTAAGCATCTAGGAGTTTTTTGAATCTGGCTTTACTCTGATCAATAGGATCTTGGCTCCTGTGTTGCTTTTGTTGTTCATGAAGTATCTATGGCCTTTTGAGTTTGTATACAAGACTTTATCTCCATTGTAGCCATAAAGCACTAAAATCTGCTCTATTGCACTTGTACCTGTGTTACCACTGCTACTGGCTTGCTCTACTGTACTTGAACTCTCAGCTCAAGATGAGTCCATGTCGACTGGTTCTGTTAAAACTGTCTCCTAGCAGATTTTGGTATTGATTAGAAAAAAAATTTCTGCTTGGGTTTGATAAGACTGCTTTTGCCAAAGTACTTTTGGTAGTTGATCTCTCTTAGACTCACAAGAGTTGATTAACTCTAGCTCGAATGTGTCAGAATTGATTGTAGCCTTTGAAATGATGAAAATCTAGGTCTTGAATAACCTAACCTGCAGATTAGATTGTTATTCGTTTTTTTCCTTGACTTGAATTCAGCTCTTGTAAAGCTCCCAATTCTTAGCGTGCAACCTGGTTCTTCAATCTGAGCTAAGTGAGTCAGCAAATGAGATTTCCAAATTATATCCTTGCAAGGAGTTAAAGGACTAATCTACAACTTGAAACTGAGTTAAGAGGTACCAATTGGATCCGATGGAACCTAAAATTGACCAGTGGCCTTGTATTATGTTGTTCTAGCATTGTACAAGCTCAAAAGTCCAAAATCTTGTTTCTAGAGCTCAAAAGTAAATAATCTCGATTATTTACTTTTCTCAGTTTCTACACTTTTTAGGCTTGTTTTGCCCAGTAATTACCTTGTTGTGGTCTCTGGACAAGTTTGGTTGAGTTTGATTAAGATTTTGTCCAAGTTATCAACTGTTTAGTGTTCGCAGACTCTGATTCCAAGAATCTGGCTTAAGTCTCACTTTTGTGATCCAAATTTCACCAAATTTGATTTGTGGAGTCTACTTGATATGCTTGACCCTGTGGTATACTCAATTGTGCAAAATTTCTCAATTCTGGAGCAATGTAAATAATCGCAATTATTTTCATCAGTTTTTTTTTTGGGAACTTTTTTTTTCAAAAGTAAAGTTTCACTGAATTTGAACAAGATTTACCAAGTCACACTCAAGTTCTCGACATTCAGTACAGATTTTAGTTTTTATCAAGGTTTTGGTTTGTTTTGTGATCCAAACTTCATGAGCCTTCACAAAAGATGTTTGCAATCATGTTTAGAGTCTATGGTATCAACCTTGATCAGTTTTGAGCCAAAAGTTAATAATCACAATTATTAACTTTTGACCTAAAATGAACAATTTTTTCAACTTTTTTCCTAAACAGTCTTTTTATGATCTATTTTGAGCCTATGAATCAAGTTAAAACTTAATTTGAACAAGATTCATCAAGTCAGACTCAATTTCTCGATAGTCAGTACATGTTTTAGTTTTTACCAAGTTTTTAGACTGTTTTGTGATCCAAACTCTATGAGCCTTCACAAAAGATGTTTGCAATCATGCATAGAGTCTCTGGTATCAACCTTGATCAGTTTTGAGCCGAAAGTTAATAATCACGATTATTAACTTTTGACCTAAAATGAATAATTTTTTCAACTTTTTTCATAAACAGTCTTTTTATGATCTATTTTGAGCCTATGAATCAAGTTAAAACTTAATTTGGACAAGATTTATCAAGTTTATCAACTGTTTCGTGCCCACAGACTCTGATTTCAAGAATCTTGCTTAAGTCTCACTTTTGTGATCCAAATTTCACCAAAATGAATTTGTGAGGTCTACTTGATGTGCTTGACCCTATGCTATGCACAAGTATGCAAGATTGTCAATTTTTGGAGCAGATGTAAATAATTACAATTATTTACTTCTGCTAAATTTTTGCAAGTTTTGTTTCAATCCTGACACAAATCTATTAAGCACCTGAAGTTAAGGTCTCTAGCCAAGTTTCATCAAGTTTGGACAAGTTTTGGTCAAATGGTCATCAATTTTCCGTCCGCAAACTAACTTTGCAAATTTAGTCACAATTTTCAATCCAATGATCCAAATATTACCAAATTTGGTTTGTGTGCTTATTACAACATGGTAAAACTAGTGGTATGCTTACTTGGTCAAAAAAGTTGAAAAATGGAGCAGATGTAAACAATCGCGATTATTTACAACTGGTAACTTTTTTCATTTTTTTGATCAACTGAGCATATACACATGTTTATCACATCAATATAAGCCTATGAATCAAGTTTCATCAATTTCAGACAAATTTTTTTCCAATTTACGCTCAAGACTCAAAAAGTCAGTGCAAACTCCAGTTTTTACCCAGTTTTTTGCTAGTTTGTTGATCCAAATCTTTTGTGCCTTTACAAAAGTTGTTTGTACACATGTAATGAATCAATGGTATGAACCTTGGTCACATCTGAGCTGAAAGTTAATTATCGCGATTATTAACTTTAGGCCCAAAACTGACACTTTTTTGAACTTCTTCACTGGACAGTCTTTTCATGATCTAGTTTGAGCCTATAAATCAAGCCAAAACTTAATTTGGACTAAAATGTCAAGAAAAAGTAAATAATCTGAGTTTTGGCCAACTCTTGAAATTTTTACCTCAAAGTGTCCTTGAGCTTACCCACTGGTTCATACAACTTTTAGGCTTACTCTCTAGTTGGATTGAGTGGTTTGGAGTCTTTTCTTGCTATTTCTAGCCGTAGACCTGAAACTCTGCAACTTCACATAAACAACTCACAGATGATTCGTTTGCAGTGATCAATGTTCTGAAATTCACCTCGGATCCTACTTACCCTACTCCTAGATTCTCATGCAATGGAGTTGTGGAAAGTGTCCACAAACACTAGTTTTCTTGTTTTTTATGGTTTCTTGAGCATTGATCTTAAGACTTGTCTCGCCTTTCAATCATTCTCCAAATCCTAATCTAAATCTACAATCCTACAATCCTAAAGGCACTCAGCAAGTACGATTACTTCCAAGCTACCTCTACACAGCAAAAGACGACAATCTTAAGCTATGCGGTTTCTAATAAGAAAGTTTTACTCTAGGTGAACCTAGAGGAAGTTAATGGACAACTACACAAGATGCTCGTGTTTTCCCTAGTTTAGGTCTATTCGTCCCCGGTAGCGGCGCCAAATGTGGGACACATGTCTAACTTCACCATCCTATCTTATTGCAGTATTAGCCAGAACCACGATTAATTTGTCAAACCATGGGACGAAGTTTACTCGACTAGTGCATAGAGGCTACAAGAGGTTGTCAATATCTTGGAAAACAACTAACAACTCGCATCTAACTCAGGCTACACTCAAGTGACTGAAATCACCAAAAGCCAACCGCTCATTGGCAAGCAAATCACATCCGTTACAGCATCAAATGACATCCAAACGTAATGAAACTTCTAGGACAAGTTTATAAGACCTAAGCACACATGCTTATAGTCTCAAACTCCACTTTAGGTCAAGTTCCAAAATCGTGATTATTAACAGTAGTGGATTTTTGACCTAGTCGTTTTCGACCCAGAATGCATCTAAATGCTTAGCAATGATGCCCCAATACCCTGCCTATACTTAGTTTTTGATTTGAACATGTAAATTCCTAGTTATGATGAAATTAGACCGCAGGTTAGCGACGCCAAAAGCTACAAAATACTGTGAATGGCTTATGTCAATGCTTAGAGCTCTTACCTGCAGTTACAATGCAACAAACGCGACTGCAATGTGACAACCGAGGAGGGAGTAAGAAGCGCGAGAAGGAGAGGAGTGAGCGTCGTTAGCTCACGTTGTGTATTTCTTATCCAAAAACGTAATAAAATCTTTCCAAAGTTGGCTTTTATACCTTAGCCAAGGTCTAAAATGTGTAATGTCCGGCACCCAAGACCTTAAGGCTCCACACCTATTATATCTGCCTAACTGACCTATGCTTTATACCTTGGAACTCTTCTTGAGTACGTAACACGTTACAATTATCACAATGGCTAAATAATTCGAGAAATTACAATACATGGCCATTTTGGAAAAAATGTGAAAAGTGTGTAACTCCAATCTTCACTGCTTCTTTGTATTCATCCTCGATGTGCATTTGTACGTCTTCGGTCCTTGGTCTTTAGCAGCTTCTGTTAACTGACGTTGACTCAGTTAACAACATTTCATAGACGAATGTAGGCATGCACATGAAGCCTCGCATGTCCTAGAAACCAATTTTGAAGCCAAGGCTAAAAGAAGTAAGGTTAGTCTCAAAAGACAACTTTACATGATCACTATGGTTGAAGGGGAGGACATTGCTAGCCTAGTAAATAGGCTTAAGAGCATTTTCATGCAGCTCACTTACATTTAATGTGAAGTACCAAAAGATGACAAAGTGGCTATGCTTTTTTAGTGCACTTCCACCCTCTTATGACCACTTAGTCAACATTCTTAAAGAAAAAGAACTGGCTCCACCTTTCCATTATGTCATCAACGCAATTCAAGCAGATTAAGAAAGCAAAGAGACTCATTAACATCATTAAGAGGAGATTTTGTCACGACATCCTCAAGGGGAATATATTTGTCATCGACATCATCAACTGGGAGAAAGTGTTATGGGACACATAGCAACAAATGTGGTGAGAAGGGACAACCTCCTTCTTGATGCTACTCAAATGGAAGCAGTAAATAGTGGAGAAAGTAGCTGTAGTAGAAGCAACAATAGAAGCTACGAAGGAAAGAGACCTCAAAGAGACCTATCAAAGTATCATCTCACATGGTAGAGGACAAAGAAGAAGACAAAGGCGAGAATAACTTTGTCTTCTATGATCATATATTTTGAAGATTTCAGCCTCTCTACTTATAGCGGAGGACTTTTATTTTCCTGTGTGGATTTACGATCCTATGTGGATTTTGTCATCCTGTGTGGATACCAACTTATAATCCTTAGTGGGTATTGCATCTTCAGTATTTTGTCCTAGTCCAAATCCCAAGGGGAGGATTGTAAAGTGTGGGTTTTGTCCTAGAGTTTAAGTGAAGGAGGGAAGAGGGGGAATTATCCCACATGTAAAGGAGTCAAGCAGTAGAGCTACTTAAAGCACACTTTCATGAATAAACAACACAGTTCAAGTTTGCACTACATGCTTGTCTATGATGAGCCCGTGCTAAGCTAAGTCAATACTCAAGATTGTGTTTATGAGTCCAAGCTAATCTATCTTGAAACCTAATTCACTTGAGTGATAATCTTGCTTACACACACTCACACACTTGCACTATGTTTCTCTTTCCTCCACCCTAGCTAGCACGATCCCATTCCCATCAGGTGGTATCAAAGCATCGGTTATGCTAACTAGGTTTGCTATTATGCATTTGCATGTTTGTACAATTAGCATTCCTTAATCATCATTAGCTAGACCCATTAGATAATTATTATCGCATGACTAATTAGTAATCCACTGGCTAGCATGAGCATGTTCTTGAGTTAAAGACTCTTGGGCCATTACTCACTGGCCAATGGGAAGCCTAATTAGCATTAGAGTGCATTGAGTTGCCATGAAGAACTTGCACTTTGCATTCAATAGTTGCTCCTTATTTAGCAAATTGGCATTTTCAATTTGGTGTGTGTGCATAGCCCCTTCGTGTGCTTCCCATCAAGCCGATCCATGCTCAAATCATCCTTCATTTGCACACTCTAGAGATTGATTGATTCTTCTCTCTTGCACACTCCCACTCTCTGATTTTTTTTGTAGAACAGTGCTTGAGAAGCCTTTTTGTGTGTGTGTGCCTAAAGGTATTCAATTCCATTTGCTAAAATTCTCAAGTCAATGCTGCAAGGGACAAGGGATGGTCCTACTTTGGTGGGTAACCCCCCAAATAGGATCGCAAGGCCCCACACTCAAAGGGGATGTTCGACTATCGACGAACTTCACTAGTGCGGTAAGTTGTATTGAAGAAATATTTTGGGTCCGAACGGATCTTGGCCAATTGCACCACAGCTAAAGACGCCTCCAATCGTCCGACGCCCTACCCGCCTACCGGCACCTGCCCGGGGATGCCACCCTGTTGCCTGACCTGACTCCACCTGCTCGATCTACCCTCACATGCCCGGAGGCCCCGCTTCACATGGCCATTGGCACTACCCTCGAATCTCTTGTTCTCCAAGGGCCTCTAGCAAAAAGCAAGCCTTCCCATGAGCCTCAAAGCTTCCAAAGGCTTACAAGAGGAACTCCAAGGTTCTTCAAAAGCGTTCAAAAGTGGAGTCTAGAAGGCTTTCCGAAGGCCTTCATAGGCAAGTCATTCAAGCATCAACAACCTTTTGAAGAGGAGGTTCACTCCAAGTAAAGAGGGGCTTCACAGAAAAGGATCTCTCTCTCTCTCTCTCTCTCTCTCTCTCTCTCTCAACTAGAAATGAAACGAGCCCATCCAAGCACAACCGGTTTTTTTGCAATCATTTTTCTTATAGTTGTGCACCTGTAAAGAGGCGGACACATGCTAAGAAAGTCTCCTAAGCTAAGACCCCTCTATTAGCCCAATGGGAGATAAGGGAATTAAAAAGTATAACGGGGAAGGTTGTACACCTAGCAAACAAAGTTAAGGGGATATCTCATGAAAAAATGCTCATGGTTTGTTATCAGCACTGCCTTAGAACAACAAGCCGAAATTGATGGAATGCACACTAGGGCATCTACACCCATAGAAAGTGCACAAAATTTGTCCAGGAGCAAACAAGCATAAGGAATCATCATCACCTCCTTGCATGGCAACAATGTGCATTTCATAGATGAATGTAAGCATGCACATGAAGCCTCACATGTCCTAGAAACCAACTTTGGAACCAGGGCTAAAAGAAGTAAGGTTAGTCTCAAAAGACAACTTTACAAGATCACTATGGTTGAAGGGGAGGACATTGCTAGCCTAGTAAATAGGCTTAAGAGCATTGTCATGCAGCTCACTTACATCCAATTCAAAGTACCAAAACATGATAAAGTGGTTGTGATTTTGAGTGCACTTCCACCCTCTTATGACCATTTATTCACCATTCTTCAAGAAAAAGAACTGGCTCCAACTTTCCAAGATGTCACAACTCAATTCAAGAAGAATAAACAAAGCAAAGAGACTCATTAACATCATCAAGAGAGGCTTTTGTCACAACATCACTCAAGAGGAAGATATTCATCATCGACATCATCAACAACTGGGAGAAAGTGTTATGAATGTGGAAGAATGGGACACGTAGCAAAAGATTGCTACACAAACAAACCTTGCAACAAATGCCGTAAGAAGGGACATCCTCCTTCTTGATGCTACTCAAATGGAAGCAATAGTAGTGGAGAAAGTAGCAGTACTAGAAGCAACAATAGAAGCTACGAAGGAAAGAGACCTCGAAAAGGATCAGCTCACATGGTAGAGGATGAAGAAGAAGACGAAGGGGAGAACCTTGTCTTCTATGATGACATACTTTGAATATTGTAGCCTCTCTACTTGTAGGGGAGGACTTTTATTTTATGTGTGGATTTACCATCCTATGTGGATTTTGTCATCCTATGTGGATACCAACTTATCATCCTTAGTGGATATTGCATCTTCAGTATTTTGTCCTTGTCCAAATCTCAAGGGGAGGATTGTAAAGTGTGGTTTTGTCCTAAAGTTTGAGTGAAGGAGGAAAGAGGGGGAATTATCCCACATGTAAAGGAGTCAAGTTGTAGAGCTACTTAAAGCTCACTTTCATGAACAAACAACACAGTTCAAGTTTGCACTACATGCTTGTCTATGGTGAGCCTGTGCTAAGCTAAGTCAATACTCAAGATTGTGTTTATGAGTCCAAGCTAATCTATCTTGGAGCCTAATTGACTTGAGTGATAATCTTGCTTACACACACTCACACACTTGCAATATGTTTCTCTTTCATCCACCCTAGCTAGCTTGATCCCATTCCCATCACCTTTTTTGAGTGATTATCTGCAAAGATGGAAGAATTTTTCCATAGATGATGGTACCTACTCCACGAGGGGAGAAGTTGTGTATCGATAGATGAAGACATTTGGTGCCACATTCTTTATGAATTCCATGACAATATAGTGTGGTCATCTAGGCATAAAGAAAACTTATGCACTCGTATGATGATAGTTTTATTAGGCAAGGTTTATACGGATATGTTCAAGACTATGTATTGCATTGCAAAAAATGTCAAATGAATAAAGCAGAGCGCTTAAACTTTGCAAGTGTATTCCAACTAAGTGCACAAATAAAACACCTTTGTTAGCTAAGTTATTTGTTGACAATCTGTAGTGGTTGTACTAGTTTCCTAGCAATATTGTGAGTAATTGGATCCCAAGTTTAACAATCATTTTTGGAGGACTGTGTTTAAATGATTGGGTACACAACTCGACATCAGTACTGCAAATCGTCTTGAAATGGATGGTCAGATTGAACGTGTAAATCAAGTGCTAGGGGATATGCTAAGAGCATATGTTAGCAAAAAGCAATTAGATTGCAAATATTATCTCCCTATTCTAAATTTTTCTTACAATAGTGCCAAGCATGTGATGACTGGTTTTAGTATTTTCATGCTTATGTATGGTTTTCAACCTAGGTCACTAATTACAGTGGGGTTGGCAATTGCAGGTCAAGGATTTTCTCCAAGAACACATGGAAATATGGAGACTTGCTCGTCAAAATGTTCGACAAGCACATGATTGGTTTAAAAAGTATGCTGATGAGAAACGTCAACAAGTTATATTCACGAAAGGAGAAGAGGTATTTTTATGTGTGCTAGAGCATTCAAAAAGTCGGAAGACTGGGCCAACACCTAAATTATCTTGGAGATCTTGTGGGACTTATAAAATACTCAAACAAGTTGGAGATATGGCCTACAAACTCTCAATACCTTTGCACCACTGTCGCATTCATCCGATATTTCATGTAAGTCATTTATGTAACTTGCATATGGACAACAATGTCATTGACCAGTAGATTTTGGTTGATTTCATTGAACCTCCAACCGAGTCACATGAACCTGATCATATTATCAACTATCAAGATCTATGTACATATAATCATTTGTGTCAAAAATCATTAATCAAGTTAAAAGATAGAGTTGAAGAAGGTGCCACTTGGGAAAAAATTAGTATTCTTAAGAAGAAAATTCCCAGTTTTGTTTTCAAGGATGAAAACTCTTCTCTAGGGGATCTCCTATATAAGTGGTAGAGGTTGGGAGGAGAGATGGGTTGTAGACACTCTAGTCTCACACTTAGAAGGTGCTTCTAGAGGCAGCAAAGAAGTAACCATGTCAGATTTTTGCAAACATAGCAAGCGGGCAGGATTCACATGCTCAAAATGTGCATGTCAAAGTATTGCATCTAAAATAGCCTTTTAATCCACAAGTACTTTTGCAAAATTCTATTCATATTTTTATCATACAAAGTGAGCTTATATAGCCCACACTAGAAAATCTAGATGCGACAACTTCATCATAGAACTAAAAGCATGGAGTGTATATCTATCATCCAAAAATTGGACAACGAGACCAAGCCTTGCTTTGCATATAGAGACAAAAGGTTTTTTTTCCCTTGGTACATAAAGTGCATCGACAAATTTGAAAGAACTACCATTTATAGTGGTTACCACAATCTTACAACTCACTGGATCAAATAAGAGGCATTGTTAGTACAAGTGAACATATTCCCATGAGGACAACCTTAAGAGAGGTAAATAAGTCACAATGCAAAGTAATGTTCTTTATAGAACCGTTGTCAAAGTACCAAACATGTGACTCTACATCAACTCACATACATGCATCATGGACAGAAGGATCATAAGTACACTCTGCATTGAATGCCCATTTTGCATCTATAACATCATCATAATCTCCATTCATAGAAGATTCTACAATAGCTACACTAGTAGAAGATCCAAGCTCTTACTTCTTGGCTTCTTTTGCATTTAACTTAGGACATTGCTTTATCAAGTGATCATTAGCCTTGCAATAATGTAAATGCATCTTGTTCTTTCCTTTTTCACCACAATTTCCAAACGAGTTGCTACCAACAGAAGCACTAGATAAAGGTGATTCACTACTCATAGAAGAACCACAAAAAGTGGCTACATTGATGTTACCCCCTTCTCTTTGAGCAACAACAAAATCTTGTTCCACTGCATGCTATTTAGTCTTGTTCTTTCTTGGAAGTGACTCCTATGATAGTAATGTGCATAATGCATCAAAGTTGATAGCTTGAGGGTTTCCTTGCATCATAATTCTATAAGTACTAGCAAAAGTTTGACAATGCATATAGAACAATTTTTACAAGCAAACCATAAAAAATGAACACTTGCAAAAATTAATTGCTCATGTATATCCTTGATACTAACAAGAATAATGTCCATATCATATTCTTCTTGCATAATCTTAGACTCCAGCTCTTTACAAAGCAATGCAATCTTTGCCTCATTGTGACTTTCATAAGTGTATAGAATATTGCTAAAGATTTTGATGTACGCGTAGGTTATGTGGAGAATGTTGTAGGTACTAGCAATTTTGCTCCTACTACTAATGTTGTTTTATCTACAATTAAATAGTTTCATTGGGATAGTAGAAATGTACAAGATGAATCATTCATTGCATTGTCTATTACGTGTACCATTACTCCTCACGTTCCTTTATCCAAATTAGCAAAACAACCTTTTGACATTCTAGTTGGTTGTATGCAGGTCACAATGAGGCAAAAATATCAATTTTTCACAAATAGCTAGAATTAAAAATCATGATTGAGGCAAATGAAATATACATTTTTCTTGCTAAAATTGAAGATACCAATGAGAAACTTATTATTGCAGGTGAAAGTGATTCTCAACCATTCACTTGTGCAAACTATCTTGGATGTATTACCAAATTTGTATCAAACTTTTGTATCTACTTGGAGGCTTTTTGTATAGGACAATGATAATGCTATTAAGATTGATGCATTAGTGACTGTGCTATTACAAAAGGCTATGCCAAGAAAAAATTGGGCTAAGCACTTTGTCGTTGATAAGGCTTTTATTCTTATACAAAGATGAGGTAGAAATGACAATGTTTCTACTTCTAATGTTCCTTCTTTAGGTAGCAAACCATCTATGACAAATGACTTCCATAACAAAAATGCATTTGGTAAATTGGCTAAAAGAGGAAAGAAAAAGTTGAATTGAAGCTATTGCAAAGCCAATGATCATTTGATAAAGGAATGTCCTAATTTAAAGGCTAAAGAGACATAAAAAGGAAAGTGAATCTTTTATAAATGCAGCCATTGCAAAATCTACAAATTCTATTGTTGATGCAAAATGGGCGTATAGTGCATAGTGTGAGTATGACCCTTTTGTCCATGATGCGCATACATGACTGAGGCTGCAGGTTTGCATGTGTGGTATCATGGTAGTGTTGCTTCAAACTACATTGTCTCTCATTATGATTTGTTCACTTCTCTTGATGTTGTCCCCAATGGGAATAATGTCACTCGCGTCAACAATGCCTCTCATCCAATTTATGGAGCCAAAATGATTGTACTGGCCATAATTAATGGTAGTTCCTTCACACTTTTAGATGTACTTTTTACACTTGGGATCAAGAAGAATCTGTTGTTTATTTTTGCATTAGCAAGACTTGGCCTTGTTGTAAAGTTTGTGGATGGCAGATTCCATATAGACTATCTTACTTTAGGTGATACTATCGTGGCATCAGGTACCTTGTCCCATGGGTTATACAAGCTTAATTTATATGAGAAGTGTGTGGAAATTTTGCAAATGTACTTATAAATTATTAAGTAATTTCATATGCTAAACTATGGCATACACATTTTGGGCATTTCAATTTTGCCAGCTTGATGAGTTTACAAAAATATGATATGGCTGCCTCATTGCCCCCTTTGGAGGCACCATCTAAGCATGTTTGTGGAGGGTGTATTTTTGAGAGATTACAACATTCTAGGGTTTCAAAATATGGTTTAGTGCTAGCTACTTGCAAGTTGAAATTTGTTCACACTGATGTTTGTGGCCCAATGCACACCACTTTTAGTAATGATTTGTACTTCATGAACTTCATTGATGGTTATTCATGGAATACATGGGTGTATCTACATAAGAGTAATTTCAAAGTGCTTATGTGCTTCAAAATATTTCTAACTTTGTATCTTGTAGATAAAAAAAGTGTCATAATAGGGGACTTTCCCAAATCGTATTTAATAAGTAAGATTTGCTTGATAGCTAGAGACCCACTTTCCCTTGAAAGGGAAGAATATGCACCCTCATGAAAACATTCATGCAGTTTGCATGTTACATGAAAGCATATGTAATCATCGCATCTTGACTTTGATGCCGCAAAAAAACCCGACGATATGTTCATTTACTATCCTTATTTGATGATAGCCACTTTTAAGGTCAATCCTATTGAAGTAGGTCGAACCTTGTAGCTTATCAAATAAATCTTCTACATGGAATTTGTTTTTGATAGCAATATGGTTTAGCGCACGATAGTCCACACACATGCGGTATGTACCATCTTTCTTTTGCACTAAAAGGATTGGAGAACAAAAGGGAGAGGAGCTAGGCCTCACCATCCCTTTGTCTACCAATTCTTGTACTTGCCTCATGATCTCCTTTTGTTGAGCTTGGGAAACTCAACAAGGAGGCTTGTTAGGCGGTGAGTTTCTGATAGGAGCTCAAATTCGATGGTCATCATCCCCTCGTTTTGGAGGTAAGTCCAAAGGGATACCATCGATAAAAACATCTTGGAATATACTTAGAAAATTAGACAAGTCTAACTGATTCCTACCATCTTCATTTGAGGACTTTTTATAGATTGCTTGACAAAATCATGTATGAAAAAACTGAGCTTTTCATTGATTTGTCAAAAGTAGGAGAATTTACAAGGGGTATGGTACAACCAGGCTTATTAGCATCTATGTACATGTTCTTTTCCCTATACTTGTACAACCTTCTTTTAGGGAACTTTACATTAACAGCCAAACGATCAAACCATGGTGCCCCTACGATGACATCTTCATGCTTGAGAGGAGAGATGAAGAAATCTTCTTTGTCAACATAGCCTTGGACATGAAGCCTTAATTTCATAATCAAGAGAGTAACTACGGATTCTTGTCCCTTGAAGGCTCTATCAGCTAATACAATATCTCCCATCTCATGAGCTTGAATGACTAATTTGGTGGCCAACTCCGTGGATATGAATTTGTGAGTAGAGCCATGGTCAAACAAGATGGAGGCATCATGCTCCCTTACCTTCCCCCAAGCATAGGAGAGAGGTGATCCTTTGCAATGAGCATCCTCTTTTGGAGCTTAGGTTGTTGAAGCTCTAGGAGTCTCATTGCGGGCATTTCTTTCGGGGCAAGAACGGTAGCCATGTCCTTGCTCCCCGCACTTGAAAAATTTGTGGTCCTTACAAAAAGCTTCTAGCTCTTCAGGAGAGAGTTTATTTTTACCTTTGTAAACTCCTTCCTCCTTGGACTGATTGATGTTGTTGTTGTTGGAATTGACTTGGGAAGAATTCTGGGCATTGTTTTTCCCCTTTGCATCACTTTTGTCTTTGATTTCCATGGGCTCGAAACTCCTTCTAGACCCTTGTTGAAAATTGATGCACGAAGCAACCATAGTGTGGTGGATTACTTTCAATGATAGAATTAGGCCGTTGAGAGTTGACATACTTGGCCATTTATTCAGGTAATCCCACACAAAATTTTTGTTTTTGCTTAGCGAAGTCTATCTTTTGGAAGGCACTAGCCTTGAGATGTAAATCCAAAAACTTGTCCACATATTTGTGGATAAACTTGTTGGAGAGCAGCTTCAAGATCTGCCATTTGGTAAGCACTTTTTCCTTTGCATCTCTTGCAAGGAATTGATTCATGATGGAAACTCGTAGAGGTTTCCATGTCTTTGGGGCTTTGCTGTTGCCACGAAGGCTAGCCCACCATTGACGAGAAGAGTTCTGGAAGTGCATAGCTACATGATGCAGCTTGGAGGACTCTGTGAAGCCCTCATCTCCAAAGTCCGCATCAAATTGCTGGATGAAGGCCAATACTTTCTTGATGGCACCAAATGTGCCATCGTAGGTAAGAAAAGAGACACTCTTTCCTCCCTCTTTGAATTTATTGAGCTTTTGGGACCATATCCACGCAGGGTAGGATTTGCGGTGTCCTCTCCTCTTGTATTATCTAGAAGAATATCCCTTTCTTTTGTTGAAAGAGGAGGAAGGTGAAGACGAAGGAGAAGAGGGTGACCTTTTTCTTGCATTTTTCTTCCTGTGTTTCCTCTCTTCCCTTTTGAAGTGCCGAGGAGAAGGACTATGGGTTGACCATTTCCTCTTAGGAGGAGTTGGCAACCGTCTAGACCACCATCTTTGTGGAGCCACATCTTCATAGGAACTTAGGAATTTTCTTGTTTCTTGATCTTTGGATTCCTCCTCTCTTAGGGGAGAGAATCTTCTTTTTCGGAGTCTTATCAAGAGGCCTCCTAAGCTCTCTCTCCTCTTGGAGAGGAAGGGAAATCCCATAAGCACAAAGTTGTTGAGTAACTTTGGCTTGCAAAGCAGGGTTGCCCATAGCTTGCTGCAACCTAGTAAAGATAATTAAAAAACATGGGGGCATCATCATTAGCACCTTCATGTGCAAAATCAAAGTTATCAATGTTCATTCTACTTTCTTGGTTATTGTCATCCATGCTAATTAAACTTATGTATAGATTACTTTGTGCTTTGGTACCCTCAAAAACCTTAGTGGCAACTCTTCTTTACCTTTGATAATTAGTTCTCAAGTAGCCACACCCGTGGTTTAGAGTCTATTGATTGCAAAGACTAGTGGAGAGGGTCTAACATTGATCGGTTGATTATGGTTCCTGTTGAGCTTCCTCGTAACTCAATAATGGTTAAGCCAAAGGAAAGCACCAAGAGACTACATTATTAAGACTATGGTTCCCAATGGTGTACCTTGAACTAAGTCCTTCTCAACCAAGATAATAGATCCCTACCCCACTTACCCTATTGCAATGAATAGTTTCAACCTTTCATGGAAAACTTAATGACCTCTCTTGTTAAGTAAGAAAAGAGAAACGAATAGATCTGATACCAATGTAATGGAAATGGCCTATGAACTTTGAGAATAGCGGAATTAAGAGAATTAGGGTGAGCATTTTGATAAGACTACTTCGAGAACATAGAGGGTGAACTTAATTAGTGTAGCAACATAACCAATATTTAATTAACTTGGCATGAACAATACTTTTGCAAGAGAGAGAGAGAGAGAGAGAGAGAGCTAGAGAACTTGACAATAGTTGAGGACTAGATTTATGTGGAGCCGGTCCCCCCTCTAATAGGAATTTGTATTATAGATTCTCCCATCAATAGAGACTTGGTACAATATAATCTTTGTGTTCCTTGTGACCTAGGTGATGCAATGAAGATGGAAAGCTTCATGCATCACGAGCATAACATAATCTTGTAAACAACATTAACCATATGCGGCCTCAGTCCCAAGGCCTCAAACACCTTCGAAGGTGGAGAGAGCTAGGGGGGAATGAGGGTAGGGAAGAGGAAGAAGAAGTAACATACGAGAAAGAGATAGTTTCTCACTTATCATCACTCTTCTTGCATAGCATAGCATAATATCATAATAATGATGAAGAAGATGGAAAGATTAAGCATTGGAGCATGGCTCTTGGTTGGATTTGCATTCCATAGCCAAGAGTGTTGGTGTAGGCTGTGAACAACATTGGAGAAGGAGATGGATATCTTGCACTTTGTACTTCACACAATGAGTATGTGTGTGTGTGTGTGTGTGTGTGTGTGTGTGTGTGTGTGAGAGAGAGAGAGAGAGAGAGAGAGAGAGAGAGAAAGAGAGAGAGAAAGAGCGTGTATAGCTTGCAAGCAAGCCCCCTAGTTGCTTGTGTCGATTCCTCATTCTAGCTCATGCTTTGTGCTCATTGGATCCCTCAAGCATAGACAATCACAAGCCTAGGTCAAGTCAAGCAGTAGAGGTAGTCCTTGGACAAGTGTCCTCCTTTCCTCTTTGAGAGAGAGGGATTGATAAATTCGTAATCAATTAATTTAATTATCTAAGTCCTCATTGGACATCTCTTGCATGTTGAATTTCAAGACAAAGTAACTTGGCCCCCTATTTGCTTAAGCACCTAGCCATCAAGCATAGGGTTAGTAAGCGTATGGCATCTCTCTCTACCATCCCCATAGCCTCAAGGGCTCACCCCCTCATTTAGGGATTGACTTGGACCTTCAAGCACATTCCTAGCTTAAGTTGCACCTTAGTTATCAAGCATCTCATGCACTTTTAATTATCAAGCACCTCAAGCATAGGCCTAGCTTTAACCTAAGGTCTAAGGACTTTCATACTAACCATTGGATATCTTTAATGAAGCTAACCCTAAGGTCTTCCAAGCTCCATTATGCAAGCATTGTTCTTCAATAGAACAACTCCTTGTGAGCCCTTACTGAGATGGAACCATCTCCTTTTGGCCCTGCGGAGAGCTTGGCCTAAAAACACATATCCATGTTCTAGCTCTTGTTTTCCTTTTTATTTCCCCATATTAAATGATCAGTTTAACAAGAGAAAATCATTTGGGTAAAGCTGGATATTAGATTTTATGACATCTCCCAAGTCTTTCATGTCAAACTCTTGCATAAGTAGAGCCTGCATGCCCTCTACTTCAGCCACATTACCTCCAACAATCAAATCATCCACATAGATGCACATACAATCTGCAACAGACATCTCAAAGCCCAATGAAATGATGAATGCCACAATCCTCTCATACCAACCTCTACGTGCTTGCTTCAGCCCATACAATGATTTATTTAACTTGCATACAAGGTCACATAGCCTCATATTTTCATAACCTTGTGGTTGTTCCATATACATAGTTTTCTCCAAATCTCCATTCAAAAATGCATTCTTTACATCCATTTGTTTCAACACCCATTTTAATGCGACAACCACTACAATAAACACACGAACGATAGCCATCTTAGCTACGGGACTGAACGTTTCCTCATAATCAACCCCATAAGTTTGTGGATACTCTTGGCCACAAGTCTATCCTTGTACCTGCTCACACTGCTAGCAACATTATGCTTTATTTTGAAAACCCAATTACATCCAATGGCCTTCTTATCTTTTGGTAATGGCACCAATTCCCATGTTCCACTTGCATCAAGTGCAACCATCTCTGCATCCATAGCTTGCCACCATTTTTCATCCTTAACAGCATCCTCAAAACATGTGGGTTCTACATCCTGTGTACTCTTCACCATAAATGCAAAATGATGAGCCACATAACTATCATAAGTCAATCTCTACAAATGATTTCTTTCTCTCTCTGATATGTGTGGTCCAAGATCAGTCCTTAGGAAAAATATGAACCCCAAAAGGGCCCTTTAGCTTAAGGAATGATTAAACATGAACCAATAGGAAGAGGGTGTGGTGGCCACAGCTATACCCTCTGAAAGATAGGGTAGTAGGGGGACCTGGGGGCCTATTTATTCCCCTAATTATAGCTTTGTCCCCTAGAAAGAGAGAGAAGGGGGAAAAGAAGGGGGGGGGGGGGGGGGGGGGGTAGGGGGCTTTCCCTCCATTCTCATGGGCGTCCATAAAGAAACCCTAAAAATTTTATTTATTTTTTTGAAAATCTCCAAATCTCACTTTTCACTCCCCAAAAGCTCTCTTAACCAAATACATGGTCAAAAAAATATTTTCTTTGACCAAAATCTGCATTTCTCAGTAGTACCCTCTATTCTATCTCTTCTCTCTCTCTCTCTCTCTCTCTCTCTCTCTCCCTCCCTCCAAGCTTTCCATACCCTGCAACACATATGGAAGCTTTCCATAGCTGCACCACCTGTCCCCCCCCTTTCATCCACACCATCCCTTTGAACTACTTGTTCTACCCTTTCTCCCCATTGAAGCACTTATCCCCCTCCCTCCAAGATTTCCATAGCTGCAGCACAAATGGAAGCTTTCCACAGTTGCAGCACTTGTCTTCCCCTGTCATCCACACTATCCATTTGAACTACTTTTCCTCCCCTTGAGGCAATTGCAAAAGAGGCGAACACTTTTTTCCAAGCGACAAATGAAATTGCACTCCTTCAAGAAGCGCAAAATTGGGCAATCTTTCTTGTCCAACATTGCCACTCTCTTCTTCCTTGACAATGAGGAGCCCTCCTTGGAGGATATGGAGATCTCGCATTTGGAAGTGGGTGGAGTGTTTCTGGATCGTAAAGATCCCAAGCCCACCCCTATAGATGTCCAGAGTGAGCAAAGATTGCAAGCTGCTGAATATCCCCACGGCTTGGAAGGGGCAGTTGCAGTGAGAGAGCAGATTGTTGGCACCTCCGAGGTGCCCGACCCCAAGATCTATGTACCCAGCTACAATTCCCGAAGTGGAGATTAGGCACCTCAGTAGCATAATTATAGAAGATTAAGAGTATTTATTCTTGCAGGATCTGGAAAAGTCTTTTGGTGTCTGACTACATGAGTGTCTTAGCCTCATATGTACCAAGATGGAGTTCCCCCTTGGTCCTACACCAGAAGCTACAAATGACAAGCTGCTTCCATTGTGTCATGCCAAGGGCATATGCAGGGGGGTCAGAGACCCGGGCCAAGTGGTCGGCTGCTAGTGTGGAATGGAAATTCAAGGGCCAAGGGCTATATATGGGGGTTTGGGCAGTGAATGTGGACCACGCAGTCCTCTGGCCTTTATACTGGTATCAGAGCATGGTCTATTTTTGGGGAGAAGGCATGGAGCTTGTGCGCTCCTTGCCGCACTGTCGAAGCAAGGGACTTGCCAATACACCGTACGCGAGCCACAAACGGCTCCAAGCACACAACAAGCCTAAACTAGCAAGCTCAAGAAAACAAAGGGTGTGTCACTCACCGCTCTACGCTCGCCTTCGTGGTGGATTCCTCGCCGCGATGAAGAAAAAGCTGCAGTCGTGCCGCGCTCAACCGCTTCGCCGCCGTCGTGCCTTCGCAATGCTCGATCGCACACACACTCTCCCTCTCTCTCTCTCTCTCACACACACACACAAGGAGGTGAAGAAGAAGAAGAAGATGGAGATGGAGCAAGAGCACTCTTCAATTGCACAAATGAGAGAATGAGTAAAAATTAGGTTTAGTTGGCTTTTATAGGAGCTCACCCCATTCACACTTGGGCGCCCATGCTTAACCAACTAATCCCTTGAATGTCCAAGTTAAAGTGCGCCTCTCATCGGCGATCACTCTACCTTTCCCTATTGGACCGACAAGCCCGGTACCTGACTCTACCAAATACATAATACGCGTCCATCGTAGGTGATGGGTGTCCGTGTGCCGTGAGGGTTAACATGCCCCCCTTCCTGATGTAGATTCCGTCCTCGGAAGCTATTGAGTTGAAGCTGGTTCGTCGAGGTGGAAGAGAATTTGAGATGAATGTCCTTAGCCTTCTTCAGTCACTGCAAAATCAAACAACATTGGCACAGTAATTGCATTCTCTTAAAAAGCATATGCAGTTTTAGATAGAAAAATTGATTGGTCAAAGAATTTCAAACAATTTGTTAGCAATGAACATTAAATTGCAATGTAATCAAATGCATAAACAGATGTAAAGGTAGAAAATTAAACAAGTCTGGGGTCACTAATTTGACGGTCGAAAAGCACTAGAGATCGAATATTAATACCATGGGTAAGCTTCTTAATTTTCAGTGGTCAATTAAGTTGTTTAATCGCGAGAGCCAAGTATTCATGTTCAAGGGCTGACTAGAGGCTATATCTAGAAAACTTTGTAGTTAAGCTACCATAAAAGGAATTTCTCATGAAATCATCGCCGGGCTGATTACTTTTTCTTTGACCCCCCAAGGTCTTTTCACACTGATTCAATTTTGAAGTGGGTGCTTATTTTGTATGCCTTGGGTTTTTTGCTTTTCAAGGAAAAGCGCCCACACTGGGAACCTCTAGGGCTCTAGTACCATAGGCAATACATGTGAGTGAAGTACCAAATCAAGCTGAGATTTCTCTTCCAGCTTAAAATTTTACATTGTGGCACTTTGATTTTTTGTTTGTTCATTTTCATCATTTTAATTTTGTAACTTTGGGGGGTCATATAACACTGTTACATTCCCCAGGCTCATCACATTAGTAAACTCCCTTTATAATACTTAAGCTAAAGGTCAATAGGGTTAAGCCCACTAGAAAGCCCTAGTACATTTCATACAATGCTGCCTAAATCGGATTAAGAACCTAAGTAACCATTGCTTATTAGGAAGGCATTCCCCATGGTATTAAGAGAAGATTTCTAATACCTAGCTTGGTCAAACTAGCTTAGTCGGACTGCTTGATTTTTACACCTAAACAAGTGATTATGACAAAACATTACATTGAATTAAATGTTTGATACTAAGCCAATGCGCTGAATATTATGCTACCAATCACAATCAAAGCAGACAAACATAGATGCAAAAAAGATAAGGGCAATGCTAATGGACAAGAAACACCTGTTTGTGTTGATGGTCGCGCTTGATATGAAGTGTGAACGAGAGAAAGGTTCCATGAAGGTCCAAATCCTATCAATAGCAACACGCTCCTGTACACACTAGGAAACAAAAGGAATACCTCCAGGAGGCACATCAGTGGGAAAAATTAAAACTCCTAAAAAACAAACTCAAAACACAATCTAGACCCCTAACCTACCTATCTGTCACCCCTTTTAGAATCAAGGAAAGAGGATATTATATAAACCGGGTGGCCACCCTAAGGCTAGGCCTCTATCCTCATCATCTAGATAAATAAAATCGTTGTCCGTGAGGCCATAGTCTTCCTCGGTCTCTATTAGTTCCTCTTCATCATCCTCTTGTGCAAGCATGCTAATCAAGAACCTCGTGATGCGTGGATACTCATCTTGTGCAAAAGAATAAGCATGTGCCATTGGAGACACATTCGCCACTGGGTAGGGATCACTAGTTAGCCATAGACGTATCAGCCATTCTAACTCCTCAAAATTTCTCTCACATGCAAGGCTCTCTATCAAATCCCATTCGCAAGAAAGTATAGGGTAGCATACGTAGAACACTTGTTGAAAAGACAAGGGGTACCTTTCATCAAAAATAGAAGTGCATGCCTCTGGTGAAGTAGCCATTTCTGACAAGACAGATAGATTTGGTTAGGCCTTTGAAACATAAGAGTTGTTTTTGTGTGTTGCTTGACTTGACACGGTGAATTTGGACTTATATGTAAGATCTGATAGGGTGCTCTCTCATTGCTAGGCGCTCTTGCTCTTTACTATTTTTGTTTTTTTGTGAGTATAAGGCTATATATATACATTCCCTAAGATCGGAGATTAAGAGGTCAGGGAAAAAGGTTGAGAGGGAAGCAAGTGAATGATGGATGTCCACAAACACTCCCCCCTTCCTTGGGTAGATCATACCGTTTGAAATGAGCTTGTCACCCTTTGAAACCAATTGTTCCAGTTGGTAATAGGTGAGGATTTTTTCCAGTAGTTTTCTATTACCCTAGGTGCCTCGTCAAGTTGCAAGGGTGGTAAGGTACTCTCCCAGGATCGAACTTGAAGTGGTACATCAGGTGATTCTTGAACACTGGGAGGTGTGGATTCTTTTGTAGCTTCATGGAGGTCCACTACTATAGATGGAGGCTATGTAGAAGCTTTTACCTCTATGGATGTATTACATGATGAGTTAGAATCTTCATGGGACTCCCCCCTTCCTGAGCTAGGTGGAACAAATCGTTCTTTCTTTGGTACCCAAACTAGCTCGGGAGCGGGTGTGTAGCATTCTGTGATTTTTTTCTTTCCACGATCATTGATTCGTTTTGGAGCTATGGGATTGGGCTCACTTGGGTCAGGTGATAGGTAAGAGCACAATCTACGTTTTGGAACCCAGATTTGATCATTTCCTTGATAGTAGCCTTGGGCTTCCAATAGTCGTTTAGGGATCCAACGCAGCGTTTCTTTACATTTCTTGGAGTGAGTGGTACGGTTCTTACTAGGCTTCTGTTTTTTAGCACTAGCTATGGTCACTAAAGAAGCTTTAGGGACCCACTTGTATGTTTTCTCTGTTACATTAGGATGAGTCTTGTCGGAAGCGATATGCATTGCTTGTAGCATATTTAAGGGTATAGGCATTTCATCCCCCTCAGGTGTTACCCAGGTCGTCCCCCTATTTCCCCAAGTGTCTATGGTTGATGCTAGGTGGACCCAATCCACATTGTCCGACTCAGTCATACCCGGTAACACATCCATGTAAGGAGAATCTTGGCCAATGTCTGTATCCTTCTTACAAGTGTAACAATATTGTAGTGGGGCCGAGTGAACTGTGGTGTCAGAGCGATGATCAATAATGGTTTTACTCCCTAAGGGGTGTACCTTACCAGTCACCAAATCCACTCTAAGGACAGAGTCTTGGAATTGCAAATAGACATGATTTTTAGACCAATCGTGAACCATTTGTGCTTCCCTCATGAATGGTCGTCCTAAAATCATTTCATATGACATAAGGTGTTTAGAGAAATCCATTACAATGAACGTATGTCGCACCTTGTATCCTAGAACTTTGATCTTAAGATCCTTGAGCATCCCCATAGGTTTGGCTATGGTACCATTTGCCATCTTTACCACAATGTTAGTAACACTGAGGCGGGGTTTTCCCATGGATTCCCAACAATCTTTTGTAACGATGCTAACTCCCGCACCACCATCAAGAATTCCCTTTATAGTTAATCCCTTGGTAGTGATGGGTAGGGTCGCATTAGACTCGTCGCCTTCAAAATACTGCCCTAATTCGTTAATGGGTACCTCGATCACAGACTCGTGTCCATCTAAGTCAAGTGATTGCACATGATTTTCCTCATCAATCATAATCGAGTCAGGCCTATTTGGTTGCGCAAACTGCGGTAATCCCGTTCGTAGCTCTCCGTTAAGGAATGCTCGAAGTGCAAGGAATAACTCAGGATCTCCATACAGCTTTGCTATGATCGTGGTTCGGACCTCAGAAGACATGAAGTCCACTAGTTTGGCAACATTCATTGGCGTTTTGCAGGGTGTAGGTCCTTGACTAGGAACTGGTGAGGATGGAATCTCATATTCCTCAATGGGATCAGGTATTCCTTCGTTAAACATCCTTTCCAACAAGAAGGGTGTATGCTCACTTTCTGATGTCTTGTCCTCACTCCCTTCTTGGATGATACTAGATATGGCTAACGGTCTATGGTTCATTTGGGATGGATGAACTTGCGTGGGAAACACTGTGTCATGAATTTTTACATGCATGGGTTCTGGTTCTAGTTTCCTTTGAGTCTCCTCCACTAAACCTCTTAGATGTTTCACCTGCTTAATCTCGTCTACAGGGTTTGGGTACGTCCCAATCTTCTTTTTACGATTCTTCCCTTTTTGCCCCTGCGGTTTTTCTTGGGGGTCTTGGATTGGATTTGGAAACACTTGTGGTGTTTTCAGAGGCTCTTTATGGTTTTCTCTCATTCGGTTTTCATTTGGTTCCATGTTACGGTTTTCTTTGTCGGTCTTTCCCTTTGTGGTATTGGTTCTAGTCTCCATTGTCTCGACTGAATCTGAATCATCTTCGAGGTCATTCATATACACGGGGTCATCTCCTGTTCCTATGTTTGTTTTGGAACTTGGCTTTGAATTTTCCGTATTCTGCGACTTCTTCCTTCGTGTCTTCTTTTTCTTTGCTTGGATAACTGACGCGGTATCTCTCTCTTCGAGGATATGTCTTGGCCCTTGAAGCATGGACCGTGTAATCGCATAAGCGGGTGCGACGGGTGGTATTGGCGATGTCACACTAGCAATTTTGACCAAATTCAGGGGTGTGATTTTAGGCGCATTTGGGTTATAGGGGCATTGGGCAATCAAGTGATCTATGCCACAACGATTACATGTGAGTATTGGCATTGCAGACGTGCTCCCTTGATTCACTTGCATCTGTGCAGCATTCTTTTGCAGCCTAATAGGGCACTCCGCTACTCGATGTGGTCCACCACACTCGTAGCATTGAAGAGGTGGCCTCCTAGCCTGGGTGTTGATATTTTGACCTCTGGGTGCGAGAGCAGCAGCTTGATAAACCGGCTTGACTTGTCCCCAACAATCTTCCATGTAGTATATAGGACATTCTTCCAATGTATCAAGTCCGTAGGCAATACTAGTGTCTATTTCCTCCTCACAACCATCTGCATAAGCGTTTGATGGCTCGCAACCCACTTGGTTCATAGGGGCGACTCTTGGATGCGGGGGCTGCGGTCCTAGCACAGGAGGTGGTAACGGTGTAGCTTGTACAACATTTTGAGATCTAGGGACCATGTGTTGCGGTAGTTGCTCAACAGGTGGAGTAGGCATCAATACAGGAGCTCGAGGCGCATCCGTCCAGGCTACAGGTGGTCTATTTGCCATCATACGTTTGATCATTAAACAATCCTTAGCTTGGTGACCATACCTACCACATGCGTTGCAAGTTCCATTAAATTTTACTCTAAACGTAGGGCACTCACTAGTGCTATGTGGACCTAAGCAAATGGAACACCATTGTTGCTCCCTTCTTGGATACATGTGACTATTTTGAGGGGGTCGATTATCCTTAAGAGACTCTTGGATTGCCTTGGTGAGGTCTGTCAAGAATGTCTCAAATACCTTTGGCTCATTGGCAATGGGCTTTGCAGTCATGGGTTCATACTCAATGGCTTGTGAGCTAGTGGATCTCGTGTCAGTAGACACCCTCATGCCTGCTATCATCAAGTTGTCCTCTAATTGGATTGCATTGGCAGTGACATCTTCCCAGGTTGTGATACCTCTAATCACTAGTCCATTATAGATTCCTTCATTCCTCAACCCTCGAATGAATCGATCAAGCAGTTGGTTATTGTTGAAGCGCTCATTTACAGGGCAACGAGAGTTTAAGTGCTTTAGACGACTAATGAAGTCCCTTACTGACTCTCCTTCCTTACGTTCGGCCTTCTGTAGCTGAGATGCTACACCCCAAAGCACACCTTCTCGTATGTACTCCTTTAGAAACAACCTTCGAAGGGTAGGGTAGATTGTTTTCTCGTCCACCCTTAGGGTCCTATACCAATCTCCAGCCTTCCCACTTAATGTCAAGCTTAAGGCATTGCACTTATGTAGTTCGTTGCGTTCCCCTAAGGAATCACATACTTGTTCAAACACTTCAATGTGTTTCCTAGCATCTTCGTCCCCATTGAATTTTTGCGTGAGTTTGGCAATTTGTACTGCCTTACTTCTAGGCTCTCTATCAGATGCATGACGCATATTTTCCGCGATAGATCGACCTATGGTTTGAGCAAACGTTGCCAAGTCACCTATGTGAGGAGGCAGGGCCGGTGGAGGTACTCTTGGAATCATATGTGGGAGAGGAACGGGTACCGGTCTTGGCATATGTGTGGATGATGCAGGATATGGAACATAACCGGGCATAGGTCCACTCGGATAAGAGCTAGGGAGCGGCACTCGAGGAGCATAAGCAAGTGGTACAATTGGAGGTGTGGGGGCCATGTGTGCATAAGGGGCTAGAGGCACATATGGTCGAGGCCCCATATTAGGTACTACGACACTAGGTAGTGGCACTGCGCTAACCGTAGATGTCATCGGTACATTCTTTGTCAGGCTTATCCCTGGAGTGAGCACTGTGTTTTCCTTGATAGAGGGTTGAGCCAAGTTAGGGAAGCTAAAGTTTTCGCTCGGAGGCTCAGATTGCATAGAGACCCCAGGTGAAATGACGTAAGGTGGGTCCATGGGGCTCATTAGAGGAGTCTCCATTTGTGATAGAGTAGGCTGTTGAGCCTTGCTCATATCCAGAAATCTCATGGGGCCAGTTGAGAGTATATTTACCCCTCGGTTTTGCCTTTCTGATTGAATAATGCCATGGATAACATTACAGATCATTTTCTGTTGATCTTCGATGCTCGTGGCACTAGAGGTGGATTGTACAATCTCTATCCATCCTACATGGTAGGCGTGGCCAGAGTGTAGATCCGTCAACACCTCAGTGTGGAGGTCGTATGTCCAATGATCATTAATGAACAATCCTTCTAGAGTCGACGTGTTAACGGTTTCTTGTGAGGTAGAAGCAATGTTGCTCCCCGTGGTTTTACTTGCCACCAACGGTACTCTAGAGGGAACTTCTGAAGGAGGCAGCTCAACAGGGCCTTCTTGGTAAGAAGTTGGTAGGATATCCACATGGACACTCTTTGGGGGTGTGGGGTCCACGTGCGATGTGAAAGGAGATTCCACTTCCCCACCCCCTTCGTGTGCTTCATTTGCATCAGGTTCCGAGCGAGTAGCTCTACCTAACGTTTCCATGAAACGGCTAAACATACTAGTACTAGGCTGTGGAGCTTCGGGAGGTGCATGGCCTTCTCTCTCAGTGTTTTGGGTAGGGTATGCTTCCATGATTTCTGAGTCGGAGGAGGAATCACTAGCGGCTATTTTAGGGTCTTGGGTGGTGCTACCTTGTGTCCCCGCTGAGGGTCTAGAGCTTATCGTGGATGGGTAATGGGTGTCCGTATGAACAGAGGCACCCTCAATATGCTCGTGTTCTAGCACCCGCCCAGAGCGTAAGTGCATGTGCTTTTGATACCCTAAGGTGTCAAAAAGCTGCTCTAGGAGGCCTTGTGACTAGTTTTTAGCGTGTTTTTTGTTTGTTTTTTTGCTAGATTTTTTAGAGCGTGTCGTGGAATGGGCCGTGTGATAGCTCAAAACGAGCGTATCGGTCAGAGGGTCGTGCCGTGCTTTACAGCCCTCCGTTTGGTCACTCTATGCCCTCGGAATCCCTAAAACTATCAATTTCCAGTAGGGAACTAGGCCCAAACTAGAAAGTCTAAGGGTGCAAGTGGGAAGAGAAAGGAGGAGAGTGGAGGACTTGTCCCACATGCTCTCATTCTCTCTTGAGGGAGTAGGGTATATATATAAGAGTGAGTCTAGTATATATCATAGGACTGAGGCCTGGGCCTGGGCCTGGGATTGGGATTGGGATTGGGATTGGGAAAATGATCCTGATCCCGATCTATCTTTTATACAAACCAACCCGTCCGTTTTAAGAGTCACGTTTTTTATTTTCGAAAAATTTCGCCCTTTTTTTTTTCAATTTTTTTTTTCACTTTTTTTTTAAAAAAAAAAATGCAGAAAAACGCAAAAATTGCAGAAAAACGCAGAAACTGCAGAAATTGACAGAAAATGCAAAAAAAGGCAGAAAATGCAGAAAAACGCAGAAAAACGCAGAAAAACGCAGAAATTGAAAAAAATGCAGAAAAACGCAGAAACTGCAGAAATTGACAGAAAATGCAAAAAAAAACGCAGAAATTGCAGAAAATGCAGCAAAAACGCAGAAATTGCAGAAAATTGCAGAAATTGAAAACGCCGAACTTGAAAATGCAGAAATTGCAGAAATTGAAAAAACACAGACAATAGCAGAAATTGAAATTTGACAGCAATTGCAGAAAACGCAAAAAACAGAAACCGTCCACACACTCCTTCCCTGCCTTTCCTATGATAGAGATTGCACCACAAGGAAGCGTAAAGTGCTAACCGAGCTTAGTGTAGGGCATATCCCCGGCAACGGCGCCAAAAATGTGCGCTCCTTGCCGCACTGTCGAAGCAAGGGACTTGCCAATACACCGTACGCGAGCCACAAACGGCTCCAAGCACACAACAAGCCTAAACTAGCAAGCTCAAGAAAACAAAGGGTGTGTCACTCACCGCTCTACGCTCGCCTTCGTGGTGGATTCCTCGCCGCGATGAAGAAGAAGCTGCAGTCGTGCCGCGCTCAACCGCTTCGCCGCCGTCGTGCCTTCGCAATGCTCGATCGCACACACACTCTCCCTCTCTCTCTCACACACACACACACACAAGGAGGTGAAGAAGAAGAAGAAGATGGAGATGGAGCAAGAGCACTCTTCAATTGCACAAATGAGAGAATGAGTAAAAATTAGGTTTAGTTGGCTTTTATAGGAGCTCACCCCATTCACACTTGGGCGCCCATGCTTAACCAACTAATCCCTTGAATGTCCAAGTTAAAGTGCGCCTCTCATCGGCGATCACTCTACCTTTCCCTATTGGACCGACAAGCCCGGTACCTGACTCTACCAAATACATAATACGCGTCCATCGTAGGTGATGGGTGTCCGTGTGCCGTGAGGGTTAACAGAGCCACCCACTTGCATTTGCATGTTGCGTGAGGCGGGGAGGGAAGGCGTGTAATCTCTCTACACAAAGGGAGGATCCGAAGCCACAACAGGAGCAGCAATCCTAAGGGGGGGGAGGAAGAAGACTTTCACCTGCACAAACTGCCCTGAGACCAGGCTTGAAGGGTGCATGTTATCGGGCTGCGGATTTCTTGACATAGGCGTGCCACCCTACGACCAACGTAGTAGGCGGGAGCTTGTTCTCTCTCTCTCTCTCTCTCTCTCTCTCTCTCTCTCTCTCTCTCTCTCTCTCTCTCTCTCTCTCTCTCTCTCTCTCTCTCTCTCTCTCTCTCTCTCTCAGGCGAAGCCTACTTGCGGTGCCACCATCTCCAGCCTTAAGCTTAGACACCAAGGGCCGCCCACGGTGGTATTTTTTGACCCTTTGAAGCAAGCAAGGGTGCATGCCCACCCCGGAACACACCCCGTTTACATGAATTTTCCATCATCGCGCGGCAAGGTGCCAATTGTCAGCCAAGGTTTGACCTAAATTCAGGCAAATAGTAATTTCTATGTAGCCTATAGCATTTTATGTCTTGATTTGAGATCAACTTTCCAAGACCTTCATTCGAAATGACCTTAACGTCTACAAAAGGTGTCGGATGCAACAAGTTCGACATCGAACTCGGCATCAGATTAGTTAACAACTAATCAGGAAGTGCATCTTTGGGATTCGTTCGGATCACAAATGCTGCGGTCTTTTCCGACAACAATCTCCTAATTGGAAAGGTTCGCATCATTGATGACCAAAAGAGACCCTTGCGGTGCATACTACAGTTACAAACTTTTTGGAATCAAGGTATTCTTATTTTTTTTCCTAGCACTGCACAGTGTCGCCATGGATTTGGATATCAACATGAGTTTTGATTTTGAGCACCATATGCCTGATCCTCCCAATGATGGATCGCGGTCGGATACTCTCACAGAGGGTACCCACAAAGCTATGGGAGGAGATGACGCTTACAAATTGCTTGATATTCAAGAATTTTGAGTGCTTCAAGCACGTATGTCGGTGATGGAAACAAATTTTGCATCACTAAATGAAAATGTCAGTAAATTATCCACTTTAGTGGTACAATTTATGCAACAGCGGGCCGAGGGTCCTATTGACACACACATGCATGAGCACACAGTCGATCAGGGGCAGAGTCCTCCTGTTCAGGAACAAGGTCCCCCTCTGGATTCTTTGCACTCTCTCACTGTGAAGGAGGTGGACAAGTTGTTGAAAAATACAAAGTCACCAACTTGTAAGGGAGAGGATCAAGAGCGCAACAAGGATGTCATAAAATCTAATATCTAACCAACCCAAATGATTTTCTCATATTAAATTGATCACTTAATGTGGGAGAATAAACGGGAACAAGTGTTAAGATATAGATATGTGCTTATAGATCTATCTCAACACGGGGCCAATAGTAAAGGGGCCCAAATGGGAGATGGTCTATCAAGAGAAAGGCTAACCAATGGAGCATAAGACCTTAGGGTTAGCTTCATTGAAGACCTCCAATAATGTGTGTAAAAGTCCTTTGACCTTAGGTAAGCTAGGGCTGAGCTTGAGGTGGGAACCCGGCCCAAGCTCGAGGTGCTTGACGTGCTTGAGGTGCTTGTCGTGCTTGAGGTGTTTGTCCTGCTTGAGGTGCTTGATTAAGGTGCTTGAGGTGCTTGAATTACTCCATGCTTGAGGTGCTTGACTTGCCGCTTGATTAAGGTGCTTGAGGTGCCTTGACATGCTTGCCTGAGATGCTTGTGAGAATACTCCCTAGTCCAAGTGCTTTGTCATGCTTGATGACTAAGGTGCTTGAGCTCCTAAAGTCAAAAGCATCCCTACAAGAGGGGGGGCGAGCCCTTTTCCTAGGGATTAGAGAGAGAACACACACTCACACTCACAAGGGAAGCCCCAGCTTGAAGAGGCAGCAAGGACACATGTTAGGTCCCTACCCATGTTACCTTCATGTGTTGCTTGAAGCCTATTGGCTAGGCTTCAAAGGGGTCCAATGATAAATTACTTGAATTATCTAATTGTTTTTGCATTTATCCTCTCTCTCAAAGGGGAAAGGGGGACACTTGTCCCAAGGCTATCCCTGTTGCTTGTAATGGCTTCTGCTTTTGATTGGCTAGGCCTGGAGGGGTCCAATGAGCTTCAAGCATGAGCTACAAGGGGGGGTCGACCCAAGAAAGCTAGGGGGGTGCTTAGGGGGTATACTCACCCACACACACTCACAAGCACTCTCATTGTGTGCTATGCAAAGTGGAAGAGCTCCCTCTCCAAGCAAGTAGAGGTTGAGAGCCTACACCAACACTCTTGGCTATGGAGTGCAAATCCAACCAAGAGCCATGCTTCAATGCTTAAGCTTTCCATCTCCTTCTTCTTCATTACTATACTATTATGTATGCTAGCAACAAGACTATGATAAGTGAGGAACTAATTCTTTTTCCTACGAAATGTTTCTTCTTCCTCTTCCCTACCCTCATTCCCTGCTAGCTCTCTCCACCTTCGAAGGTGTTTGAGGTCTTGGGACTGAGGCTTGGGATAGTTAAAGCTTTCTTCAAGTTTATGTTATGTTTGTGATGCATGAAGCCTTCCATCTTCATGGCATCACCTAGGTCTCAAGGAACACAAAGACTGTATTGTAACAAGTCTCTCTCTTTATGGGAGAAATCATAATACAAATGCCTATTGGAGGGGGGACCGGCTCCACATAAATCCGGTCCTCAACTGTTGTCATGTTCTCTAAACTCTCTCTCTTGCAAAAGTATTGTCTATGCCAAGTTAACTAATTGCTATGATTATGTTTCTATCTTCAATTATGTCAACCCGCTATGCTCACAAAATCATTTCTTGAAAGTACTCTCATTAAATTCCGCTACTCCCAAATTGAATAGGCAAATTCCATTACATTGGTATCAGAGCATTTGGTTTCTCTTTTCTTGCTTAAGAAGAGAGGTCCTTAAGTAGCCTATAAATGGTTGATGTTGTTAATTATAATAGGGTAAGTGGAATTGGGATCTATTATCGGTTTTGTTGAGCCCACTATGTGGGGGATGGTGCACACCTCGGGAGCTTTGGACTTAATAATGGAGTCTTTCTAGACTTGCCTACGGCTTTACCATTATTGAGCCATAAGAAGTCTGAAAGGAGCTAACCCTTGGCAACTCTGCTATGTTAGACCTACTCCTCTACTCTCTATAATTAACCACGTTGAGCCGTGGGTGTAGATACTTAAGAGCCGATTTTCAAAGGCTAAGAGGAGTGGCAACTAAGGTTTTGTATTGCCAAAGCATACACTAAGTATAAACATAATTTTTGTTAACATGGCTGACAATAATCAAGAGAGTAGAATGAACATTGATAGCTTTGATTTTGCACATGAAGGTGCTAATGATGATACTTCCATGTTTGTGAATTATCTCGTCACTAGGTTGCAACAAGCTATGGGCAACCCTGTTTTGCAAACCGAAGTTACTCAACAACTTCGTGCTTATGGAATTTCCCTTCCTCTCCCAGAGGAGAGAGAGCTTAGGAGGCCTCTTGAAGAGACCCCCAAAAGAAGACTCTCTCCCATTCGAGAGGAGGAATCTAAAGAGAAAGAAAGCAATGACAGTCTAAGTTCTTCTGAAGATGTGGCTCCACGAAGATGATGGTCTAGACGATCGCTTACTCCTCACAAGAGGAAAAGAGAAACCTATAGTCCTTCTCCTCATCACTCTGAAACGCAAGAGAGGAAACAAAGGAAGAAAAGGGCTAGGAAGATGTCACCCTCTTCTCCTTCTTCTTCACCTTCCTCCTCTTTCGATGAAAGTTATGGCTATTCTCCTAGAGAATACAAGAGGGGAGGACATCGCAAATCATTTCCTGCATGGCAAAGGTCACAAAAGCTAAAGAAGTTCAAGGAGGGAGGAAAGAGTATCTCTTTTCTCACCTATGATGGGACCTTTGGTACTACCGACAAAGTGTTGGCCTTCATCCAGCAATTTGATGCGGCCTTTGGGGACGAGGGCTTCACAAAGTCCTCCAAGCTACGCCATGTAGCTATGCACTTCCAAAAATCAGCTCGTCAATGGTGGGCTAGCCTTCATGGCAATGGAGAAGCCCCAAAGACATGGAAAACTCTACAAGTTTCCATCATGAAGCAATTTCTTCCAAGTGATACTAAAGATAAAGTTCTTACCGAATGGCGCGGCTTGAAGCTTCTCTCTCATGAGTCTATCAAATAGTATGTAGACAAGTTTTGGGATTTACATCTCAAAGCTACTGTCTTTCAAAAGATAGACTTTGCCGAACAAAGACAACAATTTTGTGTGGGATTACTTGAAGAGATGGCCGAATACATCAACTCTCAACGGCCCGGTACTATTACCGAAGTAATCCACCACACCATGGTTGCTTCACACATCAATTTCCATCAAGGGGCTAGACGTAATGTCAAGCCCATGGAAAACAAAGATAAAAATGATGCAAAGGGAAAATCCAATGCTCAAAATAATTCGCAAGGCACTTCCAACAACAACAACAACAACAACAACAATCGGTCCAAGGAGAAGGGGGTTTACAAAGGTAAAAACAAACTCTCTCCTGAAGAGCTTGAAGCTTTTCGCAAGGACCGTAAGTGTTTCAAGTGTGGAGAGCAAGGACATGGCTATCGTTCTTGCCCCAAGAAGAATACTCGCAATGAGACTCCTAGGGCTTCCACCATCGAAGCTCCAAAAGAGGATGGTCATTGCAAAGGATCATCACTTTCCTATGCGTGGGGAAAGGTAAGAGAGCATGATGCCTTCATCTTGTTTGACCCAGGCTCTACTCTCAACTTCATATCAATAGAGTTGGCCACCAAGTTGGGCATTCAAGCTTTTGAGATGGGAGATATAGTAACAGCCGATGCAGCTTTCAAGGGACAACAAGCCTCCGTTACTCCCTTGATTGGGAAGTTGAGGCTTCATGTGCAAAGCTATGTCGACAAATAAGACTTCTTCATCTCTCCTCTCCAACATCAGGATGTTATCCTAGGGGCACCATGGTTTGATCGCATGGCTGCCAACATGAAGTTCCCTAAAAGGAGAATTTACTTCACCTACAGGGGGAAGAACATGTATATAGATGCTAGTGAGCGTGGTCGCACTATTCCACTTGTAAATCCTCTTTCTTTTGATAAATCAATGAAGAGCTCAGTTTCTGCGTACATGATTTATGTCAAAGAGTCTCTAAACGCTAATAATGTTTCATCAAATGAAAATGATAGGAATCAAGAAGAGTTAGACTTGTCTACTTTTCTAAAAGGATTCCAAGATGTGTTCATCGATGATATCCCTATGGACCTACCTCCAAAACGAGGGGATGATGACCATCGTATTGAGCTCCTTCCAGGAAGCTCACCGCCTAACAAACCTCCTTATCGAGTCTCACAAGCTCAACAAGAGGAGATTATGAGGCAAGTACAGGAATTGGTAGACAAAGGGATGGTGAGGCCTAGTTCCTCTCCCTTTTGTTCTCCAGTCCTTTTAGTGCAAAAGAAAGATGGTACATACCGTATGTGTGTGGACTATCGAGCACTAAACCATATCACTATCAAAAACAGATTTCTCGTGCCTCGGGTAGAAGATCTGTTTGATAAGATACAAGGCTCTACCTACTTCAGTAGGATTGACCTTAAGAGTGGCTATCATCAAATAAGGATAGTGGATGAAGATATCCTAAAGACCGCGTTTCGCACAACATTTGGTCTTTATGAATATCTAGTCATGCCTTTTGGCTTGACTAATGCACCAGCTACTTTCAATCGTCTCATGGAGAAAATTTTTAGACCATATTGTAAATTCACTGGAGTGTTCTTTGATGATATCATCATCTACTCCAAGTCTTTGGAGGAACATAAGCAACATCTCCAAGTGATTTTTCAAGCCTTGAGGGAGAACAAACTTTTTCTCAACCAAAAGAAAAGTGAATTCTTCCTTCAAGAGATTCAATATCTAGGTCATATTATCTCTCACGATGGTATTCGTATGGATCCATCAAAGTTAGAGGTAATGAAATCATGGCCTAACCCAAGGAATCTACATGAGCTAAGAAGCTTTATTGGTATGTGTGCATACTATAGACGCTTCATAGCAAAATTCTCTCTAGTAGCAGGACCACTACATGACTTAACAAAGAAGAACGTTAAGTTTGTATGGACTGCTAAGGAGCAAAATGCTTTTGAAAAACTCAAAGAGAAGCTTACTTCCCAACCAGTCCTCGTGCTTCTGGATCTCTCAAAGACATTTGAGGTCCAATGTGATGCGTGTGGTGATTGCCTTGGAGCGGTCTTGCTTCAAGAAGGGCATGCCATAGCATATGAGAGCCGAAGGCTCAATAGTGATGAACGAGTCTTGGGCATTTATGAGAAAGATATTTTAGCTGTTCTACATGCCCTAGACACATGGAAGCACTACCTATTGGGGACTCCATTTATCCTACGAATCGACCACCAAAGTCTCAAGTATTTCATGACGCAAACCAAGCTTTCCAACAAACAAATGAGGTGGGCAAATTTTCTTTCGCAATTTAATTTCCATATTGCTCACATAGCTGGTAAGCACAATCATGTTGCCGATGCACTTTCACGACGACCAAAAGTTAATGCGGTGTCTATAGCTACTCACAATGATCTATCCTCTATGATAGATGAGTATGCTACTGACCCTGACTTTAGAGACATAATGTCAGCCCTTGCTTTGGGGAAGAAAGAGGAACCATTCACCTTGCAGGATGGTTATCTTCTCCACGGCAATAGGCTATGTGTTACCCATTCCCTTCGTGAGAAGGTTATGTATGAATCCCATGCTCCTCCATATGCAGGGCATAGAGGTATTCAACCTACTCTCCGAGGAGTAGAGACATATTTCTATTGGCCTACCCTGAAAGTGGACATACAAGAGTATGTTTCAAAATGTGTAGTATGCCAAAAGACCAAGTATGATAGAGGGAAGCAACTTGGATTACTCCAGCCATTGCCTATTCCAAATTCACCATGGGAGAGTATATCCATGGATTTCATCTTTGGATTACCCAAGTCTATCCATGGGAATACAGGAATATGGACAATAGTCGACAGGTTTAGCAAGCAAGCACATTTTATTCCTATCAAAAAGACTATTAAGGCACATCAAATGGCAACTCTCTTCATATTTCAGATTTTCAAGCACCATGGATCACCCAGATCCATCTCGTCAGATAGAGATCCTAGAATGACCAGTAATTTCTGGAAAGGTCTCTTTGAAAATCTAGGAACAAGATTGAATTTCTCTTCGGCCTATCATCCACAAATGGATGGCCAAAGTGAGATAGCCAATCTTACGATACTCGATCTACTCAAGACTTATGTTACCAAAGTAGATCAATGCTTACAATGGGAAAAGTATTTACCTCTAGTAGAGTATGCCTACAATAATACTGTCCATACTTCTACCGGGAAAGCACCTTTCGAGATCACAGAGGGAAGACCTAAAAGTCCCTTGCTACTCGAAGTACATGGGAAGATCTTCACCGCCGATGAATATAGCCGTGACCTACAAGAATCTTTTCAAAAGATTAGGGAGGCTATAGCCATCTCTCAACAAAGGCAAAAAGCTGCTATTGATAAGCACAGAAGAGCCTTAATGTTCAAAGAAAATGATTGGGTCTTACTCAAGTTTCCTAAGGCTCGATTAAGGCAAACGACGGGCAAAAATCCTACGGGCCATCAAAAGTATTATGCTAAACTAGCAAAAAGATACTATGGTCCTTTCCAAATCTTGAAGCCTATCAATAAGACGGCTTATCAACTCAAGTTGCCCAACCATTGGCTTATACACAATGCCTTTCATGCAAGCCTACTTAAGCCCTACAAAGGAGAGCCACCAATTGAACCAATTATTGAAGACCCTCCCGAAGTTGAAGACCAAGAAGAGGTGCTACAACCCGAAGCTGTCCTTCGGCATGAAGACAGGGTACTACGACATGGTAAGATAATCCGACGGTATCTTATTAAGTTCAAAAATTATCCTTTTGAAGATGCTAGATGGATGCAAGGAGTACAACTTAAGGATAGTATGAACCTTGTCAATGCTTACAATGCTACATTAGAGTAAGAAAATGTACAAATTTCTTTTAAATGACTCATGTTTTTGTCTTATATGACTAGTCCTCTTTTTAATTGTGCACAAATTTAACTAGTATGCATGCTTAGAATCATGTTTGTGATGACGACGTCTCTCAAACACCAAGTAGAATTTATCACTCTACTTTGGGAGAATGAAATGGACTAAAGAGCAGACATGCTTGCGGCAGCTATGTCTCCCAAGCACCAAATGGATTAGTAATCCATCTTGGAAAGATGTCGTAGGGTAAAAAAGGGATCCTCTACCCGCTAAGTACGATTGACTAATGACTAAGCCTTTATCTCTTCTACCTCATAGTCGAGGACGACTATGATTTCAAGAGAGAGGTAATGTCATAAAATCTAATATCTAACCAACCCAAATGATTTTCTCATATTAAATTGATCACTTAATGTGGGAGAATAAACGGGAACAAGTGTTAAGATATAGATATGTGCTTATAGATCTATCTCAACACGGGGCCAATAGTAAAGGGGCCCAAATGGGAGATGGTCTATCAAGAGCAAGGCTAACCAATGGAGCATAAGACCTTAGGGTTAGCTTCATTGAAGACCTCCAATAATGTGTGTAAAAGTCCTTTGACCTTAGGTAAGCTAGGGCTGAGCTTGAGGTGGGAACCCGGCCCAAGCTCGAGGTGCTTGACGTGCTTGAGGTGCTTGTCGTGCTTGAGGTGTTTGTCCTGCTTGAGGTGCTTGATTAAGGTGCTTGAGGTGCTTGAATTACTCCATGCTTGAGGTGCTTGACTTGCCGCTTGATTAAGGTGCTTGAGGTGCCTTGACATGCTTGCCTGAGATACTTGTGGGAATACCCCGTAGTCCAAGTGCTTTGTCATGCTTGATGACTAAGGTGCTTGAGCTCCTAAAGTCAAAACCATCCCTACAAGAGGGGGGGCGAGCCCTTTTCCTAGGGATTAGAGAGAGAACACACACTCAAACTAACAGGGGAAGCCCCAGCTTGAAGAGGCAGCAAGGACACATGTCAGGTCCCTACCCATGTTACCTTCATGTGTTGCTTGAAGCCTATTGGCTAGGCTTCAAAGGGGTCCAATGATAAATTACTTGAATTATCTAATTGTTTTTGCATTTATCAAGTCCTCTCTCTCAAAGGGGAAAGGGGGACACTTGTCCCAAGGCTATCCCTGTTGCTTGTAATGGCTTCTGCTTGTGATTGGCTAGGCCTGGAGGGGTCCAATGAGCTTCAAGCATGAGCTACAAGGGGGGGTCGACCCAAGCAAGCTAGGGGGGTGCTTAAGGGGTATACTCACCCACACACACTCACAAGCACTCTCATTGTGTGCTATGCAAAGTGGAAGAGCTCCCTCTCCAAGCAAGTAGAGGTTGAGAGCCTACACCAACACTCTTGGCTATGGAGTGCAAATCCAACCAAGAGCCATGCTTCAATGCTTAAGCTTGCCATCTCCTTCTTCTTCATTACTATACTATTATGTATGCTAGCAACAAGACTATGATAAGTGAGGAACTAATTCTTTCTCCTACGAAATGTTTATTCTTCTTCTTCCCTACCCTCATTCCCTGCTAGCTCTCTCCACCTTCGAAGGTGTTTGAGGTCTTGGGACTGAGGCTTGGGATAGTTAAAGTTTTCTTCAAGTTTATGTTATGTTTGTGATTCATGAAGCCTTCCATCTTCATGGCATCACCTAGGTCACAAGGAACACAAAGACTGTATTGTAACAAGTCTCTCTCTTTATGGGAGAAATCATAATACAAATGCCTATTGGAGGGGGGACCGGCTCCACATAAATCCGGTCCTCAACTGTTGTCATGTTCTCTAAACTCTCTCTCTTGCAAAAGTATTGTCTATGCCAAGTTAACTAATTGCTATGATTATGTTGCTATCTTCAATTATGTCAACCCGCTATGCTCACAAAATCATTTCTTGAAAGTACTCTCATTAAATTCCGCTACTCCCAAATTGAATAGGAAAATTCCATTACAAAGGATGCAGTGAATAGCTTTCTCAGCAAGTGGGACGAAATTCACGCCTTTTGACGTACTCCGGATGCAGTTAGGGCACTGCAGACAAGTCTGACTCGGGAAGGCAAGGCCTATAAATGGTGGATGTCTCTCAAGGAGAAGAACATCATACCAGAGAGTTGGACAGCTTTTGGAGCTATGTTTAGAAAAAAGTTCCTACTCACGTATGATGCAGATAGAAATTGGATGGCTCGAGACACGTCATCCATGTGCCAACACCCATAATTCCTTGAATATATCTTTCACTATCGAGATGTTATCCTCAAGTTGGAAGGGTTAGACACCTTCCGACAAGTACGTGGGTTTATTTATGATCTGACGCCAAAGCTTAAGAAGCACGTGAAGACTCAAGACCCTAAAACACTTGAGGAGGCCATAGTGAAAGCTCACATTCATGATTATCCAGATGATAAGAAATCACATAGTACTCATGTGCCTACTAATACACATGGTAATACATGCACACAACATGGGCACAATAAAAGAAAATTTATAGTAGCCAACTCTGAAGCAGCTAAGAAACCCAAGGGGTCTCAAGGGCCTTTCTCTCTTGAGTAATTTGAGAATGCTAAAAAAGAGAAGTTATGTTTTCAATGCTTGGGAAGCGGACATGGCAAAAAGGATTGTCCTAAGGGGAAATTTGTTGCTCAAGGCAAGGAGAAAGTAGTGCACATAGTGCAACTGTTTCCTCTTGAGTCTTCCTCACGTTTCTCCAAGGTGGAGGTAACACACATTGAGGTGGTGCATGAATATTGTATCACAGCTTCCATGTGGCAACATACCTTTGGTCCACATGAGCTAGTGCGTATGCACGGATATATTCAAAGGCATAAGGTGCGTATCTTGGTAGATGACAGCGATACTCACAATTTCATTAACTACGGCTTATAAACAGGCTCAGATTACCCCAAATTTTGAGTTCCCAGCACTATAAGGTAGCAGTGATGAATGGCTATGATGCCGAAGTATGGGATACTCAAGTGCGAGCTGTATCATTGGAAATTCAAGGCTATTCCACATCCTTGGATTTCTAGGTTATGAACATGGAGAGGGCAGATGTGGTACTTGGTAGAGAATGGTTGCATAGCCTAGGACCATCACTAAAGCGTAGCTACAAGCACAACAGTCTGATGTTTGACTCCCATGGCGTACATGTGCTGTTGGTAGGAGAGAAGGATTTGCCTTCCTCACCACTGATATGTATAGTAGAGCTTATGAAGCTCACTTTTGATAATGAAATAAAAGAAGTTTTCTTGTGTTAATCATTGTGTCATTTTCTTTCAAATGATGAATCTGTTAAACATTCCTCAATGTCGCATGCTACTCTCTCTTCTCTTCCAGCAATGGCTACTACTCTCTCTTCTCAACAAGCAAAGGTTACCAGCTAGTTAAAAGATATATTGATGGGATTTCAAGATGTTTTTCCTAATGATTTACCATCAAGATTACCACCAACATGATCTGTGCAACATGGCATAGACGTGGTTGTAGGTAGTACATCAGTCAAGTAAACCACCCTATAGAATGAGTCATTTTGAGGCTGCTGAGGTGGAACGTCAGCTTGCTGAATATCTTAGTAGAGGGTTTATTCAATCGAGTTATTCACCATGGGCTTCTACTATCCTATTGGTGAACAAAAAGGATGCTAGTATGTGCATGTGCATAGACTACCGTGGGTTAAATGATGTCACTGCTAAAAACAGGCACCCATTACCAAGAGTGGATGAGCAGTTCGACAAGTTCACTCATGCTCGTATTTTTACAAAGATAGACTTGCAATCGGGCTATCACCAAGTATGTATTTGACTTGATGATATACCCAAAACTACATTCCAAACAAGGTTTGGACATTATGAGTTTTTGGTTATGGCTTTTGGGTTAACCAATGCGCCCGCAACTTTCATGACACTCATGGATAGTGTCTTGAGACCATACTTGGGCAAGTTTATTATCATTTTTTGGATGACATTCTCGTATATAGTGCTTTTGAGGAAGAGTACTTGCAACATCTAGGACAGGTGTTTGACTTGCTAAGAGCAAACAACTTATATGCCAAAGAGTCAAAGTGTGACTTTCTCAATGGGGAAATTCACTATCTAGGACATGTTATCTCAACTAATGGGTTACACATGGATCAATCCAAAGTGGATGCCATTCGGAGGTGGCCTTCTCCCAAAAATCTAGAAGAGTTATAGATTTTATTGGGATTTGCAAGTTTTTATTGACGGTTCATTGCAAACTATGCTCATATTGCTGTGCCAATGACGGGACCAACTGAAAAGCAAAGGGAAAACCTTTTGGTGGGGTGTTGCTCAACAGCAAAGTTTTGAAACGCTCAAGGATGCATTGGCTACATCTCCTATTTTAGCGATTGTGTATCCTTTAAATCCATTTGTTTTGGAAACGATGCCAGTAACCGTGCTATTGGAGCAGTCCTTCCACAGGAGGGGAGGCCAATTTCATTTGAAAGCAAGAAGCTTGATTCAGTGCAACAAAATTATTCTACTTATGAACACGAACTCTACCCAATAGTGTCTACCTTAAAGACCTGGCGGCATTATTTGTACGGAGCTCAGTTTGAGATTGTGTTTGACCACGAAAGCATAAAATGGTTTACACAACAAACTGACTTGAAGGGTCAAAAGGCCAGGTGGGCTGAGATTCTTCAAGAGTATGACACAAAGCTCCAGCATCATAAAAGGCGATACAATGTGGTGGCTGATGCTCTTACTCGAGTGCCTGAGATCAATTCTCTTTTATTCACGGAACTTCAAAGTGAGTTTTTGGATTCTCTTAAGGGAAAATATGAGCATGATGATACATACTCCAAAGTTTGGAGCCATGTGCAAATGAGGGATCCTTCTCACTCCAAGTGTTGGTATTGTTTTGTTAACCTCCACACATAGTTCTCCTTTGTGGAAACTTGAACTACATAGATGGAAGAACTTTTCCATCGGTAATGGGTACCTACTCCACAAGGGGAGAGTTTGTGTATCAACAAACAAGGACATTCAGCGCAAAATTCTTTATGAATTTCACAATAGTCCAAGTGCAGGGCACCCAGGAATTAAAAAGACTTATGCTCTTGTAAGATGATATTTTTATTGGCCAGGTTTACATGGCTTTGTTCAAGACTATGTCTTACATTGCCAAAAATGTCAAGTTAACAAAGCAGAGCACCTGAAGGCAGGAGGACTCTTACATCCTTTGTCCCCAACGGTGAATGTGAAAGTATCTCTATGGACTTTATTGTGGGTTTATCAACCATTGTATGAGGTCATGACTCGGTCTGGGTGGTCGTAGACTGGTTGACTAAACTATGCAAGTTTATTCCAACCAAGTCGACCATAAAGACTCCAGAATTAGCTAAGGTATTGGTGGACAATCTGTACAAGTTGTATGGATTTCCAAGTAGCATTGTGAGTGATCATGATCCCAAGTTAAATAGTCATTTTTGGAGGGCTTTGTTTAAATGATTGGGTACACAACTCAACCTCAGTACGTCGGATCATCCGAAAATGGATGGTCAAACTGAACGAGTTAACAAAGTGCTAGAGGATATGCTACGAGCATACATTATCAAGAAAAAAACATAATGAAAAGAGTATCTACCTCTTCTTGAGTTTGCTTACAACAGTGCTAAGCATATCACGCCTTGATTTAGTCCTTTCATGCTAATGTATGGTTTTCAACATAGGTCACCAGTTACGGTAGGGTTGGCAACCAAAAAACTCTAGTAGATTAAGGATTTTATCCAAGACCATATGGATATGCAGAAACTTGCTCGTTAGAACGTTCAAGAATTGTAGGATCGGTATAAGAAGTATGCTCACGAGAAACGGTGGCAAGTTACCTTCACGGAAGGGGAAGAGGCATTTTTGCATGTACCAGAGCATTCAAAAAGTCTGAAGACTGGGCCAACACTTAAATTATCTTCGAGATATTGTGGGCCTTTCAAGATACTCAAGAGAGTTGGTGATTGTGCTTACAAACTCTCATTACCAACACACTCTCATGTCCATCTGGTATTTCATGTAAGTCGTTTACGTAAATGCTTGCATGGGGACTTTATTCTGGTGAAAAATCACTTGCAATTGCGACTTTTGGCATTGGTTTTTGCGGCAGGGTCATGAGTTAAGCTTGATGGACAAGCTTTTTAAATAAAAATTATCTCTCTTGTCCATGATCTTTTGCAAAGTTCAATTTACTGTTTTGATCATGTTTAGTGACCATGCAATTTGTGAAAAAGTTATCTTTAGCAATCTGTATTAACTATTTGAATGTTAAATGTGTACATTTATAAAGATTTATCCTAAGATTGGCATGGAAATTACCATTAGGTACTATAGGTGCCCTGCATTTGCTAGAAAATGGCTAATTGGGCCAAATTGGATGTGTCCACAAGGCAGCAAGAAAATGCCCTACAAGACTGCTATCTGGCCAATGCTCACGACCTTGTGGACACATCCAATTTGGCCCAATTAGCCCTATTCTGGCAAATGCAGGGCACCTAGTGTATCTAATGGACAATTTCAAGCAAGTCACATTATTTTTTGTAGCCTAATTTGCCATCATCTAACATATGCAGGCCATTTGGAGAACCTTTTGTACAATTGAGTATCATCTCACCTTCAGCCATTTAACTAAAATAAATGTAGACAAATATAGACATTAAGTTTTAACGTCATTGAGAGATATGCCCTCTAGAGTTCTTGCAACATGAGCTAAATTACACAAACATAAAAACTTGTTTCAAGTCTACATAGAACGACAATAAGAGACGTGATTTTATTTATCACAAAGTGCAAATACAATGAGTTCCAAAGGAAACTTGAATCTAGTACAAGGGTTCCAAAGAAAACTTGAATCCAGTACAAGAGTTCCAAAGAAAACTTGTTTCCAATACAAGGTTAGTACAAAAGAGGTTTGATGTCAGAAAGTATCATTCATGCCTTAGGGGATGTGCTAGTTTCATGTCCTTGGCCATGATTGTTACACACTTAGCATGGAAAACACATAAGAATGTGTCCTCAAAGAGACTGACCAACAAATAATCTGCAGCCTCCTGAATTGATTCAAGGGCAACAACAAACATCCGAAGCTCTATGGTGTAGCTTTGTAGCACATCCTTACATGTCTTTTCAAATGATGGTGCTTTCTTGATAAGCACGTCGGTTGTCTTTTGGTAATGTCAGATTCAACGAACGCTCTACAAAAGCATTTTGAGGTCGGCATTGTGGGGGCCTCTGAGCTCCTTGTGGTGGTGCTATTTGCGGTTTCTTGTAGAATTTTAACTTGCAACAGTGCTTGGGAGGTGGCTCGGAGGCATCTTCATCCGGATCATAATCTTCATCATCACTGCTTCGCTCATCATTGTTGGGTTGATCAGAAGGCATGGCACCCATTCCCCTAGGCAGTGACTTGTCGACCACATTTTGGTGACCTGGGTTGGATGGCATCGCGTCCATCCCTCCTGGAAACGTCTTTCCCTGCACCCTATGATTCACTGGGAGGTCCTCCCCTTCTCATGACGGATGGACGTGTCCATATCTATGCGTTCGAGGTCAACTATCTCTTCTGGTTGCCGATTTACACGCATCTTTTGCCTTCTGTGCACCTCATTGGTCTTTGGATTCTTCTTTGCAGTTTGTTTTGTCCTTGCCATCTAGAAAGTGCATTTGGGGGGCTTCTTAGAGCTTGTGGTATTTGGTGAGGGAGGGAGTGTTTTGTGTTTGTGATGAGGGGTTTTTCCCTCTTTATATAGGGTGGACATATAAGGGTGGGTACTTATAATGGAAAAGAGCTGCTAAAAGCATGATAAAATAATCTTTTGAATTACAAAATCACACAAAAGTAGAGAGCTATTCAAACACGCAGAGCGAAATATCTACTTGAAAAATTGCATAAATAATCAAACAATGAAAACACTTGATCCGAGAAACAAGAGGGTTGTGACACAAAAAAAGTATTGTAATGCTCAAATTACAGGGATGACATGTGCATCCAAGTGCAATGGTTTTTCCATTAACATGAGATTCTAAGTACATCTATACTGCCTCTTGGCCCATACTTTTCCCACCCCAGTCCTTGATGATCACCACACTGCATGCCGTGATGGACCTTGTGAGGATCTACAGCGCTCTAAGGAACGAATATGGGCTAGTTGGATGGGCTTCTTTTGCCAAGCGTAATGACCTTGCACGTTCAATCAACACTTTGCGTCCAAAGGTGGTATGGTAAAACCAGTTGAGCATTTCCTAAAGATAGCATGAGCGCACTGAACCCCCTTCACGTCTTGTATTCTTGAAGTAGAAACCCCTGGCGCGATAGTGTGACTTCTCCGTACCTTGCATGCTCCAAATATATTGAAGCATACATGTTCATAAAGTATGCACCATGTGCATAGATGATGTGCTGCCCATAAATCCAAAACACATCAATGATCAAAACTAAAGCATAGAACATACCAAGGCAGAATAGCAAGCACTCACCATATAGTGTGTAATGTTTGTTTCACCCCATGCAGTGACGATTGCCTTTGTGAACTCCACCACCAAATTTTGGAATTCTTGTTGTTGCTCATTGATTGTGCTTGCAAGCCGTAGTATCTTCATCATCGTGTCAAATACCACCCAAAAATGTTGTCGGCTAAGCACAACACTTGCATTGCTATCATTGTCCATTGTATACTTGCAATGATCCTTCCACAACTCCCATCCATCTTCAGATGTTGATGTTCCGATAGCAGCACTACTCTCCTTGGGTCGAACCCTCTTCAAAAAGTGCCTTGCCTTTAGTCCACTCATGGACACTGGTTGGGCCACTTCCTGAGTGGTTGCATATTTCTTCTACACAAAAATGAAGGTGTTGGCTCCATGAAAACCTATTGAATTTAAGAGCCCTTCCACTTTTGAGATAGCGTCAAGCAACCTCTCCACATGCTTCATTGTAAAGGCATAATCAATATGAAGCTTTAATAAACGATCAAAGATGCATATAAAAGCATGAAGTGTACAAAACTGCAAATTTTTTTTAGAGGGAAGTTAATTATAGGGTTCCATTCATTGTCTTTTGTGGCAAGATTGGGATCCTCTAACATAGGGCATCGTAGAACTGAATGCTCCCACACACGTGTAATTTGTGAATTGACTCTTCCTCTGTTTTTTTGACTATTGTGATGCTGCTTGCATTCCCCTTATAGCCCTTAATGCATAATGGACAAGAATACAGAGCTCCAACCCCTTGTTTGCACCCTAGAATGTAATTATTTTTTTCAAATCGCCACTTAAGTGCCAGTCAACTTCAAATTCCCCTATGCCATCTACTTGGAGTTTTTTCCCAGTTATTTGTGCCTTAATGACAGCTATTATCCATGAAATGCGTTCAAAAATCCAAGCAAGCACTCCATGGGTCTCCTTGGGAACCTCAATAGCACCAAGCCACCAAATTTCTTTCTTCGACTGCACACTAAAAGATGGTGCACAATTCTCGTTCATAGCTATATATTTTGCATGAAATAATGCCTCATTCATGAGAGTAATACTCATCCTTTATAGTCTTCATTTCTTCACAATCTGACACTCGTCTGGCTTGAGCATAAACACCAACTTTGAACCTAGAACTGCAAAATGTCCAAATAACATATGGAAAACCATAATTTGAAAAAAAAAAGACTATGCATTACTGTAGCCTCACCATTAGGTGGTACACCATAAAAATGTATCATTGCCATTTGAAGCCTTCTCAAATCAACAAAAACATTATTTTACATTGAGTAAGGAAATCCCTTGTCCACCATGTTTGTACCTACGCTTGCATTGGTACGTTTCCTTACTCCTTTTAATCGCTTGGTAAAGATGGATGAGGGAATTATCTCCTCTATGTGCAAATAGCCTTCTATTCAAAAGTACAGATCCTTGTTCAAGGCCTTCTTAGCAAGATTAACCTTAAGTGGTAAGGAGAAACATTCTCAGTAAATTCCTCTTTTGCTTAAATCATCCTTAAAGAGACCATATAAGGAGGACCCTTGCGGCCCACTCAAAAATTCTGACCACGCACCTGTATTTTCCATAGCCACATTCTCTCTTAAATCAGCCCCCAAATCATCCTTTACATCAGCATACCAACTTGCCATTTCATAAAAAATGGCATCCTTGCTCACCCTCACTTTACCTGTGTGACAGGATTGTAGCACTTGTACCCTTTCTACTCGAGGGCCAACAAACACGCCTTTTTTTAACTTTTGGATCAAGCTACTTTTTAGCTCATCCAGCACATGCACATAAACAATACATCCAAACACTTTAAAATTTGATACATCTGGTTTTTCATCATTGAATTTTTGTTCTGGTGTCATATCATGTACTGCTGTAGTAGGGGTCCTGTTCATAATGTAGACACATGTAGAAACAGCCTCAACCCAATAACAATGAGGCATTTTCTTCTCATTCATCAATGCTCTAGCCACTTATGCAATGTGCATGTTCTTTTGCTCAGCAACACCATTTTGCTGCGGAGTATACCTGCATGAAAACTGCCTCTGCATTCCATGCTTTTTCAAAACAACCATTGAACTCATTGAAGAAGTATTCTCTCCCTCCATACGACCTTAGGCACTTTACACATTTCCCAGTCTGCTTTTCAACCATAACTTTGAAATTCTGAAAATGCATAAACACCTCACTTTTTTGCTTCATAAAGTAGACCCATACCTTCCTCATATGGTCATCAATGAAACTCACATAATATCTACATCCACCCATAGATGCAGTCTTTGCCGGACCCCGTACATCTGTATGCACTAAATCCAGTTTCTTGCTTACATGCTTATCATGAGGAAAGTATGTTTTTGCCTACTTTCCAAATTCACAAGCTTCACATACTTTTGCCATTTCGGCAACTCAGAACGTAGGTAAACCTATAACCATCTTTTTACTCTGCATCATTTTCAGACTCTGCAGATTTACATGACCAATACATCTGTGCCAAATCTCTATATCTGGCATCAGCGCCTCGTGCAAACATGGCAGCATTCACCTTAATCATCTTTACATCCAAAGTAAACATTCTACCCATTTTCGTTCCTTGTGCAACCAGCCTTCCATCCTTCTTATGCTCTTCAACAAAGAGACCATCCTAGTTGAACTTGACTTGTAAACCCTGCTCAACCATTTGCCCAATAGAAACTAGGTTCTTTGTAATGTTGGGTACATGTAGTACATCAGCCAGGTACTTATTTTTACCATCTGTCATAGACAATGGCACATTTTTTGTATGCATAATAGGATGTGCAATATCATCCCCAGTTTCTAAATAACCAAGACTTTGTAAAGTCTGCATTTCCTTAAACCATTCACCATGGCTGGTGATGTGATTCGATGCACCAAAATCCACATACCAGACATTATCATTGGATTTTGTCACATTTGCAAACATAGTATTCAGCACGGCTGCACCACCAATACCGTCTCGAGCTCATCTGTATAATTGCTAGTGCTTGCATAATTGTTTTGTTGCCTCCTATCTGGACAATCTTGTTCATAGTGACCATGTCTTCTATAGCCCCAACATACTACATTTCCGTGTTGACCCGCATTATTGCACTGTGCATTTCCACAACCTCTTGGACTCCCCCTGCCTCAAAATTTTCCTCAACCACCACGTGTGTTTTGACCATGATTGTTGTCCTGTTGTTGTGCTTGGTGGTTGCCTCTTCCTCTATTGTTGAAAAGGACTTGTTCAGAATTGTTTTCACCCTGCGTAGAGGAGTCTTCCTCAAGTTCCTTCGCTTCCATAATAAATAAGGACACCAAATCTGTAAACGAGGGAATGTTCTCTCAAAGATGGATAAAAGTTTCAAATTGTTCGTACTCATGACCCAAACCTCGCAGGCAGACTTCTACTTTATCATCATCATCAAATGTAACACCAATCAATGCGAGTGACTCACATATGTTCTCTATTTTCAACGAATAGTCATTAATGGACATGCTTTTCTTCTGCATAGTATTTAGCTCAGTCTTCAACTGCAGCTTCCTTGCCTTTGTGTTGGTCACATCCAATGACAGAAAAGTGTCCCGAGCCTCCTTAGGAGATTAAGCATCCTGTATATGCCCAATCATATTGTCATGTACACTAATATAAAGCCAGGACATGAACTTCCAAGCTTCCTGGTTCTAATCTTTAAATGTCTTAATTTGCGTAGCAGTCGCACCTTCCTCCGACAGTGATGGTGCTCATGCTCTCCATCAATGTAGTCCCAATAACCTTTGCCCATAAGGAGTTTGGTCATCATGAACTTCCAAGCATGGAAGTTGTTCTTGTCCAGCTTCTCACACTGACAACTTGGTTAAGCCCATCATTGTTGAACAACATGTTTCCAACCCTTCACACAGTCTTTTAGCAGCCTACTAAATATAGACAATTACCACCTATATCCACAATCTGTGTACATAGACATGTTTCACTGTACTAAACAGTGTCTGTGCACACTAGAACCAAACCAAAGCTTTCTGCACCACCTATATGTAGATATGTAGAATCCCGAACCTTAGCATTTTTGCATGCAAACGCACTCTAACACAAAATGGGGGTGGAAACACGCCCAAAATGGAAATCTGACTACACAGTTGTAGTCCAAAGGATTGTATAGAACCCTGAGATACACATTCTTCAAAATAAATCACCTCATTCGGAGATTGTTGGCAATGGCTCCCAGGAATACTGAAGCTGCTTCCTAGATTGCAGCTCCTCAGACACAACAAGGCTTTGATACCATGTTAAGAGATAGAGAAGGAGAGAGCTGGAGCTCTTGCAAGCGCGCCCGCGTGCACACACACACACCCACAAAGATGGAGGCAAAAGACTGTACTTCTTCTTCTTCACAAACACAAGATAGGAGGTCTACAAACATAAGGGAAAATACAACATAAAAGGGAAACTAGTACAACAGTCTAGTATGAACCGCTAGTAAGTGAAGTGAGTAAACAATGGTGCCATCACTCCGGTAGGTAGACCAGCTTGGTGTAGTCCATCTATAGTATCACTAGCGAAGATATCTGTATCCACTAAGGCACGCCAGTGATGATGACTCTTGGTGATAGGCATTCAAGAATCGTACATGTTGAGCTTGATATCTCAACAAGAGGGATAGCAAGAGAAGAAGAGAGAGAGAGAGAGAGAGAGAGAGAGAGAGAGAGAGAGAGAGAGAGAGAGGAGAAATTCCTCTCTCTCTCTCTCTTTCTTCCTCTCTCTCTCTCTCTCTCTCTCTCTCTCTCTTTCTTCCTCTCTCTCTCTCTCTATGGAAGTGAGCGTCCACTTCCATGGAGAGAAGAAGAGAGAGGTAGAGAGAGAAGGAGAGGGAGAGAGAGAGAGAGAGAGAGAGAGAGAGAGAGAGAGAGAGAGAGAGAGAGAGAGAGAGAGAGAGATACAAAGGGACTGAGAGAGAGAGAGAGAGAGAGGGAGATAAAAAGAGAAAGGGTGGGGGGAGAGAGAGAGAGAGAGAGAGAGAGAGAGAGAGAGAGAGAGAAATAGAGAGAGGGAGTGGTAGAGGGAAACGAAAGCGGAGTGAGAAAGAGAAGGAGAGAGACAGATGGGAGAGGGAGAGGGAGAGGGAGAGGGAGAAAAAGAAAAAAAAAACTCGCTTCGAAAGCTCTTGGAGAAAACTTTTTTGTTAAATATGAAATTTAAGAAAAAAGAGAAAAAAAATTCGCTCCATTCTAATACCATTGACTATTAAGAGACTTTCCCTCTTACTTCTTGTATGACTTCTATTTATTTTCTATGTGCATTGGCAGCCTATTTTGAATGGAATGTACACCAATCAGACATTGTTACTACTATCTAAAATGGTGATGATATATTTGAGGACGTATATGTAATGCAGCCTCATGGTTTTGTCAAGAAAGGACAAGAATTGGAGATATGCAAATGTAAGAAAGCTTTATATGGCTTGAAGCAGTCCCCTCGTGCTTGGTATGAGAAAGCTAACACCCATTTGGTTAAAGAAGGCTTTCGTAATAGTCCAACTCAAAGCACTTTGTATGCCAAATCTAAGGGTGATGTATATCTCATCGTCATTTTGTATGTAGATGATTTGTCAGTTATTGGTCCAAATGTGAGGTGTTGTATATCTCATTGTCATTTTGTATGTAGATGATTTGTTAGTTAATGGTCCAAATAAGACACACCTTGTTGAATCCAAGGCTGAATTGAATGCTACTTTTAAGATGAAAGTCTTTGGCTTTTTGCATCATTACTTGGGCATAGAGTTTAAGTAGTGTGATGGAGGCGTTCAAGCAAGATACATAGAGACATTATTATGTAAGTTTGGACTTGAGGACTACAAACCTATGTAGATGATTTGTTAGTTAATGGTCCAAATGAGACACACCTTGTTAAATTCAAGGCTGAATTGAATGCTACTTTCAAGATGAAAGTCTTTGGCTTTTTGCATCATTACTTGGGCATAGAGTTTAAGTAGTGTGATGGAGTCATTGCTTTGTGTCAAGCAAGATACATAGAGACATTACTATGTAAGTTTGGACTTGAGACTACAAATCTATTTCTACCCCAATGGAAATAGGTTTGAAATTGAGTCTTCATGATAATGGAGATCTTGCGGATGTCACTGCTTATCAGTTGGATGCCTTATTTATGCATGCCATATTAGATCGGGTATTCAGTTTGCAGTCTTAATGGTTAGCCAATTTAGGCATAGTCTAGGGTCTAAGAATTGGTAGGCTATCAAAAGAATTTTTTGCTACTTGAGTGAAAAATTTACATCTTGGCTTGTTTTATTCCAAGGGGGGATCATTGCTACCTAATTTTCATACTTTAGATTAGGCTGGTTAGTATGACACACAAGTGTCCATAAGTGGGTTATGTTTCATGCTCAATAGTCCATGCATATCGTGGTTGAGCAAGAAGCAACTTACTGTGGCCACTTCCAGTTGTGAGGCTGAGTGGAGGGTAGTCTTCATAGCCACGATTGAGTGTGTATGGCTCATACTCCTTATGGATGATTTGGGTGTCGGACATCACACAGCCAACATCATCTACACTGATTGTCAGAGCGCATTGGAAATTGTGTAGAACCTAGTTTTTCATGCTCTCACAAAGCACATTGAGGTGCGTTATCACTATGTCAAGAAAATACTATCAGCAAAAGAGGTTGGCTTGGCTTATGTGTCAACACAGGACAACCTTGCAGATGTGTTCACAAAGGCATTGCCTTGTGAGAAGTTGGAAGCTTTTTGCAAAGATTTGGGCTTGCTTCCTTTTGTGGATTGAGCATGTCCTTAGGGAAATGCACTTCCGTATACACTATGTTCTCACCCCATCACTCCCAAGGACGATTTGCCAGCATATATGTGGTAGTGGTATGTGTTGATAGCCGTTTTTCGGCTCTTTGTAATTGCCACAGTGAGTTACCTCACCCTACCAAAATCACCCAAACACTGTGGCTATCCCTACCATTTCACTGTACATAGGCGTGCGTGAGTCACGGGACTTTTCCCATATCTTCTTAAAAAACCCTCAATTAGCTAGTCATTGGGCTAGTTGAGCCAAAAAAATTAAAAAAATTAAAAAATATAAGTATATTATAGCCCATGCGTATGTAAATATTTCTTTGTATATAGGGCCTAAATAAAAGATTTTTTCATAATTATTTTGGTATTTATTTAAATATTTCTACCTAGGTGTGTGTTATTTATGCTCTGTACATTGCCTCACCATTACCACAATTTTTTCTTACCATTTTTCATACTCTTTATTCCATATAGAAATATTTTCATGTAAGCTTCTCTTATATTTGGTGTAACTCCACCCCAACAAAAATCCAAAAAACTAGTTTTATTTATATGTATATTTTTTCACTATTGTGATTTTTCCCTTCCTACATCTATTTTGTTTTTTTTCTAAAAAATTAGAACACCAAAAATATTTATCTTTTTATGGTAGCCTCATAATGAGAGAGATTTCTTTTGACCCCTTTATATTTTTTCCACTTATATTATTTATATTTGACATGTACATATTTTTTAGACCCCTCAATATTTGATTTTCTTAGTTGTACTATTCACTTCTATCATGATCTCAACAATATCTTCAATTATAGACCTACCAAATAAGGTCAAGGGTAGGTGGCATGCATACATGCACTATGGAGGGCTCACTCTTGGAGGTATTCAAAAGAATCATCCAAAGAAGGACCCCACAAGGACCTTGTGCAGTGGAAAAAAACGATCGGTTTTGCTGAATTTTTAAAGTTCACTTGCTCTCCGAATTTGAAAAGGTGATACAAACAAAAGGTGTAGCTCGTGGGCTGAACTTTTGCCTCAAATTTTTTCATATTTTTTTGAGCTACGAGCTGTGAGCTATGATTTTATTAGTGGACCCCAGTTTTCCCATACTATGCAGCCACACTCTCTCTTCCACTTTATCATTTTCCTCTTTCACACACACTTCTCCACTCATCATCCCCACCTCTCTCACCACTCCTCTCTGCACCCTACTCACCTTCTCCTCAACCTTGAAGAATAAGAGAAACCATGGTGAACTCATACCTCCCACACACAATTCCATTCCAAAATTGACCACCTAGTCTCATTTTTCCTCCTCCAATTTACCCATATCTATCCAAAAAACCACAAAATTCAGCCTCTTCTCTTAAAAGACAGCATCATGGTGGTTGATTACTCAGCTTCAATTACCTTGTCTCTCAAGGAAGGTCAAGAGTGGAGAAAAAATGTACCGTCAAAGCTAGTGGACCGTCAACAAGCGTCAAAATTGGCCCTACTCAAGACACTTGGAGCATCAACCTTGTAAGAAATCCACCTTTTCTTACCTCTTAAGAGTTTTTCTTCCTTATTTGTATCCTACATGGATACTCCCATTGTAAATATCCAATTCCATTTGTAAATTAATACTAACTCTACTAACACTAACCCACTATGAAAAGTCCTATCACCTCCATTTCTCTCCTCTCTCTTTCCCCACCAACTTCTTGATAATTCCAAGCAAAAGAAATTAGATAAATTGCTGAAAATCTAACCCAACCATGGTTAGAGGAGTAACCCTAGCCTTCAAAATTTCTATAAAAGGAGGATGTAGCTAGCACAAAAGGGGGAGCCATAAGCAAGAGCACTATGCTATAGCTTGAGAAGCCAAGCTCAACCTCTCTAGAAGGAGCTCTTGAGTGGAAGCTCATTGTCTTATGCATGTGCATGTGTTGTAATAGGGGATTAGCAAGGGAACTCTATGCCATTTGTAAGAGAGAGAGTGTTCATTCAATTGAGAGTAGGAAATCTATCATTTCTCCTACTAGTGTAAGCCCAACATTTGCTGAATCAAGGAGGGTGGATTTGGACTAAGCTTGGATACTTTGTCTCCCTTCCAACGTGAAGTAATGGACAACAATGATGCGTAAGTGTCTTGGTGTTTTTTGTTAAGTTCTTGATAGCTTGTCTCGGGTGTTTTCATCAATCTAGCCATAAATCCCACATACTGTAAGAGGGCGACAGGGTGGAGAGGACTCCCCGGGCCTTAAGACAGTGATTGGGGTGGTTTTTCTTGTGATGCGTTGTGGTGAAATTTACGCAAGCTATATTGAACAAATACTAATCTCACTTTGATTTGTCATGACAGATTTGTAAGAAGGTATTAATGCAACAAGCACCCCCTCCCCCTTTCTCTCTCTTTCTTAAATATATAGTTGTGTTTGCTTGATCATTGCCGATACGTTTCAAAGCAGCCCGAGCACTATCTCTCTCTCTCTCTCTCTCTCTCTCTCTCTCTCTCTCTCTCTCTCTCTCTCTCTCTCTCTCTCTCTCGTGTTTTAGTGGGTGAGAGTGTTCCATTGGTGTTAGGGTTAGTGTAAATTCCTTGCTTGTTTGTGGGTTGCTCTAACGATTCTCCTCTTTTGCGTCCTAGTTCGCTCTTAAACTAGGTGGTGCCCCTTGTGTAGTTGGGATTTGGCTGTGGGTTTGTTGTTTTGGTTTGTGTTGTGTTGTGCCCCAGCCCCATTGAGCAGCACGGGAGCCTTGAAGGGTGTCTAGAGGTTGCTCTTCTTGTCGCCCGCCCCTGACCGGCCTCAGTGTGAACACACTTAGGACTGTCGTGGCACTTTCTCCATCTCTAGGAGGTTTTTTTCTTGTGCATTGTATATACACCCATGTGACACAGAGATAGGCAGGGATTTAATATTTACGTAATTACGTCAAATTTTGTGTGATCACAAGGTCTTATTGACACAGCAAACATGATCACACAGAAACCGGTTTAGGGTGACTTGCAAACCCACAAAACTCCCGCCGGGTTAACAGAAAAGCCCGGCGGGCCCGGCGGGTTTTATTATTTCCCCTGCGGACCCGCCGGGAAAACGAATAAGCCCGGCGGGCTATTTGCGTTATATATACGCGGGTCCGATCGGGCCCGCTGGGTCTATTATCACTTTCGCCTTCTGAGAGAGAGAGAGAGAGAGAGAGAGAGAGAGAGAGAGAGAGAGAGAGAGAGAGAGAGAGAGAGAGAGAGAGAGAGAGAGAGAGAGAGAGAGAGAGAGAGAGAGAGAGAGAGAGAGAGAGCTTGCGCCACCTTTGCAGTTACATCAAGAGGAGAGAGGAGAGAGGGAGAGAGGGGGTGGTGTGGGAGCGTGCGCTGCGTCGCAGTGCACGGCAGCAGAAGAGTACCTGACCACACGATCCGGGTATGTGTTGTGTGTGTGTATACGTTGTGTGGTAGAGTGCTTTTTTTCGTAGTGCACGGAAATAAGAAGGTACCTTACCACACAATGGGAGTGTGTAAGCTGTTCTCCGGAACATTGCTTATCACGGGGGCATCACCTCGGTGACGCGGGGAAGATGGTGTCCTTGTGGTAAGTATTGGCTTACTGTCTGGGTACTACGTCGGTAACGCGGAGAATCTAGTATCCTTATGGTAAGTCAACTTCCCTTCCCCTTTCCCAAAAAACATATGGGCATCGGTCGGTAACGCGGCTAAGAGATGTTCGTTTGTAGGCCATTGTTTTTTCTTAGATTCAAGCGACACTCGGTCTGTAACGCGGCTAATAGAGTGTCGTTTGTTAGAAGCATATGTTTTTGCATAAATGTGGCATTCAAGTCGTTAACCCAACCGTACTAACGTCATATAATTTGTATGTGCATGTGCAGTTAATTTTTTAAGTATTAAGCATATGAAATATTTGGTCGGTAACGCGGCTGTGAAGAGTATTTCATATGCAAAATGTATGTATTGTTTGATTTTGTTGTTTTTAACTGCCCATTTGAAATTATATACTAGCTAATCATATTCAAAAGAATACTTTATTCATCAATCATCGCTATTTTAAATGTTCTATTTATATAGAATAGAGCTGGCATCAATCATCACTATTTTAAATGTTCCATTTATATAGAATACTTTATTCATCAATCATAGCTATTTCAAATGTGTCATTTATATAGAATACTTTATTTATCAATCATCGTTATTTTAAATGTTCCATTTATATAAATCACATGTAAAAAAATATTTGCACACAAATTGCATGTTTAATATTTGTTTTTAATCTTTTTAAAGGACTCTCAAGCATCATCAATTTATCGCTAGTTTTAATGCTTCATTTACATAAATTCTCTACAAAAATCTAAATACATACAATTTGCATGTTAAATATTCTTTTATATGTTTTTAAAGAGCATCAATTATCATCGCTTTTTGATTGCTACATTTACATAAATGCTATGTAAAAAAGTGTGTGAACACAATTTGCTAGTCCAATTTGTATACTTCCAATGTTTTAAATGTTTTGAAGATTTTAAGTCGGTGTGTGCTTTGTTTGAATTAGTATGTGTGCACGGAGAAAAATATAAGTTACAAAATTCAATATATACTGAAATGTTAAAGACCGTTAACATGTATTGTTTGATCTGAATTAAGTTCTTATAAACCATTTGTTTGAACTGCTTTTTACACGTGTAACAGATTGCAATTTTAAGTCAAGATTATATTCAATTTTTATCAATATTTCCATAACATTTGTTAAAGTCTTCAAGTGGTGGTTAAGAGTTTACCTGAGATAGTGTGAGAGTGGTAGTGTCATTCGCAACCATGAATTTGTATTTGATATGCTGTTTTTGTATTGTCCAGTGCAAATATGACGCCAGATCAGAAGAAATATAATATGCGTGCCATTCGTAAAGAATGTATTTTGGCAATCTCATCATGTGCAGCTGATCGCATATAGCAGAATAGTGAAAGCGATGTCTACATCAAAGACATCACTAGCGCTATATAGGAGAACACAAAGCGCAGGTTGTGACTTGAAGGCCAATACGAGTTGTTGAGTCCAGCTGGGATACAAGAATTTGATCCCCACCATAAAGTCAAGACAGTGTTGGGCAATATGAAAGTATGTTGTAGAGACTTAAAGGAAGATATCCCACCTGCTTGGGACATGTCAAAGTTAGAGCTCTGGGATAAATTGTGGGAAGAACAGAAGGTAAAGATGAAGCGTGTGAAAGCGCAGGACCAAGCAGCTCTACCCAAGAGATTGAAGATGGCACAAGATGCACAAGAAGCTTTGGGAGGTCGATCCGATGCCAGCGGCACCGTCACAATCATACGCACTGCTTTGAATGCAAAGTGCGCTCATCTTGTCGGCATCCCTCACGAAGCCTTGGTAGAAGGTATGAGAATTGGAGCTGGCTCCTTCGGTGTGTGTACATTGTACACTGTCAAAGGCATCTCATTTTTTCCAGACCACATTACATATGTGGGAAAATGTTACAAGGGAGGGAGTGAGGCAAAATTTGACAGCTTTCAGACAAAGCAGGGAATGCAAACGCTTCACCCCTCCATTGTCACGTGCATTGGGTTTACTACAGAGTCTCCTTGGATCACAATATTCCCATACTACAATGGGGGTAGCGTGGGCGACATGATGTGCCGCTTACCGTTCGCTCACGGATTGTTCAGATAACACATGCACAGGCTACAACACGGCTGGAGGTCATTGCCTGTAGCAAACAACCCTGTAAGTGAGATAGACATGGTGCGGATCAAAGCAGTGGTCGAGTAGATGCCGGCAGTTTGTCATGCCTTAATCGACGGCATTGCGGCTGCCCATCAAGCCGGTATAGTGCACAGTGACCTGCACCCGTTCAACGTAATGTTGGACTTTACTCACGCCAATAAACCCCGCGTCGGTATCATTGATTGGGGTATGATGCTGAGAACACCTGCTAAGCGTGTGGAAAACAATTATTTGTCTCCAACCGCACAGTCGGACAAAGCAATTTTGAATGCACAGAGGGCAAGGAACGCCGAGATGGCTAAGCGACCGTGGCCGATTGCTCCCGAACTATACGATCCATGCTACGCAGATGCATACTTAAAAGCCAGCGACATTTATGCATTGGGCTACCTGTTCGACATGCTGACAAATTTTTGGAGTGCAGCCAGAAAATTTTATTTTCCAGACGATGTTTTTCACCACCCGGACGAAGATGTCATGAGGGCTATTCGAATTAAAGTAGATTGTTGGATGTAGTTAAAAAATCGGGACCAAAGAAGGAATGCTTCTGACGTGTTGATGTTTTTCAAAGAACATTTAAAGACAGACCCTAATCTGTGCAACGTCCACTTGTTAAACTTGCACCATCATTTTATCCGATTTAAACATCTTTATGAAATACATGTCTTGTCAAGTATATTCAAATTTTTATTGAAGTGTATATCTGGTTTGAAGTGGTTCACCTAATTGAGTCAATTATCTTGCCTTGTGTCATTTAACTAATTGAAGTGGTTCACCTAATCGAGTCAATTATCTTGCCTTGTTTCAAATTTGTCATTTAAGTTTTAACTGTCATTATTTCAAATTTGCCTTGTGGATTTGAAGTGGTGGTTTTTAGTGGATTCCGCGCAGTGTCCCAATGAGTGAGAATATATATTTGCCAATGATATTGAATATTTGCCACTCTGTTGACTGCACCTCTAAGAGAAAACGGCCGATCAAGAACAAGATATTGGCACCCAATCACTGCCTGATGATCAACAACAAGCGGCTGTTAATGGATTTCAGCGCATGAAGTCTCTGGCACACGGCATGTCGGCACAACAAGCGACGCATACTGCTCACCGACTCTCAAAGTGGGAAAATCCAAACCATATGCAGTGGAAAGAGATCAATAAAGAAGTGACAAAGGACATGATCAAGACAATATGGCCATGTGAGGATGCAGAGATCAAGAAAGGAAGGTGGAAGGTTTCGAAGTGCACGCATGATGGTATCAAAGATAACGCTGAGAGGATTTATTCGGAGGTTTATGGCCATCCCCTGCACAATGCATATTGTGTGCTATATTTTGCTAAAATGTTATATGTTCACTTTGTGCAACAATGACCAGTAGACTTCTCGTCAAAGGAGACAACTGTTGCCACTCATGATTTAAGGGAGAGTTGTGTCACTTTCACCCGAGATGAGCTGGCATTGATAGTGAAAGGCGTCGACCTACAGTTAAAGAAAGAGAAGGATATTTACACGACACAGTTAGCAGAGAAAGATGCAGAAATAACACATTTTTATAGCCACCCAAACACCGCAACCCTCACAAGTCTGGATGGAGAAAATCATTCACCGCTTAAGTTAAGACGTTCAAACCCTAACACAACGATTGAATCCAACACCTATACAAGGGACACACATCAGCCACCTTGTCTTGCATCCGGAGTTGGTCCCCTCGTCTACTTCAGATGCATCCTCATCTTCCCAATGTCCAGTTTGCTACAAGAATTTTGATGGATAGAGTGGGTACTATACATTGACATGCGGTCACTATTATCATTTAGTTTGTCTTATTCGTTTGATGCAAAACAATAGTCGATGCGCAATGTGTTCACAAGATATTCCACAAGGAATGTATATTATGTTTGGCATGGAAAACGAATATAAATTCAAGCAAGCACGCCCAGATACCCCTAGCACAATTAGAAATTTGTTTGATGAGCAAGATGCTGCTTCAGGGCAACACAATTGAGATCGACAAACTATGTTATATCGCGACAAACTATGTACTATCGAGAATATGAAGCATTGTAATTACTCAAAACACATTTGAATACAAGGTCTTTTACAATGGTTTTTGACGTTTGCTCATGCTATATTGAATCAATTGAGTTGTTATCTGGTTCTAAGTGTGAGTGTTGTGGTTCTCCTTGTAATTCAACCTCCACATCTATTATCAAATTCTCTTCTATTTCGTCTACAGTGCATTGAGATACACCAACATTGAAATCTTCTTCATTTTTGTTTTGACAATCATACAACTAGGTTGCATTTCCTCCTTGTACACTACAAGAGGTTGTGTGCTCTTGTGACGCTGTTAGAGACGAAAATACACTGGGTTTTTATAACCCCCGACGTCGCTAAAACCGTCGCTACGAGCGTCGCTATATGCGTCGCTATAGGCGTCGCTAAATGCGTCTCTATGAGCGTCGCTATATAAAGACGCTCATAGCGACGCTTATAGCGACGTTTACACAGAAGACTATAGCGACGCTCATAGCGACGCTACAGAGCCATAAATAGCGACGGTTATAGCGACGCCCGAGAGAATTTTTTTTTGGTGACAGGGCATTGAATGCCCTGCCACCCATCAACCATATTGTACTTGATTCACTTTTTAAAAAAAGTGCAAGGGTAGATAATAGACCTAAAATAGTCACCCACAAGACGCATTGTTTGCAAAATTGACAAGCGTAAAATTGACAATTGTACACATCATAGGCACAATGAATTGATTGGCAAATGTAATAATGACAATTGTACAACATCATAGGCATAAAGAATTGATTGGCAAAAGGAACTGCGGTGACAAATGTAATAATATACATGGTTCAAAAAGACGTATAAAATCCGTCTCATGATACATAAGCTATGAGAAACCCTAAACTAATGCTATCTAGCTACGGCTAAACTGACATCGTCTAGTCAGACGTCTCATCGCGTCCAAGCGGCGTATCCGTCGGATTCTGCAAAAAAAGACAATAAGACAGCTTTCAGTAAGTATAAACATATAACGACATTTATAAAACAATACAAAAAATAGAAAAGAGTAAACCCTAATACTAACCATGCCGCCGCGAGAGCTGAGAATGTCCATCAGGGCGTTTAAGCCCTTCCTGCATGCGTACTCGTGCTCGTACGGTGTGGGATCACGTCCTGCCATCGACCACTGTCAAAACATACAAAGATTTCATTATGTTAAAAAACTCATAAACCCTAAACTATCGAACATAAAGAGCAATGCGAAAACACTTACAAAATCGGCCTCAAATGATGCCCATCCATCGCTCCCCAAGTGGTGCGAGCTCCCTGCCTCTACTCGCGCTCTGGCTGCATCCTTTTGTTGCTTCCACTTGTCGGGATTCTCGCGCGCTGCTTTCTTCGCATTCTTCCAATCTTCTTTGGCCAGCCAATCTGGCCCGTTCCACCCATTCTTGATTGCTTTTTGCACTTCGGAACGCTTGTGTTTGCAGTATTTGCGCATTCGAATCTTCATCAGGTCTTCATTGAAGCGCTGATCCCGTGTTGGAACGGGAAACTCATCATGAAGTATGCTGATGACTCTATTTTTTAAATCACTTGGTACTTCACTCCATTTGTTTAGTATGTAGTGTCTAAACAGCTGAGAGCAAAGACCACGCATGCGCGAGATCACCTTCTTGCCGTCATCATCCATGATGATGCCGCCACTGAAGTCGATGGAGTAAGGCAAGCCCTTTGGCCGGTGACGCGTGAACCTGGGTGTCCCGACAGGGGTCTCTAGTGGCGTGTCGATGGGGGTACGGACGTCAGGTGTCTCCACCGGCGTCTGGGCCCCGAAGCGAGGAGTGTCGAGTGGGGTGGCTCCTGGCGGAGTAGGTAGAGGTGTGTAGCTGCTAGGAACAGTCAGCCGCGCAAAACCTGGCGTAGATGGCGATGTTGTGGCTGGTGTGGGGGCGGGCAAAGAAGGGGAGGGTAAAGAGCCTCGTCGAACACGAGGCGGTGTGGAGGCATCGGCGGCGGAATCCCCACAACAACCGCCACCGCCACCACTAGAGCGCCGGTGTCTAGACGAGTGTGAAGATCGTCTCGTCGACGCCGAAGCTTCGGAGCGTGCCGAATGCTCCGAAAGAGAGGGAGATGCGGATGGAGTAGGAACGCGCGATGATGCGCCAGAGCGATGACGCTCCACGTACCACTGTCTCTGCTGCGGTGACAAAGAAGAAAGAAACTCCTCATCATCCATACCTGCATTAAACACATGAATATTTAAACTTAATATTGAATGAATAGAGTAGACAATGACGCAAAGACCATTAAATACAATGACGTAATGACGCATATAAATACAATGACGCAATGAATTGAGTGATAGAAGAGGCAAGTCGAAAACTTAGAATTTTCAATCAAAAGATGTGAGCGCGAGTAGAAAAGAGTGTTATACACCATGGAAGGTACTTAGAGAGCCAGAGCTTTTACAACACGGAGCAAAATTGTTCAAATACAATATTTGTGGCTTTAAGAGATCTCTCTGTCATCCTCACATAACTCAGCATAACTTCCTATATCTATATAGAGCTCTCCGTTTAAACACATATCCTCTGTTTCATTTTGTAGCTCCTCTGCATGCACCCCATATAGAGTAGTAGCATCTTGATGCTCGTCTTGCACCACCGCAGCGACTTCTGATTGATCATCTTCTCTGATCTCCTCCATTGATGCCGTTGTGATTGGCACATGGTAGCCTTCATACGTCCTTGCACTACGAGGGGCTACCTCTATGACGTACCACCAGTTTGATGTAGACTTTGTAGGATGAAATATTACCTGCCAGAGCCACATAACTTACATGAGAGCTTTCAAGCACATAACTTGTAAAAGGGGGATGTTAACTATTTACATACTTACTTGTTCACAATGCTCTGGTAGTACGAAAGTGTCTCTTAGGTCAGTCCATTTCTTAGTAGAATCCACCTCAAGAAAACCAGACTCTCCTCTACGCACAGTAGCGTTGCGACCCTCCATGATTATCTTGAATCATTGCACGTCGAACAAGTCGACAAAAAATCCTCTGTAATCGATCCTCAAAATCTCTTGCAGCGTGCCGAAGTAAGTGAGTTCCGCCACCACAGGATTTGCATCAGAGGAACGTCGTCGACTTGACTGTTCAAATTTTGCCATGATTCCACAATCTTGAGTAAAACGCTTTTTGTCGATCCGTTCCACCCTAAAATGTCGACCTTTACACCATGCTGCTGTGTATGACTTATACTACAACGAACAAAGATTATGAGTGGCCGTTCAAACGTTTAGAAATAAAGTCACTAGCATGTCGTACATTGCAAACTTACCTTGGTCGTGCAACCACGAGAGTACTCCCACTCTTCCTCAGTCACTTCGTCACCGCATTGTTGTGCGCTTTTCAATTGGTTGTGCAACCATCTTAAGCTCATGAAGTTTGGTAGGCTCTCCAGACCCGTCGGATAGTGCATCGGTGGTCGTCTTCCCCGTCTCCACTCGATTCGTGCCCTTTGTCGCTCTTGCTTTGCATCCTCATATTGTGAAATCCACTTTTGCATCACTGGATTGTGAAGCATGCAAAATCGGTTGATTTTAGCCTCTAGATCTTCCGTCATCTTCTTCTCAACACCGAGATTGCACATGACAATCCCAGATATGCGCTCATCATCTATGGTTCGCCATAGCGTGTCCCGAGCTTTATCAAATCCGTCTAGCCACTCTCCAATGTACACTAGGGACTCTGATACCAACCAACCTTCTGCCATGCTACCCTCCGGACGTGCCTTTTGACGCACATATCCCTTAAGAGTTTTCATGAAACGTTCTAAGAAGAACATCCATCTGGAATGAACTGTGCCAGCTATTTCCACCTCATCAACTATGTGAACAAGAAGATGCACCTGAATGGTTAGCATGGTAGTAGGAAAATGTTTCTCAAACATGCACACAAGCTCCGCAGCATTTAGTTTGGCGAATGGTATGGAGTCTACGTTGATCTCCTTTTGTGAGATCCATTGCACCAGCTTTGCAAGTTTGTAGATTGTGTTACGGATGTCGAGAGACAAACATCCCTCAATGGCAACCGGTAAAATAAACTGTAAAGTATGTGCAGCAATGATATTAAAGTCCACATTTTATGCAATGATATTAAAGTCCACTATGAACGTACCTGACACATTTTATGCCAATCGTGTGACTTCAAACCGGTAAGCTTTCCGTCTTTAGTAAAACACGTTCAGAGCGAGTGCATTACGCTAGTGGGGGTCCGCAAAGATCGAATGGTCTCTTTTACTTGCGTTCTTGGGCTCCTGTGAAAATCCATGGTGCTTTAGGGAGTTTTATCAATCCATCAGACGCTGTTTGCGGCCAATATTGCTCCATACGATCCACATTTCTAAGGTCAACTCTGGCTCCCAAAGTATCTTTCTTGCCGGTCAGATGGTCCCATAGTAGATTACCCACATTCTTGAATATGTGCATTGGATCGAGCAAGTGATTGATCATGAGTCGGGGCCAGTATGGTAACTCGTACCATAGAGATAGTCTCTTCATCCCTGGAGGCAATCTGTCATCGCACATCTCCTTCTGCTCTAACCATGCTTGTGCAGACATCCTTGGTGGCTCTCTTCCCAAAAAGCCGTCGCGTAACACATGATTCTCTGGAAGATACTCTTGATGACCTTCGTAGATTTTCTTCTTCAGTGAGGGCGCCCTACGTGCATTCAGTCTAGGTCCACATGTGACACATGCTCTGTATCCGCTTGTTTGAAGCCCTGCATGTATACACATGATAATAGATCAACTATGGGAAAAAACAAGATTTACAGTGTCTGAGTGAGGAGTGTCAATAGATCACCTGAGCATTCTGTTAGCCCAGGATAGTCATGCATGGTCCACATTAGAATGCCTCTGATCAAAGCATTCCGTCATCCTGTGTGTCGGCTCATATCCACCACCTCTATGCCAATCCACAATTGTTGTAGCTCTTCCAATAGTGGACGAAGATACACATCCATATTCTCCACTTTATATCGCCCTGGCACAATCAAGCTTAGCCATAGGTGCCCCTTCTTCGTAGTCAACCTTTTGTGGAATTTTTGTCCCGTGGAGATCTACTCGATATCTTTCGGAATCACATTTCGGACACTTCTCCATGTCTATGTATTCCCCTCTGAAAAGAATGCAGTCATTAGGACAAGAGTGGATAGAATTGTAATCCATCCCCAAGTTTCGCAAAATCTTTCTTGCTTCATCTCGGGAATCTGGCATCACATTGTCAGCTGGTAGTATGTGCTCTTTAAGCAATCTACACAACATAAAAATACGATACAGTCGTGTAAAAATCTATCAGATCATTATACATTTAGAGTTTTATTAAAGTAAACTAATTGTAATAGATCACCTGAAAAGCGCTGTGACGCTAGTGTCACTCCATCCAAACTTTGCCTGCATGTTGAGAAGAACCAGGAGTGCTTTCAATCTAGACATACGTGCTCCATTATACAATGGCGTATCGGCTTCACTTTTCATATCATCATAGATAAGCCTTTCTGAATCCTTGATCGTCTCGATCATTTCATCAATCTCGGGCTCAAACATTGCCTCGTTGGGAATGTGCTCTGCATGATCATCCCCCGAGCTGTCAGAGGCTACATCTTGTGGCCTCACATATGATGCTTGACCAAAGCGCCTGCGAACACGTCTATTGGGTTGCAAGATTGCTGCTTGTTGGCCAGCGTCAGAGTCCGACGAGTTATAATTGGCAACAACTCGATCTATAATAGATGGATCGAACTCGCCAAATTCGCGAATGTGCTGCAAAGAAACACGTCTTGTCCGTCGCACATCATGCTTGCATTGATTACAAGGACATAAGACCCTCGTTGAGAGATAGGTGTTTCGGTTGGACGGTCCCACATCCTCGTCACTACTCATAATGAGGATAAAAATCTTATAACCTGGACAACAAATTTAATATTCTATTGGCATTCTTCGTCTTATCTCTCTCTCTCTCTCTCTCTCTCTCTCTCTCTCTCTCTCTCTCTCTCTCTCTCTCTCTCTCTCTTTACCTCACATTCTCTAGTCATGTCCAATCCCCGCACACCTCGGTCTAGAGGTGCACGGAGATCAGAACCACCGGGTTATAATCTCGTCTTTATTGGTCAATACCTATATTTGTGGGTACAAGAAATCTACAGACCCACGTCTACATGATACTGCATGTAGTGGACAAAACCCCTTTGCCTCTTCTCTAGCTGTAGCACTTCACAGCATCTTAACATCTTTTCACAGTAGATCTTTTCACCGTTCGTCTAACTCTAAACCCTAAACCGTAAGTAATTCTTGCGTGGACTCGATCTAACGTAAATAAGCGTAAATCTAAGTAAACGTAAATCTAACTAAAAATAAACATAAATCTAATTTAACATAAGTCTACATCTAACCTAATCTTTAACGTCTTTTGGGATAGTTTTCCTACGACGTTAAAACTCTCTTCTTCTTGTGTGTGTGTGTGGGTAAACCTAAATAAACCTAAGTCTAATCTAATATAACATAAATCTAAATCTAACGTAAATTATGTTATATTAAAAACAAAGAACTAAACTAACAGGGATTATAAGAACCTTAAAACTGATTTAACACATAATTTTTCACATAACTCGGCAAGAGTTGGCATTCTCATCACTAAAGATGTGAGAGTTAACTTCCGGCGGTGACGCTGCCTCATCTCCATCCACATCTGACAACAGCAATTGGCCCTTTAGACCGTTCTTGCTCTTGTTACTAACTTTGAAGTTGCTGTTGAATGACTAGAGGTTGTCTAGATGGTCATTGTGTCGGGGATGTAGTGACTCTTGCCGCCCTGAAGATCCACCTTCTTCCCTATCTTCTGAAGACATTTCACCAGTACTTTTGGATCGACGGAGCCCACCATGAGTGAAGGCAGCAATACCCTATATTCCATTGAGGGCTTTCTTCACCCGCTTCATGCAGGCATCGCAGTCTATGGAGACCTAAATCTAATCTAATATAACATAAATCTAAATCTAGCGTAAATAAACGTAAATCTAATTAAAAATAAACTTAAATCTAATCTAATTTAACTTAAATAAACCTAAATCTAATTTAACGTAAGTCTACATCTAACCTAATCTTTAACGTCTTTTAGGATAGTTTCCTACAACGTTATAACTCTCTTCTTCTTGTGTGTGTGCGCGTGTGTGGATGTGTGTGCCAATAAAAAGAGATAAATGGTATAACCTTTCTATCACCCATGCCAAGTATGATAGATTGGTTATGCCATTTCCCTCTTGAATAATAGGTCTTGAGTTCAACTCCTCGTCGGCTAGATCTTTAGGTATTTTAATTTTAATTAGTTTCCTACGATGTTAAATTAGTTTCTCTCTCTTTCTCTCTCAATGTGTGTGTGTTTTTTTGGATCGTATGCATGTTTTCTCTCTCTTTTCCTCTCTCAATGTGTGCGTTTTTTGTTTATGCATGTTCTCTCTCTCTTTTCCTCTCTCAATGCGTGCGTTTTTTGTTTATGCATGCTCTCTCTCTCTTTTCCTCTCTCAATGTGTGTGTGCATTCTTTGTTTATGTATGTGTGTGTGCGTTTTTGTTTATGTTTGTACTCTCTCTCTCTCTCTCTCTCTCTCTCTCTCTCTCTCTCTCTCTCAAAAACACTATGTGTGTGTGTGTATGTGTGTGTGTGTGTGAGAGAGAGAGGGAGAGAGAAAGAGGGGAAGGGAACATGAGAGTGAGGAGAGGGAAGGAGCATACCTGGCTCTCCTTCCTCTCCTCGTGTGTGTGTGTGTTTGTGTGTGTGTGTGTGTGTGTGTGGAGAAGAAAAAGAGAGAGAGAGAGAGAGAGAGAGAGAGAGAGAGAGAGAGGGAGAGCGTTACCTGCTCCTTGCTTGAGGGCGTCAAAAAACTCAGATCTGAGATCTGAGTTTTTGGGCGCGCTCTGTTATTTTTTTAGCCCAGTCGGCGTCGCTATGAGCGTCGCAAATTTCTTTGTAAATTTGCGACGCTCATAGCGATGCCGGGATATTTTTTTTTGAACGTCACTGTGTGAGCGTCGCTAATATGAATAGCCTCTTGTAGTGGTAGCCAGCACTTTTGATGTGATTCAGTATCTTTTTGTTGCAATACATATACACTAATTTGTCTGCTCTGTCTGCTAATAGTCTGTTGCGAATAGTGCTGTGAATATACTTGTACATACTCCAGTTTCTCTCTAAACTTGAATTTGCTGCACATTGTGCGAGTACTTTCATTGCAAGAGGACGTAAGGTAATGCTCTCCACCATTCATCATCCACCACTTCCATGCAGGTTGCTCTTTTGCCATTACCTGTACAAAATCATTCGCAAAAGGATCTTCTTTTAATCTAAATGCACTCATTTCTTTGATGCAATCAATTCGGTCGTGAACGTTGGAGTAGAACGTGTTGACCACGTGATAGAAATCGCCTACCACCTCTGTATTGGACATCAGATCTAAATTCCAATACTCTGGATCGAGCATGTAAGCCACGCTATGGAGTGGACTATGAGCGCTTTTCCACCTTGCATGAAAATACTTAGCCAAAATTTTCCGTTGTTTGCCAAAGAATGGTAATCGCCACTCCTTATCTACTACAGACTCTTTCAGCTCTTCAAGATTTTCAAGACTCTGTTGGACTGACCACCATGTCATCCACACTTTGCCCAAGTTTGGCACCCTTTGATCAAGATTGCGGATCGCAAACATAACGGGCATCATTACATGGTATGCATCCATTACACTCCTCCACCAAGCAACCTTGTTTACATTGCCTCGTAGACATGTAATTTTATCCTTCACTGTTTCTTTCTGCTCAAGCTGCCATTCATCAAAGGACGCGTAACTGAATGTGTCAATCACAGCACATTTATTACAAAGAAGTGATTCCAAGGTATAAAAGTGTGTGCAGAACCGAGTTTCAGCAGGAAGTTTCAGCATCACTGACATGCGCATCCTATACCAATTGAGCACTCTCTGTCGTTTCAAGATAAATTTCACAACCTGACGTGCTGTATCAATTATTTTGGTGAACCATGTGGTTTCTTTGCTAGAGTACCAATCTTTTAGCACCAAGTTCAAGCTGTGCGTATTACAACCATTGGTAAAAATGTGTGAAAAGCACTTTTTTATTAATTTACTAGCGTTTTTACAATTCTTTGCGTTGTCCATGACAACCTGAACGACATGTTCAGCACCAATTTCTTTAATTACATCAATCAAGACCTCAGAAATGTATTTGCCACTTTTAATTGCACCAGAACTATCAATCACCTTTATAAACGTTTCTCCCCTTGGACAAACCAGCATTACATTGATCAACGGTCTTCTCTGAACATTTGACCAGCCATCACTCACAATCGTACACCCTGAAAGTGAAATATTCCCAAGTATTATTTTGCCAACACGCTCTTTGACTTCGATGCAACATTTGTCCAAGAAAAAATTTCTTATCGTGTGATAAGAAGGAGCTGAAAATCTTGAACCAAACTCGCCGATTTTCTTCCAAGCAGCCTTCCAATGATTGGTGTCTACTATGACCAAAGCACTTCCAGTAAAGAATATGGCTTTGGCAAGTGCTGTTTGTGCTTCTTCTAGAGACTGCACTCGAAAGCTTTGATGTAATGATTTTTGACGCATTTGACAAAGTCCACCTTCATTGTGACGTTTAAAAGGAATACTGCCTGGAATTTTCTCTCCTTGCACAGGTTGCTCTCCAAGGTTAGTTGGCGTCACTACAGGATCTGTGGAGTTAATATTTGGCTCTGGGAACTCTTGATTCGAAGGCACAAAGCTATATATCTGTCGTTTCTTGCCACCCTTTTTGGCAAGCTCTTCTCTCAAATGCTTTGCAACTGCAAGTGCCTGAGAATGTTCACATTTTCTACAATTGTTTTTAGCGCTACCCAGGAAATGATCCCTAATACGTGGTGCACTGCCAGATTTTGTTGTGTGACAAAATTTACATTGCCCCTCCATATATCGGTCGCATATGTTGTGAGCATAATCCCATTCTTTGCCAGGAGCTTTTTTATTCTTTGGCTTCTTTGTACCACTTGTGCCCACATTTTGCTCCATTGCTTTTAAATTAAAACTGAGGAGAAAAGAACAAGATGTTACAAACTGAAAATAATTTTTTTATTTTCAATATATATTATAATTTAAAAACCATTCAATATGAAAGTAACCATGATGCACAATATGAGATTTTCAATGCACTCTAGTCAATCCACATATCAATCACCTATATTGTGAGCAACCATACACATTGCAACATAATCTATACATGGCGTAATAACCATAACAATACTATGAATCTCTCTATGCAATTATTATTATAATGATTATTTATATGTCCACTTTGATTTGCAAACAATAAGACACATCTAATTTCATTTGCTACAAAAACAAACGAAAGAAATAAAATATATAATTGATCATTTCATGCACTATTAATCTATCGTAATAAATAATGCAATCTCTGTATAAACCAATGCATGAACTAACGCACATACATCTTCAATATAATCACCCAATTGGGGACTACTCGAATCCAGTGAAGGATTGTAGCCCACCCATGCAACCAATTCAATATATAAAAGCTATTTTAACCCAATCCAGGATTATAGCTCTTATATTGTAAATCAACTCAAATATAAAACTTCAAAGATCTTTATATGCCCGGTACACTAGTAGAGGACATCCGACCCTTGACTATCGACTAGACATTTACATATGCTCATCTTCTAAAACCAATTACAACCCTCATTTGGACCAATGGCTTCTTTGCAATGAGCATGATTCCCTAAGTTTTCAGTTGTTTTGGTTTCGTGCCTTTATGTCGGTAAACGAATTAAAAATTTTTAGAGGTGGTTACCGAATTAAGAATCACGTCCGGCCCAAAAAAAGACCTGTGACTCTGTAACCTTAGGTCAAATCACAAGGAGATGAAAATACCCGGCACTCGGATACACTCCCCAAGGATTTGCCTAGATAAAAAACTAGGATTAGCACACTATTTACTATATATAATTAAACCCGTCGAGCTTTTTCATTTCCCCGACGGATCCGTCGAGATACTGCATTAGCCCGACGGGCTCGTCGGGGAGACGCAGATGCCCGACGGTGCCCCCAGGAAAATGGTGGAAGCCCGATGGGCTAAACGGCTCTATAGGTTTTTGTAGGTCATCATAAAAATCACGTTAACAATTAACGTGATCAAGTGATGTTTTTGTGTAAATACTAAAGTTATTTACGTAATCATCCGATCGTGATTATGTTAATGAAATCTTTGGAGATAGGAGTCCCCTTGACACTGTGCAACAATAATTGGTGTTTTGTTTGACACCCAAAACAACCAGTGAAAAGCCTTCAAGCCTTGAGTCATCCATCTTACATCAAGCACTAAAAGGTAGAACATATTGTTTGAAGCATGTAGGAGAATAATAAGATAGGCAATGCTTGTGCATAAACTGCCCACTGCCAAGTCACAATAGGGGATTGGCAAATGTGTGACAGGGGCCTAAGAACGAGAAAAAATGGAATTGACGGAGGGAGACTCGGAGAGACAGAGAGTTTGAGAGAGAAAGCTTGGAGTGCCGTACAGAAAATATAGAAACGTAGGATGGGGCCCTAGGGCACGTCTCCTATCTAATACTAGACTACTACTTGTAGGTACAGCGTCCCAAGAATTTGAAGCAAAAATGAGATGCATTGAGTCGGTCTCCGACCTGCATATTGGTGCTCTCTCGCTCTCTCTCACACACACACACACACACACACACACACACACATTGCAGGTTGTATCGGCACTCCAAGCCCTTCCTCTTGCAGGCTCTTACCCACCTGCTTCATCCCCTCATGAGGCCAACGGAGCGCCCCATCAATCCTGCCCCAATCTGACTCACACCCCCCCGCAGCATGGAGCGGCACCTTGCCTGGCTCACCGCGTTGCTCATCGTCCTTACTGCATGGTTTGGCTTGCTCTGCTGCGGCGCCACAGCGAAGAAAAAAGCTAGCGCACATGTTCATAACGATACAGGCTCGCCGCAATTGCATGACGGAACATCAGCCAGCATGACGAATGGTAGGCAAATCACTACTACAGAGATGTGTAGCGCATGCAATCAAACAGAGACATGCGGATGCGGGGAAATTACTGGTTGTCACGAGCAATTGAAGGGGGTGTGCGGTGCAGAGGATGAGGCCGCGGAAATGCATATTTCAATACATGTTGCGGAGGTGGTGTTGCCGGTAAGAGATGCCCTAAGGGAAGACGATAAGGCACCGTCGCAAGATGGCGCAGTTGGACATGGATGTGGCCGGCAGGGTGAAGAAGCTTGATAAGGCTCTCTGCGGCCATCAATGGTGCAAATTTAATTGTATTGTACTCGGCCCTTCCCCTGTCTTGCAAAGCAGAGTTTTGCTGTTGAGCTGTCAAGGCCTGTACCAATTACAAGATAAGTCCATTGTTACATATAACCTCTTACTCTTTCTGTGTACTTTTTGATGTAAAAAGTAGCTTCACTTTTTTGTGGGCGGGAGCCTTGAGCCTTCACAAAAAGTTTTGGACAGATTCTCACAATAATTCCCACATTATGACTTACGTCAACATCATGAGCTTCTGCTCGGGAGGCACGGCATACCTAGCTAGGTGCGATTGGGGGCAGGGGGATTGCCGGGCCGGGGGTCCCCTGCCCCCAATCGTACCTAGCTAGGTATGCGGTGCCTCCCGAGCAGAAGCTCATGATGTTATGCATTGTATGAAAAACACTGAAAAAGGCTCCATATTCCCATTGGGCCGGCGGTCCCCTGCCCCTAATCGCACCTAGCTAGGTATGTCGTGCCTCCCTCACAGAAGCTCATGATGTTATGCATTGTATGAAAAACACTGAAAAAGGCTCCATATTCCTACATGAGAAAATTTCTAAATCTTCTTGTCGTTGAGCCCTTGAAGAGTACGTGGCTTTTGATATGCATAACAAGAAGGCCATCCCAAATCTTGTTGACTTTCCTTAAAAATGTAAGTGTATCGTGTATTAATTCCCTTTGGTGGTGTCCATGACTTTCCTTAAAAATCTAAGTGTATCTTGTATTAATTGCCTTTGGTGGTGTCCACTTGTATGGTCCAATACCTTGCTACGCGATGCGACACTTACAGACAATCCCAAGTCTCAAATTCACAAGAAGTTCTGTCTCAAATTCACAAGAAGTTCTGGACAAATTCTCACAATAATTCTCTCATTCTGACTTACCTCAACGTCATGAGCTTCTCTGAGGGAGGCACTGCATACCTAGCTAGGTACGATTTGGGGTAGGGGACCGTCAGGCCGGTTGGGGGGCCAATGGTCCCTTGCCTCCGATCGTACCTAGCTAGGTATGCGGTGCCTCTCGAGCAAAAGCGCATGACATTATGCATTGTATGAAAAACACTGAAAAAGACTATGTTTTCTTACATCAGAAAATTTCTAAATCTTCTTGTGAAACCAACCTACCATTGCAGTATACGAGCCAATGGAGGCAATACCCAGAGAATGGCTTCACCCCTAAGGCCAAAATAGAAGCACAACAAATTTTGATTTAACTTGGAAATTTTTGTGTTAAAAAAAGAAACTGTCATCTCTGACTGCATGGCCAATTGCCAATTCCCGGAGTCCTTCATTTGCACTGCTTCCTTGTAACATGAAGGCTCATTGCAATCAGTCAACATGACATAATTCATAGATGGAACAAATAAACCTATCAGGAGGTCGCGTGACACGTCCAGATCTACGCACAATAGGTGGCTCAGGCTCAGCCACAACCTGTGGTTCCACTCTATCCTGTCCTTGCTCCTCTTGAGCCCTGACATTTTGTCTTGCACGTGCAGGTCCATCTTCTTGGAAGACAACTCTTCTAATCTCCTCAACCCTCTCTGGTTTAGAATGATATTTGGATTCATTAAAGTGAACATCATTGCTGCGGACAACCTTTCTAGATTCGGGATCCCAAAGTCTGTACCCCATCTCACCAGAATTACCATAGCCTAGAAAGATGCACTTTCTACTCTTTGGCTAAGTTTGTTCCTAAATTCCTTTGGAACGTGAGTATATGCCTCACAGCCAAAGACTCTGAGATGCTTGTATGAGGGCATTTTGCTTGACCATACTATCTCTGGCATTGAATCCTTCTGCAAAACCTTGCTAGGAGATCTATTTACAAGATGAACAGTTGTTGATACAGCTTCAGCCCAAAACCCATTTGGCAGCTGTGCATTAGACAACATACTTTTGACCTTCTCTTGTATGGTTCTATTCATCCTCTCAGCAACACCATTTTGAGGAGGATTGTAAGGAGCAGTAAGTTCACGTTTTATACATTTTGACTCACAAAAGTCATGAAAGGCCTTTGAAACATACTCTCCACCATTGTCAGTGCGTAAGCATTTAAGCTTCTTGCCACTCTGATTCTCCACAAGTGTCACAAACGTTTTGAAAACACTAAACGCTTCATCCTTGTGCTTGAGAAAGTAAACCCATACTTTCCTCGAGTAATCATCTATAAATGTCATAAAGTAAGAAGCTCCCCCTAGAGATAGGTTAGGCATAGGTCCACACAAATCACTATGAACAAGTGCCAACTGTGTATCTCTTCTACTGCTTCTATGCTTATGTGGCTGCTGTGTTTGCTTACCATACAGACAATGTTCACAGAATTCAAAATCATTAAATGAAAAGCCAGACAAATAACCAGAACGAGACAAGATTTCCATTCCCTTCTTGGACATATGTCCTAACCGGCTATGCCACAAAGAAACGTTCGGCTGCTCGGTTACATTGATTACATTTTTAGAGACATTTGATACATAAATCATATAAGTCCTCCAGACTTTACTCCATGTGCTACTGTCATAGAACCCTTGGATATCTTCCACATGTTCTGTCCAAAAGTGGTGACGTAGCCAGCATCATCAAGTAAACCTGTGTTGATCAAGCTCTTTGTAATTGCGGGAACATGTCTCACATTCTTCAGCGTGAAAGAAGAGCCATTCTGAAACTTCAATTGAACATCTCCAACACCTAAGATCTCACATGTCTGCCCATTGCCTAGCCGAACATGATCTTTAGTGGTCACATAAGAGGTAAACCACTCCTTGTTTGGAGACACATGAAGTGATGCCCCTGAGTCTATAATCCAGTCACTCAGTGCATTTCCATCAGATGCTGTAAGAAGAGCTGAGTCCATTGTATTCTTCAAGAAGTAGATGTCGCCTGACACTATACTATCATCCTCTGCAACAGTGTTTGTCACATTTATTTCTTGAATCTTCACTGAGGACTTGTTCTTCTCACCATGGTGTTCAGCTTTCTCTTTGCCTTTTTCTGCTTTCCATTCTCTGCAGTCTCTTTTCATGTGACCCTTCTTGTCACAATGGTAGCATTCTATGTCACTCTTGTCTTTAGCACTGCGGGACTTGCTACGAGACTGATTCCTCTTTCCACCTTTGTACTTTTCTTTGGTCCTTCCCCTGACAACTAAGGCTGTTCCTTTGCCTTTGTCCATTGTCTTTCTATTGGTTTCTTCAGTAAGCAGACTTCCTTCTACACCTGCTATGTTCAAACCATCTGGAGGTGCAGAATTACTCAAAGCTGTGCGAAAAGTGTCCCAACTTTCCGGCAATGTGATCAATAGGAACATAGCTCTAACAGGTTCATCAAACTTGACACCTTGAGCTGACAACTGACTATAGATTGTGTTGAATTCATTCAGATGATTGGACATATGTGTCCCTTCTTTCATCTTCAAGTCAACAAGCTTCTTAAGCCAGTATACCTGTGAAGCTGCACTCTGCTTCTCATAAAGATCACTCAGCTTTAACCATGCTTGATAAGCCGACATCTCGTCTGCTACATTGAAGTAAACGCTTTTTGCCAAAGTTAGCATAATGGTAGAAAGTGCCAATTCATCCATTTCGCTCCATTCATCTTCGTCCATATCTTCTGGTTTTATCCCCTTGAGCTTTATAGGTTTTATCTGCTTCTTTTGTACCAACACGTGCCAAATCTGCTGCTTCCACAATGGGAAATTGGTTCCATCCAGCTTCTTGATATTGTAAAGAGTAGTGTCCTGTGATCCAGCCATAGCTACGCTTCACAGTAGTTTACTTTCCTGGGAAAAATTCGGCAGAGTTTCCCCTGTAAACTGACCTCTGAACCAATATCAACCTGTCAAATGAACCAAGAAAGCTTTAGATTCTGCATAAATTTCGGCAGAGTCTACTTTGTAAAATGGCTCTAGTGTACTCAAAAACAGCTCAAAAAACACTGTCTCTCTGACACTGTAAGCTGTGGGTAAACCTGTCCTGCACATGTACTGTCTCTGACTGTCCTGTCACTATCCTGTAAGCATAGACTGCGACAATGCCTCAACAGCAGTAAAGCAAAGATGCAATGCCAACTGTCTAACTCACAGTCAATACATCCTAGCTGCCTATCTAAGGGTGCTCGAGGGATCGCTCCAAGACCTGTATCACCGAAAGGATCTCAACATTCGAGAATCTCCCAGCTCAATAAAACTTCACTCGACCCTCAACAAAGGCTGCAGTAAATCTGACAGTACATAGACTTCCCACAAAGTCATACATCCACAAATTTCCCACTGTATGTTGTAACCGCTACGGCGGTTGTTTGCTGCGTGACTCACAGCCAGCAAACCCTCAACAGACATATATCATCTCTGACAATACATCCCATGTGGAAGTACCTGCAATGTCAGGATGAAATCTGGAATATCAAGCAGCAAACACAAGCTACCTGATGAACTAGTGGATGTCGCCTACAGTCTGTGTGTAGATGCGCCCGTGTCGTATGTGACACGCCTCCAAGAACTATGAGCCGACCTTCGATGTGTAGACAACCACAAATCAACACTCTGGGAGTGTCGATATCCTCAGTACCTACAGTCGTAGGTCGAAAACCCCAAATTTGCAGAGTCGGATCTGCACCCGCTGAGGCCACGTAGTCGAAAATGGCCTGCGCAGAACTTTGTCGAAGCCGAACGGTAATCGAGATGACCTCAGAATGAAATTCTGACAACACCAAGCCCTTTGGGCAATCCCACGAGATTTGGGGCCGTGTCTTCGTCTGTCGAATTTCACTCCAATCTGAGTTGGTGACTCTAGCCTCCTGCAGTGCTGCCCCGAGCCTCGATCTGAGCTCTGATACCAGTTGAAGGAGTACGAGCGGAAGTGCAACGCGAGAGAGAGTGCGAGAAGAAGAGCACGACGATATGGTGAACTCGCTCTACTGTAATGTGTAGAGCATAGTGAGTTCTTATTAGGTTTTTACAAAAGAATATGTGTACATACCTGGTGGCCCGCCCACTTACCTGGGCGACCACATTGGGCTTTATACCCCAACAGCTACACCCGCCGCTTGAAGGAGCTTCTGATGCGTGGCAGGGAGGGTGGGTTGGAATCCCTCCCCCCATTATAAGTAGTATAGATTGGGAGTGTCAACACCTTGTGCAAATTCCAAATAGCTCTCTCATTGTCAAGTGGCTCTTAGCTCAACACCTTGGCCAATATTCCAAATCGGCATCATTGTCAGCCCTTCCCTTAAGCATATCCTAATTGCACGTTAACTAAACATTAAATTGACTTTCCTTTAATAAATTAGAGATTCTCCAAAAAGTATGGAATAGAAAATGTTTTCACCATGAAAGCTTCTTATATCAATGTGTGATATTGGAATAATACAAAGCCCAAGACAAAAACTAAGAGAAATCCCATCATGCTTTCTTTGAAGGGAAATCATAAACATAATTCATGTATAAGAAATCATTGAAGAAAAAAACCTTAAAAGAATTCCAAGCGAGAAATTGTTTGGCTCCTATGACAGAATCCTTGTTGTAGTAATCAATGTTTTAAGTTGAGAAACCACACATCAAAGACTAGTCATCAATGTCATAAAAAAACCGGGCTCTAGTATATTTTAACCGGTTGAAATTATAAAATCCCGATATATTTTGAGCTTGCTTTTAAGAAAACCGGCAAATTCACACAAGTTTTAGTGTAATTGCCGGCAAATGCTTCAAATTTTGACCTGAAAATCGAGAGAATTTCAAGTTTCCCCTTATTCTGATCAGTTAGGAAAAATGTATTTTTCTAGCCTTGCTCGTCATCACTTTGGACCAGTGTTCGGGAAATATGTGTCAACTTACGTTTGTGCTACTCTGAAATAAATTAATAAGAGAAAGAAAAAAAGAAAAAATCCCACCCAGATTTTGAGAGAGAGAGAGTGTAAAATACTAAAATTAGCTCAAATTTTCCAATTTTCCTCTTGGAAAATTCATAAAAGGGAAATGTGTAATGGTTGTGGAAATCATTTTTCTCAAACACTACTTAGGACTTCCGTAAACAGTTAACCTCACAAAAGAACAAAAATATGGATGTAAGTCCCATAGTCCTTGTGCAACGTAATTTACTCACACGTGCACACATACCGGTAGGTTCTTAAAAGTAATAACCTATTAGAGGGGATCAATATTTACCTCTTTGCCACCCATCCACCGCTCAACGCCCAACCTTCCTCACCTCTGCAGTCCTCCACCCCTGTTGCACGGCCCCTGTGCCTCTCTCTTTGCTATCAAGGGTACATCTTCGCTTCCTAGCCTTGCACCCACCTTTCCCTTGTACGATTCTCAAGACCGGAATGCTAAGGGTTTTCAAAGTGTTGAACACCCTTGACGCTTAACACAGACATGTGCAAAGAGGTAGATGGTGTATCGTGCCTGTTGCATGAAGAGAGAGAGAAGAAGAAGAAGACCGTCGTAGGAAACTAGCCGAGGAGGAGAGTTGAACTCAAGATCTGTTATTCAACATTGGGGTGATAGAAAGGTTATACCATTTTTCTCTTTCTATTAGCACACACACTATAAGGGGTATGAGCCTCCCGAGAACGGCCACGGGAGGGGACCCACCACCTAGACACGGTAGCCTCACTCCACGCACTCGCGCACCGTGGGGACTCCACGCAAGGTTCCCCGGGGCACGCTATGACCCTCCGTCAGTGCGGCAGAGCCTGAGGTTACGTGGGACTAGGGACCCGGAACGCAAGACCCGCGAAGACCCGCGAAACGCAAACGGCCGTCGACCCATGGAACGCAACCACGCCCGAGCCGGTCCCGTCCGAGCCGGGCCCCCGTGAAGGCAACTTGACCCGAGCCGGTCCCGTCCGAGCCGGGCCCTCCTGAGCCGGTGCCGTCCGCGCCAGGACCCCTTGAAGCAACACCTCGACCCGAGCCGGTCCCGTCCGAGCCGGGCCCTCCTGAGCCGGTGCCGTCCGCGCCAGGACCCCTTGAAGAAACACCCCGACCCGAGCCGGTCCTGTCCGAGCCGGGCCCCAAAGGTCCCCTCCCCGACGCGCCCAGATTCTGGGGCGTCACACTTGGTATCAGAGCTCCTGGAAACGAGCCGAAGACCGACGTGCCCGACGCGCACGATCCTCACGACGACTCCAACCGCAATGGCCCGGGTCGTCAAAATCTTGGTGAAGAGAGCTCTAGAAAGCAACCACACGCCCTCCGTCCCCGTGACGCGTCCCTGAACACCGGGCCGTCACCCGTGACCCGCGCGGGCCCCGATCCGAGCCGGGCACCCCCACATGACAAGAATGTCCCCGTGACGTGTCCTGAACACCGGGCCGTCACCCGTGACCCACGCCGGCCCCGATCCGAGCCGGGCACCTCCACATGACAAAAAGCAAAGATGCAAGCCAGACAGGGCTCTCCACATGAAGAAAAGGTAGATGCGAGCCAGACAGGGCTCTTTATATCAAAAACAGGAACCACCAAAAACGCGACGAACCAAGCCAACGGTGTTCGTCGCGCCCCGGCCACTTATGTGGCCCATGCTGAGCTGAAGACCCATTCAAGTCTACAAAGAGACCACAGGGCCCCGAGCTATGCCCTCCAAATGACATCCAAACAGGGACCAGCTCGCAAGTGCTGCATTGCGACGGAACGCTCTTTCAGATTCGGCTTTCAAGAAGCCTCCGCGCGGGCCAACGCAGCAGGTGGCTCCGTGCACACTGGGTTACCTATTCGGGGAATGCTCAAGTACGGGGAATTCTACTTGGGTGTTCAAAGCATACTTTTTCAGCCTTCTGCCAAAACCCCAAAAATACACACACTCACTTTATTCAAAAATGACAAAAACAAAGCATGCCTACTTACTTGCATTTGGGAACAGTTTTGATCACTTTGCACTTATATGCACCCCTTTGTCCCCACGGCCTCATGCATAGCCAAGCACTCTTTTCCCACGTTCGACGCGGTCGTCGAACTCTCTTCAACCGGGGGTGTATATAAGGGGTATGAGCCTCCCGAGAACGGCCACGGGAGGGGACCCCCCACCTAGACACGGTAGCCTCACTCCACGCACTCGCGCACCGTGGGGACTCCACGCAAGGTTCCCCGGGGCACGCTATGACCCTCCGTCAGTGCGGCGGAGCCTGAGGCTACGTGGGGCTAGGGACCCGGAACGCAAGACCCGCGAAGACCCGCGAAACGCAAACGGCCGTCGACCCATGGAACGCAACCACGCTCGAGCCGGTCCCGTCCGAGCCGGGCCCCCGTGAAGGCAACTTGACCCGAGCCGGTCCCGTCCGAGCCGGGCCCTCTTGAGCCGGTGCCGTCCGCGCCAGGACCCCTTGAAGCAACACCTCGATCCGAGCCGGTCCCGTCCGAGCCGGGCCCTCCTGAGCCGGTGCCGTCCGCGCCAGGACCCCTTGAAGAAACACCCCGACCCGAGCCGGTCCCGTCCGAGCCGGGCCCCAAAGGTCCCCTCCCCGACGCGCCCAGATTCTGGGGCGTCACACACACCCACACCCACACATACCCCCCACAAGAAGAGGGAAACTATCCCACGAGACCTTAAAGGTCTAGCCGACGAGGAGAGTTGAACTCAAGGCTTGTTATGAGAGTGAGAGTGAGAGAGAGAGAGAGAGAGAGAGAGAGAGAGAGAGAGAGATCCATGCACATGCAAAGAGAAAGATGGTGATGCGTGGTTGGGAAGCAGAGAGAGAGAGAGAGAGAGAGAGAGAGAGAGAGAGAGAGAGAGAGAGAGAGATCCCGATCACGTGTATGAAAGGGAGAAAGACCAAATAAACGTGGTTAAAACAAGAATTTGCTAAAGATTCTATTTCACTCCCCCTCTTTCTCTTCCACCTCACCTCCTCTCCTTCTCTGATTAATTGGCATGCAAATTAACCCTTCTGATGTAGTTTTTCTCTTTTGTTGCTCATGTATATTAGCTGATATCAGAGTATCTCTCTCTCTCTCTCTCTCTCTCTCTCTCTCTCTCTCCCTTTGCAATGTAGAGTTGCGATAAATGTTGTTCGACATGCGATTTCCCTCAAAATTGTTGGAGTCCTCTTGTTGCACACTTGTAAGGTTGCCACAGTCTACATAATGGGTAAAGAAGGAGGTAAGGAGCTCAGGTTCACCACTCAGCCCAAGAGGGCTCGAGAGTACACTCACACCACACTATGCACAAAATGAAGGTAACACCTCGAGGCATGACTATATAGTGGTGGCCTATGTGGTCCCACCTCACAAGACGATTTAGAAATTTTCTCATGTAGGAAAACAGAGTCATTCTCAATGTTTTTCATACAATGCATAACATCATGAGCTTCTGCTCGAGAGGCACCGCATACCTAGCTAGGTACGATTGGGGCAAGGGACCACTACCCCCCCACACCATGCCGGCTGTGCCCTGCCCACAATCGTACCTAGCTAGGTATATGTGGTGCCTCCCTCACAGAAGCTCATGATGTTGAGGTAAGTCACAATGTGGGAAATATTGAGGAAACGAGAAAGAGGGTCAGGCGAGGGGAACCAATGGCACACGAAGGAAGATATGCATTAGGCCAAGCTTGCATGACACCTAATCTATCCTTCAAAGAAGCATAGCACTATTGAAAGGTAAAGCCAAGGGGCTAAAGACGAGAGTCCAAGAGCTAGATAAAACATTCTGCCTACAAACAAACAAAGATGAACCTTAAACTCTACAAGGAAAAAGGGAGAGCAAACCTTGAGTTTAAGAGGATGGAGCAAAATGGGAACGCATGTTGAGGTGTTGAAAGTAGTAAGGTTTAAGGGGTAAGAAGTAGAAGAAGAGGTTCTAGATAATCTATTCTATATATTAAGCAGAGAGGCATTCAGGGAGCCACGTGGTGCAATTTGCTTCATCCGGCAGTGTGGCCCTGCATCTTCGGCAATAGTGAGGACAGTCCGTGTGCAACTAGAGAGAGAGAGAGAGGCGGCCGAAGGAGGTAGAAGAGGTCAATGACATAATGAAACAAGAGTTAATGAAACAAGAATTGGAGGCCACAAATGGTATATTCAAGGTTGCACACAAATAGAATAAAGTTGAAACTAGAAGGTTTACAAGATACCCATGTATCAGCCACAGCAATTGTAGCTACTACCTTAACTACTCCTCCTCAACCACCCATTGAGATGCCTAAGACAGATCTATACGGTGATACAATTTGGAAACAGATAGAAGGTCTAAGCATGACTTAGATAGTCCTACACACAAGAAGTTTTGGACAAATTCTCACAATATTTCCCACATTGTGACTTACCTCAACATCATGAGCTTCTGCTCGAGAGGCACCGCATACCTAGCTAGGTATGCGGCGCCTCCCTCACAGAAGCTCGTGATGTTATGCATTGTATGAAAAACACTGAGAAAGACTCCGTTTTCCTACATGAAAAATTTTCTAAATCTTCTTGTGATAGGTGACACGTCTCCATGAAATGGCGCTTGCATGGATTTTGGTGATTACTTACCTACATTTCCCTAGTCAAAGGCACGGCCTGCATATTGGTGAAAGAGTTATTTGGAACTCATCAAGAGCCCAAAGAATGGCCCTCCTCCACCAAGGAAAGATGTGTATGATGTATGCAAATACCTCAATGGAGATTATATACCATCCTCTCCGATCAAGACACAAAAATATCGACTAAAACCAAAGATCGAGCAGGAGTGGGAAGATTGGGAAGTGGAAAACCCTACATAGATGAGGGCGGGCTACAATAAGCCAAAGTCACATAATGAGTTTTTGACAATAGAGTTCATGGAGCTGTAGGAGGCCAAGTGGTGAAAGGACTAGTTTCGGTTTCTTGTTTGGGGGGGGGAGATTTCACTTTATAATTACGTGACTATCAAATGAGTGCAACATAAGGGGTTATTAAACTTTATTTTTTCTCACATTTTCACATACATAAGGGTAACATAAAATGGAATTGGGGGAAAAAAATTACAGGTTGAATAGGAAAAGAAAGTATTTTATTTGTAGAAAATTCATAAATAAAGAGTTTTAAAAATATTCCTTAAACGCGCGTGATATACAGTCGGAGTTGGTTTCATGATGAAGAAAAATACATTCACTATGACCCAAGGATAAAAAACAGATCCAAACTTTTGTCCATGCAAATGATGCTCCAACATGGGAATAACATGAAAGAGACCCTTTGCAGGCAAACCTATAGCATATCAATTTCCACACCTAGCCTAAGAGGTGAACAATTTATGGATGGATAGAGTTATAATGTTTAAGACATTGTTCTAGGCTTCTCAATATAGTGCTTTGTCAAGAACTTTACAAATTTGGAAGAAGTCAAAAGTGCTCAATATACTCTCCATAGGTTCAAGCAAGGTGACTTAGGCCTAGGATGGTATTTTGAAAATCTCAGGAGTGATAGAACTTCCATGTGAGGTTCACCAATCAACCGTAGAGGGTTACAAAGTGCACTCAGATCATTCTATGCATAATATGAGGATAATACCACAAGACATGGCTATGTACTGGTGGTCTACCTGTACATACTAGCTTGCAGTCCCCCACGACCCACTCCAACCCTCAGCATCCTCCCCCTGGAGTACCCCAAAACACTCAGCATCCACTCTTTGGTGGCTTGTTCTCGCTACCTAGTTGAGCTCTATTGCCACTATGGAAGGTCCACAAGTGCTTGTATAAGAGGCTATGTGGGTATATCTCTTTTCCTTTCCATAGAATCATGTTGTTCCTCATAGATCTTGCGCATACTCATAATATGTAAGAGATTACAATTATAATTGCCAAAGAGCTCTCAATTCCATCCAATTATTCATATCAATAATTTGATAATAACTTCATCATGAAAAGAATGTTGTTTCTTAAGGGTCCTAGTAGAGCTCCACAAGTCACCTACATTCCACATGAATCTTAAAGGATCCTTGGGTATAGGACCCTCATACCAATAATGAGGAGGTTTAACTTATGTGAAAGGCCATCAAAAAAATTAGTAGTCGGGAAAAAAATTATGATGTTTTCAAGAAATTTTCTCGATATATTTCCAAGGAGGAAAACTTCTTTTAAGGGGGCAGTCAAGTCACATAGCATGTAAAGGCACTTGTATCCGTCCTTAGTGGTGGTAGACCTTGATCGAGCATCTAATGGGCCCACATTGTGAAAGACCTCTCCCTCTCTCTCTCAAGGGTCACTTAATAATTATGTGACTATCATATGACTACAGCAAAAGGGGTTATTAAATTTTATTTTATTTTCACATTTTTACATACAAAAGAGTACTGTAAAATGGAATTGGAAAAAAAATTACATACAGATAAGGAGTTTTAAAATTAGTACTTCAATGCACGTTATATACACAATTTCCATAGTGAGTCCCTCTCCCCTCTCTCTCTCTCTCTCTCTCTCTCTCTCTCTCTCTCTCGTGTTTGCACATAGAGATATTCTTAGCTTCATCTCCTTCCTTGTATGAAACTCACCCAATATGAAGGATTGGACTTCATTAATTGTGTGGATTACATGGGCAATGTTGTCTTCTGTATGCTCTAAACCAACATGCTTCTCCAAACCATCCTCATTGCATTTTTCCATTGCCACTAAAACACGTTACTTTTTAAAAAAAACTGGTCACAATATGTAGGTGGAAGGGTAAAAAGAAAGTACAAGCAATTGCTTGAGGCATCTCAAATAAACCCCCATACTCTGATGTTGCTTTTTCTAACACAGAACAAATGAGACACTTTAGTGAGACGAAAAAAGTAATTATCTTATATTGTAAGACATAGAGCAAAGAACTTAGCACCATTGATGGATTTCTTAGACATCATTGTTGAATAGAGGCCTAGCATACATAACACCCTCTTAGGTAGAGGTTCACTACAATCAACCACCGCACACTTTCCATGTTTTAAGCACATGTGCGCAAAACATGACATGTGGGTTAAACATGTAGACAAGGCAAGGAGAACACATCTAATGTAGCTACATCAAGAGTGGAGCCGCATCCCACACATGCAAAAGATCCTCCAATATAGACTGTGGAGATTGATTTTTGAGGTACACAGGGAGGGAGTTTCATAAAGGCATTGTGGCCCAATGACTCGGCCTCAATTTTCAACCCAACACAAAATTGGGAGTTCCCACATTCCTTCTAAAGCTCAATTTGACACCAAGATAAGCTACTTTGCAACATTACCTATTCATATTAGTATAGCATTACACATTATAATAATAAATATGATAGGAAAAGCCTCCATGAAGCTTACATGATGTGGAATTAGTCTCAAATGTACTATTTAGCTTTAAGCCATGCTTTGCATTTCATATTTTTGTTCTTCTATAACTAATACATGACCTTAATAATGTACATACTTGCTTTGCAACTACTTGTTAGCCATATAGTTGACCAAGGCTAGATATGAAATTCTAGCGATTATGCCGACTATATAGCTATTGTTCTAGCTATATCGCGTGCCAAAAAAACCATATAGCTACAACTATAGCTATATATCTGGCCCAATTGATGGTGCACAAGCTACATAGCTAATGCAAACCCTACATACTTGGTTGAATTTTCTATATAGTTCATGTAGCATGTGTAGATATAGTTATATTTGCTGGTGAAATAGATGTTTACCAAGTAATGGACCCTAACCATAGTTATATTAGGGTTACCTAGATGAAAGGTAGTACATTTCAACAACTTGAGCTACACAATAAAAATACTAGGTATAGACGGTCTTGCATGTATCTTAATAGCAAAGGTCACCTTTAACACCATGTAGTGATAGGCCACGCTCATTATGAAATGCTTGAGTAGTGCAACAAAATTTCTTCTGAGCAAGTGGGGGTATTCCTTCTCCCACCCTCTCCATGCTCCACCATGGTTGGTAGTCATGACTTCTACAAGTGGTTAAGCATGTTACTCACATTAAATAAAATGTCTATCAAGCAACAAGCCTGGAAGCTTGAAGTAAAGGTACATGGGCTGACAGTGATTAGCATAAAATGTCATTAGTCCAACTCACGCTCCTAAAAGTGGACCACATAAGAGTCAAATTTGATGAAGGCTAGACAAAATGTGCAAATCTTTGAATATCGCCAGATACCCCTGACCTGGTAAGCTTTCACCATGAAAACCTAAGGAGAGGTTGTTTCCAGATCGAGCTCACACAACCTGGCACCAACAAGTGAACGTTCAGCTTGAGCCAAGCTACCTCACATAGGTTTGCGCAACCTCTGCGAGAGAATACATTAAAAAAAACATATGCTTTTCCTTCCTTTGCTCTGCCATCCCTGCTTGCTTGAGATTTGTTGTCCTTGCCATGGCCACTCACATCTGTGCAGCCCACACCCCTCGCCATGGTCACCTCTGCGTACCTCCCTCCCTTGCCATTGCTCTCTCAAATAGACCAACTCTCTCTCTCTCTCTCTCTCTCGTCATTTGCCCTCGCACAACCACCTTGGCACAGAGAGAGAGGGCAAATGACGAGAGAGAGAGAGAGAGAGAGAGAGAGAGAGAGAGAGAGAGAGAGAACTCATGATGTCCAGGCCCCCTGCACCTCACCATCGTTGGATCTTATGGTGCGCACATGGATCTGTTTACCTCTACGTTTGGCCAAAAGCCAACTGTCATATCAGCTGGCCCTGCCATGCCCCTATCAAGGTATAGGATGTGCAACGGTCGCACTATAATGGAGCCCCGCCCTCCCCCCCCCCCCCCCCCCCCCCCCCCCCCCAAAAGCACGTTCAACAAGGGTTTGCATCGTTCGCATGGCAGGAAGGACACTCAGAGAGAAGCAAACCTACAAAAGCTTCCATGACCTTAGCGTGGACTAGCCACAGCCATAGCTAGAGCCATACGCACTTCTACAATGCTACTATGAACATTCTCCACCACTATGTTCATTGTTTTCACATTAATTGACACTTACGGTTTTCACTCTTGTAGCATTGGCTTGGAATGAGACATCATTGGTGTCTCAATAGACTTGAAAAAAAAAATTGCACATCTAAGCTCTAGTAAGGATAGCTTCATCTGCACATTACCTTGGTTGTGCTAATAGAAGGTGCACTCCTCATATTGGCCCTATATGGACCATATAAGTGTGGACTTTCTTGACATGTTGGTGTGCACATTTGAAAAGCCTTGAGTTTTGTTGGTGCAAATGATTGTAATGAAAGATTTTATTCATGTTGGAGCTTTGTGAAAGATTCAAACAAGAATAAGAAGTTTGTTTCACTAAGAAGTTCTCAACATAAGAAGCATGGCAATGGTGAGCTAGGGCTTATCAGAGCTGTGAGCGGGACGATGGTGAGTTGAGCTTCTAAGACTTTGCTGCAAGAAGGGGTTAGGAGTTTTGTGCGCACTTGTTGGTGGTGGCAGGAGTCCCAGATCACATCCTTGTTTTTGCCTAAGCGGCAAGTAGTTGTATCCTCCTCATTGGGGATAGGATTCAAGGCTCCCTCTGGCTTCATTGCGCTCCCGCTTTTTTCTCCCTTTGGCCATCGTCAGGTTCACTCTCTGCTGCACGCGGCCTTTGGCATTTTGTGTGCGCCTTATCTATTAGCATCTCCCGTGCAAATAGCTACCTATCTTCAGTGTGAATTATTACAATACACATCTACATTGGGCTTCCTTTAAAGCATCTTCAGTATTTTTTTTTAAAGCATCTTCAGTGTGCTTGACTTTGAGCACTTGGGTGTCGTTATCACATAGGGAAGTCACTAAAACGGCTTAAAAACCATGCAACAACAACCGAAAGTAATGGAAAACTTGCCTAAGGCCTCGTATGCGAAGGCATTGGCCGGGGGGCGTGGAACCTCCAAAGACCATCAACTGGCAGCCCAATTGTCCGGTCCCAATAGAGGTGAGGAGGAAAGTGGCAGGACTCAGCAGATGGCCACCTTAAGAGGTCAGCTGAAGGATAGGTGGTCCCCCTTAGATTTGGTACGTTTATGGATCATAGTTTAAGTGCAATGGGTTCGGCCAATTTGCTAGAGTGTGCCATCTAAATGGTACTAGGGAAGCTATAAGTACCAAGGTTCTCACTCAAAGAATTGTCAGTAAACATGGAAGTTGAAGCTACAAAGAAAGGGGAAGGTAGGAGTAGCAAGGATCATGAAGTATTCAAGTCTGGCAAGATGGGCACTAATAAGGACAATTCCCCAAGAACATTTGAGTACTGAGCGGAGCCCTAAGGGTAACAACAACCAAGACACACCAAATTTGCAATTCTCCGCATTCCCTGTGGTCAAACCTTCCATGAGGCCGCACCAAAAAGTTGCCTTGGCCCCGGCCCCCAAGCCGATGGACGAGGGTTGGCAACAAATTTTTGTGATAAAGTGCAAGAGAGTAAAAATATTAGCGCAAAGCAACTTCCACCGCAAGGAGAACCCTCCAGATGTTCAAGAATCCCCCATCAATCTAGATAATGTCTTTGAGGTGCTTATGGACAGGGATCCAAAGGGGTTTCTTACCTCATAGCTATCCTCTTCTAGGCTGATTGTGGTGGAGGAGGGGAGCAAAAGAGAGGCGGCTAGGTATGGTTCACCAGAGGTGGAGGAGTTTGTCCCACTCTCCCCATAATGGATGACTTGCATAATCAATCTTGGAATGTGAAGGGTATAAAATCTACAAAGAAAAGAACTCTCTTTTGGGAGAAGGGCAAAAAAGCAGATACAAATTGTTGGTTAATTTAAGAGCATCATCTTGATGCTTTTTGTCGTAGGAAAAAAGAAATAGGGAATAACTTGGTGTTTTATGACGATGGCACTCTGGGGCATAGTGGGGTGCTCTCCAATTTTTACAGGGATTTGCAGCCACAAGTCATGTTTAACTATGCCTCATGAGAGTCCTTGGGATAAGGGTCAAGTGGCCAGGCCAATTCTCACCATTATTAACATCTATGCTCCCTGTGATGCCAAGGGGAGAGCCAAACTCTAGGTGGATCTTAAAGAGCAGCCTCTCAAAGGAGACTGGTGTATCATGGGTGATTTCAACATGGTGGAAGCTCGAAAGGATAAGCTGGGGTCGGCTAGTTTAGTGGCTGTCTCTGAAAAATCCAAATGGCAAGCTTTTTGTGAGAAATGGGTGTTGCTTGATTTGTGGAACACAGGTCCTTGGGGTAGCTCTCCTCGTTTGACATAAACAAGCCTTCAATATGCCAACACGGTGTCCCGTCTGGACAGGTGCTACATCTCTCATCAAGTGGATTGGCTCGTCCCCTCTATGCTGCTACGTGTCAATACCTCCAAGAGCATTTCATCAGATAACTCTCCCCTGAAACTCCGAATAGCTAGAGCTAGTAATGACTCTTGCTCCCCAGAGGGAAAGAAGAATAAATTAGTCTCAGGGGTTCATCTCTTTAAGGACCCTCTTTTCAAATCCCTAGCCAAGATAGCTCTTGGCAAGCTAAGGCAGGATGTGGAAGCAGTTGACCCTCAACCTTGGCCCTCCTTGGTGCATAGAATCCAATCAGTGATAAAACGTGCAGGGCCCAAAGTGAAAAGACTCAAGATATTGCAAGGAGGGAGCTGAAGGAAGAAGTAAAGGAGCTCTCCAAAAGAAATCAAGAAGGAAGAGATCTTGAGGAAGAGCACAAAAGATGGCTTGAGGCCAAAATGTGTCTCACTGATTTGCAAGCTGAAGAGATCAATAAGACCCGATTGCTGGCCAGAGAGCTTGCCCTCAAACCCAAACCTGCCAACCTGGCTCGTTTCTTTAGAGCTCTCAAAGCTAAAAGAAGAAGAGACTCTATCACATCAATCACTGATGAGAGGGGAAATGAAGTAAGAGACTAGAACATTATGGCCAAACTCATGCTTCCTAGAGGAAAACAATTGTTTGTAGATGACTTTTTTCTCTTTCTTAAAGCCAACTCAAAAATGCTAAGAAGAGCCCTTGAGATTGTTCAACTGTTTGCTTCTGCTTTTGTCTCAATGTGCAGTAGTGAGAAATCAAGATTGATTTCTCTCTCAGAAAGCGACTCATTCGACCCCACGGAATGGTCAAGGGAAGTTATAGGTAAGGGCACTGTGTTCAGGCACTTGAACGCTCCACTTGGGGTGGGCATCATGGATAAGCAAAAATTTGACTGGTTCTTGACCAAAATAAATACAAAAATGAGAACGTCAAAATTTGTGCTCCTCCCCTTTCATAGCAGAGTCATGGTGATCAATGCTTTCATGATCCCGTACATTTCATTTCTTTTGTCGTTGCTACAACTGAGCAAATGTAAGGTTTCCAGTTTTTGAAACCTTAAAAATTGTATAAAGCTTAATCAAACTGATATGATTATTGAAAAAGCAATATAGAATTGTCCGAACATGGCAAATATTGGTATTTTTGGAATCTTAAGCACAGCAGACCCCGGGCTAGAAATTTTTAGATTTAAATTCGGACAAAAACTGACCCCGCTAGTCCTCTCGGAAGATTCAATGTAAATTAAATTATTAAGAAAAATTGAAGGGTTGCAGTAATCATTTAAGCATAGACTTTATTAAAGGCCTTCCTATATTTACAAGATATTTACCAATTAAGCAAAAATAGGTCAAAATATAGCAGAATTGATATTTTAAAAGTTGGCAAGTAATGGGAGGGTCATCACTAACCTGCCAGGGACTCATTTAGCAGCAAGGGGCATCATCTGGAGTGGTAGGGTTGCTTGAGCTGCAAGCAACTACTTTTTCCAGCATGTGAAGAGCTTATAAGTGCCAGAAAACTATAAATAGGACCCCTTGCTTCACAAATTGAGAGACTCGGAGCCTTGACACACTCTCTCTCATCTAGAGAGACCGCTACGCTGAAATCACTAGAGATCAACAAGCTCTAGTTGGTTAAATTAAACGGTAATTAGCCTAATCCTTCTTAATTAGCAAAGCTAGGTTAATCTATTTTCTTAATAAATTAAAGATTAATTATATGTATACTCAAAAATTCTCTCTTAATTAAATATTTTCTGCTGATTGTTGTAATTAAGCTTAGGGATATTAAGCTAATTATTTATTATATCATATTAGGATTGAAATTATCCATATTAATCATAAATTAATGGGAAATATATTAATTAAGTTTAGATTAAGTTGAGATAATTATCAGAGTTGCATTAGACTGTCATTAAGCTAGGAAAATTATAAGATTTTGAGTAATTTTTATAATTAATTAAGCAGAATTACACTATTTTAAAGAAAAATAAAGAGAAAAATAATCAAATTGATTCAAAATGCTTCGAGTTATTTATCAGAGGTTAATCACATCTTAAGAAACACGGGATATTTATGTTAACCTCAGATAATTAATTTAACTAATTATTTTAGCATAATTACACTATTTTTAGGAGAAATTAAAAGGGAGAAATTAGCAAATTGATTCAAAATGCTTTGAGGTCAGAGATTAATCACATGTTAGGGAACCCATGATAATTATGTTAACCTCAGATATTCAATCTACCTAATTATCATAGCAAAATTACATTGTTTTTAAGACAAATTAAAAGGGAGAAATTAGCAAATTGATTCAAAATACTTTGAGTTATGTATAAAAAATTAATTATATGTTAGAGAAACCGTGATAATTATGATAACCTCAGATAATTAATTTACCTAATTATCTCAAAAGAATTACATTATTTTTAGGACAAATTAAAAGAGAGAAATTAGAAAATTGATTCAAAATGCTTTGAGTTATTTATCAGAGATTAATTACATGTTACGGAACCCGTGATAATTATGTTAACCTCAGATAATTAATTTATCTAATTATCTTAGCAGAATTACAATGTTTTTATGATAAATTAAAACGGAAAAATTAGCAAATTGATTCAAAATGCTTTGAGTTATTTATCAGAGGTTAATTACATGTTATAAAAAGCCGTGATAATTATTTTAAGATTAAAAACTTAGTATAGATATTTATCTAAGTCAAATTATACTAATTTTAGATAAAAACTAAAGGGAGAAATTAGTAAATCATTCTATATGATTACATGCTATTTATCAGAGCTCGTGATCATTCTCTTGATCCCAGATAATTATTTTAGATAATTATCCTTGTAGAAAATTAAAAGGGGAAATTAGTAAATCATGTGCTATGATTACATGCTATTTATCAGAGCTAGATTATAGGATAAAGAGGCCGTGATAATTATGTCAAGGTTAGAAAAGTAGAATAGATATTTATCTAAGTCAAATTACACTAATTCTAGCTAACAACTAAAGAAGAAAATTAATAACTCATGCTATTTATCAAAGCTAGATTACATGATGAAAAAGACGTGATAATTATATCAAGGTTAGAAACTTAGTATAGATATTTTTCAAAGTCAAAATATACAAATGTTGGTTGAAATTAAGAGAAAAATTAGTAAATAATGTTATATGATTACATTCTATTTTTCAGAGTTAGCTTATATAATAAAAAGGCCGTGATAATTATGTCAAGGTTAGAAAAGTAGTGTAAATATTTATTTAAGTCAAATTATTTTAATTTTAACTGAAAATTGAAGATGGAAATTATATAATTAAGTTGGAAAATAATCAGCTAATTACCAGACGTTAAAAATATCTTCACATACTTGTGATAAATATACCATGGTTAATTAGTGAATTTAGAAAATTATAATTGATCAAAAGTCCTATTTTTAGCAAAAGATTAATTAAAATAAATAGACTTTGCGGTCAAAAGTTTTCAAGAAAATTATAGTAAGTGTAAACCTATGATATAAAGCTGAGGAAATGAAATCTTTAAGAGAAAGTTAATAGAAATAATATTAAGCTCAAAATAAGCAGAATCCAAGCTTAAAATTTGAGGAAAAATTTAGGAAAAAGATATACGAAATTTATAAGAAAATTGGGATAGCTTAGAAGACCTTTAGGGAAGCTGTGGCAAAAGTTATCATACCTTTATAGACAAATAAGAAATTACTAGGTCAAGAATTTACCAATTAAGACTATAAATTTAACCTTGGATGGGTTACGGTTGAATACAAAGGTTGAATCTAGATTTCAGATAATTTACCTAATGGTTAGGAGTCCTTTTTCAAACGGATAAGAAGTTATGATATCAAAAAGGAGCCGAGTTAATCCTACATCTGATGATGAGGGCAGAGCTCTAAAAAGAACTAGAGTGTCGCACGACGATGAAGCTGGGCCTAGTAGTAAGCCTACGGAGGAGAATCTTCAGGCGCCAGAGCAACAGCAGATGGCCGATCAGTCCCAGGTGGATTTTTTATTATTCAATTAATTCTTTAAATAGTTTTTCTTTTATAAGTTAGCATTGCATACGTAAGAAGTGAGTAAGAATCAAAAAAGGAATAATTGAACAAAAACGGAAGGTAACTTCCAACGTGCATTGTTTATAATATAGGAAAGAATTGCTTGAGTTAAAACTGATTGAATTAGGAAAGATATGATTGATCATCCTTAAGACAGCTTGTCTCAAGACACCTCTGACTCCTTCGTATATTTTGATGATAATGATGGCTTTCCAGCCACGGATAAGTCGGTTACCCCCATGAACGTTGAGTTTCTACTCCGTGTCATGTCTTGATGTTTCTACATAAGTTAGGATACCGTTTTTTATCCTATGGGAGCCACCCGGTTGTATGGGCAACTGGTTTGGTGTATGGGCACCCGGACCTTGGCTGAGGGTTTATCCACTCCGGATTGTGAATAAGGAATGGGTGCCATTTTTTTCACCCTTAGGTGATCTTGAGACAAGAAGAGTACTGGTCATGGCTATTGTGGACAATGTTTTGATTGACAGTACCCTGTCTTAAGTTTAAAGATATCTATTTGCTAAAATCCTGTTATGAAGGATAAAAGGAATCATTATTTTAATTGTGATAAGAACGTGGTAGTAATTAAATAACAAAAGAATCATGTGTGAGTGCGGGGTGGTAATGGGGATTGACTAAGGTTGTCAATCATGAACGGGTGGACCTGATTAGTCAGGTAACTATCCATCCCCGCGCACTAAACGTTTGGAAAACAGCTTCACTTGGAAGAGGAGTCCACCAGTGGTTGTGCCCTCACATTTGTTAGGGGGAAAAAAGTGTTGGTTGAGGATAGCTTAGCCCAATATGTGGAAGTTATAGGGCCGAAAGACTTTTGGGATTGTTAATATATTGTCCCGTTTCCGCTACGAGACAGAACTAGGTCTTCTTCTAAGGCTATAGACCCAAGTCATTGGCAATGGTAAAGGTCTGTTCCTTGGATTTTTCTTGTTTAAGGACTCTGACTTTAATAGACCTAGAGACCTGACAAGGATCCCATCCCGATCTTGGTATCAGCGGGTTGGGGATCTCACAAGTGGTATCAGAGCCTAGGTTTCAGAGCCTGGGTTAGTTTGGAAAAATTTCGTACTGTCTGAGAATTTAAAAAGAAACAAAGAAAAGATTAGCTAATCTAAGGCTTATGCGTCGATAATTCAGGAAGATCTTGTGGTTGAATACTGCAAGTTCCAAGTCTTTGAGCTTATTTATGAGAGTGCTTGTCGTTCTCCAAACTATTTTTTCCGACGGAGCGTGATGGAGCTAGTGATGAAGTCTCACACTCCTTATTCGACTCGGATAGATAAAGGCTGGGAGCTCGAATGGAGCAATGAAGGCGGGACCTATTACATCAATGCTGGAAGCTAGGATGTCTTACCACGGATTTAAAGAAACTACGCTGGGCTGAGGAACTGAGAGTGGTTCAATTGTACTACTTCTTGGGTACAAACTCGAGTATCACTACTCCCACTTACCCAGGAGGCACAGGGAAACCCCTGAACAAATGGATATGGGATAAAGTGGTGGAGATAATTCCATATCGAAGAATCAGAACTTTTTCTCAGAATACCCCTAAGAATTTTGATCTTATAATTTACTTTTTGATTTCCAATGAGTATAAGAACTATTATACCAATCAGTTAGGAGATTGTAGAAATCTGACTACAAACACCCATCGTTTGTATCACCATATTCCAAATCAGCCAGCTATGCGGATTCATTAAAGGCCGTAAAAATTTACAACAAGTTAGGATGAGATACCCTAAGCCTCTTTCGTAAGGCTATCCTTGTAAATATTCACCTTATGAATAAAGAACCAAGTCTTTTGAATTTAGTATCTTGATCTTGTGTCTATTCTGAAGTAAAATCTCATTCGTGTCGTAAGTCTTTAAATTGTCAGTCTATCGATCTTACGAAATCATGTAGATAAATGCTTATGTTCTTTATATCGTGCTTGTTTCTTCTCAAACAAGCGCAACCCTCCAACTTCAAAGGTAAAGGGGTCAATGTGGAACGAGATGCAGAGGTATGGATCAAAGCCATGAGACATAGATCAATACAGGATGCTCTTCTCAGGGCTAAGCCTCTTGCAGCTGAAGGAACCAACTCTACAAGGAACTATAATGGATTTAGTAACTTTAGGGGAAGAGCCAGAGAAAATTCCAACCAAGGATATCAACAACATGGAGCAGCTGCAACAGTGAACTTAGAGCAGACCTTCCTAAATGTTAGGTGCTATGGATGCAATCAAATGGGACACTATAGAAATAATTGTCCAGAAGAACAAAACCCTCGAATTACTACTAGAGCCATTCCTCAAAATCAAGGAGATAATCTAATTTATGGTTAATATGGATAATTTCAGTCCTAATATGTAATAATTAATTAGCTTAATATCCTTAAGCTTAATTACAACAGTCAGCAGAGAATATTTAATTAAGAGAGAATTTTTGAGTATACATATGATTAATCTTTAATTTATTAAAAAAATAGATTAACCTAGCTTTGTTAATTAAGAAGGATTAGACTAATTATCGTTTAATTTAACCAACTAGAGCTTGATCTCTAGTGATTTTTGCGTAGCGGTCTCTCTAGATGAGAGAGAGTGTGTCAAGGCTCCGAGTCTCTCAATTTGTTAAGCAAGGGGTCCTATTTATAGTTTTCTGGCACTCATAAGCTCTTCACAGACTAGAAAAAGCAGTTGCTTGCAACTCAAGCAGCCCTACAGCTCTAGATGGTGCCCCTTTCTACTAAATGAGTCCCTGGCAGGTCAGTGATGACTCTCCCATTACCTGCCAGCTTTTAAAATATCAATTCTGCTATATTTTGACCTATTTTTGCTTAATTGATAAATATCTTGTAAATATCTAGAAGGCCTTTAATAAAGTCTATGCTTAAATGATTATTGCAACCCTTCAATTTTTCTTAATAATTTAATTTACATTGAATCTTCCGGGAGGACTAGCGGGGTCAATTTTTGTCCGAATTTAAATCTGAAAATTTCTAGCCTGGGGTTTGTTGTGCTTAAGATTCCAAAAATACCAATATTTTCCATGGTCGGACAATTCTATATTACTTTTTCAATAATCATATTAGTTTGATTAAGATTTATACAATCTTTAAGGTTTCAAAAACTGGAAACGTTACAATCATCCCAACTCAAGAATTTGAGATACCCTCATCTCAACCGAAATTGGAAAAATCTTTGAGAAGAGAAATTCATCCTCCCAAGTGGCATCTTCGAAGGGATAACCTTTCCACTTTAGCAAATGTTAATAATTACTCTAAGAGTTCTTTTCTAGTTTCTGGTTGGAGTTGCTTGCTAGTCAATTTTTCCTCAAGAAACTCTTAGTGTTGAGCCCATCTTAAAAACTTTTACAAACCATTCGTATCATCTCAAAAACCAGGTTAAATCAACTCCATAAAAGATCCATATATCCACTTTGTCAACATGAACGCGCTCGGTCTAACTGACCATTCAGAGCAATTAGCATTTGACGAGTATCATGTATTTCACCTTTGCCAATCTAAATGCGCTCGGCGTGTTCTTGCCATTCTGAGAAATCTGCGTTTGGCACAAGCTTCCATCATTGCACCAGAGGTACCCCCTCTGTGCTTTAACCTGGTTGACCAACAATGTGTAAAGGGTTTTAAGAAGTATCATACCAAGAGTTCTTTTTGGCTTCCTATTAGTCTCGTACATTAATACTCTCATATCTAGGTCATTTTTTCAAGGAAGTCTATCGTGTGCACAAGGAATGCGAGTTGATTGCTTAATAACTATCTCAATCTCAAGATTCAATTTCTTTTCATACTATCGAGAACCTCTATCTCATTTGCTAGATCAACCCTTGATTTCTTGATTAAATACCAACTTAACTTTAGATTCCTTAAATAATTTTGGAAAAGAAACTCGTGTATACCATTATAAATGTAACTCAAAGTTTTACATTATCGACTTACAGTGGTTTACAAAACTGCCTATTGTTGTTGAGCTCTAGGATTACTAACTGTAGCCAAGAAAGTGGCTCTTTCGTCTTCCTCATTCATTAAGGTTGGTTTTCTCATGATCATATAGGCTCTGGCTCCTCTTGTTCTTCCTCTACCTCGTCCTCCATTTCTTTTTAGTAGGGGGTGAGAGAGAAACACACACACACACACACACACTCCAAAGCTTCCCCTTTACACAAAGGGAATACTGAACACATGTCAAGCTCCTAGGCCAGTTGCCTCCAAGCTCCCCTCAAATCCTATTGGATGGCCATAGAGGTGGACCAATGAGAATTAGGCTAGAGTAAAGTTAGTCTAATCAATTAAAAAATGCTTGATAAAAGAACCAATAGAAATTAAGCTCCCTAGAAGACTATTGGACAATCTATCAAGGGGTCCAACAGCCCATCAATGGCTTGCCTGATTTCTATTGGCCAAAAGACTAAAAGATCCAATGAGAGTTTATATGACTTATTTAGTTACCTAAAGCTCTCACAAAAGGGAAAAGCGGAAAATATGTCACAAGGCTATCAATTATGCTTCTAATTTGTGATTGGCTAAGTTTTACATGAGCCAATGGGAGATCAGCATGAGAAAATAACAAGAGGGGTCGACCAAGATGAGAGAGAGGTCTGCATTTTAGTCTAACACAATGCTACACACACACATCGACAACTCATGTGTGCAAGAAAAACTCCATGTCCTTCTCCAAGTATAGAGAAGTAGAGGCCTACACCAACAACTCTTGGCTATGGAATGAAAATCCAACCAAGGCCAAGCTTCAATGGAATGTTCATCTCCTCTACCATGCTAATTACTAAGCTAAGCTATGATATTAGAGTGATTATGTGAGGAGAATACTTCTTTCTCATAAGATACGTTTTCTTCCTCTCAATCTATCCTCATTCCTTGCTAGCTCTCACCATTTTTGAAGGTGTGTGAGGTCTTGGGACTGAGGCTAGGAACACTAGGTGTGTTTTTCAAGTATAATTTGGTGCACGAAGCTTCCATCTTCATTGTACCAACTAGTTTTGTCAAGGAACACAAAGATTGTATTGTACAAAAGTCTCCTCTAATGGAGACGCAATAATACAAAGCCTTTATGGAGGGGGGACCGGCTCCATGTAAAGCCGGTCCTCAAGTGTTGTCAATTGTTCTATTTCTTTCTCTTTTCAAGTATTGTTGTAGAAGGCAAAGACAGTCCCAGCAGGCCGGAACTCCTTAGATGACCGACCAGCGGGAATGGGAGTTGGTCTCTTTAGACAGCTATTCCAGTGTTAGAGTTCAGAGCTACTGATTATCTACTGATTATCTAGGCAGTTCAGTTAGTGAGGAGTGAATTAGAGTACTGGACTGAAATAGAGAACTGAAATGGAATGATGTACTGAAATGAAAGACACAACTGGAAGACGAGAAATGGTATTTGTAGATTCAGATTAATAGCTCAAGGATAATCAGTACACTGTACAACAGGCTTAAGCTCAGATGAAGTCTAAGGATTGATTACACGAGTAAATGATTACAAGGGTGAATCTAGAAGCTAAGAGCTCGTAAACAAAAGCTGTCAGAAAGCCAAAAAGCCAAAACCCCGGTTACAGTGTAGCGGGTCCTATTTATCAAAGTTACTACAGTAACTGTCATAATTATTGCCAGTGTAGCTACTCTCGCTTCCCACTGGTCGGCCTTCTAAGGAGCAGTTCCTACCTGCTAGGACTGTCGTCGCCTTCTACATCCTTCCCTCCTTTCTTGAATTTGGGTATAACTCCAAAATTTCATTCTAGAAAAAAATCCATCGCTTGATTTTGATTCGTCGTGCCCTAAATCATCCATCAGTCCTTGTACTGCAGCAAGCATGGTCTCAACGATTCCAGATCTTGACTGATTTGGATGCCTTTTCTCAGTAGACTTGGCTGGTTCTTCTAAATAACTCGAGCATCAGAACTCTCTGGCTGCTCTAGTAGCTTCTTAGCTAGATCCTCTATGATCTTAGCTGCCAGGTCTCGCTGCTCTTGCCATTCATCGACTACCTTCTCCTTGCCCTTATCCTTTCTGACTTCTCTCTACTGAGTCCATTTGCTAGTTTCAAGACTTACTGGTTTCACAGGCTTGTCTAAAATTTCTTTATTAATTACCCTTTTACTGCACCTGTATTGGAACTAGTTCTGGGGCTTTCGCCTCAGAAGCAGTACTGGGTGCTTCTGGATATTGTGATGCAAAGTGCCCATATTTCCCACAAGTATAGTAGTTAAGACTTTGATTTTGGAAATTACCAACGACCTCAGCCTAGCCCAATACCCCCTTGGTATCTGCTGCGCCCAATACCATTCCCACTGGTACCTGATTTTTCCTCTTGAGGTACACTAGCCGTCTCTACCTTAGCTGATTCAACATTTGTAAATGCAAATAGAGATAGATCCTTACCCTTCTTGAAATGATGGATTTGAATACCATAGTTGTTCGACAGATGGCCATACACTTTGCAGTATGTGCACTATAGGAATTCATTGGAAACATGATCTTTGGATTTGCATTTGGAGCACCAAGTTTCCATCCTCCTGACTAGTTGTCTGGTCTGGCTGATTTCAGTAATCTGCCTAGCCATTTCATCAAGTTTCCAGGACCAAGACCCTTTCTTAGCCTTGTCCTTGCTCTTTTCATCCAAACTGCTATCAGAGATGCTGTAAGTCTCACTAAAATTGGAATTCTCAATAGAAGAGCTACTACTACTAGACCTCCGCTTCTTATGGCTTACCTCCTTCTTGGCTTGCTATTTGAGCTTTAGACCTCGCTGCACCAGGTCATTGAACTTCTTCGTGGGTGCAGGGACCTTGCTCTCTCAGCTTCTTGCTGCAAAACCCATTCAAAAACCATGCACGTAGTCTTTTTTTTAAAAGGTGGTTCCTGCAACTGACTGGTTAACTCCTTGATCTTTTCCACGTAGCTTCTTACAAACAATTTCCCTTGTCTGATCTTGTCCAGCTCACAAAGAATGTCTTGATCTCGTCTGTTGTTTGAGTATTCAAGCTTGAAATCCTTGATCAATTTGTTGTAAGACCAAAGTTGGCAAGCTGGATAGTGGCAATACCATTTCCTTGCCGCATCCTTCAGTGTTTGAGAAAAATATTCTCCCCAGTCATCTTCATCAAATTATTCAATTCAGCATATTGCTCAAAGGCTTGAATGTGGACATCAGGATCATCTTTTTTCTTGCCTTTGAAAACTAGAAAAGAGATCTTTAATAAAGTAGAGTAATCATGCATGTCTGAATCCTCTCCGGTTCCTCTGGACGTGGTTGTCCGACTGCGACTAGATGACTTTCTTAATGATCAATGTCGGCATCCTAGTGACCTTCTGTTTCAGTTTTAGTCTCAGTCTCTTCCTTAGCCTTCCTGCTTGGACTAGGATGGCTGCCTTTTCTACCCTTGGCCTCAGCTATTTTGTGTATGGACCGAGAACCTTGAGTCCTAGTTTTGTGTTCCTCATGCTCAACCCTTCTCCTCCTTGAGTGACTGGAATGCTGAGAATTTCTCGTCTCTTCAACATTACTCTGCTCCTCCTGAGCCTCAGTCTCACTCTCAGGGTTCCTCTTAGTATCAGACTCTCTTTCTGACACTTCTAGAATAGGGTCGACTTGTGTGGAATCAATGCGCGATCGGGTTGACGATTTTCGACCACGACTGACTTTGGGCGGTATGTTTGCAGCTAAGAATTCTAACTAGGAGACAGAGCTCGCTGATCTAAGAGCAATCACCTCTAGCCGCCATGATTGCCAAAATGGAATGGGAGCTAGTCTCTTCTGACAGCTATTCCAGTGTTAGACTTCAGAGCTACTGATTATCTAAGTGTTCAGTTAGTGAGGACTGAAACAGAGTACTGGACTAAAATAGACAGCTGTACTGGAATGATATACTAAAATAAAAGACACAATTGGAAGATAAGAAATGATATTTGTAGATTCAGATCCATAGCTCAAGGATAGTCAGTACAATGTACAACATACTTAAGCTCAGATGAAGTTTGAGGATTGATTACAGGAGTAAATGATAACAGGGTGAACCTAGAAGCTAAGAGCTCGTAAACCAAAGGTGTCAGAAATCCAAAAAGCCAAAAGCCAAAAGCTCGGCTATAGTGTAGCGGGTCCTATTTATAACTCTCAGAGTTACTATAGTAACTGTGATAATTGCTACCAGTGTAGCTGTTCCCGCTTCCCGCTGAAAGGCCTTCTAAGGAGCAGTTCCCGCCTGCTCAGAGTGTCCTTGCCTTCTACAATTTTCAATGCCAAATTAGCTAGGTGTAAATTGCTATGTTGCGTTCTCAAATTAAGTACTCTCTCTATGCTCATTAGGAACTTGTTCTTAATGAAATGATCACTATGTTATCAATTTTTCCTATACACAAGTTACTAGTGCATTAAATGTTATATTGGTATTAGAGCTATTGGTTTCTCTTTTCTTGCTCAAGAAGAGAGGTCCGCAAGCTTGCTACAAATGGTTGGTGTTATTAATTGCAAAAGAGTAAGTAGAAAAGGGATTTTTCACCCTTGAAGCATGCCCGCTTTATGCAGTTAATGGGGATATCATCGAGAGCTATGGTCTTAATAATGGAGTCCTACGGGGATTGCCTATGGCTTAACCATTATTGAGCTATTAGAATCTTGATAGGAACCGGTGCTATCTTGGCTCTGTTGAACCATCTCTTCTATTCCTTGCAATTAATAATATTTGAGCCACGGGTATAGATGCTTGAGTGTCTATCTTTGAAGGTAAAGAGGAGTAGCAACTAGGGCTTGAAGTGCCAAAGTACAAGTAAAAATTTACACCCAACATTTTCTAGTATGTTTGACAAGGGAAAAGAGATTGAAATGCATGTTGATAGCTTCGATTTATAAGTCGATAAAGAGCTCTATTTCTGTGTACATGATTTTTGTTAAAGATTCTCAAAATGAACCTAATGCTTTAGCAAAAGAAAATATAAATAATCAAAAGAAATTAGAGTTATCCAACTTCCTCAAGGGGTTCCAAGATGTTTTTATTGACCACATCCCTTGTGAACTACCTCCCAAACGAGGGAATGACGACCATGCAATTGAACTTCTTCTAGGAATTTCTCTGCCTAATAAACCTCCTTATTGAGTTTCTTAAGCTCAACAAGAGGATATTATGCGGCAAGTGCATGAGTTGGTTGAGAAAGGCATGGTTAGACCTAGCTCATCTCCATTTTGTTCACCAGTGTTATTAGTGCAAAAGAAAGACAACACATATCGTATGTGTGTCGACTATGGAGCACTAAATAGTATCACTATCAAAAATAGGTTTCCCATTCCACGGGTAGAAGACCTATTTGATAAGCTATAAGGGTCAACCTACTTCAGTAGGATTGACCTAAAAAGTGGCTACCATCAAATAAGGACAGTTGATCAACACATTGTAAAGACTGCATTTTGCAGTACATTTGGTCTTTACGAGTACATTGTCATGCCTTTTGGCTTGACCAATGCACCAGCCACATTTAACCGCTTGATGGAGAAGCTATTCATGCCTCACTGAACCTTTATTGGAGTGTTCTTTGATGATATAATCATCTACTCTAATTCATTAGACGAACACAAACAACACCTCTAGGTAATATTTCAAGTTTTACGAGAGAATAAAATTTATATTACTCAAAAGAAAAGTGAATTTTTCTTACGAGAGATTCAGTATTTAGGTCACATTATCTCTCAAGATCGCATCCAAATGGATCCATCAAATCTAGAGGTAATAAAAGGATGGCCTAATCCAAGGAATCTGCATGAACTAAGAAGCTTCATAGGTATGTGTGCATACTATAGACGCTTCATAGGGAAAAGTTCTCACAAATCGTAGGACCATTACATGACCTAACAAAGGACGACTATAATTTCAAGAGAGAGGTAATGTCATAAAAACTAATATCTAATTCTCCCAAATTATTTTCTCATGTTAAATTGATCATTTAATATGGGGAAGTACCAGGGGAGTAAAAGCTAGAATATTGGTAAGGCTGCCAGACCATTCTTTGCAGCGATCCAAAGGAGGAAAAATAGGGATCCAAAAGGGGACAGTCCGCAAAAGAGCAATGTGCTCCAATGGGGCTTAAAAGACCTAAGGTTCAGCTCCATTAAGACTTCCATAGGCTAAGGTTCCTAATTTTAATTTCATTGTCCAAAGGCCAATGTAGGGGAAATTGGATGGTCATGGGAAGACTAAAAATTCTTCCCACATCCCTAGGAAGGAGGGGGTGAGCCCTTTTATTAGGGGGTGAGAGAGAAACACGCACACACACACTCCAAAGCTTCCCCTTTACACAAAGGGAATACTGAACACATGTCAGGCTCCTAGGCTAGTTGCCTCCAAGCTCCCCTCAAATCCTATTGGATGGCCATAGAGGTGGACTAATGAGAATTAGGCTAGAGTAAAGTTATTCTAATCAATTTAAAAATGTTTGATAAAAGAACCAATAGAAATTAAGCTCCCTAGAAGACTATTGGACAGTCTATCAAGGGGTCTAGCAGTCCACCAATGGCTTGCCTGATTTCTATTGGCCAAAAGACTAAGAGGTCCAATGAGAGTTTAATTGAATTATCTAATTACGTAAAGCTCTCACAAAAGGAAAAAGTGGGACACATGTCACAAGGCTAGCAATTATGCTTCTAATTTGTGATTGGCTAAGCTTTACATGAGCCGATGGGAGACTAGCATGATAAAATAGCAAGAGGGGTCGACCAAGATGAGAGAGAGGGCTTCATTTTAGTCTAACACAATGCTACACACACACACACCAACAACGCTTGGCTATGGAATGCAAATCCAACCAAGAGCCAAGCTTCAATGGCATGCTCATCTCCTCTACCATGCCAATTACTAAGCTAAGCTATGCTATTAGAGTGATTATGTGAGGAGAATACTTCTTTATCATGAGATACATCTTCTTCCTATCAATCTATCCTCATTCCCTGCTAGCTCTCACCATTTTTAAGGTGTGTGAGCTCTTGGGACTGAGGCTAGGGACACTAGGTGTGTTTTTCAAGAATAATTTGGTGCATGAAGGGGGGACCGGCTCCATGTAAATCCAGTCCTCAACTGTTGTCAATTGTTCTATTTCTTTCTCTTTTCAAGTATTGTCAATGCCAAATCAACTAGGTGTAAATTGTTATGTTGCTTTCTCAAATTAAGTACTCTCTCTATGCTCATTAGGAACTTGTTCTTGATGAAATGCTCACTATGTTATCAGTTTTTGCTACACACAAGTTACTAGTGCATTAAATGTTACATTGGTAGTATCAGAGCTATTGGTTTCTCTTTTCTTGCTCAAGAAGAGAGGTCCTCAAGCTTGCTACAAATTGTTGGTTCTATTAATGAGTCCTATGGTGCTTGCCTATGGCTTAACCATTATTGAGCTATTAGAAGCTTGACAGGAACCGGCGCTGTCTTGGCTTTGTTGAACCCTCTCTTCTATTCCTTGCAATTAATAATAATTGAGCCACGGGTATAGATGCTTGAGTGCTTACCTTTGAAGGGAAAGAGAAGTAGCAACTAGGACTTGAAGTGCCAAAGTACATGTAAAGTTTTGCCTATTCTCACACACACTCTCTATTTAGGTATTCTCTCTATTTGTTGTTGCCAATGCCATACACACACACATGCATATCACCAGCACGCACACACAATGAATCTTGGAAAATGATCCCTTTCTAATCTTTCTCTCTCATCAACTACACTTTTGCAAGAGAACATGAATGAAGATTCTCAGTCTATTTCTCTCGTCTCTTCTCTGCTTTGCACTCCAGCTCGCGGCTCCCTCTCTCTCTAAAATGTTGCACCTTCTGTCTCTCTAATTTGCACTACAGAATAGCACACAAAATGTCTCTCTCTTTCTAATCCTCACACACACACACATACACACACACTAACAATAGCATGCATAGGAAATATCAAAAGCATTCACACACAGACAAGTCTGTCTACAAGCTCATCAAGTCAAATATCCCCACTATGAATAGATACACATATCACAATCCATGACCCCCTATCAAGTTTTGACTCCAAATTTTGACAATGGCTAGACAAGGCTATATGCATACTCTATGCCAGATTTCATCAAATTCTCAGGTTAGGGGACATGGATCGTGATCCATGCTCAATCACATTTGGACTTGATCTCTTGGTAGCTTGTTACACTCTATATCCTAAAGCTAAATCGTAAATATTTTTGAATTTGGACTTGATTTGATAGCTCAAATGGATGCACTGTGGTTTTTAGTATGTCACTATTTTGATGTCTTTTGGCACAAATTTGTTCATTTTTTTCCAAACTAGGCCTGGAGATATTTTTTCTTATGTGTGAACTACTGATCTGGAAAATTTCAAGTCAATCTACCACCATGGGTACATGGAGTTTGATCCATGTTTGGAGGCCAATTTGACTTTACTTGGTAGCATTGGGATCAGCATGATTACTAGATATTATGGCATCAAAAAAATTTAGATTTGGACCTTTGGATTGAAACTTAGGTCAATTCTGGCACTTGCTCAGAGTCCTTGGCAGTTCTGAGATTTTAACTAGGGTTTTGATGTCCAAATTCAGTTTTGAAAAGACCACTAGGGTCCTTGTGACTTTCTCTAGCTATGATACAGTTTTGGTTTTAGACTGTGACAAGGGGACATGGATCACGATCCGTGTACCCTTGAGTCATATTGCATTAAACCTTGGCATACAGCTTCCTCTTGGTCCCTTGATGCTAGCTATATGGTTTTTGTATGATTTGAACTTGATTAGGTCAAGAAAAAGTCAATCCCTAGGTCTGTTTTAGTTGTTTTTCACCTCGAACTATTTTTGGCCTTTTTGACCCACTTTTTGAACTTTTTTGGCAATCCTCCTTTGGGAAGTTTTGATTACAATGGTCTCTGCTATACGCTGGTATACTTTCTATCCAAAAATTCAATGAGGTACATGGATCATGATCCATTTTTAGTCACCTCTAGACTTAGGATTTGGTGAGCTGATAGCTCATGATGTTTGTAGCCTGCTCTCTCAACCAAAAGTGAAATCTTGAGTCTGTTGTGACAGTTTTGGAAAATCTTCTATTTTTGGCTCTTTTGACCATTGTTTTCAACTTTTTTACAATTTCTTGGAAAAAGTGTTTGTCTATGTCTCAGCTACCTAGTACTCAACCACAAATCTTGATGGGGGACATGGATCCTGATTGCATCATATCTAGACACCAAATTTGGCTTGCTGATTACTTGTAGTATCATTAGTCTACTCCACCGCTTATTTTGGATTTGGATAACTTTTTGTCATTCAAAAGAAAGTTTTTATGTCTGCCCTACGATTTTTATTTCTATGTTTTACACTTTTAACCAACTTTTTTCAATTTTTTGCTATGGTGCCTTTTGGAAAAGTTGTTTCAAATGGTATCAGTTACCTATTTCTCAAATCTTAGCTCCATAGGATCAAGGGGGATATGGATCACGATCCATGTTTGGCCACATCTGAACATGAAATTTGGTCAGTTGTATGCTTGCACTTTGTGGAATGTCAGATTTTCACTTATTTTTAAATTTAGATCTCAAAAAGTTGAAAAGCCCCAAATTTTGGTCAATTTTCAAGGTTTTTGTGTCTTTTGCTCAATTTCTTAATTTGAGTGAGTTTTCAGTGTCAATTTTTTGCCAAAATTGTATATTCAATGATGTGGAACCACTCTAGACCCTATGGTATCAGTTTCTATTCAACACGTCACAAGGGGACATGGATTGCGATCCATGTTCCCACCACACCATATTGCATGAAACTTTCTAGATCAACTATCTCTGATTTGGTTATTTCCTTTTTGCACTTATTTTGGATTTAGATTAGTTTTCTGACCACCATCAAATTTTTAAGTTTTTAGAGTTTATGGTCGTTTGGCCCAAAATATGGCTTCACTCTTTTTTTCCCTGATTCTTTAGCCCAATTTGATGATTGTAGTTTCCACTTATCCTACTTCTAAGTATTAAAATGAATCTAGCAACAAACACAGACAAAATGGTACAAAATAAATTCAAAACAAAAAACGGAACAACACTCTAAAAGTAATGAGAAAATTGAAGAATGAAATTCTTTTGGCTATCTCACTTACAACTCTCTTTACCTCTCAAGAATAGATCTAGCAAGTCCTCGACTGCTAGACTCTATCAAGCACTAAACCGAGTGTCTAGCTACTTCACTGCTAAAGTGTAAATGGAATGGATATATAAATCTTCAAAAAAGAAAGCTCTAAATATGCACTAGATCACTCACCATCTAAGGATCATTCCCCAAAAACAGCACCAATGTTAGTGTTTTGCCACAATCGAATGTCTGCAGTATAGTTGTCTGGCATTAACATAATGTCAATACTCAGGGAAGCAAATCAAATGGGGCATGGAGACTCTTTGAGATTGTCAATCTCAAGAAGAAAACCTAACAAGAGAGCACACCGACTCAACAAGCAAACCACCCCTCAATGATTGAAAAATCTGCATATGTCACTATCCTACCAAGTTTGGTTACAATCCAAAAAGGTACCAAAATCATGATCCATTATGATCAAGGTCCTAAAAACTGCAACAAAACTATCCGAAAAGGTTGCCCTATGGTCTAGCAACACTCTCCTATGGTCAAGACATCAAAAACAACAATTTAAGCACTCAAATATGAAGATTAGGCTCACTAACGCGTAGTTGTGAACCTCAAAAAAATTGACAATGCCTACACTTGAATGAAAGAGCAAAGAAAGAGGAACATGATGTAAGTCTCGGAATTGAAAATGGATTACACAATCATTAGTTGTAATTTTACAAGTTGGAGCTTCGTAGTTGCTTGACCATACATACCGCAAAGCTTAATTCTCTTCAAAAGATAAGCCTCTTTTCACATTAAGGTTATTGACTTTTATACCTAGGGATTTCTAAATGGCCAGTGACTGGCTCACATGACCTTTATACATATCATGATAGAATTACAACTCAAGGGATTGACTTGCTACCGTAGAATCATAATTTACACAGATTATCATTACACTAGCTCAAAAAAACAAGAGTACTATTGTGGTGTAACATTTAATGCATTAGTAACTTGTGTGTAGCGGACATTGATAACATATAGTGAGTATTTCATTAAGAACAAGTTCTTAATGAACATAGAGATAGTACTTAATTTGAGAAAGCAACATAGCAGTTTACACCTAGCTAATTTGGCATTGACAATACTTGAAAAGAGAAAGATAGAACAATTGACAACATTTGAGGACCGGATTTACATGGAGCCGGTCCCCCCTCCATAAAGGCTTTGTATTATAGCTTCTCCCCTCAAAGGAGACTTTTGTACAATACAATCTTTGTGTTCCTTGACAAAACCAGTTGGTACAATGAAGATGGAAGCTTCATCCACCAAATCATGCTTGAAAAACACACCTAATGTCCCTAGCCTCAGTCCCAAGACCTCACACACCTTCAAAAATGGTGAGAGCTAGCAAGGAATGATAATATATTGAGAGGAAGAAGATGTATCTTAGGAGAAATAAGTATTCTCCTCACATAATCACTCTAATAGGATAGTTTAGCTTAGTAAATAGCATGGTAGAGGAGATGAGCATGCCATTGAAGCTTGGCTCTTGGTTGGATTTGCATTCCATAGCCAAGAGTTTTTGGTTTAGGCCTCTACTTCTCTATGCTTGGAGAAGGAGATGGAGTTCTTCTTGCACACATGAGTTGTCTCTGTGTGTGTGTAGCATTGTGTTAGACTAAAATGTAGCCCTCTCTCTCATCTTGGTCGACCCCTCTTGCTATTTTCTCATGCTGATCTCCCATTGGCTCATGTAAAGCTTAGCCAATCACAAATTAGAAGCATAATTGATAGCCTTGTGACATGTTTCCCCCTTTTCCCTTTTGTGAGAGATTTAGGTAACTAAATAATTGAATTAAACTCTCATTGGACCTCTTAGTCTTTTGGCCAATAGAAATCAGGCAAGCCATTGGGTTGTTGGACCCCTTGATAGAATGTCCCTAGGGAGGTTAATTTCTATTGGTTCTTTTATCAAACATTGTTAAATTGATTAGACTAACTTTACTCTAGCCTAATTCTCATTGGTCCACCTCTATGGCCATCAAATAGGATTTGAGAGGAGCTTGGAGGCAGCTGGCCTAGGAGCCTGACATGTGTCTATTATTCGCTTTATGTAATGGGAATGGAGTGTACGTGTGTGTGTGCGTGTTTCTCTCTCATCCCCTACTAAAAGGGATCGCCCCTCCTTTCTAGGGATGTGGGAAAACTTTTTAGTCTTCCCATGACCATCCAATTTTCCCTACATTGGCATTTGGACAATTAAATTCAAAGTAGGACCCTTAGCGTATGGAAGTCTTAATGGAGCTGAACCTTAGGTCTTTTAAGCCCCATTGAAGCACATTGCTCTTTTTCAGATTGTCCCCCTTTGGATCCCTATTTTTCCTCCTTTGGATCCCTACAGAGACCGGTCTGGCAGCCTTACCAATATTCTAGCTTTTACTCCCCTTGTACTTCCCCATATTAAATGATCAGTTTAACACGAGAAAATCATTTGGGAGAATTAGATATTGGTTTTTATGACATTACCTCTCTCTTGAAATCATAGTCTCTCTTTGTTAGGTCATGTAATGGTCCTACGATTTGTGAGAACCTTTCTATGAAATGTCTATAGTATGCACAGATACCTATAAATCTTCTTAGTTCATGTAGATTCCTTGGATTAGGCCATCCTTTTATTACCTCTAGCTTTGATGGATCCATTTGGATGCCATCTTGAGAGATATTGTGACCTAAATTCTAAATCTCTTGTGAGAAAAAATCACTTTTCTTTTGATTAGTATAAAGTTTATTCTCTCGTAAAACTTGAATTATTACCTAGAGGTGTTGTTTGTGTTCGTCTAATGAATTAGAGTAGATGATTATATCATCAAAGAACACTCCAGTAAAGGTTCAGTGAGGCCTTAATAGCTTCTCCATCAAGCGGTTAAATGTGGCTAGTGCATTGGTCAAGCCAAAAGGCATGACAATGTACTCGTAAAGACCAAACATAGTGTGAAATGTAGTCTTTACAATGTCTTGATCAACTAACGTTAGAAGGGCCATCACTCTAAATTCTAGAGATTGAAGCCCTAGGGACACCTTGTACTCTATTAGAAATAGTGTTGTGCAAGACAATTGGATTGATTTCAGGGATAGAAGGTGGATCTGAACAAGAACCTTTAGGAATCCAAGTTCTTTTAAACTGACTTGAAGGGAGAACTAACTCGGGTTTGGGAAGCCTTCGCCAAAGCATAGGTTTCTTATGGTAAATTGTCTTATTTTTACGTAAAGAAGACTTTCCTTCCAAGTTGAAACCGTTAGGAAAAAAGTATGCAAAGTTCTCATCCAAAACAACTCTCGAGGCCACGCTGAGTTATAGAACTCTTTAGAGTTTCTAAAATTCCTCTCTATGTGCTCAATGGAAAAACAACGGAAAGACTCAAAGCCATGTTTTGCTATTGCCGCATACAAGGGTTTCACACTTTCACGTACGGTGCTCTTACTTTGAACTTTTCTCGCTTCTCTTACATGTTCCTGAAAATAGACAAAAGTTGTTCGAAAGGTTTGGCCAACATACATCATAGAAATATCATAAATACTATAAATAACATAAATAACTTGAGAGTATGAACCGAACTTAAAGGACGATCTACCACAAGATGTTTTTTCCTTAAACGCCTCAAGCGATTGAGGGTTTTTATGGAAGAACTTGTGTAATGAGTACTAACTAAGACATTCTTGAAAGAAGCCCAACGAATAGGACCATCACCAAAAACATGCAAATTCTTCAGATTCGACTTCGCTAAAAACTTAAATCTTTCTTGATACAGATTATGACTACTTCTAGCTACTGAAAAGAAAGAAGGGTCGAAAAAACGTACCTAAGAGTCATCAACATTGCTGGTTGAAGCTGAAGAAGAAGTAAAAGTGTTTTTCATTTTTGTAGTAAGGTCAGTATTTCAGATCAACGCCCGCCTCAAGGCTAAAGATCCTAAGGCTAGATTGGTGCTAACCACACCCCTCATTTGTATAGCAGGGTTGCTGCCAAGCAGTGAGGTCCTTAAATAAGGCTGCTTGCTACACTCAAAAGATCATCGACAATAGCGTGCAATCGAGTGTCCGTGATCCCTTGCTAGAATCACTACTCAACCTCTCCTCTCACAAGAGATATTTCATGAAACCCCACAAGAAACCCTTGATCCAAGGGACCCAAATTAAGATGTTATTATTATTTTTTAAGAGTTTTAAGAGAAAACCATTATTTATTAAAAACATGCATTCTACAAAATTATATTTATAACTTTCTCATAACCAAAAAAACAAAAAACAAAAAACAAAAAAAAAACGAGGGAAAAACACACACACAATCAAAAGCAAAAAACCAGCAAATACATAAATCAAGACAATTATAAAATAAAAGACATAACACTCAAATAAACCAAAATCAAGAGGAAAGGAAGCTCTACACAATAAATCATGATCCAACCAAAATTACAAAAAGACCCATTACTTTTTAAAAAGTTTATTTAAAACGAGGAATAAAAGTAATACACACATAAAAACACATCGACACATGAATATAAGATCGGGGTCGGTAGCTGTTGGGGTATGCACACCCTCCCAACATATCTTCATGAAGCTCAACAACTGGTCACCACTCGGACGAAAATCAAAAAGATTTGCATGTTCGCTAGATGACTAAAAAATATACCTTCATAAGTTCAGAATAGTCTGAACTCACGAATTATAAGAGGGAATAAAGCACTCATAAAACTACAAAAGCAAGGGACACGAGAAAAGGAAAAAAAAAACAAAAACAAGCAAACAAACTAACTAAATCACTTTGTTTTCTACAAAACAAAACTAGATAAAACAAAACATTGTTAACTTAAAAGTGTTTTTAGAAAAGGCATGCATAAAATAAGTTGACATGACTTACTCGGCTTAAAACAGGTACTCAATTTTAAGCAAAAAAGGATAAGACATCTTAAAAACTTAATCCTCGAAATCAAACTTCACACAATAACTTCTAAAGGAACACATTCTTAAATCCTCAGATAAGCTAAATACCAAATCGAAAAATGAACACTACTACAAACCTACGAAGAGCAAAGATCCAAACTTGACAATATGTGACCTCAACTTCGCTGCTTGTCCAAACAGGAAGAATAAGATTATCACCTTTATCATACATAGCTTGGACAACAGCTATGACATCCCTACTCACGTCGTCAGTGCCCAAGAGTAGGTGCAGGTTTGTATAGAGGTCATTTGTAACCGGCCTGTACTTTCAAAAAGGGCGGTAGACTTAGACTTAAACCTTATTTGCTTTCACCCATTTAATTTGTCGCCCACTTTACCTATACTTTCAAGACACAACAAAGGGGAGAGGGATACAGGCTGCTAGATTGCACCTGTATGAGTAGACCGACACCAGATTGGCCCCTAACTTAGGCGCCCCTTTCCGTAGTTCTTTATTGTTTAAAAGAGGGAATAAACATTGTGGTTCCCTACCAGCTGCCCCACACAAGCTTGGCTGTTCCGGCCCGATTTCGGCAGCATAACTGTCCTAGGACACTTCACAGTCAGTATTCCCACGCATTGACTGATTTTCCCGATGCATACGGGCACTTTGCAAAACCTGGCGAGAATCTGCAGCACGCTGAATTCTCTGTTTTCAGCCCTGAAAACGCGCAGATCACCTGTACAGCAGTCCCCTCGCGTCCCGGAACCTCCTTGGGGTATTAGGGACCGTTTAGGGCCAAAACCCTAAACCTGCACAAATACACAGCAGGCTGTAATTTACTGTTTCGGGCTCCGTTTCGCGTGCCGGTCACATCCGTAGCAAGTCCTCGAGCTCCCGCACCTGTAGGGCTACTTGCCCTTTGAATCTGACGAGATTTCTGGTGTGAAACCTCTCCGAATTCATCTGTACTGCGGGGGATTAGCCGCTAGCTAATCCAGTACCTGTGCAAGAGGCTCTTGCCTCAACAATCGCGCATGAAGCCACACAACTCTACATTGGTCAATTGTAAAGCCCACTAGAGGGTCATAACATACTGCCATAGGGGAGAGAGAGGGCAGTGCGTAGCGTGCAGGGCATCACTCCTAGCACCGCACTGTACATAGGAGGAAAAGGAAGCACTCCATAGCTCTTAACCTGTGACAAAATCTGCAAATGAGCCTCTTTCCCCTTCAAATTCAGCGCCACCTTCTCTTGCATGAGGAAAGTGCACAGAAATGTGCCACTTGGCACATTTACAAGTCATTTTCCGTTTTGGGGTTGCCGCCTAAAAATCTCCCAACCGGTTGCCCAGTTGACTTCACGGCAGAGTAAGAAAATGTTCCCCTTGTCATTCCAGAGGTAATGACGCAAACACATTTTCAGGTCCCAAAATAGCAGTTCCCTAAATTTTAGGAGATGCTGCCATTGTATCTTTCTAGGTCATCTGACCCCCTTTGTACACTGCAGCCACACCCAGAATTGAAATGTAGCCTCTGTAGCAAAGGATTCCACTTTGTCTAGTCAGTGACCCCACTTTGGTTAACCATAGTCCTTGTCCAACCTTAGTGCTCTCTTGCCCTCACGCCTGGACTCCCTCTGGACAGTTTCACACTAGCTATGCAATGCAGGGCAGTTAGATTTCCCGAGGGGTGTTTCCAAAAAGTGAAAGTAAATAAATAATAAGAAAGAAATCAACAAAAAGGATAGATAGTAGTCACACGCTGGTTACATCATTCATGCTTTGAAGGTACTCTACAAAACCAACGAGCTGAGTTTCTATCACCCTCCAGAGGTGATCGGCATACTCAACCATGATAAAGGCTAGCATTTGTCAAGCTATAGTAAAAATACTAGAAGCGCTAGCGATCAAAACAACAACATAAGGTGTTATTAAGTCTATATTAGCATCGGTGGTATCCATCGATGTTTTATTAGCACATTTGCGTCTATATGACTCATGCTCTTTGGTCTATTTAGTGTAAAATTTGTGATCAAAGTGATGCTTTATATGTGTGGGATAGTTGTAGGTCAAAAAATGCCAAAAAAACTCTTTCTTTTTTTGCCATTTCAACCCTTGTCCCCATTCCCTAACTTTTGCCGTCCCGTCCCTGTCCCCGTTCCCAACCCAGACCCGCCGTTCCATGTAGCTATGCTAAAGACTCAACCGAGTCTTCTGGAGCACGCCAAAAGAATGAAAAGTTAAGGGAAAAGTTGCAAGACGAAGTTCAAAAGCTATCCACCTATGGATGCAAAGTGGATGGAAGAAAGTGAATTGATGAGTCACCAAATGTATTGCAATTTTACCTTGAGACTTTTGGTTTACAACCCACATATTCTCCAACTCATATCACTTTAGTAGAGCAAAGGTCAAAGGGCTCGACATGTGCTCAAAAGAGGGGTGATGATAGAGCTAGCACTTCATGTGTACTTAAGAATTCAGTGCAATAGAAGTGTACGTTGTTTGACAAAACTATGAAGGTCTCATTGAGTCATTTGTACACATGTTTGACACTCTTTCTTGTGGATACATGCGATCATAAAAGGGTGCTTACCACACTAAATCATCTATAGCGTTTATATATATCGCCCCTTTCCCCTTTTGCACATATGGTAACGCCCCTCTAGTTGGGCTTCTAAACTGACCATGTACAGTTCTGAGGTTTTTATGCGCGTTTGCCAAGGCAAGAGCCTTCTGTACAAGAACCGGGTTACCTAATTGCTAATCCCCTACAGGTGCGTACAGTTCCATGGCGAAGGAATGCGAAAACGGAGAGTTTTCTCGAGTGAAAACTCGTCCAATTCGCAGGGGAACTGTCCCATTACGTGCAGGAGCTTCTAAGACACGCATAGATGTGTTTGCTCTGCTCAAAATGATGCGAAACAGGAAATTACAGCCTGCTGTGTTTTTCTCCACATTTAGGGTTTCGCACCTAAACTGCAAGGTATAGCCGAGGAGCCTCGAGAAAGCCTTGGGTGCTTGTATAGGACAAATTAGAGAGATTTCCAGCGAGGAATCTCATCTAATTCAAAAGATAGGTGACCCTATAGGTGCGGGAGCTTGAAGGCTACCCACAAAAATGATCGGCACATGAATCGGAGCGCAAGACAGGGAATTACAACTTGCTGTAAAATTTTGCAGGTTTAGGATTTTGGCCAATTTTGATGCCTATATGTCCTAGGAGCTTCAGAGTAGCTAGGGAATCACCGAACATGTGTTTTGGTGCAAATTGGGGGCCAAAAACTGAGAATTCAACGTGCTGTAATTTCTCACATGGTTTTATATAAAGCTCTAAAGGGCGTGGAAAGTCACTGTCTCCTTGGGATTTTGTCCGTGGTGACTTTTATTGTGGTTATGCTGCCGCAATTGGGTTAGAGTAGGGAAGTTTCAGCCTGATAAAAGTGGGACAGCTTGTAGAAGTTTACAGGTTTTCTCAAGTTTAATAAGAATAAAGAAATACCGAAAAAGGCGCCAGTCTTTGGGACCTACAAGGTGTCGCTCTCTACTTGGAAGCACTCTAGCTGCCAAGCCATGATTTGTGTGAAGTGTAATTTCCACTTACTCGTTTATTCGTGAAGTTCCTCTGTGTCATGAAGTTTAAAAGAGTAAAGAATCGGGTGAAAGCTAAAGTCTACTGCCCTACAACCCAGTTTCAGAGAGACATAATCCCTCAACATGTCTTTCAACGTCTTATTCATCCTTTCAAATTGTGCATTAAACTCAGGGTGATCAAAAGATGAGATACTCAACTTCGTCAGAAAGGTGAGTAAATATATCTCGCCAAAATCGTCCAGTTAACTTGGTATCCCAATCCTTGACAATATCCTCCGGCAAACCATACAACTTATAAAGTTGATCCATGAACAAAAGTGCATACTCAAGGCTTTTTACTATCGATTTCGTTGATATAAATTTCACCATTTTTGTGAGTCTATCAACCACAACCTAAATGGCATCATTGCCACGACTAGTATTTGTCAAATCAACAATAAAATCCATAGAAACACAACCTAAATGGCATCATTGCCACGACTAGTATTTGGCAAGCCAATAATAAAATCCATAGAAATACTCTTTGGACGCCTAGGTGCCTAGCGCTAGGAAAATCATGGTATTAAAAAAAAATCCTTTCTCGAATCTCATCGATTTCAAAGACGCAAAATTTTAAATTTCTAAACAATAATCCTCCTTCAATGGAATATTGTCTATGCCGCGTCTATCCATCGCGACTAATGTGGGTCTCTGGATCACTGAAGCTTTGTATGTGAGTCACGTCCCACTTCGACCTCATTCCATATCTTGCCAAAATGACTATCAGAAAGACAGCCCCGTAGGAAAGAGAGAGAAATCCATCGAGATTTCGGCCATAGACAAAACATTAACCTAGTGGGTTAAGGTGTCCATTTATGTTTAGAAATGCAATACTTTATGCTAAGTTTGTGACACCTGCGGCCTGCCAAAGATGTGCTCCAAAACCAACCCTTCAAGGGAATCGACCGCTTAATATCTCCTTGCCGTGACTTCCCTTTGAGCGATGGGTATAGATTTTGTTGACCCTATCCACCCTGCTACACATCCAAATGAAACCAAGTATCTATTCGTGGCTATTGACTGTACCACTAAGTGGGCAGAGGTCAAGCCAATAACCGACTTCATTGTAGCGTAGCAATTATGGAAAAGTTTATTTATGGATACATTATCTGCAGATATGGCTGCCCTTTAGATATATCAAATGATAGAGGTTCACTTTGTGAACGAGCTGTTGAACAGTATCTTCCAAAATAATGAAGTGTTGCACTGGAAATCTTGCTTTTATTACCCTCGCGCACATTGCGTAGGAAATATTGCTCCTACTACCCTCGTGCTAATGGTCAAGCAGAGAGCACGTGCCACGAATAAAGTGTTATTATTACTTCTCAAAAAAGGAATGCTCATTACTATCTGCATTGTCACAAACTCGTGATGTGGCAATGCCCCCGAATACACACACACACACAGCCCCTGCTGACGTGGCAGCAGGCCGAAAAACGCGCCGCAATTCCCATGGGAAAAAGAGATGACAGGCTGACGTGGCAAGCAGTACGGACCTCCTCAATTTGTGTTGGTTTGCTGACGTGGCATTTCGTACGGATTTTCGAAAATTATGCTGGCTGATTTTGGCAGCTTTTGAACTATAGTTACTTTTGAGATTATGAAGCTTTTGAGTTTCAGATTTTGGGGCTCTGCTTTTGGCATCCCTTGCTTTAGGGGCTCACTTCTCAGAGCATCTGGACGCAGAGTCTGAGAGTGAGTACTCGCGGGCTCATTGTACTTTGCTCAAAGATTAATATAAAAATAAATACCGAAAGGGGCGCCAGCCTTTGGGGCCAATACCTCTTGGCACGGAACTACGCCGGGCCATGTCGACCTTATTGTGAATTGTGAATAAGTTTGAAGTGAATCTCTGTTGTGTCACGGTAGAATCTTGACTTGGGGTGTCCAAGTTTGTTACATCCATCCTCATACTTGGGCTTAGGCTATCCATGTGGGCCTATCACACACCTTACAAAGCTACCACACAGTACACTCTATTTCAAATGGTTTATGGCATGGAAGCTATCGCTTCCTTTGAGTTCAACCATAGATCTACAACAATGGGCTCTATCACGTTAAAGTGTCCACAGGCTAGTAGGCAAGCATATGTTTCCCAGCTGTTCTTGTTACATGAAAGTCGGCTACTAGCTAACCGAGCTCTTACTGCAAAGAAGCATCAGCGGAAGGCTTGGCATGATCGACATTTGTGAAGGTCTCAATTCAACAAAGGGCAGCACGTGCTGCCCTACAAGGCAAAGTTCGTGAAGAAGGCAAAGAAGTTAGTGCCAAGTTGGAAAGGTCCTCTCCTCATGTCTAGAATTCTTCCTAATGGTGTAGTACAGCTTCAAACCTTACAAAGTGACACCCTTCCTCTCGTCAATGGCTCTCGGATTAAACTCTACCAATCTCCGAATGTGTAATCCACTCTGTAAGCTTTCTTCTTTGCGTCGATGTACTCTGCTCTGTTGCAATCTCTATTCCTCCTCCCTAGCTTTTCTACTTACCTTTGGTATTCTCACCTCCTTCATCCTCATGGAGCTTGTATATCTAGATCCTTTTGCTTTAGGGAGTGATTCATTTTGATCTAATCATTCTCAGTGTAACAGAGTTGGACACTCCAAGTCAAGAATCAATCAAACAAACCTCCCTTTTGGGGGGTTTCAACTATGAGACAATGTAAAAGAGCAACTCATATGTCAGATGCCTAATACTCATGGGTGCCTAAGTGGCTACCATAATGACTCAATACTTATAAGGCCTCCCCTCAAACCAATGACCATAACCGAGAGCAAGCGCTACATGCTATCTACAAAATGGTACCATGCTCAAAAAATAATATACTCATAAGCAAAACACAACATGTTTTCACACTAACAAATGGGCAAATGATTTTGAGTTCAAAAAGAAAAATGTGATTGAAACGAATGAGAAAAAGTGTTCCGTTTTGGCCCTCCCGAAACGGCGTTTCTTGTTACTTTGTTTGAGACTTTGTTTGCTGCTTCTTGTTATTGTTGCTACTGCTACTTCTTGGTTGATACTTGTTATTGTTGCTACTGCTACTTCTTGGTTGATACTTGAAATAGCCCTTTCAGGAAGAGAGGCCAACCCATGAAATTAGGGACTGATTTATACTCATGTACAACATGTGAAGACTCATCATATCATCTCAGAAGAGGAGGGTCATATGCTAAAGCCCATTCACAACACTAAGGTCATGCACTAATGGAAGGGATAGATAAGACAGTGGATGCATCCGCAGCTTATGATGTTTCCCTCCATGGTATAGACGGGGCTGTTATAATGTAACAAAATTCAAATGATAAAAGGCTTGATGCAAGAAAATCATTTTCGTCTAAAATATATAAGGATGTCCTAAACTATTCAAACCCACAGATGTTGAATCAAGAGGACTGAAAGTTTGAAAAATAGGAGCTAAGCTCCATCCATTGAAGAATCCTTCCAGGAAAAAGAGCATCTCCATAGGCATAATAAAAATTACCGAGATTCTACATCACTGAGAGGGTTGAACTTTTTATTCCGGCTGAATGCAATAGGTGATCAAGATTTAGATTCAATGTCAAAAATCCTTATTTCACTATATTACTACCATCCATGTAAGTCTACAATTAAAGTACGGAAAACATTAAACTTTTCCAAATTGCGATGAGGAAATCATAACATAGCCACTGAATTGTGCAGCTTCTATGGCAGTTAGATTAAGCACCTTACTAACTGCCTCCAAAAACATTCCTGGTCGTACCGGCACCTCTTTCTTGGCTGATTTAGACGATACCTGCACAATGTATAATACACACATGATATAGATTGATGAAGATAAGAACTTCACACTCATTTGAAACTTTGATGACCTTTCGCTTGCTCGCAGACGTGTGCCTCCCCAAATGAGAGCTTTCTTCATCTTCCTCCGGGGGATCTTGCCCCTCCGCCTTCCCGTTCATTACATCAGCAATTCTTTGACGGAGGACAGGCCCAGGTCTCACACTGACAATACTCGATTGCATGTCGATTGACTATAATTTAATGCCAAAGGAGAGAGATGCAAATAACATAGGTAATTATAAATTAGTACTAGAGCTCTTTATTATACCACATTTCCAGGTAGGGTCTTGAACCCTCGGTTGTCATTTCTCTCATCCAGCAAACCACCACCTAGCATACCGCGAGCCTCATCCCGTATTATAACCAATTTTTCCAGCAATCTTCTATCCTTAATTCTCGGTTTCTCTTCCATAGACTGTAAAAGAAGATTTTCATCAGTAAAATGGATAGGTCACTAGGACTCCAAAGTACAAGTTCCAGGATAGTCCAATAAAGTGCAACATGAGCAAACATTGTGCAGCAAATAGCTTACATTGACCATTAAAGCAAGAGCTTCAAAGCCCACAATGATTAGCAAGGCAATGTTTTTACAGACTCACAGCTAAAACATTATCAGCTTGAGTAGATATGTTGACCAAGTTTGAAAATGGGATTGTTAGCTTCCCTCCACTCTCTGTGTCAAACACCCCACCACCACCACCAGACCTTCGCAAGATTTCGGTCCTTTTTTCTTTTGTTGGTGTGCGGCATAGTAATCCTATTACTTGGACCTAAGAAAAGGGTTCCATAGTAGCAAATTAGACCGGACAGGTTTTAGATTAAAAGAGCATTGATCAGTTAAAAGCATCAAAATATGCAGGCTATATCACTCACATGTGGGGGGCATTATCGTTGAGTTGACCCAACACAGTCTCTTTTATAACCTCAAGAATGTTCTTCCGCTGTGAGACAGAATTAGAAGCTAATTGTGATTGCACAGATTATTGCAATACATTTCACGAACAGAGAAGTAAACATTAGCATTACAAAGCATGATAAAACGCTCATTAGTAAGGTAGGTGCACGCATGCACCACTCAAATGATAGACACTCGTGCACACACAAATTTAAAACATGCATTGCCACGATTGCAGCTTGTCAAAGTAAGATGAATGTAGCATCATGCATGCACCTGATCATCACGATCCGATTCATCATCCAATCCAATGCCAATAAAAAACTCCCATCCAGACTATCAAGTTTCTGTTGTATTGCCCCTGCCGCAGCTAAGTGTATAGCTACACCTTCCTCATCTTGATCCAACCCTTCCACATCCTCAAGCTGTGGAGCAACAATCACACGTTTATTACTACTTACAAAGTCAAAAAACATCATCTGATGTGAGGCCCAAGATCTAGTTGTGAGATCATAGCCCCCTGCAATAATGCAATATTACACAAAACAGAAATTTGCTTCCAGCTTACAGAATAGACTAGTGTTAGACAGGATAGAATTGGCAAAGAAAAGGAAGAACAAAAGCAGTATGAACGGTGAGCCATCCAAGGCCAAAAAAACAAGGCACAGATAGAATGATGGTATAAGCATAAGTTATTCATTGCCAAGGTTGGTTGATTCAGGAATCTCTCTCTCTCTCTCTCTCTCTCTCTCTCTCTCTCTCTCTCTCTCTGGATAGTTTCCTACAACACTAAAACAATCTTCTTCTTCATCATCTTCTCTCTCTCTGATCTCTCTCGTGCTTACTCTCCTTGGTCTCTACGCTTCTACAAAATCAACTTTGACATGGTATCAAAGCCTTGGAGGAGAAGATCGCCATCTTCAAGAAGTTGAGAAGAGAAGCCGCTTTGATTTCTTGTGGCGTTTTGTTCCACCCTGTCACAAACTGATGACGTGGCGTGACTATAAAGTTGTTTCAACTTATGGACAATTTCCGAGGGGCCAAAAAGGGACACTAGGCTTAAAAATTGAGCGTAAGAATCTGCTAACGTGGTTGTTGGGCGGACGGCCACGATTTACACTGACAATTGTACAGACTGCCGCAAAACGCGTTGGCTACTGACGTGGCCTGAATATACCAATTTCCGCTGACTGCTTTTGCTGGCAGATTTTAGCAAGTTGCTTTTGGGAAGCTTGCTCTTGAGTTTACAGCTTTTGGGGCTCTGTTTTTAGCATCCCTTGTGATGTTTATAAGTGACCCAAGGGGCTCACTTCTCAGAGCATCTAGACGCAGAGTCTGAGAGCGTGCACCCGCGGGCAGTTGTACTTTTGCTCAAAGATTAATATAAAAGAAATGCCGAAAGGGGCGCCAGTCTTTGGGGCCTATCTCTCTTGACACGGAACTACACCGGGCCGTGTCGACTCTTAAATTTGTGAAGTGTTTTGAAGTGAATCTATGCTGCATCGCGACCGAATCTTGACTTGGGGTGTCCAAGTTTGTTACCCTCCACACCCCCCCCCCCCCGGCAACGTTTCAAAACGCTAGCCTGACGGCACTCCTTGTGCCCCACCTTCCCTATGCCACACGTTGAGCTTGCTCCTCTCTCCGCGTTTTGACATGCTATTGCTTGCATCGACGACGGCGGTGCAGCAACAGATACTGGCCAGCGTTTCGAGAGGCGAGCTGTGGAAGCGACGCCCCCCCCCCCCCCCCCCCCCCCCCCCCCCACTTCTCCAACAGGCAGCGTTTCGAGACGCTACAACGGCACACTATCCCCATGTCGATGGCGCTAAAACCCCCACTCCTTCCCTTCTTACGCGAGGTCTTGGATACTGCCAACGTTTTAAAACGCTACGGGCAGTTTTGCCTTGGTAATATGGAGCCCATGTCACAAAGTGATGACGTGGCGGACATTAGAAACCCTAAAATTCTTGCAAACCCTAATTTCTGCCAAAAACCCTAATTTCCGAAAATCGCGGAGGCTGAAAAAAATAATAATAAATAGATAGATAAACAAATAAATGATGAGCAACGCAAATTTTGCTTTTTCTCTACGCAATGAGAAAGAGAGAGAGAATGCTTTTGCTTTCCAGTTTTGACTCTCTGTGAGAGAGAGAGAGCAATTGCTTTTGCTTTCAAGCGTTTGGGGCTCTGCTTTTGGCATCCCTTGTAAACATTTAAATAAGTGGCTTGGGCCTTCACTTCTCAGAGCATCTGGACGTAGAGTCTGAGAGTGAAACCCTAACCGCTCTCTTGTACTTTGAAGATTGATTAATACAAAAAGAAATACCGAAAGGGGCGCTAGTCTTTGGGGCCAATATCTCTAGGCACGGAACTCCGCCGGGCCAGTGAAAATCTATTGTGATCTGTGAATTGTTGAAGTGGTTATTTGGTGCTGTCGCGATTGATTCTTGACTTGGAGTATCCAAGTCTGTTACAGTGGTATCAGAGCACGGCCGATTTCTCTTCTACAAGAAATCCGATCCCCAAGTTTTTTTTCCGCGGCACCTATGGCTTCACGCAAGGATCAGTCAACTCCCTCTGCATCTGAAGATGCGGGCTGGGATCACAACGAAGATTCAGGCAGAGAGTATGGCCCGCCTCAGCCTACTCAAGCGGAGAGACAAGAGATGGAGCGTCGTGAATTAATCGGCGATGCAACAAAGATGATGCTCAATTTTGCGAAGGATCCCAAATTTGCAAAATATATGAGGCTTGAGCGAGACTTCTTTTCAGGAAGTGCATGAGCAGTGGCAGAAAACCACTACACCACCCCCGAAATCTGCTTTCAAGAAACCTTCTGATCCCAAACAATATTCAGAGAAGGAACTGGAAGAGGTGGTTGATGCACGGATTGCTCAGCTTTTTGGCGCACAGAAGAAAGCCAAAAAGCATAGCAACAAGCAAAAGAAAAGCATTCACTTTCCAGGTTATTTGGGTCACCAGTCTACATTTGACAAGGCAAAGAAACAGAAGAAGCGTGTTCGATTTGAAGGAGTACCCAGTTCTTCTTCTTCTTCTGACAGTTCTTCTAGCTCCTCGGATTCGAGCGAAGAAGACAAAAAAGGTAAAAAGCGAAGCAAGAAGCACCGCTTCGGAAAGAGCAAGAGAAACGAAAAGAAGTCTAAATCCCGCCCAAAGACTGACAGTTCTACTGAGGACTCGTCTACAGACAGCTCAGATTCTGATGACAGAAACTTCTATGCGAACAAGAAGAATTTTTATAAAGCCAACAAGTATGACTTTCTGGAAGATAAAAGCAAGAAACCCGAGAGTTTAAGGAAGGTGGATAGACAATTAAATTTGACACTTTCTCAGGGTACTCAGATGCTTCGAAGGCTTTGTCTTTTATACAGCAGTTTGACATCGCTTTCGCGGGAGGACGCTACTCAGAGCACTCCAAGATTCGGAGAGCTGCCTCTTGCTTTAAGGGGAATGCTCGCACTTGGTGGTCCACTCTTCTCTTAAACAAGACTATGCCAGTTGAATGGATGAAATTTAAGAAGCTTTTTATTTCTTCTTGGTTGACGCAAGAGTATGAACAAGATATACGAGCTGCTTGGAACCATCTTCGGATGACCAAGAAAGATACAATCAATGCTTATTGTGAAAGATTCTGGAGCTCTTTTCTACCCACCTCTTCATTCAAGAAGATCTCGTTCAAAGAACAGATTGAGCGGTTCACCTTGGGTCTAGCTACAGAGATCCGAGATCACTGCTTGGAACAGAAGTCAGCTTCTATTCAGGAGTTGATGAGTCATGCGAAGCGGGGCTTTGCCATTCACTTTGGTAGTCTGACCTACCCCACAGATGAGGCCATGACACAACGAGCCGAACAGACTTCTTGGAATGAAAGTAGAAAGAAAAAGAGCAACCCAGAGAAAAAGGATGCACGACCCAAGCTTACTCCTCAGGAGCGAGCTCGATTCATCAAGGAGGGGAAGTGCTTTGGATGCGGGGAACATGGACATATCTCCGTGAAGTGCCCTAAAATGGCACAGAAAGAACAAAATGATAAGGACGACGACAGGCCTGAGAGTTCGAGAGCAGCTGAGTAACGTGGACGAAAAGGCAGATAAAAAGTAGACTGGTACCACATGGCGTGGGACCTGAACCGAATTAAATGAATGAAAGTACAAACTTTGCCGCTTTATGGGCAAAGTGAAGGATCAGGAAGCTCTTTTGAAGGAGCCAAGGCCAACTTGTTTTCACTTGGAATTGGCGGCTCGATTTGGAATTACACCCCACAGACTAACGCCACGGGCGGAGGTAGTTCGACTGGCACCCGGATGGGATGTTTCCATTACACCGAGCATTGGCAAACTTCGTTTGCAATGACAGGGGTGTTCAGGGCATGCGAGTGACGTTCTACTCGGAATCCCTTTGTACCACCAGAACTGCGCCGTGGTTGACTACCGGGCCGAGAAAGCGACTTTGATGAATGAAGGGCTCAGAGATTGTACTTGATGAACTTCACTTTACTCATTCTTTTGGGAGAGAATTGAACGATGGAAAAAGGTTGAATATGTTTTGACCCGACGCCAAGATTTTTCTCCACACTCATGCCGATTGCTTTTTAGAGGGCTTGAAGATCAGACCATTGACCTGATACCTACAAGCACGTCACCGAACCGGCCACCTTATCGTGTGAGCCAAGTACAGACTAAAAAGATTATGAACCAAGTGAAAGACCTCTTGGAAAAGGGTCTTGTCCAGCCTAGTACTTCACCGTACTGCTCTCCACTGTTGTTGGATTTGAAGAAAGACGGATCTTGGAGAATGTGCATCGATTATAGAGCTCTCAACAAAATCACCATCAAGAACAGATTTCCGATTCCTAAGATCGATGATATACTCGACAGGTTATACGAATCCTCGTGCTTTAGCAGGATTAATCTGAAGAGTGGATATCATCAGATCCGAATCGCACCGGAAGACGTCTACAAGACACCTTTTCGGACGACTTTTGGGTTATTTGAGTTTTTGGTGATGCCTTTTGGTTTAACCAATGCTCCTGCGACATTTAACCGGATGATGGACAGGATTTTTCGACAGCACAGGCTATTTGTTGGCACTTTCTTTGATGATATCATTGTTTTCTCCAAGAATGAGGCAAAACACAGAGATCATTTGCTTTGGAGATACACTTTTTGGGACACTTTGTCTCAGCAGCAAGAGTGCAAGTGGATTCCGCCAAGATAGAGACTATAAGTGATTGGCCCGATTGGAAGAATGTCCATGAAGTTGGAAGCTTCTTGGGACTATGTTCGTACTACAGGTGGTTCATACGAAATTTTGCAGAGGTTGCTTCCCCTTTGCATATCTCGACACAGAAAGGAGTCCCTTTCTCGTGGGGATCCACAGAAGTGACTGCCTTTCAGACATTGAAAGAGAAATTGACTAGGGGACCAGTTTTGACTTTGCCGGACTTGCAGAAGTCATTTGAAGTATATTGTGATGCTTGTGGTCGTAGTTTGGGTGCAGTCTTGATGCAAGAAGGCCATGTCATTGCTTACGAGAGCCGATTGTTCTCAAGGCCGGAGATGACAACACAGATATATAAGAAAGAGCTTTTGGTTGTTATCCATGCTCTTACTCAGTGGCGGCATTACCTACTCGGAGCGGATCTTACTGTCTTTACAGACCATCAGAGTTTGCACTACTTCTTGTCACAGAAGCAGCTTTCGGAAAAGCAGATGCGATGGGCAAACATCTTGTCACAGTTTCACTTCCAGATTGTCCATGTTCAGGGACAGAAGAATGTGGTGGCACATGCTTCGTCTCGGAAGCCATTGGTTCTGGCTATTTCCGCGATACATCATAGGAGCTTCGAGGATATGGTCGATCAGTATGCCACAGATACAGATTTTGCAGATATTTTCACACGAATACGGGATGGGGAGACAGTAGCTGGATACTCCCTTCGAGAAGGCTACTTGATGAAAAAGACTATGTTGTGCGTTACACAACCGTTGAGGGAAAAGGTTATAATTGAATGCCACTGTCCACCTTTTACAGGTCACCGCGGCATTGCTACCACCATGAAGGGGGTAGAGAGATACTTCTTTTGGCCGAGACTCAAAAAGGATGTGGAAGAGTTTGTGCGCAGTTGCTTAGTATGCCAGAAGGTCAAGTTTGACAGGCATAAGGCACAGGGATTGTTATAGCCTTTACCCATACCCACCCGCCCCTGGGAAAGTATTGCAATGGATTTCATTTTTGATCTCCCGAGAACACAGAATGATCACGATGATTTTCCGATTAAATGGCACGTCTGAGACGATTGTCTCAGACAGAGACCCAAGATTTATGAGTTTTTTTTGGAAGGCAATTTGGGAGAACATTGGCACTCGGTTGCAATTTTCGTCATCGTTCCACTTGCAGACTGACGGGCAATCTAAGATTGCCAATTCAGTGATTTTAGTTTTATTGAAGTCTTGGATCTCGGATCAGAAGACTCAATGGAAAAAGAACTTACCTTTGGTGGAATTTGCCTACAATAACACTATACACTCTTCGACGGGGAAGACGCCATGTGAGATTGTTGAAAGTGCTGCGAAGGTTCCCTCCTTCCTGAGCACGAAAGATTAGATATTTGAAGGGGATGAATATTCGCGAGATTTGGATACGGCTTTTGCCAAGGTTCGCGAGACTTTGCAGGAGTCTCAAGAACGACAGAAAAAGGCAACGGATCGCCATCGTCGCGACTTGAAATTTGAAGGAGGATGATTGGGTGCTCTTACGTTTTGAGAAGGCACGCCTACGAAAGAAAAAGGGTTTTTTTTCAAAGCTTAGTATGCGATACTATGGACCTTTCCAGATCACTGAAAACATAATGATGTCTCCTTCTGATTGAAACTGCCAGATACTTGGAGGATTCACAATGCATTGCATGTGAGTCTCTTGAAACCTGTTAAGGGTGATGTGCCTGATGATGGGGAGCCTAATGAGCAACCCGTAGTGGAAGAAAACGAGGAGATCCTTGTTCCTGAACAAATTTTGGCACATAACGATACGAATAAAGGTAAATTCTGAAGGCGGTTCTTGGTTAAGTTCAAGAACTTTCCTGCATTTGATGCGAAGTGGATGGAGGAGGAGGACCTAGCAGATACTCCTCAGATTGTGAAACTTTACCTCGATGTTCTGGTTTAGCATAGTCTACTCCAAACGGAACCCAGAATTCAGCTTGTCTGGAGATCTGGTGCAGTGGGATGCACAAGAGGAGAGTCACTCCGCTCCTTTGTCAACAGATGCCTCGATTTTGATACTAAAGTCACTGATGTCTCTTTGAGTTTCAGAGATACTGATAGCTGACAGTATTCTGCTGGATGACTTTATGAAATGGAATTCCTGATAATGATACTGATTTGTTCTTGACTTCTTTTGAGTGCAGGAATTGATAGCCGAAATGACTGCAGCATTTTGGTCTGATTGATCTCGAATAGATATGGTTGCAATAGGGGTTAGTCAATCGGACATCGATGAGGTCCCGATTGGACCTAGATGTGATTGCTAGCTACATTGCCGATAAATCATGGTCTAAGATCCGAATGAACATTGAATGTCATGTGATTTCCTGTGATGTCTGGTGATGTCCTGTGATGTCGTGTGATGTGACTGTCGATTTTTTACATGTGCTAGATGTGTGTTCCTAGTACGTAGGTACTAAGAGTCAGTGTCTGCTAAGACGGTTTATGGCTTTTGTCGGTTTTGCAGGCGTAATCGCGGTCGATTACAATGCTTTCAAGAGGGGGGTATGTCACAAAGTGATGACATGGCGGACAGCAGAAACCCTAATTATTGGCAGAAACCCTAAAATTCCTGCAAACCCTAATTTCTGCCCAAAACCCTAATTTCCGGAAATCGCGGAGGCTGAAAAATAAATGATGAGCGACGCAAATTTTGCTTTTTCTCTACGCAATGAGAAAGAGAGAGAGAGAGAATGCTTTTGCTTTCCAATTTTGACTCTCTGTGAGAGAGAGAGAGCAATTGTTTTTGCTTTCAAGCTTTTGGGGCTCTGCTTTTGGCATCCCTTGTAAACATTTAAATAAGTGGCTTGGGCCTTCACTTCTCAGAGCATCTGGACGCAGAGTCTGAGAGTGAAACCCTAACCGCTCTCTTGTACTTTGAAGATTGATTAATACAAAAAGAAATACCGAAAGGGGCGCCGGTCTTTGGGGCCAATATCTCTAGGCACGGAACTCCGCCGGGCCAGTGCAAATCTATTGTGATCTGTGAATTGTTGAAGTGGTTATTTGGTGCTGTCGCGATTGATTCTTGACTTGGAGTGTCCAAGTCTGTTACAGCCCAAAAGAGGGACATCAAAAGAGGGTTTCTTTGATTGGCTTTGGGAAGTGTGTCAGCCGCCTGCAAAGGCAACGAAAGGTTATTGAACGACATTTTTGGAGCGGCTTAAGGAAATTTTGGAGCGTTTCGGCGTGCGAGAAGGAAACAGCTATTCATTTCCAGGTCTTGTACCTCACGATGGGCCCCCCTTGCTCAACAACCAACGACTCAAAGAACCAACACCAATACACGGCTATGGAAAGCGGATCAACCAGTTCTCAATTAGGAGCCTATGCACGGCTGAAGTTCTCAAGGAAGGTGTCGATTTGTTTGGCTCGAGATTGTGAAGCCAAAAGCAAATCCACGAGTTCGCTAGAGGACAAAAGCAAAGGCAAGCTTAACAGACACGGCAGTACTAGTCCTCAGTTAGCTGCCTCAGTACCCACAACATCCGACAACCGTTGCTATAAATGTGACACGACGCTTTGCTTCGCTCGAGAGTTTGGAGCCAAAGACAGAAGCAAGAACTCACAAAAGGACAAAGGCAAAGGCAAGCTGGACAAAGATAACGGTGATAAAGAATTGACAAAAGAGATCACCATGGCACACGTGGTGGTGACCATAGTGGCCAAGATGCCAGATTTCTAGTCAGCAGGCCGTTGCCGCCACTAGCTTCAGCCAGAGAGATGCTTGTGAGTAGCAGAGAGGGGCAAGTAGTGCTCCCTATAAATAATTTGGAGGTTCAAGTTACCGGTGTTTGAACCCGTGGGTCAGAGTTCAAGGCACATGCATCTAGCTTGGTGAATGCATAACCGAGGTGTATCCAAAGGAGTGTACACGTGCTGGGGTGTCCATGGTAGCTTCTTCATCGACTTGGTCTCACTATTTATGTCCACTATGAGCTGCAGAGAGGGTGTTAAAGTTATGGCATCTCAAGTGAACTGCCCAATGTGATCCTATTATTTATTTTGGCTTTTCGGTATTTATTTTACTTATTTGTCAAAGTCTCGGTAGGGCACTTAGGTTGGTATATATGCAACCCATTGCCTCCATTGTATAAGCATAAATTATTCATTGCCAAGGTTGGTTGGTTCAGGAGTCTCTCTCTCTCTCTCTCTCTCTCTCTCTCTCTCGTGCTTACTCTCCTTGGTCTCTACGCTTCCACATCGTCAACTTTGACAATGCAAAACCCTCCGAAAGGTTTCCACAATCTTAACACTCTTAGCAAAGACTAACATTTTTCTCGTGTTATCATGGATTGACTAAGAGAGCCCTTTCACTTTGACATTACTTAGGGTTAGGGTATTTGGGTCTAAATCCTAGCAAGGTGATCCACGCAAAAGTCCAAGTCAAAGCAAGAATCCTCCTAGACATGTAGTGACTTAACCTTCATAAGGTCAAAAATCTCTAATCTTACGGAATATAAGATAGGCTAAAATATTTACGCAAAACACAAAAAACAACATACACAAGAAAAAATATGAAGAAGAAAAACTAAATCATCTTATTTGTTTCTAAACAAAAAAAACAGACAAAACAAATTAATATATACTTGCAAAATAAATGAGAGAAGCTTACTCGATCATTCTTTGAAACCATACTTCACGACAAGGATAACGCACCACAAAAACTTACTCCTACATTCAGACTTGATACAACAACACAAATGACAGACAAAAGAACAAATTATTAAGTCTTAGCATAAGCTAAAGATAAAAATGAGAACCTACTCCATTCTAACATAGAGTGTAACAGGCTTGCTCACCCAAGCGAGAAATCAATAGCAGCACACAAACAGAAACTTCAACAAATGAACTTGAAAAGAGAGAGAGAGAGAGAGTCGACACAAAGTGGTGGAGTTCCACTTCCAGATGCATTGGCCCCAAAAATTGGCACCCCTTTCGATATTTCTTTCTTCATTGATGATTTGCAAAGTAGCAACAATCTACACGTTGTAGAGTGCGAAAGAGGGCCCCCAAGGCTCATATTTAATGTCACAAAATGATGACGTGGCTGCCCAGTGCACGCTCACAGACACCCTTCCTTGGCCAAATGCTGGCGTGGCAGATTCAGAGGAACGATGATGTGGCTGCAGGGTACGGACAAGCCCGCAAACTACAGAAAGCTTGACACGTAGCAAGTTGTACGAATTCCGCCATTTACGGCGCTCCTTTTCCCTGAGTGGATCTAGATGCGATTACTAACTACATTGCCGATAAATCATGGTCTAAAGATCCGAATGAATGTTGAATGCCATGTGATGTCCTGTGATGTCTAGTGATGTCCTGTGATGTTGTGTGATGTGACTGTCGATTGGTACATGTGCTAGATGTGTGTTCCTAGTGCGTCGGTACTAACAGTCAGTGTCCGCTAAGAAAATTTATTGCCCTTATCTGTTTTGCAGGCGTAATCGATGGCGATTACAATGCTTTCAAGAGGGGTATGTCGCAAAATGATGACGTGGCTGCCCAGTGCACGCTCACACACCCTCCCTTGGCCAAATGTTGGCGTGGCAGATTCGGCGGAACGATGACCTGGCGGTAGGGTACGAACAGGCCCGCAAACTGCGGAAAACCTGACACGTGGCAGGATGTACGGATTCCGCCATTTACAACGCTACTTTTTGGGCACTTTAGCGTGGGAAAATCTCTCCTTTATTCTACGCAAGCAGTTGAGAGAGAGAGAGAGAGAGAGAGAGAGAGAGAGAGAGAGAGAGAGAGAGAGCAAGTTGCTTTATTTTCCACTAAGCCCTATGAGAGGGAAAATTAAAGTTGCTTTATTTATTTTGATTTTCAGCTTTTGAAGCTTTTGGGGGCTATCCCTTTGTAACCTTTAAATACGTGGGTTGGCCTCTCACAACTCAGAGCATCTGGACGTAGAGTCTGAGTGTGAGCGCCTGCCCGCACTCTTGTACTTCGAACACAGATTAATACAAAAAGAAATACCGAAAGGGGCGCTAGTCTTTGGGGCCAATATCTCTAGGCACAGAACTCCGGGCCAGTGTCAAATCAATTGTGAACTGTGAACTGTGAACTATTTGAAGTGATTATTTGCGGTATCATGGTAATTCTCGACTTGGTTACATTTAAAGGCCCAAGGCCAAAAAGAATCAGATATGAGAAATTGGTACCAAAAAAAGTTGTTTCCTAAAGATGTAGAATTTCGTAAAATCCACTGCAAATTTCAGATGTCCATACGCACGTCATCATATTTTAAGGTTTCAAACTGGTCCCACTTTGTTTTGGCCACTTTCAGGCACTTTAAATGGGTCCTCTTCCATGTCATCACATTTGTGGCATACCCCCTTGAAACAAGAGTAATCGCCCTTGATTACCCTTGCAAAATAGACAAAGGACAAAAACTAGCTCACTAGACACTGACTCTATGCTCCCATGCACTAGACTGCACACATCTAGCACTTACACAAAGACGTCAATCACTAACCAATCACATCATTATCTTGTGGAGATCTCAGATATGAATTATGATCATTGTAACTTATTTAGCAATCACATCTAGACCGCGTTGATCTGTTCACAGGTGTCTTGATCTACTAAATCTCATCCCACAAGAACCTCCCTCTGTAGACTGACTCAACTCTCAGCACTCATCATACCAACTATTATGGGGCATGGGCATCTTCCCAGAACGAGGTCTCTCTAAAGGGTGGCTATGTGGGAAGGCTTGTGCTGCTGCATCATGTAGTCTGTCACAAACTGGTGACGTGGCTGGCCCCCGAACACACAGCCCCTGAAATGCGCTGATAGGCTGCCATGGCAATAGGCCAGCGGAAAAAAAGTGGTGATATGGCTGACCCCCGGACACACAGCCCCTGAAATGCACCGACAGGCTGACGTGGCAACAGGCCAGAAAACGCCTTGACATGCTGACATGGCAGGCCATACGGATCACCACAATTTCCACTCACATGCTGACGAGGCAGTGTACGGATCTCCGCAAATTACATTGCCTCATTTTTGGCAGCTTTTGGGCATAATGCTTTTAAGTTGAAGCTTTTGAGTTTGAGATTTTGGGGCTCTGCTTTTGGGCATCCCTTGTAAGAATAAATGTATGTTGGGCCCTCATTACTCAAAGCATCTAGATGCAGAGTTTGAGTGTGAGTTCTCGCAGACTCCCTTGTACTTTGCACACAAATTAATATAAAAAGAAATACCGAAAGGGGCGTCAATCTTTGGGGCCAATACCTCTTGGCAAGGAACTACATCGGGCCGTGTTGTCTTTTGTGAACTGTTTTAAAGTGAATCTCTGCAGTGTCAGGGTAGAATCTTGACTTGGGGTGTCCAAGTTTGTTATAGTGGTATCAGAGCGCGGCCAATTTCTCTTCTACGGGAAACTTGATCCTTTTCTCGCGACACTTATGGATATCAACAAGAATCAGTCGACTTCTTTTGCATCTGCTAATGCGGGAGGAGATCACGAAGAAGATTTTGATGATTTAACATAGGAAGAGTACGGGCCACCTCGGCTTACTCAATACGAACTTCAAGAGATGGAACGTCGACAGCAGGTCGAGGAGTGCACAAAGCAGATGATTAAATTTGCGAAGGATCCTCAGTTTGGAAAATTTTTGTCTCAAGAATCCATCGCAGAAGTGCACACCCAGTGGCAGAAAGCCACATAACCACCCATCAAACCGGCAATCAAGAAACCTCCTTCTCCGAGGATGTTTACAGAGCAAAAATTACGAGAGGTGGTTCAGACACAGATCAGTCAGCTTTTGGACGCGAACAATAAATCCAAAAAGCAAGTAAAAAAGCACAAGAAGTGGAATGATTACCCTGGTTATTTGGGCCGTCAATCTTCTTTTGCATCTGTAAGAAAGTAGAAGAAGCGTGTACGATTTGAAGGACTACCCAGTTCTTCTTCTTCTTCTTCTTCTTCTTCCGCCGACAATTCTTCTAGCTCTTCTGACTCGAGCGAGGAGGACAGAATAGGCAAAAAGCGAAGCAAAAAGCAAAGCTTCGCTAAGGGTAAGAAAAAGGCAAAGAAACCCAGATTTCGCCCAGTTTCTTACAGCTCTACAAAGGAGTCATTCTCTAACAGTTCGGACTCCGATGACCATATGTTTTATGCAAAGAAGAAGCATTTTTACACAGCCAACCAATATGACTTCCTTGATGACAAAAGCATGAAAGTAAAAAGACTTCAAAGAAGGTGGACACTTGATTAAATTTGAATCCTTTTCTGGGTTCCGAGATGCTCCGAGGGCTTTTGCCTTCATTCAGCAGTTTGACATAGCCTTCTCTGGAGGAGAGCTACATCTGTCTTCAAAGGAAATGCTCGAACATGGTGGTCCACTCTTCTTTTGAGAAAGGAAGCTCCAGTTAAGTGGTTGAAATTCAAAAGGCTCTTTATTTCTTCTTGGCTGACTCGCGAGTACGAACGAGATATACGAACCGCTTGTTATCATCTTCATATCAAGGGAGATTCTTTGGACGCTTATTGCGAGAGATTTTTGAACTCTTTTCTACCAACCTCTTCATTTAAGAAGGTCACTTTTAAGGAACAGATTGAGCGGTTTTGCTGCGGACTCCCTACAAAGATCCGAAACTACTGCCTGGAACAAAAGTCAAATTCTATTCAAGAATTGATGAGTCATGCGAAACGGGGTTTCGCGATACATTCGGGAAATTTAACTTACCCCACTGATGAGATCTTGACTCAAAGAACCCAACAGACCTCTAACAATGAAAGTAGAAAGAGAAAGAGTTCCCAAGAAAAGAAAGATACGGATACACGACCCCGGCTCACTCTTCGAGAGAGGGCTAATTACATCAAAGAAGGGAAGTGTCACGAGTCTGCGGCAACTAACTTTACTTGTTGATTTCTTTTTGGGGGAATTTTATTTGACTTGTTTTAAAGCACCCCTATGGAAATGCCAATGCCCGAGTTGCATGGTGTGAGGCGGACAGTGAGAGTCTAGGCCGGACGGCCAGTGAGCACTAAAGTTGGACAAATGGACTAAGGTTAGCCACGGTGGGGCTACAAGTGTAAATCACCTGATAGCTGGCCGACATTGCATTTTTCGATGTGGTTCCAGTGGTGATTGATGGTCAGACAACCGTGTGAGTACCATGGAAGCATCTCCTAAAATTTAGGAAACTGTTATTTTTGGACTAGAGAAAGTGTTCGCGTCATTAGCTCTGGAATGTCAAGGGGAACATTTTATTACTCTGCCGCGAAGTCAACTGGGCAACCGGTCGGGAGATTTTTAAGCGGCAAACCCAAACGGAAAAATGTGTGTAACGGTGCCAAGTGGCACATTTCTGTGCACTTTCCTCATGCAAGAGAAGGTAGCGCTGAATTTATAGGTGGGAGGCTCATTTTTGAACTCTCTGTCACAGGTTAAGAGCTATGGAGTGCTTCCTTTCCCTCTTATGTACAGTGTGGTGCCAGGAGTGATGCCCTGCACGCTACGCATTGCTCTCTCTCCCCCCTACGAGTAGTTATGTTATGCCCCTCAAGAGGGCTTCTCATTTGACCAATGTACAGTTTTTTGGGTTCATGCACGATTGCCAAGGCAAGAGCCTCTTGCACAGGTACTGGATTAGCTAGTGGCTAATCCCCCGTAGGTACACGTGAATTCGGAGAGGTTTCACGTGAGAAATCTCATCCGATTCAAAAGGAAAGTAGCCCTATAGGTGCGGGAGCTCGAGGACTTGCTACAGATGCGACCGGCGGGGACGCGAGGGGACCGCTGTAGAGACATTACATTTTTCGATGTGGTTCCAGTGGTGATTGATGGTCAGACGACCCGTGTGAGTGCCATGGAAGCATCTTAGGGAACTGCTATTTTTGGACCAGAAAAAGTGCTCGCGTCATTAGCTCTGGAATGTCGGCCAACTATCAGGTGATTTACACTCGTAGCCCCATCGTGGCTAACCTTAGTCCATTTGTCCAACTTGAGTGCTCACTGGCCGTCCGTCCTAGACTCTCACTGTCCGCCTCACACCATGAAACTCGGGCATTGGCATTTCCAGAGGGGTGCTTTAAAACAAGTCAAATAAAATTCCCCCAAAAAGAAATCAACAAGTAAAGTTAGTTGCCACAGACTCGTGACAGGAAGTGTTTTGGATGCAGGGAACATGGGCACATCTCCGCAAAATGCCCCAAAAGGACACAACAAGAACAACATGAAGACGGGCCAGAGAGTTCGAGAGCAGCAGAGAAACGTGGCAGAAAAGGCGAGATAAAAGCAGGATTGGTTCCAGATTGCATGGGTGTACTGACCCAAGCCTGGTTGATGAAAGTACAGAACTTTGCCAAGCTTGGGGCAAAGTGAAAGATCAAGAAGCCTTGATTTTCTTCGATGGAGGAGCCAATACCAACTTCATTTCACCCGAATTGGCGGCGCGGCTCGAGAATGCACCCAATCGGATGGGACCACCAGCAGAGGCAGTTCTAGCAGCACCTGGACGGGACATAGCCATTACACCTATCATTGGTAAACTTCGATTGCATTGTCAGGGGTATTTGGGGCACGAGGACTTTTACATAATGCCCTTGGAAGGTTGTAACTCCTAGGAGTCCCTTGGTACCATAAGAACAACGCCGTGGTCGATTATCTGGCAAAGAAAGCAACATTGACGAATGAAAAGGGCCGAAAAAGTGTACTTTATGTAAAATTGAAGGGCGATTCCGTCCCTATTGTATTGGCTTCGGCCATTTCCAAATTAATAAAATCCAGTCTCTTTGTTACTCGATCTACTTGAAAGAGTTAAATGATGAACACAGAACGAACATGTCTGAACTTGATAGAGAACGCCAAGATTTTCTCCACACTCATGCCGATTGCTTCTCTGAGGGCCTGCCAGGCGAGTTGCCCCCATCTCGACCCGAGGATCATACCATTGATCTAATACCTAGAAGCACCCACCGAACCGGCCACCTTACCGTGTTAGCCGAGCCGAGAATGAAGAGATTATGAACCAAGTGAAAGACCTTCTAGAAAAGGGTCTTATCCAGCCGAGTACTTCACCCTACTGCTCTCCGATGTTGTTGGTTTTAAAGAAAGACGGATCTTGGAGAATGTGCATTGATTACAGAGCTCTCAATAAAATCACCATCAAGAACACACTTCCGATTCCAAGGATCGATGATATTCTTGACCGACTACAAGGATCCTCTTGTTTCAACAGGATTGATTTGACAAGCGGATATCATCAGATTCGAGATGCGATGGGAGATGTCTACAAGACATCCTTTCGAACGAGTTTTGGTTTATATGAATTTTTGGTGATGCCTTTTGGCCTTACCAATGCTCCAACGACTTTCAACTGAACGATGGATAGGATTTTCAGGGAGTATAGATCATTTGTCGGCACTTTCTTTGATGACATTATAGTCTTCTCCAAGGATAAGCAGAACATAGACACCATTTGCTACAGGTCTTTCAGGCATTGCGAGATCACAAGTTAGATATCAATGCCAAAACGAGTGAATTTTTCTTGCCGGAGATACACTTTTTGGGACACGTTGTCTCAGCATCAGGAGTACAGATGGAACCGGCCGTGATTGGCCCGATTTGAAGAATGTTCATGAAGTTAGAAGCTTCTTCGGCTTGTGTTCTTACTACCGGTAGTTCATTCGAAAGTTTGCAGAGGTAGCTTCCCCTTTGCCCATATTGACACAGAAAGCAGTCCCTTTCTCGTGGGGACCCACAGAGGTGACTACCTTTCAGACACTAAAAGAGAAATTGACTACTAGACCAGTATTGACTTTGCCGGATTTGCAAAAGCCATTTGAAGTATATTGTGATGCTTGTGGTCGTAGTCTAGGAGCGGTCTTAATGCAAGAAAGCCATGTCATTGCCTATGAGAGCCGATTGTTTTCAAGGTCGGAATTGACAACACAAATTTATGAGAAAGAGCTTTTGGCGGTTATCCATGCTCTTACTCAGTGGCGACATTACCTACTCGGAGTCGATTTTACGGTCTTCACTGATCATCAGAGTTTACACTACTTCTTGTCACGAAAACAACTTTCGACCCGAAGACTTCATTTTTTATCTCCCGAAGACACTGAGTGGGCATGATGGCATTTGGACTGTCATCGACAGATTTAGCAAGCAAGCTCACTTCATTCCAGTGAAGAAAACTGTCAAGCCGGATCATTTAGCGAGACTGTTCATTGCTCAAATTTTCAGATTACATGGCATGCCTGAGACAATAGTCTCTGACAGAGATCCCCGATTCACGAGTCTGTTTTGGAAGGCTATTTGGGAGAACATTGGCACACGGTTGCAGTTCTCGTCATCATTCCACCCGTAGACAGATGGGCAATCCGAGATTGCAAATTAAGTTGTATTGGATTTATTGAAGTCTTACATTTTTTATCAGAAGACTCAATGGGAAAAAAATTTGCCCTTGGTGGAATTTGCCTATAATAACACGATCCACTCTTCGACGAGGAAGACGCCATTTGGGATCATTGAAGGTGCTCCAAAGATTCCACCCTTCCTTAACAAAAAAGATAAGATTTTTGAAGCCGACCAGCACACGAGGGACTTGGACACTGCATTTGCCAAGGTCCGGGAGGCTTTACCGAAATCTCACGAACGACACAAGAAGGCAGCAGATCGACACCATCGCAATTTGAAATTAAAGGAAGACGATTGGATGCTCTTACGTTTTGAGAAGGCACGCCTAAGAAAGAAAAAGGGAAAGGAGCAACTTTTTCCAAAGCTTAGCATGAGGTACTATGGCCCTTTCCAGATAAAAGAAAAGATAAATGATGTCTCCTTTAGACTGAAGTTGGCTGATACTTAGAAGATTCACAATGCTTTTCATGTGAGTCTGTTGAAGCCTTTTAAAGGCAATGTGCTCGGTGATGGGGAGCCAGATGAGCAACCCAAAGTGGAGGAAAGCGAGGAGATACTCATTCAAGAACAGATATTGGCACACAAGGACAGAAAGATAAAAGGTAAAGTGATTAGGCGGTTCTTGGTTAAGTTCAAGAACTATCCTGCATTGGATGCAAAGTGGATGGAGGAGGAGGACATAGCCGATACTCCTAAGATTTTGGAACTTTACCTTGAAGCATTCAGTTTAGCATAGTCTACTCCCATAGAACCCTGATTTCAGCATGGGTGAATCTACTGCAGCGGGTTTGCACAAGAGGGGAGTCACTTCGCTCCTTTGTCAACGGATTACCCCCATTTTGAATAGAGTCCCCTAATTTCTAGAAACCCTAACCCTAACTGCTGGCTGAAACCCTAAAGTGGCTGGAAACCCTAAAATCAGGCGCCAAATGCCACGTGGCAGCACTGTACAGATTTCTGAAAATCACGGAAATGCTTTTTCCCCTTTCTAGCAACACAAATTGGCAGCTTTTTGCTACTCAAGGGAAAGTGGAGAGAGGGAGAGAAAGAATTTGCTTTATTTTCCTTGCTCTCTTGAGAGAGAGAGAGAGATTTTTTTTGAACCAGAAGCTTTCTGGAGCTCTGCTTTTGGGCATCCCTTGTAATCTTTATATACGCGGTGAGGGCCTCACTTCTCAGAGCATCTGGACGCAGAGTCTGAGAGTGAAACTGAAACCGGCCTGTTCAATCCAAAAAGGGTGGTAGACTTTACTTCAAACCTTGATTTAGCTTTCACCCATTATTAGTCATCTATTATACCTGCGCTATAGTGACACAAGAGAGGGGAATGGGATACAGATGCTAGAATGCACCTGTATGAGAAGACCGACACCAGATTGGCCCCTAACTTAGGCGCCCCTTTCAGTATTTCTTTATTGTTCAAAAGAAGGAATAAACGTTGTGGATCCCTACAAGCTGCCCCGCACAAACTTGGCTGAATTTCAACTGTTCCGGCCCGATTTCGGCAGCATAACTGTACTAGGACCCTTCACAGTCAGTATTCCCACGCATTGAATGACTTTCCCGAGCAAGACCTGGCGAGAATCTGCAGCACGCTGAATTCTCTATTTTCAGCCCCGAAAATGTGCCAGATCACCTGTACAGCGGTCCCCTTGCGTCCCCGAACCTCCTGGGGGTATTAGGGTCCGTTTAGGGACAAAACCCTAAACCTGCAAAAATACACAGCAGGCTGTAATTCACTGTTTCGGGCTTCGTTTCGCGTGCCGGTCGCATCCTTAGCAAGTCCTCGAGCTCCCGCACCTGTAGGGCTACTTGCCCTTTGAATTGGACGAGATTTCGAGCGTGAAACCTCTCCGAATTCACCTGTACCTGCGGGGGATTAGCCCCTAGCTAATCCAGTACCTGTGCAAGAGGCTCTTGCCTCGGCAATCGCGCATGAACCCACACAACTATACATTGGTCAAATGAACAGCCCACTAGTGGGGCATAACATACTGCCAAAGGGGAGAGAGAGAGAGGGCAGTGCGTAGCGTGCAGGGCATCACTCTTGGCACCGCACTGTGCATAAGAGGGAAAGCAAGCACTCCATAGCTCTTAACCTGTGACAAATTCTGAAAATCAGCCTCCTCTCTCATTTTAGGCGCCCTCTCTCTGGCCAGGAGTAGCAGAATGCTCACAGAGTGCCACATGGCACACTTTCCGACTTTGGGCATTCCCGACTAAAAGTATCTCAACTGGTGCGTCAGTTGACTTTGTAGCAGAGCAAGAAAATGTTTCCTTTGTCATTCCGGAGGTAATGACGCCAACACATTTTCAGGTCCCAAAATAGAAGTTCCCTAAATTTTAGGAGATGCTGCCATTGTATCTTTCTAGGTCATCCGACCCTCTTTGTACACTGCGGCCACATCCAGAACTGAAATGTAGCCTCTGTAGCAAAGGATTCCACTTTGGCTAGTCAATGACCCCACTTGGCTAACCATAGTCCTTGTCCAACCTCAGTGCTCTCTTGCCCTCGGGCCTAGACTCCCTCTGGACAGTTCCACACTAGCTATGCAATGAAGGGCAGTTAGATTTCTCGAGGGGTGTTTCCAAAAAGTGAAAGTAAATAGATAATAAGAAAGAAATCAACAAAAAGGATAGATAGTAGTCACACGCTGGTAACAGAAACCCTAACCGCTCTTTGTACTTTGACAGTGATTTAATACATAAAGAAATACCGAAAGGGGCTCCAGTCTTTGGGGCCAATATCTCTAGGCACGGAACTCTGCTGGGCCAGTGCAAATATATTGTGATCTATGAATTGTTTAGAAGTGGTTATTTCGTGCTGTCGCGATTGATTCTTGACTTAGAGTGTCCAAGTCTATTACAGTGGTATCAGAGCACGGCCGATTTCTCTTCTACGGGAAATCCGATCCCCATTTTTTTTTCCGCAACACCTATGGCTTCACGCAAGGATCAGTCGACTCCCTCTGCATCTTGAGATGGGGGTAGGGATCACAACAAAGATTTCGGCAGAGAGTATGGCCCGCCCCGGCCTCCTCACGCGGAGCAAAGAGAGACGAAGCGTCGCCAATTGATCGGCGATGCAACAAAGACTATGCTCAGTTTTGAGAAGGATCCGAAATTGGAAAAATATATGAGCGAGACTTCTTTTCAGGAAGTGCATGAACAGTGGCAGAAAACCACTACACCACCCTTGAAACACGCTCTCAAGAAACCTTCTGATCACAAACAGTATTCAGAGAAGGAATTACAAGAGGTGGTTGATGCACGGATTGCTCAGCTTTTTGACGCACAAAATAAAGCCAAAAAGCACGGCAAAAAGCAGAAGAAAGGCACTGACTTCCCGTGTTATTTGGGTCGTCAGTCGACATTTGACAAAGCAAAGAAACAGAAGAAGCGTGTTCACTTTGAAGGAGTACCCACTTCTTCTTCTTCTTCTTCTTCTTCTGGCAGTTCTTCTAGCTCTTCACATTCGAGCGAAGAAGACAGAAAAGGTAAAAAGCGAAGCAACAAACAACGCTTCGGAAAGGGTAAGAAAAAGGCAAAGAAGGCTAAATCTCGCCCAGAGACTGACACTTCTACTGAGGACTCGTCTACAGACAACTCAGATTCCGATGACGGAAACTTTTATGCGAACAAGAAGAATTTTTACAAAGCCAACCAGTATGACTTTCTCGAAGATAAAAGCAAGAAAGTCCGAGAGTTTAAGGAAGGTGGCCAGTCGATCAAATTTGTTACTTTTTCAGGATACTCAGATGCTTCGAAGTCTTTGTCTTTTATATAGCAGTTTGACATTGCTTTCGCGGGAGGACGCTACTCAGAGCACTCCAAGATTTGGAGAGCTGCCTCTTCCTTTAAGGGGAATGCTCACACTTGGTGGTCCACCCTTCTTCTAAACAAGACTGTGCCAGTTAAATGGCTGTAATTTTAGAAGCTTTTTATTTCTTCTTGGTTGACGCAAGAGTATGAACGAGATATACGAGCTACTTGGAACCATCTTTGGATGACCAAGAAAGATACAATCAATGCTTACTGTGAGAGATTCTAGAGCTCTTTTCTACCCGCCTCTTCATTCAAGAAGATCTCGTTCAGAGAATAGATTGAGCGGTTTACCTTGGGTCTACCTACAGAGATCCGAAATCACTGCTTGGAACAGAAGTCAGCTTCTATTCAGGAGTTGATGAGTCATGCGAAGCGGGGCTTTGCCATTCACTCTGGCAGTCTGACCTACCCCACAGATGAGGCCATGACACAACGAGGGCCGAACAGACTTCTGGGAATGAAAATAGAAAGAAAAAGAGCAACCCAGAGGAAAAGGATGCACGACCCAAGCTTATTCCTCAGGAGCGAGCTCGATTCATCAAGGAGGGGAAGTGCTTTGGATGCGCGGAACATGGACATATCTCCGCAAAGTGCCCTACAAAGGCACAGAAAGAACAGAATGATAAGGACGACGATAGGCCTGAGAGTTCGAGAGCAGCTGAGTAACATGGACGAAAAGGCAAGATGAAAACAAGACTGGTTCCAGATTGTGTGGGTACCGATCCCGACACCATGGACGAGAGTACAGAACTTTTCCGAGCTTGGGGCAAAGTGAAAGATCAAGAGGCTCTGATCTTCTTTGATGGAGGAGCCAAGGCCGACTTCATTTCACCGGAATTGACGGGGCGCCTTCGATCACTCCCGATCGGATGGCACCACTTGCGGAGGCAACACCTGGCAGGGACGTAGCCATTACACCTGTCATTGGCAAACTTCAGTTGCATTGTCACGGGTATTTGGGGCATGAGGACTTCTTCATAATGCCTTTGGAGGGTTGTGATGTTCTCTTAGGGATTCCCTATTACCACAAGAACAATGCCGTGGTCGATTATCGGACGAGAAAAATGACTTTGACTATAGAGAAGGGCATATCCATTGTACTTGATATTAAACTGAAGGGCGAGTCTGTCCCTATTGTATAGACTTCAACCATTTCAAAATTAATGAAATCCAGTCTGTTTGTTTACTTGATCTTTATCAAAGAATTGAGCGATAAGGATAGGACAAATATGTCTAAACTTGATAAAGAAAGCCATGATTTTCTCCTCTCTCACGCCGATTGCTTCTCAGAGGCCCTACTAGGTGAGTTACCACCTGCTCGTCTTGAAGATCATACCATTGATCTTATACCTGGAAGCACACCACCGAACCGGCCACCTTACCGTGTCAGGCCGAGCACAGAATGAAGAGATTATGAACCAAGTGAAACACCTCTTGGAAAAGGGTCTTGTCCAGCCTAGTACTTCACCGTATTGCTCTCCAGTGTTGTTGGTTTTGAAGAAAGACGGATCTTGGAGAATGTGCATCGATTATAGAGCTCTCAACAAAATCATCATCAAGAATAGATTTCCGATTCCTAGGATCGATGATATACTCGACAGGTTACAGGGATCCTCGTGCTTTAGCAGGATTGACCTGAAGAGTGGGTATCATCAGATCCGAATCGCGCCGGGAAACGTCTACAAGACAACCTTTCAGACTACTTTTGGGTTATTTGAGTTTTTGGTGATGCCTTTTGGCTTAACCAATGCTCCTGCGACATTTAACCGAATGATGGACAGGATTTTTCGAGAGTACAAGCTATTTGTTGGCACTTTCTTTGACGACATCATTGTTTTCTCCAAGAATGAGGCAGAACGCAGAGATCATCTGCTTCAGGTCTTTCAGGCATTACGAGATCACGAGTTAGTAATGAATGCAGAACAAATTTTTTCCTTCTAGAGATACACTTTTTGGGACACATTGTCTCAACAGTAAGAGTGCAAATGGATCCAGCCAAGATAGAGACTATACGTCATTGGCCCGATTTGAAGAATGTCCATGAAGTTAGAAGCTTCTTGGGAGTGTGTTCGTACTACAGGCGGTTCATACGAAAGTTTGCAGAGGTTGCTTCCCCTTTGCATATCTTGACACAGAAAGGAGTCCCTTTCTCGTGGGGATCCACAGAGGTGACTTCCTTTCAGACATTGAAAGAGAGATTGACTACGGGACCAGTTTTGACTTTGCCGGACTTGTAGAAGTCATTTGAAGTATATTGTGATGCTTGTAGTCGTAGTCTGGGTGCGGTCTTAATGCAAGAAGGCCATGTCATTGCTTACGAGAACCGATTTTTCTCAAGGCCGGAGATTAACAGCACAGATTTGTGAGAAAGAGCTTTTGGCAGTTATCTATGCTCTTTCTCAGTGGCGGCATTACCTACTCGGAGCGGATTTTATTGTCTTTACACGCCATCAAAGTTTGCGCTACTTCTTGTCACAAAAGAAGCTTTCGGAAAAGCAGATGCGGTGGGCGAACATCTTGTCACAGTTTCACTTCCAGATTGTCCACGTGCAGAGACAAAAGAATGTGGTGGCAAATGCTTTGTCTCGGAAGCTGTTGGTTCTGGCTATTTCCGCGATACATCATAGGAGCTTCGAGGATATAGTCGATCAGTATGCCACAGATACAGATTTTGCAGATATTTTCACACGGATACGGGATGGGGAGACAGTAGCTGGATACTCCATTCGGGAAGGCTACTTGATGAGAAAAACCATGTTGTGCATTACACAGCCGTTGAGGGAAAAGGTTATGACGGAATGCCACTTTCCACCTTTTACGGGTCACTGTGGCATTGCTACCACCATGAAAGGGGTATAGAGATACTTCTTTTGTCCGAGACTCAAAAAGGATGTGGAAGAGTTTGTGCGCATTTTCTTAGTATGCTAGAAGGTCAAGTTTGACAGGCATAAGGCACAGGGATTGTTACAGCCTTTACCCATACCCACCTGCCCCTGGGAAAGTATTGCAATGGATTTCATTTTTGATCTCCCGAGAACACAGAGTGGTCACGATGGTATCTGGACTGTTATTGACAGATTTAGCAAACAGGCTCATTTCATTCCAGTGAAAAAAAGAGTCAAGCCGGATCACTTAGCGAGACTGTTTGTGGCCCAGATCTTTAGATTACATGGCATGCCTGAGACGATTGTCTCCGACAGAGACCCCAGATTTACAAGTTTGTTTTGGAAGGCAATTTGGGAGAACATTGGCATGCGGTTGCAGTTCTCGTCATCGTTCCACCCGCAGACTGATGGGCAATCTGAGATGCAAATTCAGTGATTCTAGATTTATTGAAGTCTTATATCTTTGATCAGAAGACTCAATGGGAAAAGTACTTACCTTTGGTGGAATTTGCCTACAATAACCAGATACACTCTTCGACGGGAAAGGCGCCATTTGAGATTGTTGAAGGTGCTGCGAAGGTTCCACTCTTCCTGTTACTAAATTGGCTTTATCTGACAGAAAAATAATTCTAAATGAATTATTGGATTTATAAGTGAGAGGGTTTTCTCGCTTGGAACAACAGGAAAAATAATTCTAAATGAATTATTGGACTTTTAAGTGAGAGGGTTTTTCTCACTGGAGACATCCAAGTACAGAGTATTCTTGGTGCGTCATTCAAAGTAATGACGGGAGCAGTGTGAACGGGAATATCTGTAAGGCCACCAAGAACGGGTACTTCTGATGCGTCACATCGGATGGTTGACAGGGAGCATCGGGAAGAAGTATCCGACCATCCGGGAGCGGACATCTCTGATGCGTCATAGGATGGGTGACAGAGCATCGTGAAGGGGATTGTACCGTAAGTTCGGTAGGAAAGGACTAGGTGATGGGTATTCCTGATGCGTCACAAGGTGGGTGACGGGTGCATCGGAAAGGGGATATCCATAGTCGAGAGGAAATCCGAACTGAAAGAGGAATACGCGTAAAGACACAAGCACAAGAATAAAGATGGGTTCTGAGAAGCTTTTTTTTAAAAAAGCGGAATATTTTAACGAGTTTTTCGGGAAGAGCCGACGCTTTCCCGCAAGGAATCTATGTCTCCATTGCATTTGTGCATGTGCTTGCATCCAGGGACGCCTGGGAAGTGCTGTGAAAGCATTGTTTTTAACTTATAAGGTTTTATTGAGTTTTTGGGCAGATTCAAACTATTTTTAAAGTACGACGGCCGCCCATTTAATAAGTGGGCAGCCATCCGATAAATAAAGCAACAAAACCAAGCAGCGAATTCTCTCTCCCTATTTCGGGTAGAACAGAACAGAAAAAAAAACAAAAAAACAAAAAAACGGCCGCGATCTCTACGCGAGCAGCTATTCATGCCGTGGCCAAGGAGCTATAAAAGCACCACATGCCCTCACTGAAAGGAGGTTACCAACGCCAGCAAGAGAAGACTCTGCTGCTAGAAGACGCGAGAGATTGCAAGACTACGAAGCACGGAAGTCGCTTTTCCCGCGCAAGAGTGACAGTTATCTATTGTGGATTCGCCATACAAATTGTTGTCGCGTGTTTGCGTGTGTGTTTGCAAGTACTCCATCGCGAAGGAGAAGCGAGAAGGCTTCAGCCTACGCTTGGGAATTCCGGAAACGGAATTCGGAATTTGTCTGCGGAGTCTCAACTCCGAGTACAGACGGAAAAAGGATTGAGCTCGGATTTCCCTTACGGGAAGGAAGGACCATCGAGTCATAGATTTAGAACGGAGGGGTTTTCTCCGGTTCTTGTGCTTGTAAAAAGATTCTCCCTAATAAAGAATTCTCTTTAAGGGGGGGGACCAACCCATCTTCTGGTCCCCAGTACTGTGTCGATCTTCTCTCTCTCTCTCTCTCTCTCTCTCTCTCTCTCTATATATATATATATATATATATATATATATATATATATATATATATATATATATATATATATATATCCTTTGGATTCAATATTAAGAGATAAATTCTATTTATCTGAGTATATTTTATATTGTTATGCGCTCCCGTTTGTGACAGTGGTATCAGAGCATGGTCTCCTCTCTTTCTCTGTAAAGGAGGACGATTCTGGAAAGATACGGGAAGAAGCCATGGCAAGCCAAGAGAGAAGTAAGCAGGTGGAATCCTAAGCCCTGCAGGAAAAGCTCGCAGAGTTGGAAATATTTTTTTCTCTCTGCAAGAAGTCGACACAAGACTTGGGATTCTCTAAGAAGGCATCAAGAGCATGATGCTCAAGAACCTAGAGAATCGAAGGAGCGGAATGCTCGAGATCCTTCAGAATCCAGAAAATATCCATGAACATCAATCCATAACCATAGCCAAGAAATCCCATCATTCCGGGAATGATATGAAGAAGGTCTTTAGACCTCAGAACACTCCGGTCAAGTTTGATACTTTTGACGGATGGGAAGATGTCCCAAAAGCTAACGCTTTCATTCGACAATTTGAAGTTGCCTTTGCAAGTGGCAATTTCTGAAAAGCGTCGAAGGTGAGGCATGTGACCAAACACCTCAAGCGGGATTGCAAGTACTTGGTGGTATACCAAAGCTTTGCAAGGAACTTAAACAAGACTTGGATTCAATTCAAGGCTGAATTTTCAGACAAATTTTTTTCCTCTACGCTTTGAGGAAGGCATTCAAGAAGATTGGGATTGTTTTGCCCAATAGGAACACGAGCGAGTCAAAGCAAGTAGTGGTTGACTCTTGCCAAGGTAGCTCCATTCTTGATCCTCTCTGAGGAAGGAAAGATGAACAAATTCAACGAAGGACTTTTGCCCGAATTTTGTAAATGCATTTGCAAGATACTTTGCAGCAGACGGTGGAGTCAGCAATACAAAGCTGAAAGTGTACACCTTAGTGTACATAGAATCCAATCCCCATGGTGGGACGGGAAACATTGAACACAGAAAGTTTGGAGTAAGGGAATTAAATCTAACTCCTGAGTTCTTAAATAGAAGACTCTTGAACTTTAAGTGAGAGGGCAGGTTTTTAATCAAAGTTACATCTTTGAGGAAATCATAAAGTGTATTATGCTTGTTTGCTCTTTTGCACAAGGTATGGTTGTGTCTAACCAGGACAATCACTCTCGAGTGTTTATGAGAGTAAGGTTAAGTCAATGAACTACTTTGCTTAACCATCCGAAAGATCCATGATTGATTTGGTATCCGGTAGTTCTCCAACAAATTACCTGCTATTGCGGGTAGGAAATTATGAAGGAACCATTCTGAGTTTTCAAGCAAAGAAAAGCTTTCATGAAGCTTGAGTACTCTTTAATCCCACACCCCCTACCCGAGCAAGGAATACATGGTAGTGCTTTTCACACAAGTGAATGAACACTCTCTTTATGGGTAAATGAGCAAGAGACTTCTACGGCTCGTGCTCGAGGAATCCAAGGATTGAAATACTAGCTTATTTGATGAGCGGGTTTTGCTCTAAGATCGAGCCAAGGAATCGTCAGGTTGAGCGTCGTCGCTCTAAGGATCTTACGAATGGAAGAATGTTTCCTAGGTTCATCGAAACTCTAACATAGCTTAAGAATTATGTACACTTTTGAGTACATGGATAACACACGAAGATGCAGACCTATGCCAAGGAACTGGATGAGAGTTTGTTATACTCTCTTGAGCGCCTTTTTGTGTGCAAGGATATTCCGACACGAGAATCTCTATTTGAGATGTGTTCGGTAGAAGGAATTTGAGTTTCTCTACGGAGAAGAGGTTTTCTGATGGTTGTTGATCATTGAGTACACTATGTGCTTTTACCATTACAGTAGCAACTTTTGGTTGCGGTATATGTTTCTCCATGAGCAGGTCAAATAGCATTTACACGCTGCTGGAATAAATTCGAACTCTTATGTTCGTAAGAATATAATTCGCCAACCGTTTCAAAATGGTAAGAATTACATATGGGAGAACATCCCTAAGAATCAAAGAGGGTTCGCTCTATTGTGAACCGGGTTTGAATGTACGTTCAGAAAATGCTATGGCTAGAATCCTATCTGCCTGAGATTTTGCAAGGCGTCATTGATGCTCGCAAGGTGAATCATTTTTATGATTCTGTAAGGAAGAGACTCTAATGGGCGTCTGGAAAACACTGCTGCTGGAAAACACTGCAGGAGGAAAAGATTGGAAGGAAGTGCAGCCATGCACAAGGAATCTTCGGATTGGAACCGTCCGCCTACGTTGAGCGACGGCCCGGAACAGAACCTTCTTTAAGGTGATTGCAAACTTTGTTTGTGAAAGAAAGACAACGAGCTTAATGCTCTATGACTTGGGTATTCCCTATGTGGGAGGACACAAGAGGTTTAATACCCTTTGGACTAATAGCGCAAGATTATGCGCAAAGACAAATACCTAGATTGATTTCTAGGAAGATTATTCTTTTCGAATTTGAGAAGAGGGAATCAAGTTAACAATTGGCCTACCCAAAGCAAAGGCGCCGGAATAAGAACTTACTTTGGTAAGGTGGCACACTTTGTCTGCCACAGGAAGATTCACATGAGCTTAATGCTCTCGACATTTCCTATGTGGGAGGACAGAAGAAGTTTAATATCCTCAGGACTAATAGCGCAAGGCTATGCGCAAGGACATTGTGCTTGTAAAAAGATTCTCCCTAATAAAGAATTCTCTTTAAGGGGGGGGACCAGCCCATCTTCTGGTCCCCAGTACTGTGTCGATCTTCTCTCTCTCTCTCTCTCTCTCTCTCTCTCTCTCTCTCTCTCTCTCTCTCTCTCTCTCTATTTCTCTCTATATCCTTTGGCTTCAATATTAAGAGATACATTCTATTTATCTGAGTATATTTTATATTGTTATGCGCTCCTGTTTGTGACACTTCCTAAGCACGAAAGATAAGATTTTTGAAGCGGATGAATATACGCAAGATTTGGATACGGCTTTTGCCAAGGTTTGCGAGACTTTGCATAAGTATCAAGAACAACAGAAAAAGGCAACGGATCACCATCGTCGCGACTTGAAATTGAAGGAGGATGATTGGGTGCTCTTTACGTTTTGAGAAGGCACGCCTACGAAAGAGAAAAGCAAAGGAGAGGCTTTTTCCAAAGCTTAGTATGCGATACTATGGACCTTTCGAGATCACTGAAAACATAAATGATGTCTCCTTCCGATTGAAACTGCCAGATACTTGGAGGATTCACAATGCATTCCATGTGAGTCTCTTGAAACCTTTTAAGGGTGATGTGCCTGATGATAGGGAGCCTGATGAGCAACCCGAGGTAGGATAAAACGAGGAGATCCTTGTTCCTGAACAGATTTTGACACATAAGGATACGAAGACTAAAGATAAAGTCCGAAGGCGGTTCTTGGTTAAGTTCAAGAACTATCCTGCATTGGATGCGAAGTGGATGGGGGAGGAGGACCTAGCAGATACTCCTCAGATTGTGAAACTTTACCTCGATGCTTTTGATTTACCATAGTCTACTCCAAACAAAACCCAAAATTCAGCTTGGCCGGAGATCTGGTGCAGTGGGATGCACAAGAGGGGAGTCACTCCGCTCCTTTGTCAACAGATGCCTTGATTTAGATACTAGAGTCACTGATGTCTCTTTGAGCTTCAGGGATACTGAAAGCTGACAGTATTCTGCTGTAGGACTTTAATGAAATGGAATTCCTGATTATGATACTGATTTGTTCTTGACTTCTCTTAAGTGCAGGAACTAATAGACGAAATGACTGGAACATTTTGGTATGATTGATCTCGAATAGACATGGTTGCAATAGGGGTTAGTCAATCGGACATCGATGAGGTCTCGATTGGACCTAGATGCGATTGCTAGCTACATTGCCGATAAATCATAGTCTCAGATCCGAATGAATGTGGAATGTCATGTGATGTCCTCTGATGTAGGTGTATGTGACTGTCGATTTGGTACATGTGCGAAATGTGTGTTCCTAGTACGTAGGTACTAACAGTCAGTGTCTGCTAAGACGGTTTATGGCTTCTGTGGGTTTTGTAGGCGTAATCACGGTCGATTACAATGCTTTCAAGAGGGGGGTATGTCACAAAGTCATGACGTGGCTACCGACAACAGAAACCCTAATTTTTGCCAGAAACCCTGATTTCTTGCAAACCCTAATCTCTACCAAAAACCCTAATTTCTGGAAACCCTAACCCTAACTGCTGGCTGAAACCCTAAAGTGGCTGGAAACCCTAAAATCATTCGCCAAATGCCACGTGGCAATAGTGTACGGACTTCCGAAAATCACGGAGATGCTTTTTCCCCTTTCTAGCGACGCAAATTGGCAGCTTTTCGCTACGCAAGAGAAAGTGGAGAGGGAGAGAGAGAATTTGCTTTATTTTCCTTGCTCTATTGAGAGAGAGAGAGAGAGATTGCTTTTGAATTGGAAGCTTTTTGGGGCTCTACTTTTGGGCATCTCTTGTAATCTTTATATACGCAATGAGGGCCTCACTTCTCAGAGCATCTGGACGCAGAGTCTGAGAGTGAAACCCTAACCGCTCTTTGTACTTTGACAGTGATTTAATACATAAAGAAATACCGAAAGGGACGCCAATCTTTGGGGCCAATATCTCTAGGCACGGAACTCCGCCGGGCCAGTGCAAATCTATTGTGATCTGTGAATTGTTTTGAAGTGGTTATTTGGTGTTGTCGCGATTGATTCTTGAATTGGAGTGTCCAAGTCTGTTACAACATCCGTGAGGTCCTGACTTGATCTAGATGCAATTACTAAATACGTTGCCGATAAATCATGGTCTGAGATTTGGAATAAATTTGTATGTGATTTGTGATGTGATGTCCTGTGATGTCAAATGATGTCCTATGATGTCCGGTGATGTGACTGTCGATTTGTACAAGTGCTAGATGTGTTGTGTCTAGTGCGTCAGTACTAACAATCATTATCTACGAAGACAGTTTATGGCCTCTGTCTGTTTTGCAGGCGTAATCGAGGACGATTACAATTCTTTCAAGAGGGGGGTATGTCACAAACTGGTGACGTGGCTAGCCCCCACACACACACAACCCCTGAAATGCGTCGATGGGCTGATGTGGCAGCAAGCCAACGGAAAAAAAGCGTCGGAAAACGCGTTGACATGTTGATGTGGTAGGCCGTACGGATCGCCGCAATTTCCGCTCACATGTTGACGTGGTAGTGTACGGATCTCCGCAAATTACGCTGACTGATTTTAGCAGCTTTTGGGCATCCCTTGTAAGGATAAATATGTATGTTGGGCACTTCAATTTTACATGAGCTTTTGAGTTTGAAATTCCCTTAGGGCGTCGCATAAGCTGACGTACTAGGTGCAAAATAGCATAGCACTATATAGGGATCTACCAATCTCCGGCCTCAATCTCACTCACATATACATGGCATGATTATCTTTGCGAGCAAATGTGTATCATCGGCTGTAACTCTTCCCTGTAAATAACATCCACTGCACCAGACCCTCATCCCCTAAGGTCTAATCTCATATCCTATCTATTGGCCGACTCGCATGCATACCTACTAACATGTGGTAAGCTCAGTCCAAGTGCCTGATGGTCTCTGAGTAAAATACAATGTCCCTCCCACTGACACTATCCTCAGAGGCCACCAAAGTCTCAGAGACCCATTATACTTCCAACCAGCAATGTTGAGTTTGATCCCATAGGCCTAGCATCGCCATGTGGTATGCCTCTCCATAATCACAACGCGGTCATCTCTATAGAAAGCCACCTTCCCCTTCTCCCTTGCCACCCTCATCTTTTCCATGACCTCCATCATGTGTGCAGACTGTGCTAAGGTAAGATCATCTCCTAAGAAGATATTTGTCTTCTTTAAAGTTGGCCCCCTTTCTCCTTCTTTGCTTCCATAAAGGGGAAGTGCAAAAATGGTGCCCTTTCTTTTACCGAGGATGTGCGTATATCTATCTTCTTTTTCCCCACCCTCCATGCTTTGGTATGTGTGGTGTTGTCACCCCCATCATTGTCATAAGCTCCTTAACTTCCTCATCCACATTATCACAGTCTTCCGGATAAGCGTACATGCACGGATCATGTCCTCCTCCTTTGTTCTTTCTCCAACATCATCTTAATGATAGTTGGGGCGGAGGTAGGCTACTTGGTCTTCTCTTTCTTGGCCACTTCAAACCACTTCTCTGCCTCTTTTGCCTCTGACTTGAGGTTCTCCTTGACAACTTTGACCATCTATTCTTCACATCGAGCTTCTTCTCGATGCTGCCTGCAATCTCCTTGGTGATCTCTTCTTTCATGGCTTCCTTCTCGGTGAGTATCTCCCTCTCGTCTTTTGTAGCAATAGTGCCTTCCAAAAGAGAGATTCTCTCTTGGAGACTTTGTTTCTCCTTTTTCCATCTCTCTCCCCCCTACTGCTCGCAGAGAAAAACTATTTTGGTTGTTCTCCATCTCCTTCCTCCAAGCTTTCATTTCTATCTTGCACTTCTTTGTGAGGGTGAATTTCACCTTGCCAACCAATGGTGTGAATGGGGAAGACCTTCTTCTTTTCCGGGCCTCTTGTCTCTGGTGTGGAATGCACGTGCTTGTATGTGTGTGGTTGGTGAATGTGAGAGAGAAACAATGCTTGAGAGAAACCTAGGTTTAGTGTAATCCCACCTACAAATTTTGAGACTTACCTCTAAATTTAAAATTTGAAGATGAGAAAACCTACAAAATTTAGAGAAATTAAGTGTAAAAGCCTTCAAATATGATCAATTTACCTCCGTTATTTCTCATAAGTAGGTTTTTCAATACTGACACTAAGATCTTTACCATATAAAAATACTTCTCATGCTTTAGAGAATGAATGACAAAGAGAGGGTCCTTATTGTGCACCAAATGATTCTTTTCTGAATTATTTAACTGAGAGATGAAACTGGACTGTGTTTTATCCCCTTGCAAAGCATGAGAGTCAGAGATTAATGCCAAAGAAGGAATGTTTTGCTCACCGCAAATGACCCCGTGAGAGGCACTTTCAAGAGAGATAGTGAGCGTGCTCTCTTTCCAATTAACTTGTGGATCAATCTTACAAAACCACTTAATGCCAAAAATCATGTCATAGCCAAAGAGAGAAGAAACAACAAATTAAAAAGACAAAAACATGCCTGCCGAACACAAACTTGCACATTAGGACATCCATGCATGATTGAAGATGTCACGTGACACATTCAACCCTATGTGTCCGTGGACAAGCTACAGCACGACATGGGTTAAGTCAGTCCAGTCAGTCTAGATTTAGAAGTGATCTGGCACTTTTGTGAGTCTGTTCGCAGACCGTGCATGCCCAGACACTTAGTGTAGATGCATATCCTCTGGTTGCACACAGCATGATCATAAGCATTCCCATCAGAATCCTTCAGGGGAATTTTCTAGTGCATTTAGCCTATTTTACCTATTTTTGACATTTTTCACTTATTATTTTTAAGTGACTTTTGTTGGAAAGTAGGTAGGGCAAATTGAGTAAGTTTGTATATAAGCAAACCTAGACCAGCACTATTTGGCAGAAGAGGCAACAGGAGCCAAGATCAGCAAGCAACTTCTCAAGCAAGAACCCCTTGGTGGCGATTTTCTCTCCAAGCAAAGACTCAAGATTCCCTAGCGTTTTTCTCAACCAAGAACCATCACCAAGGCTCCCCCTGCTTTGGCGTTTTTGCATCAGCAACCCATCACCACACACTTCAGCATACAGCGTTTTCCAGATTACAACCCTAGCGTTTTTGGAGCCAGATCGCCCTCCCTTGTGCATGGCGATTTTCAGCCCTAAGACCTGCAATTTTCAGCAGATAAATACCATCAGTTTTCAGCCCTAAAGACCTACAGTTTCAGCCCCCAAATCAGCGTTTTTCAGCAGCAGAAATCAGCCCCAATTCAGCGTTTTGATTTGCAGCAAATTTCAACCTTGAGCGTTTTTGGACAGCAAATAAAGAGTAGCAGATTTCAGCCCTTAGATCGGTCTCGCCATCACCGTCGTCGTCGTCGATCTAGCCTAGACTTGCATCAGTCACATGCATTCAATCTGTACCCGTTTGTGCAATCAATAGTAGACCACTCTCGCCGACGAGAGTTAGGCCTTCGAAGGAGGGTTTTACAACGTCTCTGGTGTCGTATTCTCTTCTCTCTCTATCTCTCAATCTCATACACTTTCACGCACAGTGTCCATTCACTTTGTTTGTGATCATTGCACTCTCTCATTAAGAACGGAAGGCTCTACCTTCCATAAGAACAAAAGGAACCTTGAGCACAGTTCGGAGCACTCATCTTGAGCACCCCGTCGTCATCGATCTAGCCTAGACTTGCATCAGTCACATGCATTCAATTTGTACCCATTTGTGCAATCAATAGTAGACCACTCTCGCCGACGAGAGTGGGGCCTTCGGAGGAGGGTTTTACGTCTCTGGTGTCGTATTCTCTCTCTCTCTCTCTCTCTCTCTCTCTCTCTCTCTCTCTCTCAATCTCATACACTTTCACGCACAGTGTCCATTCACTTTGTTTGTGATCATTGCCCTCTCTCATTAAGAATGGAAGGCTCTACCTTCCATAAGAACAAAAGGAACCTTGAGCACAGTTCGGAGCACTCATCTTGAGCAAAGCGCAAACATTCATTCCGCTGCACCTAACAGAAGAGTACATGCTCGGAGAAAATCCAAAAACTGCAATAGGATCTGTTCGAACAGCTTATGAACGTGCGCTCTTCACAAGAAAATCACTAATCACGTCATGCATACTACCACAATCAAACAAGATCACAACGAGTTGACCATTCACATGACCATAACACTTAATGAGAGACTCATCTGGATGATCATTGAACACTAGAGACGCATTGGTTGGCTCATGTATGACACTAACAAAAGATGTGGGTTCTTTCTTCGGTGATTCCTTAGGTCAATCTCTTTTGTAACCTTTAGTGTGACACTTGAAACATCTTTCTTTCTTTCCATACTCGGTTTGTACATCAAGAACCAACCTCCTACTATTCCTTGAGCATATTTTTCATCAAGTGTCAACTTAGGGGTTTCTTGAGTTTAAGTCTTTCCTTTATTATCACTGCTAGATGAAGACTTTTGTGCTTGAGGGGTAGTGGAAGATTGAGAAGATGAGGTATTGTGGTTCTAAGGGTTCTGCACGCTTACTTAACTTGTTCTCCTTCAGCTTACCTTTGTTATGCTTCATTTCTTGCGCGAGAGCGATCCTTACAGCATCCTTATAGTCAGTAGAACTAAAACCCTGCCAATCATATTTGATGTACTCATCCAAATCAATCGATCAAGGCAATGGCATAAAACGATCCTTGAGCTTGACTTGGAAGTTGACCCAACTGTAAGATAGTGACTCGCCATCCACGGCATGCTCAAGGTGCGGCCAAGTGTACCTCTTGTCGGCCTCGATACCAACTAATGACATTACCCGACAAATACATGCTAGCTATCAAAACTTTACTGTTACTGCTTTGCTTGGTGGTCGCAAAGTAAGAGTTAAATTGATGCATCCAAGAATAAATCACAGATGCATCCATCTTAACATCATACTTACTGAAAGTCAACTTCGTTATGAGTGGATTGTTGGAGTTGTCGTCTCTATTCGATCTACGTGACGATTGGTCAGCCTCTTTAGGTGGATCGCCCTTCAAAGAGAGAACTTGAAAGACCAACTCTTGCATGCATTGATCTCTCTTTTCTTCAACAGCTATGCGTTGAGCTTCGCATTCGCTCTCTAGAGCCATTCTTTCTTTTTAAAACTACAACTCGCCGAGCTTCTTACTGTAGCATCAACTCCACCCTTTCCCTCTTGACTGCGGCCGTTAAGCCTCCTGTAGAGCATCATCTCCATCATGGACTTCATCAAAGCCTCCTTACGAGTTTGGTGCAATCCGTGGTGAAGATGGAGATGAGGAGGGGCCAGAAACAGCCTTCTTGGAGTAGGGACTTCTTCTCCAGCTTCAGTCTCAACACCTTCACACAAAATATCCATTCCGCTTCACGCGATGACCATGCATTGAGTATTTGGATACTTAGGGTACTTGGGGTACTTGGGGTACTTGGGATTATTGGCTACTTTGGGTCATAGCAGCTAAAATACGCATATTTTATTTAGAATACACGACGTCCCGTATTGAAACGTACAATACGTCTCATAACATTTTCTATTCTAACGTTTTTTTCCTCAAAACATGTCTTTTTCTAGTTGATCAATTGATTTTTAGAGCTTTATAAGTTTATGGTGCTTGTTTATGTATGCTATGGTTAAATATTGAAGAGTCATCGAGGAGGTCCATGAACCGCTTCATTTGTTCTTATTAAAGTATCATATCTAAAAAAGTTGACGTATTTTATTTTTGATTCTCAAAAATACGTCTAGTACGCGTATAAACACCGCATATTAAATGTCCCGTCTGTCACAAAACGGGAGCGTACACGAGCACTTAGAAAATATGAAAATTATAATTCTTTGAAAACATGAGAGAAGGGAGAAGATCGACACAGTATTGGGGACCAGAAGATGGGCTGGTCCCCCCCCCCCCCGTAAAGAGTATTCTTTTTTTCACGGAGAATTCTTATACAAGCACGAGAACCCGAGTAAACCCCTCCGTTCTGTAATCTTAGACCCGAAGGTCGTGCTTTCCCGTAAAGGGCTTGGGCACAAGGTCGTTCCTTCCCGTAAGGGACTTGGGCGCGAAGCCGTTCCGTCCTGTAAGGGACTTAGGCATGAAGCCGTACTTTCCCGTAAGGGACTTAGGCGTGAAGCCGTACTTCCCGTAAAGGGCCTTCCCGTAAGACGAGAGATTCCTGCAAAACAAACCACACAAAGCAAAAATCTCAAAGCGTATCAACACCTTATACCTGTCGCTTCTTGCTCGGAGAATCAACCTCCGTACTCAGTCGTCACGCGAACACTTGCAAATTCTGTCGCCAAGCTCTACTCCAAAATCCCAGCGCTGGTGCTTTTCTGCTGCTTCCGGCTCTCTCAAACCGAAACGCTGGCTACCCTTGTATAGGGTCTGACACCCGACAGGAATAGGGGTCCAAAAGCAGAGCTTGGCGCTCCTAGAGAGAGGAGAGAGAAAATCGTGTTTTCTAGAGAGAGAGAGAGAGATCGCAAATCATCCCCCTGCATAGCTATTAGCGCTAACTTTTTTTATAAGGGCCGTGCTTGCTTTATTTTATTAATAAAGGGGCCGGTCACTTTATAAAATAAAGTGTGAACCTGTTCAAACTTTAAAAACTCACTCAGTTAGTGAAAACAATGCTACACGGACACATTCCAGGCGTCCCCGGGTGCAGGACACGACACAGATGCAATGCAGACACAGACTCCTCGTGGGAAAACATCTCTCCTCCCGCGATTGTTCCTGGTTTTCGTAAAAAGCTTCATTGAACCCATCTTTATTCTTGTGATTGCGTTCTTACGCGTATTTTCTTACTCAGTTCGGATTTCCTCCTTAGCCTACGGGATGCCCCCTTACTGATGCACCCGTCACCCATCATGTGACGCATCAGGGGCACTCGTAACCCGGCCCTTTCCACCGAACTTACGGAAACTCCTTCGCGATGTTTACCATCACCCACCAAATGACACATCAGAGTTGTCCGTTCCTGATGGCAGTTCCTGTAGCTACAATCTTTTAACAGTTCTTAGTGCACATAATAAAATATCATAAAAAAGAGATTAATCATTTAAAAAAGAAAATAGTCCAATTAGCAACATCCCTCTGGCTTCTAAACAGTTGACCTCAACTGTAGTGCTTGGACATATACCTCCAGTATCTTGGGATAAGCTGCTAATTCCTCCTGCGTCATCCACTGAGCATCTAGATTCGAATAGTTCTTAAACGTAACCAAATACTTCCGTGTTATCTTTCCGGATTTGAGAGACCGCTCTTGATGACTTACTATCTGCTCCGGTTGGAGTATTTCTTCTGTTTCCTCAATCTCAGGAGGTTCCTCAGCACTAGGCTGGCTTGGAGGCGGTCCTACATACGGCCAGACTAAACTGACGTGGAAAGCATTATGGATCTTCCAATTAGGCGGTAGCTCTAATCGGAAAGCGACATCATTCACTCGCTCAATAATCTTAAACGGCCCATAATATCGGGTAGAAAGTTTTACCACTTTCCCCTTATGAGACGCTTGTTTCTTAAGTCTAGATTCCTTCTGTGCTTGTCTGCATCTTTCTTATGCTTTTCCTGAGAGCGTAGAATAGCTCTCCTAACTTGCCCGTAGGTGGTGTCCAAATCCCGGACAAATTCATCTACTCCAAAAATCTTATCCTTAGTTAAAAGGATGGGTGGAAGCAAAGGCTTACCATAAAGAATCTCAAAATGTGCTTTCCTTGTCGATGAGTGTATGGTATTGTTACACGCATACTCGACAAGAGGCAAATATTTCTCCCAGTCAGATTGCCGGTCTGACACATAAGCTTTTAACATATCCAATACTGTGGAATTGGCTATCTCACTTTGCCCGTCCGTTTGAGGATGGTAGGCAGATGAAAAATTCAGCTTTGTACCAAGATTATCCATCAAGGCACGCCAAAAATTTCCTGTCATGCGAGGATCTCGGTCGCTCACAATAGACTTAGGCATTCCATGATGCTTAAAGATCTGTGCTAGAAAGACCCTAGCCATATGATCTGCTTTGATCGTTTTCTTGACTGGTATAAAGTGTGCTTGCTTGCTAAACCTGTCCACAATGGTCAAGATCGCGTCATTTCCAGTCTGAGTTCTAGGGAGGTCCATGATGAAGTCCATGGCAATACTTTCCCAAGGTTCATTAGGCACAACCAATGGTTGTAGCAACCCAGGCGTCTTATGCCGATCATACTTCACCTTTTGGCAAACCAAGCATTCCCTAACATACTTATCAATGTCTGCTTTAAGGCCGTAGGGAGAATACCCCGATGACCCGCATAAGGCGAAGGTCGTAGGGAGAATACCCCGATGCTAAGGTCGTAGGGAGAATGCCTCGATTGCTAAGGTCGTAGGGAGAATACCCCGATGACCCGCATAAGGCGAAGCGTGTGCTTAATCCATGATCTTCTTTCTTAATGGTTCCGCCACACATATGGCCTGATGGTGGTAGAGATATCCGTCCCGAATGGAATAGGGAAACTCATTCTCTCCACGATGTAGCTTTCCCCAAATGGTGGAGAAGTCTGGGTCATTCGGATACAAATCCGGTAGTGCTTCTAATTCTTGGTGATACACCAAAGTGATAGAATTCACCCTTGGCCGCCTAGACAATGCGTCTGTGACCACATTCTTACTCCCAGCCGTGTGAAGGATCTGGAAGTGAAACATAGACAAAAAGTTTGCCCACCTCATCTGCTTCTCAGATAGTTTCCTTTGCGTAAGAAAATACCGCAAACTCTAGTGATCAGTCTTGATCAGAAAATCCACACCTAGAAGATAGTGCTTCCAGTTGGATAAGGCGTGAATCACAGCCGAGAGTTCCTTTTCGTAGATTGATACATGCAACTCTGCATCCTTAAGCCATCTCCTTTCGTAAGCCACTGCATGGCCTTCTTGGTTTAACACTGCCCCGATGCAATCGCCTGAAGCATCGCAGTGAACCTCAAATGGTTTCCTTAAGTCAGGCACTATCAAAATAGGTCCATGGCTTAGCAAGTACTTGAGCCGATCAAAAGCTCCTTGTTGTCTCGATCCCCATTTGAAAGGAATCTTCTTCTTTGTCAAATCATGAAGTGGTCCTGCTACATGAGCAAATCCTCGGACAAACCTTCGATAATATGAACATAATCCCAGAAAGCTACGTACATCATGTACCGTAGTGGGAATAGGCCAATCTTCTACCACTCGGATCTTGGCAGGGTCCATACTCACTTGATTGTGAGAGACTATATGGCCGAGTTAGTGTATCTCAGAGAGAAAGAACTCGCTCTTCTGTGCATTCACATGCAACTCATGCTTTCGTAATTCTTGAAACACTAAGTCCAAGTGCTTCCGATGTTCCTCTTCTGACTGGAGAAGATGAGTATGTCGTCAAAGAATACTCCCGTAAAAGCTCGATACGGGCTGAAAATGCAGTCCATCATGCGATTGAACGTCGCAGGAGCATTGGTCAAACCGAAAGGCATTACCAAAAATTCATATAGTCCAAAGGTTGTGCGGAAAGCAGTCTTATGGACATCCTCAGGGGCGATCCGTATCTGATGATACCCACTCTTTCAGTCTATGCGACTAAAGACACCCCCCCCCCCTAAAGAGTATTCTTTTATTCAGGGAGAATTCTTATACAAGCACGAGAACCTGAGGAAACCCCTCCCTTCTGTAATCTTAGACCCGAAGGTCGTGCTTTCCCGTAAAGGGCTTGGGCACAAGGCCGTTCCTTCTCGTAAGGGACTTAGGCGCGAAGCCGTGCTTTCCCGTAAGGGACTTAGGCATGAAGCCGTACTTTCCCGTAAGGGACTTAGGCGTGAAGCCGTACTTCCCGTAAAGGGCCTTCCCGTAAGACGGGAGATTCCTGCAAAACAAACCACACAAAGCAACAATTCTCAAAGCGTATCAACACCTTATACCTGTCGCTTCTTGCTCGGAGAATCAACCTCCGTACTCAGTCGTCACGCGAACACTTGCAAATTCTGTCGCCAGGCTCTACTCCAAAATCCGAGCGCTGGTGCTTTTCTGCTGCTTCCGGCTCTCTCAAACTGAAACGTTGGCTACCCTTTTATAGGGTCTGACACCCGGCAGGAATAGGGGTCCAAAAGCAGAGCTTGGCGCTCCTAGAGAGAGGAGAGAGAAAACCATATTTTCTAGAGAGAGGAGAGAGAGAGAGAGAGAGAGAGAGAGAGAGAGAGAGATCGCAAATCAGCCCCCTGCATAGCTATTAGCGTTAGCTTTTTTTATAAGGGCCGTGCTTGCTTTATTTTATTAATAAAGGGGCCGGTCACTTTATAAAATAAAGTGTGAACCTGTTCAAACTTTAAAAACTCACTCAGTTACTGAAAACAATGCTACACGGACACATTCCAAGCGTCCCCGGGTGCAGGACACGACACAGATGCAATGCAGACATAGACTCCTCGTGGGAAAACATCTCTCCTCCCGCGACTGTTCCTGCTTTTCGTAAAAAGCTTCATTGAACCCATCTTTATTCTTGTGCTTGCGTTCTTACGCGTATTTTCTTACTCAGTTCGGATTTCCTCCTTAGCCTACGGGATGCCCCCTTACTGATGCACCCGTCACCCATCATGTGACGCATCAAGGGCACTCGTAACCCGGCCCTTTCCACCGAACTTACGAAAACTCCTTCGCGATGTTTACCGTCACCCATCAAATGACACATCAGAGTTGTCCGTTCCTGATGGCAGTTCCTGTAGCTACAATCTTTTAACAGTTCTTAGTGCACATAATAAAATATGATAAAAAAGAGAATAATCATTAAAAAAATAAAATAGTCCAATTAGCAACACCGTCTCTTACCGTTGCTGCTATGCTTTGGGTACTTGGGGTTCTTCGGTACTTTGCATACTTGCGGTACTTGATCCTTGATACTGCTAGCAATCTGCCTTAAGAAGGCTTTTCTCTTTACCCAAGCTCAACTCCTTTCTGCGGGTGCATCCCTTGGCAGCCTTGCGCTCACACCAAGGTTGCTTTTTCCCACCTCACCTCAATTGGCCCGTCACAATGTGCAAGGTCCACTTTCAACGAGAGGAGGTTGGACAAGCCCTTCTTTTCAGGGTTACCTGCCACTCTTCAAAAAAATTCTATGGTCCTTTAGGTTCATTTTTTGAGTGATGATACCAAACACTCCCAAAGAGCTCTAATACCAATGTAATGTGGAACAGAAGTGATTTATAGTGATAACTCAAGATAAGGGTGATTAGCAAAAACTGTTCTCTTTAACATTGTTTGCTTCATATGCTATTGCCATTTTTTTGTATTGTGTTGAAAGGCAAGGACACGGGGTCACGTGGTTCGAAAGGTCGCCATCGACATTTGGGATATAGCCATAGGCACTAGTCCTCGGTAAATTCCCGCAAAAAATCCCTTCCTCTTGATCCAATATCAAGTAAAATTTCAATGGCATTCTTGAATAGATCACTGTCAAAAGTGACCCAGTCTCTTGCGCATCTCTCCATAGTTGTAAAAGAAGTAGAACCTCTGCCCAATTGTAGATACCAGACCTGAAACCTGATTATGTATAAACATAAAAATCTATTTAAACTTAAAGATTCAACCGTTTACTTAGATAATAGATCAATTGCATCTATCCCTACAGATAATCAAATGTATTTAATAAAGCTCACTGAGATCCTACAACATGATAAAGTTGAAGCCATTAAAAAGGGCTATCACTTTGTTCATCTTGGTTTTGTACAAATAGGAGTAAACCCTCTGTTTAGTGCAGGTTTAGCGGTATCTAATTGTTTAGTAATGATTCTAGATACCAGACATAAAAGTTTGCAAGACTAATTCCTTGGAGGAATAGAAAGAAACTTAGCAGATTGACCAATTTATCTACAAGTCTGCCCGAATTATAATGGGTCATTAGATGACCCCTATTTTGGCAAAGCCTTAACTCTTGCAATAAAAATAGTTGGTTGTGATCTAAAGCACATGACCTCCAATGTAGAAATTGCTTTTTCTGTTTTAGGAAGATCAATAAACTTAGGACTTCCTACAATTTATGAAGGGAAATTGACAGCAAAAGAGAAAAAAGATCATAAAGGGCAAAACTTCATTATGTGTTTTGATGATCATTCTCAAATGCTGTGAAGTGATCAGATTGCATGGATGGAAGTAAAATTAATTGAGAATTGGACGATAGACATTCAGCCTACCTTAAAGTTTTAAATAGTAAATAGAGTATTGAGTATTGATAATATAGATTCATCTAATTATGTTATTAGCTCTCAAAAACATATCTCTTCTCCTGTTGTGCATAAAGCCCCTACCAAGTCTAGAGCAATGAGAATAAAGGATTGTCAACATTCAAAAACTTTTGAAAATGAGGACAAAACCTTTTGTAGACACTGCTTAAGACTAATGATCCAAAGTGCCTTGTCATCCTCTGCATTCTCACTACAATTTTGTATGATCGAGGGTAAATATTTTATTATCTCAGATAATGATAAAGTCTTTATTACCCCTTATGTTATAATGACTCATCATACAAAACCCCGTCCTGAAGTGCTTCAAAGTAATTATCAGACTGTGAAGTTGCACCGATGCTTGAAAAAATTATCAATGTTGTAGAAGGTAATATCTCCTACCTTTTTTATACTTTGCACAAATTGGGAAGTTTTTAGAGTTTGAGTGGCACTTGTGGATGCTTTTTCCATTGGCTCATCCTTTTCCATTTGCAATGGAACCAGAGGGTTGTCAATTTGAGAATCATCTATTTCTGGTTCATCTTCAAGGTTAAAAGGACTTTCATATGCACTGGGAGGAGATGGAATACTACCTGGAATAATTTTTGCTTGAAGACCATTGTAGATAGTTTCTTCATAAAAGTATTCAAATTGGTCCCAATTTCCTTGGAAGAATACACTGCCATAATCTTTGATTCCTGATCTATGTTCGGTATTTGACATATCCCAAATTGGTTCTATCTTGTCTCCTTCCCAATTGTAGTCGATTAATTCTCTGACAACTCCTTCAAGTTTTTTTATGGAGGTTTGCATGGGTTGTCGATCAATTTGTTGCGATTTATGTGACAAAAAGCAATAATGTAGAGATCTCTTTCATCCTTTGACAAGCTACTTTGCAGCTTGTAATAAAGCGGCTCTGCGGCTTCCCAATCTTGACTCCTCGGTTCAGTGTCTGAAGAATGATCTTGTTTTTCTTCAAATTTCAAGACATTTAAGAGCAAACGCTTGTCTGAGTGACCCAAACGATGATGCAGGGAAGGTTTAGTGAACGAGAAGTATGGAAAGTCTTTAGAAGATGGTACGATTAAATCAATCTAGAAGTATTTCAAGGAGTTTTGCACATCTATTATCATCTTTTGCTTGAAAGATTCTTGACATTGAGAAAACATGTTGCACAATGGCTATGGTCCCCTTGTCTTTGCGATTCTTGAAGCCAAGGAGCTTTCCTTTCCAATGATGATACAAGTTTGCACAATTTTGCACACGGTGAGGGCCAATAGCACATGGCTACATGTACACCCAAGCACCTTTGGTGAACTCTTGTGGCACCCACTCACCATCTATACCTCTTGTGTTGTGGCATGCAAGTGCTGCGACCTCATTCTTTAGCCGCCTTTGAGGAGTAGAGCTGACCATGGGTGAACAAAGAAAATTAGGAGGAGGAGAAAGACCTTGCTTGTTGCTACAATGTAGGTGGAAGAAAGTGAATGAGTTTCCTTGGTGTGCCAATGGGAGGTGGTAGTGGCAGAGCGGGGGAGGAGTGTGGTGGCAATGGAGATAGGAGAAAGTGGATGACCCTTGCTTGGTGTGGCAATGGGAGATGGGAGGGGAGGAGAGAGGAGCTTCTTTGCTACAGTAATGGAGATCCTGTAGAGATAGAGAGTGTTGGAGTAGAGGGTGAGTGTGATGGTTGCAACCAAGGAGGGGTTGGAAAAGGGGTTCTAGAGAGAGAAAATCACTTTTTAACTGAGGAATAGTTTTGGAGGGGCTTTGGATAGTAAAAATTGATGTTTCAAAAGTTTTTGAAATTTTCTGAATTTTAGGGGTTTTTGGTGTACGTTTTGACTTTTGGAAGTCAAAAAATGTTTTTTCGACCATAAAATAGGTTTAAGGGGGTTTAAGAAGATAATATTTGATTTTTGAAAATTTTTGGGTTTTTTCAAAACCGGGTCAAAAAAGAGGGAAACTTGGAGGTTTCAGGTGCCCTCCCCCACCCCACTCACTAGGTAAGAGGCCATTAAGAAGTGTAAGACTACGTTGTCCCCCTCTAAAAAGATTGGCCATTAAGAAGTGTAAGACTACGTTCTCCCCCTACTTTTTAGAGTGTGTCCACCACCCTTTTCTCATTGGCTAGCCTCTAATTAACCTTAATCCCAAAGGGCCCCTAGAGGGTTCATATTTTTCCTAATGTTTTGGGAAAGGGATTCAAATTGTGGATGTGTAACAACCTCTCCTTCAAACTCTAAATTGACTTGTTTCCATATTGGATCCCCACCCTTCCATAATAGCATCTTTACAAACAATACACATAATGTTACTTATGATTATTGAAAGAAATGAACAAAAGTTAAAATAAGAAAACATACATGTGACCAAAGTTTCTTTTTTTTTACATGTAGACAATGACACTATAAATGCACCCTTCTCTTTGATATAGCCTTCTCTAGTGAATGCAGACCACAAGCCACTCACATTTGGCCTCAAACCATGTACTCTGGTATGTGGTATAAGTCTGCAAAGTGACACAACTAAAAACTCTTGTTTTACTTAGATGTCCTCTCCCCGGTCCATGTGCAATGTGTTATCATCTTCATCTGCAACACTTGGACGTATTTCAGGTCTCATTCTAAGTGGCACTATCTACATAGTAGCTTCAACTATAGCTATATCTTGGTCTACATCTTGTAAAGAGCCTAAACCAATATCATGACTTTCACTATCATCCGATAACTCTGTTTCGGACATAGAGTTTACTTGATTATTACAAATGTGTTTTGGAGTTGATGTACTTTTGTCACGTCTTCTAGGACCTCCCCTAGAAAAAGAGGGACTACATTAAAAATAAAAATTTAATAATCTTTAGAGCAATACCCAACAAACTTTCCATTATGTATGCCTAACTTTTTCCATATATAGTGTAAGTACAGGGGGACTGGAACATGCTCATCACCACCCAGCCATGCCCTATATAGGCCCTTGGCCTTCTAAATATAGGGACCCCCTTGACTGCATGTCCGTCCTGGCCCTTGGCCGTGACGGGTCCTACCCTTGTCCTAACATTACTCCCCCCTTGGAGAAGCATTTTCGTCCGCGAAAAACACAAGTGATGGTATCTTCATAAGAACACTAATTTTTTTTACCGTGACATCCCTCATGGATCCAACGGTTCATTTGAGCGGAACCCGGTTTAGTATGAGGTTCAATGAAACCAAGAGTAACATCTTGATTTTCTACATTGTTGTCCATTTGTAACCATCTGATGGTACCGGTTCCTATCCAAACATAATGTGTAGACTCCATTTAGAACGCTCATGAGCATGGCAAACGAGTTTTTCACAACTAAGATGTACCAAAAAGAGTACCTCTTGTCACTTTCCATGAAAGTAACTTGCTGACATAACTCATCAGCCAAGTTTAAGTCCTTGACTTGTTTCCCCATGTCATCATTAGTAAACAACCCCACCCTAACAAGTGTTCAAGGTCGAGAACTTGACTTATACATGAAGAGACTAAACCTAGTCGCAAACATGTGTTAACTGATAGTAAGTAAACTCCAAGAAGATCAATAAATGCTTATTAATTGGAGTGCTTGGTGCTAATGTACGCACTTTGCATATCCTTTAGCCCAAGATTACACTTTGTAATCTGCCTATCCCCTTGGATAATTGACAGTACTGAGGTGTGTTTTCCCTCACGGTTTACAAACTGTCTTCCCAGATGACTGGTAAATGGGAATCACAATATCGTGTAACATTGTTAAGGAATCAACAATGTCCGGAATGACCATCGTGGTTAACTTGAAAAATCCACAAAACACCCAAATCAATCCATGACCGCTATTGGTGATTAGTAGACGCAAAAGTAATCTCATAGAGATACAACACATAGAGTGAAAAATGCTTCATAAGCAACAACTTGAGGAATATGCATGCCGTTCCAAATCAGCCTTTGCTAAACACTACAGCCCATAACACCTAGTGTGCATGCATTTAGCAAAAAACAAATCCGAACCTGTATATCCATGGTGATCCTTGCCAATACTTATGGAAAATGTGATGCACCTAGCACACATTAAAAAGGAATGTAAATAGTTCTGAAAAGAAACTAAATATTTTCAGTTGCAATCTTCAGCAAGCCTTGCTGAAACGTTTGAACCATAATAGAAGGTGAAACATTGATCACTTCTAGGTACAAGCAATGAAACTTTTTCATTAACAACTTAGAGCCTTGCTATATGTATAAAACAACCATTTGTAATGTTGTTTAGCAATACTTGTAGCTGAACAAGATCTGTAAGTATCTGACAATTTTTGGCCACTGAAATTGCTCCTGATACGTCGTGCTGAAAATGGTCTAGAAAACAGATTTGACCAGCACCTAGGGTCTTTGTCGTGACACCATATTTGAAATAGGGGCGCTAGTGTCAGTCCCAGAGACTCCTTATTCGCCACATGTGGAATATGTCTCAACTAGGATGTTGTGAAAAAAGAACATCCTACAAGTATAAAGATGTACTTGTGTGTGGATGGTAACTCTAAACACTCTGCATCAAGAGTGAGAGGGACCTCATTCATTGCCTACACACTAGCTAAACTGAACTCCTTGAGTCCCTAGACCATGTTGTACCCATGTGACAACATGTGCCAAATCGAATCCTACAAATGGAACGATAACAACATTAGGCAACCGTGTTCCAGAATGATTGGAATCAAACTTAAAAAGTTGAATTTGATACGCTACCCCTTGGTGTTACTAGATTCTTTCCTTGAAAGTAGAATAGATGTGATCAAATATGATCCTCAAACGCCTAAGGGAGATGTAGCAATCAACCGTCGGGTCTTTCCAAAAAAGTATGTCCATAGACAATCCGTAGTGCTATAAAGGGAGCAGAGTCCACACAAGTGGAATAGCCTAGCACTTATGGACAGTCATGCATGTCTCAACCTATTGCTGCATCTAGACTCCGTGGTTAAAGATCAACTGATGGGAGTTTAAGGTGATAAAAACTCCACTCAAGCATCGCACTAAAAACATGCTTGTTGTACAATGTAGGTGGCAAATAGTGAAATTTTTGAGTTTCCTTGGTGTGCCAATGGGAGGTGGTAGTGGCAGAGCGGGGGAGGATGTGTGGTGGCAATGCAGAGATAGGAGAAAGTGGATGACCCTTGCTTGGTGTGGCATTGGGAGGTGGGGAGGGGAGGAGGAGAGGAGCTTCTTTGCTGCAGTAATGGGATTGTGTAGAGATTGAGAGTGTTGGAAGTAGAGGGTGAGTGTGATTGGTTGCAACAAGGAGGGGTTGGGAAAAGGGGTTCTAGAGAGAGAAATCATTTTTATTGAAGAATAGTTTTGTGAGGGCTTTGGATAGTAAAAATTGATGTTTCATTTTTTTTGAAAATTATGAATTTTAGGGGTTTTTGGTGTACGTTTGACTTTTGAAGTCAAAAATATGTTTTTTTTGCCATAAAATAGGTTTAAGGGGTTTAAGAAGATAATATGTGATTTTGAAATTTTAAGGGGTCAATAAAGAGGGAAACTTGGACGGTTTCAGGTGCCCTCCCACACCGCTTCACTTGTAAGAGGCCATAAGAAGTATAAGACTAAGTTGTCCCCTGCTTTTTAGTAGTGGTCCACCACCCTTTTCTCATTGGTGGCCTCTAATTAACCTTAATCCCAAAGGGCCACTAGAGGTCATATTTTTCCTAATGTTTGGGAAAGGGATTTCCAAAATTGTGGATGTGTAACAACCTCTCCTTTCTAACTCTAAATTGAAATGTTTCCATATTGGATCCCCACCCTTCCATTTATAGCATCTTTTTACAAAACATACTCATTAATTTTTACTTATGATTATTGAAAGAAATGAACAAAAGTTAAATAAGGAAAACATACAGTGACCAAAGTTTCTTCTTTTTTTGACATGTAGACAATGACACTATAAATACACCCTTCTCTTTGATATAGCCTTCTCTAGCGAATGCAGACCTCAAGCCACTACATTTGGCTTCAAACCATGTACTCTGGTATGTGGTATAAGTCTGCAAAGTGGTACAACTAAAAACTTCTTGTTTTACTTAGATGTTCCTCTCCCGAGTCCATGTGCAATGTGTTATCATCTTCATCTGCAACACTTGGTCGTATTTCAGGTCTCATTCTAAATGCACTATCTACATAGTAGCTTCAAACTTAGCTATATCGTGGTCTACATTTGTAAAGAGCCTAAACCCTATATCATGAGCTTTCACTATCATCCGATAACTCTGTTTCGGACATAGAGTTTACTTGATCGTTTAAAAATGTGTTTTGGAGTTGATGTACTTTTGTCACGTCTTCTAGGACCTCCCTCTAGAAAAAGAGGGGGACTACATTAAAAAATAAAAATTTATCATCTTTTGAGCAATACCCAACAACTTTCATAACTATGCACTAACTTATTCCTTATTAATCAAGACTTTTGCTCATTTCAACAAAAAGATTTTAAGCTTGAACAATTAATTCTCACTAAACTTTATACATGACCCATACTCTCTCTAGCGTTCAAATGGCCAAATATGAAAACCTTATCAAACATCACTTTAAACTATCCCACATCAATGTGAGATAGTTTAGGGTGGTGCCCCCAAAGTGTAAGTATATGAAACTATGATACTACAAAGGTAGCAATACGATGATGATAACTATCAATGGCCCCTTTGCAATAGCAAGGAAAAATATTAATTATCACTTGACCTTGTTTTTTCATCCCATGCTTCAAGATTGGGACACTGCTCTAAGATGTCCCACGTCGACGCAGGCACAATTTTGGGTAGTTCCCCAAAAGGTTCATTTTATGAAAATGATGATTAGGATAGTGATATTTTTAGTATCAAGCAAAATAAGATTAATTATATAAGTACATTACCAACTCCTCAAAAAGGATGATTCACATGGCTTATACTATTGATGAAAAATTAAAAATTACCACTACACTTTTTTCATCCCATGCTTCAACTACGGGACATTGCTCTAAATTCTATGTGTCATCGTAGGTCAGTTTCGTGCAGTGTCCCAAAAGGTTCACTTATGAAAATGATGATTAGGGTAGTGATAGTTTTTGGTCTCAAGTTTAAGAAGAGTTTAATTTTATAAGGCAAATAACAACTGGTCAAAAAGTTAATGATTAGACATAAGGCTTATAGTGTAATGAAAATAAAAATCATTTATAACTATAGCACTCTATTTTCCCTTCAACCCTTCGCGTTACATAGATATATCCCACAAAAGCATATGGCGATACATAGAACTTATCGGTTTTATGCAAGCAAGGATCCATACATGCCTACCAAACTACAATCCTCTTGATCAAAGGGGGACCATCATAACCTCATTTAAAGACAAACAATAATGTCTACATTCAGGACACACATCTAACCATTCTGTGTTGGCACAAAAGCCAGTAGGGGCTTCATTCTTTTCTAAAGGAAAAAAAGAGCAAGAGAATCAACCGGTTATTCTCTTGGTAGTTGTAAGAAGCCATTTCCTCGCGAAAGTGCAACCATGTCTTGACGGTTGCAGCTCATTACATGCGACAGTGGGGGGCGTTATTGGAAGTCGATCGCAGCATGCAGAGGAGAGAGAAACGGAAGTGTATATGCGATGCAACATGCAGAGCAAGCAGGCGAGTTTCATGTGTGAAGGCAAAGCCTATTTTTTTTCCCTTTACGATAGGCCCTAAGGTGCAAGGTGAACTGAGGCACTGAAGTGGTTTACGAGAGCAATTGCAAGGATAAGTCTTGGCTAGGTGGGGCTTCGAATCGAATTACACTTTTGTAGGGGTAGTGAATCTCTCACTTGAGAGTAAGAGAGAGGGAATCTCAAAGAGCATCTAAGAATAATGAGTAAAATGGAAGGAGAGCGATAGGATATGTCCATTAAGGTCGACTTATTTGCTCCTCCTCAATCCATTTACTTTCATCTAAATCTGGACTCGTCCCTAAAGCATTCCGTATCAGCATGGAGGAGGCTATAAGATAGCGGTCCCAACTTAGCTCTCCTTGATGTGCTTGTCATCCTACAATATTAATCTTCTTAAATCCATTTCTTGTCATCTCTATTTGGGCACGACCCTTCAGCATACCGTGATCGGTTGCGAACCAGTTAATGGAGAATCCAATTTAACTAAAACAAGAAGCTTAATGCTTTCAAAGTAATTCATAAATTTTCATGAAAAAATTACATATAAATCTCTTTCAATCCTTTCTCTACACAACTAGCCATTTCTGGATGCTCCAGACTCACTTGCCTCTGCAATGTCGTTAACTAAATGGAGTAAGCCATCAATAGTATGCATATTTTTTAAAATCTAATTCTGTTCTTTGTAGCATCATATGAGTGCACTTTTTGCGATTTTAATTTCTCAGTCAGGCCCCCCTTCCTTGTTACAAATGATTCCAATCTTTGTTGTGTTTTGCATTTAACAATAAGAAATTGGGGACTCTACCGGACCTGTTTTGTGAAAATATGCAGCTGATGAAATGAGCATTAGTGCAGTGTCATCATGAAGGGTTTGTGTAACTCTCAACTTCTCTGAAAACCTACTAAAACATGGCGTCTATGTCCTCATGTGTATGCCCAACCATTAAAAATCCCAGCTGGATGGTTTTGAAAACACCCCTTGCAACAAGCATTGACAAATAGGCAAATAAGTATCGATTTTTGTTTTCCCCTGCACAATTATCCAATTGTAGCAACAAGTTCTCTGGCAATCTGCGAAATGTTGACCCCAATTCCTCTTCTGCAATTTCTGACGACTGCACAATGGGCTCTTTTCCATCACTCAAGTTATGGTAGTCCAAAGCATCCCTTGAGTTCAAAGCATGTAGTAGTGAAATATTGCTCCTTGGAAGTCCATTTGTTACTAGATCACCAAGAGGATGCTTATCTATCCTCTCGAGGTTATGTAAACAATTAGCAATTGAGCCAATTGTAAGATTTGGATCAGCTGGCCACAAACCATTCAAGACAAAGTGTCCGTAATGACCTTCTCCATGTCCATGAGTGATCATGCCAATCAATGCCACCTGCAGATTATATCCTGAATCCACACCCTTGGGAACAATGCGTAATCTAGGAATGGCAGTCTTCTTTTGATCCATCTTATCATGGATTATGCATACATATTTTTGTGGTTGAGTTTCTGAATACGTGCGCCATGCATAATATAGGCTTCTGCAACTCTTTTGTTGTGCCATGTGAACTTCTCTCTCCCTCAAGAGAAGAGCTCTCTCTTCAAGAGAAGGTTTAGCTTCTAACCTTGCCTTGATTGAGCTACAAATATTGCACTTAGAGAACTCACTCGTCTTTGTTAAAGTGACATGTGGGTACTCTTTGTTCCAAATTCTACCAAAAGAAGATTGGGATAGCTTCTTCTCATAGCCCATTTGGTCAAGTGTCGTGTTGATTTCACATAAAATATCCACTTGTTTGTATGTTGATGGAATCACCAATTGAGTCTCTCTTGAGCCATCTAGCAGTGTTCTACTTCTATGTGGCATCTTCTCAGAGTTGTTTTCCACAAACTCATTTAGTAGTGCTCTTGCTAAACTAGTATGTTGAAGTCCCCTTCTCAATGTACATGTGTTCCCATGTACATATTGGCGCACACCATTTTCAAAGTTCTCCTTGTATCGATAAAATGATGTCTTTGGTATTCCATGTAGCTCATACCATGCTCTACAACAAACAATAGAGCCATTTAGCCTGAATGGTATCGTGACTTCTCATCTTTCTGATAACATATAGAAAGAACATCATAAACATAATTAGTGCGTGATTTTTGAGACTCTCCCCAAAATTGTTGTCGTAACCTTGTCACCATATCACGATCTGCAAATTGGCAGCATTTTTGTGCACAACAATCAATGCATGATACCCTTTGAATTGATTTGTTTGAAAGGTAAAAAGTCGAAGCTGGTGCTGCTTTTGATTTTTGAGTCCTGTTCATGAAAGTGTATCGTCTCTTCCTTGACAACTGGACAACATTACTCCCATCAAGTTTTTTTCCAACATTGCCATCGTTGGATACATCCTCATATGTAGCATGCATGCCATCAACAGGAACAAAGCGTTGTAATGGGCTCCCATTCAACATTGTTGTCTGCTTGATGGGCCACTTTAGCAAAGTGATGCTACCCACTTCAACCACATCATCAATGCTTGCATTTTCTCTTTCAATACCCACACCCACACAATCAGGACCAAGTTCCTGAAAGTTGACATAATCATGTGGAAATACATATAAGATGGTCCCTTCATTCATGGTTTGCATCATTGTGTCATCTTTTAAAAGGACCCTCTGATTTCTCCAAGACTCTCGAATCATTGCTTCAAATCTGGGCTTGTCATAGGTATTGCATCTGTAACTAGAGGATCAGAATGATCATGTTCTTCATCACCATTGTAGCTTTCGTGTGGATCAATTAAGTTCCCATTTAATACAAAAGATTGCAAAAGAAGCTTTGACCATCGAACAGCACTCCATAATGAGCCTTGGAGAGATGAAGTATCCATTGTAGGAAAAGGTAGGACCACATCCTTCAAGCATTCCTCCACTAGTATGGAGACATTTCCCAGCCCTATCTTTGTACCACCACAAGTGGAATCTGGATCTGTTCTACACACACAACCAATACCAACGATTTCATTGTCAAGTATCATATGTACTTTCTCCCCAGATTCGAAGTCCATCCTGTAAGTAAAAAGATTACATTGTTAAATCCATAGTTATAGAAAAATACTCTTCAAACAAAAAATCATGCTACAACATGAAAAAGGTTTGCATAGGTTGGACAAGTGGTGAACCTTGAGACCAAATCTCCTTGCTATATTAATGGAAGCAAGGTTGGACAAGTGGTGGACCTTGAAACCAAAGCCTCTTTGCTATATGAGAGCTTAGGTTGGACCTAGTTTTAATACCCACTGCCACCTATCAACTACTATAGGACTATGCTTTCCATGTCCAAGTATCCCTTGAGTCTTTCAAGGTTGAACACGTGGTGGACCTTGAAACAAAAATCCCCTTTCTATATCAGAGCATAGCTTGGACAAGTGGTGGACCTAGTTATAATGCCCAATATCCAAGGTGAAATACCTTAGGACTTTGCTACCTTGCTTGCCAATGTTTACGTAGCCCTCATTTCTTTAATGGAAGTAAGGTTGGACAAGTGGTGGACCTTGAAACCAAAGCCTCTTTGCTATATAAGAGCATAGGTTGGACCTAGTTTTAATACCCACTGCCACCTATCAACTACTATAGGACTATGCTTTCCAATGTCCAAGTATCCCTTGAGTCTTTCAAGGTTGAACACGTGGTGGACCTTGAAACAAAAATCCCCTTTCTATATCAGAGCATAGCTTGGACAAGTGGTGGACCTAGTTATAATGCCCAATATCCAAGGTGAAATACCTTAGGACTTTGCTACCTTGCTTGCCAATGTTTACGTAGCCCCTCATTTCTTTAATGGAAGTAAGGTTGGACAAGTGGTGGACCTTGAAACCAAAGCCTCTTTGCTATATATTAGAGCATAGGTTGGACCTAGTTTTAATACCCACTGCCACCTATCAACTACTATAGGACTATGCTTTCCAATGTCCAAGTATCCCTTGAGTCTTTCAAGGTTGAACACGTGGTGGACCTTGAAACGAAATCCCCTTTCTATATTAGAAAGGTTGAACACATGGTGGACCTTGAAACGAAAATCCCCTTTCTTTATCAGAGCATAGCTTGGACAAGTGGTGGACCTAGTTATAATGCCCAATATCCAAGGTGAAACACCTTAGGACCTTGCTACCTTGCTTGCCAATGTTTACGTAGCCCCTCATTTCTTTAATGGAAGCAAGGTTGGACAAGTGGTGGACCTTGAAAGCAAAGCCTCTTTGCTATATGAGAGCATAGGTTGGACCTAGTTGTAATACCCACTGCCACCTATCAACTACTATAGGACTATGCTTTCCAATGTCCAAGTATCCCTTGAGTCTTGCAAGGTTGAACACGTGGTGGACCTTGAAACCAAAATCCCCTTTCTATATCAGAGCATAGCTTGGACAAGTGGTGGACCTAGTTATAATGCCCCTCCTTTCTTTAATGGAAGAAAGGTTGGAAAAGTGGTGAATCTTGAAACCCAAACCCTTTGGCTATATATAGAGGATATCTTGGACAAGTGGTGGGCTTAGTTGTAGTATCCAATGTCCAAGGTCCAAGGTGAACTATGTAAAGACCTTACTTCCAAAAACAAAGTCGTACAAGTGGTTCTCCTTGAAACCAAAACCTCCTTAGTGTATTAGAACATAGCTTGGAGAAGTGGTGGACTTAGTTGTAATGGTGAATGTCCAAAGCAAACTATTATAGGACCTTGCTTCCCAAATTTTGGACAAGTGGTGGATCTTGAAACCAAAACCCCCTTACTCTATTAGAGCATAGCTTAGATAAGTGGTGGACCTAGCTGCCATGGAAAATGTTCAATCTGAACTGCTGCAGGACCTTGCTATTAAATGTCTAAGTAGAGCTAGCTTCTTTAATGGAATCAAGGTTGGGAAAGTGGTGCATCTTGAAACCAAAAGCCCTTTATTGTATTAGAGCATAGCTTGGACAAGTGAGGGACCTAGTTTTAATGTGTGATGTCCAAAGAAAAGTATTACAAGACCTTGCTTTCCAATATTTGAATTGGTCAAGTGGTTAAAACTAAGTATAAAACTTTGACCATTTTCTTCTCGAATTGCCAAAAAGCTAGTTTTAGACACCCCTAAATGAAAATGGTTTAGGGTGGCCTTAAACAATGTTTTTTCAAAGACTTGAACAAAAGGGTTGTCGAAGAGTAATGACAATTTATTGTGGCTTGAAGTGCCTGAGTATGTGAAAACAAGCCTAGGTTTTCCACGAGGCAAAAGGTGACATAATAAGAACATTGGAAAGTTAGGATTGACCATGTGGCCTAAACTTTGGCAAGTGAAGTGGTGGCCAAGTTTTGTGGCACAGTGTGCACTTGGTCCTATATGTGTTGACCACTTGGCTAAATCTAGGACCATAAGGCCAAACCTTTGGCACCTTAAATATAGTATGGGACATAATCTAGAACTGCTATAGTAAATTAGTAGTATAGCTAATATGTTAATATTTGTATTATATTTAAGTATATGCTAATATAATTTATGTTCAAAATTTCACTAATGAAGAATGTTCCCATTTAGCACTCCAGATGCGGGGTCTTAGGGCAATGCCACAATGGGGTGACAAGGCAGCGCTTCCACGTGAGGTTTGGGGGTAGCGCTCTTGATGGGGATGTGGAATATAGCGCTCTCGATGGCGGGGCTTGGGAGGTTGATTTTGGGATATTGTTCTGGGCGGGGAGGTTCCTCAGTATAGAGATTACGCATGTTTTTCATATTTTCAACCATGATTTCTTTAATTTTGGCCGTGTGAATTGGTTAATTTTTTATTATTTTGTTTTTTTTTTTTAATCCTATGATAAAACATGGACTTGTAGCATACGTGGCATTCTAATAAACCCTATCAAGATTAGGCACACAGAGAGCGCACGAGAAACGCACACAGAGAAAGCAGGCGAGCAGCAAACACACACAGAAAGCGCACACGGATCGCACACAGTTGGAGTATACACGCGCGTAGAGGAGCAAGCTCGGCATCGTACACAACACACAGGTGGAGTGCACAGGATTGAAAGTTCGCGCACAAGATAAAGAAACAGCAGCGTACACAACGCTTTCCAGAAGGGCAGGATCGGGCAGTCTTCTCGAGAGACATTGCACACCTCACGAATAGAGAAAAACAGGTATTTCTCTCTCTCTCACTCTCTGTCTTTCTCCATATAGAGAAGATGGTTCTCTGTAACTCTTCTTGCACACACACTCTCTCGTCAAAAGACAGAGATACATAGTTTAAAAGTATCCCCGCACACATACACATATTCCCACACATCGTCTTCCTCTCTTCCACATACATAACCACAGTGAAATCTGTTATCTTGTTGTCTCTCTCTTGAAAATATATGCACATATTCCCACACATCGTCTTCCTCACTTCCACATACATAACCACAATGAAATCTGTTATCTTGTTGTCTCTCTCTTGAAAATACGTGCACATATTCCCATACATCGTCTTCCTCTCTTCCACATACATAAACACAGTGAAATCTGTTATCTTTCTCTCTCCTCTCTCTAAAAAATAGGTATTTATCTCTCTCTCTCTCTATCTATCTATCTATCTCTGTATCTTGCTATCTCTCTCTTGAAAATACATGCTCATGTATGTGTGCGTCTGTGTTATCTATGTGTATGTATGTATATTTGTGTTATTTCATTGTAATACTCATACATAATGCAGATACACAATTACACTTAATTACGATATGCACACATAGTATATATACATACATAAATATCACAAATAACTAACACATTGTAATACTAGTAAAATTGAATGGAAGACTTACTTGCGTGATCTGTTAAAGTCGATTCTTGTAGCGAGTTCTGGATGTATGCTGAGCTGATTTTCCTCTAATCCATTTGTAGATATGATTGTAACTTCTGTTTCTCAAAAATAGTAGTGTTGTTTAGTGATACACCTAATGGACATAAATGGTTTAAACTAGGACATGTAGACCAAAAATACGTGTATTTCTTTGGATGAATATATACACTTTTTGGTGACCCTTACCACAAGTGGTGGACCTTGAGACCAATGGACTATAAGGACCTCCAAACAATACCTTGTACACTCAATCCTTCTTGGTATCTAGGTTGGACAAGTGGTGGACCTTGTTCAAATTCTCTAACCACTCTCTCTAACATGGTGACATAATTTAGGTGTGATAAATTCATATCTATGCAAACTAATATCAGTTTAGGCTTGTTAATTTGAATTTGTTTGAATTTATGTACAATATAATGATTTGAGGTTTGCATATTTGAATTTAGGTGGTATAATGATATCTTTTTGTGGTAAACTTGAATTTAAAATCAATTTCGCGTGGATATTTTAAATTTAAGTAGTAAAATTTAAATTTTTATAAAAAAGTTTGAATTTTAAAATTTGGGCGGGATATTTTAAAATTTAGGCGGGATATTTAAGATTTGGGAGGGATATTTTAAATTTAGGCGGGAAGGTTTTGAATTTATAGCGAGATCTCCCTTACATAAGAGAGTATAGGTTGGACAAGTGGTGGACCTTCAAGCTAGAGCATCCATGCTACTGGACATGATAGGTAGGGAATCTAGTTGAATATTGTATGTATAATATATATGTAATAGATCTAGCTTGGACAAGTGGTGGACCTTGGAACAAAACCCCATGTAAAACATATCATGCACATTCCAAGTGGTCAAAAAAAATATCATTTAAGATATAGCCTTATAGGTTGGACAAGTGGTGGACCTTAACACCCAGATATTCTTCATATAATGACATAGAGTGGAAAACTGGTGAATCTTGAGACCAAACCATGCTACTAGCGATAATAGCTTGGACAAGTGGTGGACCTTGAAAGTAAACCCCCCATCTACGAAATATCGTGGGTTTAAGGTATTTCGATGGAGCCTAGCATCTTGGAGACATCGTGCATCTTGCTTCTCTTCATGTTTCAATGGAGCCTATCTTGGACAAATGGTGGAGCATCCTTCTCTCCATGTTTCAATGGACCCTAGCTTGGACAAGTGGTGGACCTTTGCTTCTCTCTATTATTCAATAGAGTTAGCTTGGACAAGTGGTGGACCTTGGAACCAAACCCCCATGTAAAACCTATCATGGTCACTCCAAGTGGTGAGAAAGAATAACCTTTAAGATATAGCCTTATAGGTTGGACAAGTGGTGGACCTTAACACCCTAATATTCTTAATATAATGACATAGAGTGAAAAAGTGGTGAATCTTGAGACAAAACCACTCATGCTACTAGCACTAATAGCTTGGACAAGTGGTGGACCTTGAACGTAAACCCCCATGTTTCAATAGAGTTAGCTTCGACAAATGGTGGAGCATCCTTCTCTCCATGTTTCAATGGAGCCTAGCTTGGACAAGTGGTGGACCTTTGTTTCTCTCTATGATTTCAATAGAGTTAGCTTGGACAAGTGGTGGACCTTGGAACCAAAGCCCCATGTAAAACCTATCATGGTCACTCCAAGTGGTAATAAAGAATAACCTTTAAGATGTAGCCTTATAGGTTGGACAAGTGGTGGACCTTAACACGCGCATATTCTTAATATAATGACATAGAGTGGAAAAGTGGTGAATCTTGAGACCAAACCACTCAGGCTACTAGCAATAATAGCTTGGACAAGTGGTGGACCTTGAATGTAAACCCCTCATCTACGACATATCGTGGGTTTAATGTTTTTCGATGGAGCCTAGCATCTTGGAGACATGGTGCACCTTGCTTCTCCTCATGTTTCAATGGAGCCTACCTTGGACAAATGGTGGAGCATCCTTCTCTCCATGTTTCAATGGACCCTAGCTTAGACAAGGGGTGGACCTTTGCTTCTCTCTATGTTTCAATAGAGTTAGCTTGGACAAGTGGTGGACCTTGGAACCAAACCCCCATGTAAAACCTATCATGGTCACTCCAAGTAGTAAGAAAGAATAACCTTTAAGATGTAGCCTTATAGGTTGGACAAGTGGTGGACCTTAACACCCACATATTCTTAATAAAAGTGGTGAATCTTGAGAAACCACTCAGGCTACTAGCAATAATAGCTTGGACAAGTGGTGGACCTTGAATGTAAACCCCTCATCTACGAAATATCGTGGGTTTAATGTATTTCGATGGAGCCTAGCATCTTGGAGACATGGTGCAGCTTGCTTCTCGTCATGTTTCAATGGAGCCTATCTTGGACAAATGGTGGAGCATCCTTCTCTCCATGTTTCAATGGACCCTAGCTTGGACAAGTGGTGGACCTTTGCTTCTCTCTATGTTTCAATAGAGTTAGCTTGGACAAGTGGTGGACCTTGGAACCAAACCCCCATGTAAAACCTATCATGGTCACTCCAAGTGGTAATAAAGAATAACCTTTAAGATGTAGCCTTATAGGTTGGACAAGTGGTGGACCTTAACACGCGCATATTCTTAATATAATGACATAGAGTGGAAAAGTGGTGAATCTTGAGACAAAACCACTCAGGCTACTAGCAATAATAGCTTGGACAAGTGGTGGACCTTGAATGTAACCCTCATCTACGACATATCGTGGGTTTAATGTTTTTCGATGGAGCCTAGCATCTTGGAGACATGGTGCACCTTGCTTCTCCTCATGTTTCAATGGAGCCTACCTTGGACAAATGGTGGAGCATCCTTCTCTCCATGTTTCAATGGACCCTAGCTTAGACAAGGGGTGGACCTTTGCTTCTCTCTATGTTTCAATAGAGTTAGCTTGGACAAGTGGTGGACCTTGGAACCAAACCCCCATGTAAAACCTATCATGGTCACTCCAAGTAGTAAGAAAGAATAACCTTTAAGATGTAGCCTTATAGGTTGGACAAGTGGTGGACCTTAACACCCACATATTCTTAATAAAAGTGGTGAATCTTGAGACCAAACCACTCAGGCTACTAGCAATAATAGCTTGGACAAGTGGTGGACCTTGAATGTAAACCCCTCATCTACGAAATATCGTGGGTTTAATGTATTTCGATGGAGCCTAGCATCTTGGAGACATGGTGCAGCTTGCTTCTCGTCATGTTTCAATGGAGCCTATCTTGGACAAATGGTGGAGCATCCTTCTCTCCATGTTTCAATGGACCCTAGCTTGGACAAGTGGTGGACCTTTGTTTCTCTCTATGTTTCAATAGAGTTAGCTTGGACAAGTGGTGGACCTTGGAACCAAACCCCCATGTAAAACCTATCATGGTCACTCCAAGTGGTAATAAAGAATAACCTTTAAGATGTAGCCTTATAGGTTGGACAAGTGGTGGACCTTAACACGCGCATATTCTTAATATAATGACATAGAGTGGAAAAGTGGTGAATCTTGAGACCAAACCACTCAGGCTACTAGCAATAATAGCTTGGACAAGTGTTGGACCTTGAATGCACCTTGACATTCTAATGTTTTTCGATGGAGCCTAGCATCTTGACATTGCATGCTTCTCCTCCAATGGAGCCTACCTTGGACAAATGGTGGAGCATCCTTCTCTCCATGTTTCAATGGACCCTAGCTTAGACAAGGGGTGGACCTTTGCTTCTCTCTATGTTTCAATAGAGTTAGCTTGGACAAGTGGTGGACCTTGGAACCAAACCCCCATGTAAAACCTATCATGGTCACTCCAAGTAGTAAGAAAGAATAACCTTTAAGATGTAGCCTTATAGGTTGGACAAGTGGTGGACCTTAACACCCACATATATCTTAATAAAAGTGGTGAATCTTGAGACCAAACCACTCAGGCTACTAGCAATAATAGCTTGGACAAGTGTGGACCTTGAATGTAAACCCCTCATCTACGACATATCGTGGGTTTAATGTATTTCGATGGAGCCTAGCATCTTGGAGACATGGTGCAGCTTGCTTCTCTCATGTTTCAATGGAGCCTATCTTGGACAAATGGTGGAGCATCCTTCTCTCCATGTTTCAATGGACCCTAGCTTGGACAAGGGTGGACCTTTGTTTCTCTCTATGTTTCAATAGAGTTAGCTTGGACAAGTGGTGGACCTTGGAACCAAACCCCCATGTAAAACCTATCATGGTCACTCCAAGTGGTAATAAAGAATAACCTTTAAGATGTAGCCTTATAGGTTGGACAAGTGGTGGACCTTAACACGCGCATATTCTTAATATAATGACATAGAGTGGAAAAGTGGTGAATCTTGAGACCAAACCACTCAGGCTACTAGCAATAATAGCTTGGACAAGTGTGGACCTTGAATGTAAACCCCTCATCTACGACATATCGTGGGTTTAATGTTTTTCGATGGAGCCTAGCATCTTGGAGACATGGTGCACCTTGCTTCTCCTCATGTTTCAATGGAGCCTACCTTGGACAAATGGTGGAGCATCCTTCTCTCCATGTTTCAATGGACCCTAGCTTAGACAAGGGTGGACCTTTGCTTCTCTCTATGTTTCAATAGAGTTAGCTTGGACAAGTGGTGGACCTTGGAACCAAACCCCCATGTAAAACCTATCATGGTCACTCCAAGTAGTAAGAAAGAATAACCTTTAAGATGTAGCCTTATAGGTTGGACAAGTGGTGGACCTTAACACCCACATATTCTTAATAAAAGTGGTGAATCTTGAGACCAAACCACTCAGGCTACTAGCAATAATAGCTTGGACAAGTGTTGGACCTTGAATGTAAACCCCTCATCTACGAAATATCGTGGGTTTAATGTATTTCGATGGAGCCTAGCATCTTGGAGACATGGTGCACCTTGATTCTCCTCATGTTTCAATGGAGCCTATCTTGGACAAATGGTGGAGCATCCTTCTCTCCATGTTTCAATGGACCCTAGCTTAGACAAGTGGTGGACCTTTGCTTCTCTCTATGTTTCAATAGAGTTAGCTTGGACAAGTGGTGGACCTTGGAACCAAACCCCCATGTAAAACCTATCATGGTCACTCCAAGTGGTGAGAAAGAATAACCTTTAAGATATAGCCTTATAGGTTGGACAAGTGGTGGACCTTAACACGCGCATATTCTTAATATAATGACATAGAGTGGAAAAGTGGTGAATCTTGAGACCAAACCACTCAGGCTACTAGCAATAATAGCTTGGACAAGTGTTGGACCTTGAATGTAAACCCCTCATCTACGAATATCGTGGGTTTAATGTTTTTCGATGGAGCCTAGCATCTTGGAGACATGGTGCACCTTGCTTCTCCTCATGTTTCAATGGAGCCTACCTTGGACAAATGGTGGAGCATCCTTCTCTCCATGTTTCAATGGACCCTAGCTTAGACAAGGTGGTGGACCTTTGCTTCTCTCTATGTTTCAATAGAGTTAGCTTGGACAAGTGGTGGACCTTGGAACCAAACCCCCATGTAAAACCTATCATGGTCACTCCAAGTGGTAAGAAAGAATAACCTTTAAGATATAGCCTTATAGGTTGGACAAGTGGTGGACCTTAACACCCACATATTCTTAATAAAATGGTGAATCTTGAGACCAACCACTCATGCTACTAGAATAATAGCTTGGACAAGTGGTGAGACCTTGAATGTAAACCCCTCATCTACGAAATATCGTGGGTTTAATGTATTTCGGACAATCTTGGAGACATGGTGTAAACTTGCTTCTCATGTTTCAATGGAGCCTATCTTGGACAAATGGTGGAGCATCCTTCTCTCCATGTTTCAATGGAGCCTAGCTTGGACAAGTGGTGGACCTTTGCTTCTCTCTATGTTTCAATAGAGTTAGCTTGGACAAGTGGTGGACCTTGAACCAAACCCCCATGTAAAACATATCATGGTCATTCCAAGTGGTGAGAAAGAATACCTTTAAGATATAGCCTTATAGGTTGGACAAGTGGTGGACCTTAACACCTAATATTCTTAATATAATGACATAGAGTGGAAAAGTGGTGAATCTTGAGACCAAACCACTCATGCTACTAGATAATAGCTTGGACAAGTGGTGGACCTTGAATGTAAACCCCTCATGTACGACATATCGTGGGTTTAAGGTATTTCAATGGAGCCTAGCATCTTGGAGACATGGTGCACCTTGCTTCTTTTCATGTTTCAATGGAGCCTATCTTGGACAAATGGTGGAGCATCCTTCTCTCCATGTTTCAATGGAGCCTAGCTTGGACAAGTGGTGGACCTTTGCTTCTCTCTATGTTTCAATAGAGTTAGCTTGGACAAGTGGTGGACCTTGAACCAAACCCCCATGTAAAACCTATCATGGTCACTCCAAGTGGTAGAAAGAATAACCTTTAAGATGTAGCCTTATAGGTTGGACAAGTGGTGGACCTTAACCCACATATTCTTAATAAAAGTGGTGAATCTTGAGACCAAACCACTCAGGCTACTAGCAATAATAGCTAGGATATCCATTAAGATATAGTCTTTCAAGGGTGAGAAAGAATAGCCATTAAGATATAGTCTTATAGGTTGGACAAGTGGTGGACCTTAGCACCCAAATATTCTTAATAGAATGAATAGAGAGTGAAAAAGTGGTGAATCTTGAGACCAAAACCACTCATGCTACTAGAGATAATAGGTTGGACAAGTGGTGGACCTTGAATGTAAACCCCCATGTACAAAATATCATGGGTTTGAGGTATTTCAATGGAGCCTAGCATCTTGGAGACATGGTGTAGCTTGCTTCTCTTCATGTTTCAATGGAGCGTATCTTGGACAAATGGTGGAGCATCCTTCTCTCCATGTTTCAATGGACCCTAGCTTGGACAAGTGGTGGACCTTTGATTCTCTCTATGTTTCAATAGAGTTAGCTTGGACAAGTGGTGGACCTTGAAACAAAACCCCCATGTAAAACCTATGCTGGTCACTCCAAGTGGTGGTCACTCCAAGTGGTGAGAAAGAATAACCCTTATATTGGACTTATAAGTGACAAGTGGACCTTGGACCTTAACACCCAAATATTCTTAATATAATGACATAGAGTGAAAAAGTGGTGAATCTTGAGACCAAACCACTCATGCTACTAGCGTTAATAGGTTGGACAAGTGGTGGACCTTGAATGTAAACCCCCCATGTTTCAATAGAGTTAGCTTCGACAAATGGTAGAGGATCCTTCTCTCCATGTTTCAATGGAGCCTAGCTTGGACAAGTGGTGGACCTTTGTTTCTCTCTATGTTTCAATAGAGTTAGCTTGGACAAGTGGTGGACCTTGGAGCCAAACCCCCATGTAAAACATATCATGGACATTTCAAGTGGTGAGAAAGAATACCCTTTAAGATATACCCTTATAGGTTGGACAAGTGGTCGACCTTAACACCCAGATCTTCTTAACGTAATGACATAGAGTGGAAAAGTGGTGAATCTTGAGACCAAACCACTCATGCTACTAGAGATAATAGGTTGGACAAGTGGTGGACCTTGAATGTAAACTCCCCATGTACAAAATATCATGGGTTTAAGGTATTTCAATGGATCTTAGCATCTTGGAGACATGGTGCAGCTTGCTTCTCTTCATGTTTCAATGGAGCCTATCTTGGACAAATGGTGGAGCATCCTTCTCTCCATGTTTCAATGGACCCTAGCTTAGACAAGTGGTGGACCTTTGCTTCTCTCTATGTTTCAATAGAGTTAGCTTGGACAAGTGGTGGAACTTGGAACCAAACCCCCATGTAAAACCTATCATGGTCATTCCAAGTGGTGAGAAAGAATACCCTTTAAGATATAGCCTTATAGGTTGGACAAGTGGTGGACCTTAACACCCAGATCTTCTTAATATAATGACATAGAGTAGAAAAGTGGTGAATCTTGACATCAAACCACTCATGCTACTAGTGATAATAGGTTGGACAAGTGGTGGACCTTGAATGTAAACCCCCCATGTACGAAATATCATGGGTTTAAGATATTTCAATGGAGCCTAGCATTTTGGAGACATGGTGCAGCTTGCTTCTCTTCATGTTTCAATCAAACCTGGCTTGGACAAATGGTGGAGCATCCTTCTCTCCATGTTTCAATGGAGCCTAGCTTGGACAAGTGGTGGACCTTTGATTCTCTCTATGTTTCAATAGAGTTAGCTTGGACAAGTGGTGGACCTTGGAACCATACCCCTATGTAAAACCCATCATGTGCATTCCAAGTGGTGGTAAATAATACCATTTAAGATATAGCCTTATAGGTTGGACAAGTGGTGGACCTTAACACCCAGATCTTCTTAATATAATGACATAGAGTGGAAAAGTGGTGAATCTTGAGACCAAACCACTCATGCTACTAGGGATAATAGGTTGGACAAGTGGTGGACCTTGAATTTAAACCCCACATATACAAAATATCATGGGTTTAAGGTATTTCAATGGAGCCTAGCATCTCAAAGACATGGTGCATCTTGCTTCTCTTCATGTTTCAATGGAGCCTATTTTGGACAAATGGTGGAGCATCCTTCTCTCCATGTTTCAATGGACCCTAGATTGGACAAGTGGTGGACCTTTGCTTCTCTCTATGTTTCAATATAGTTAGCCTATATTAGACAATTAGTAGACCTCCAATCTCTCCATGTTGTCTAGAGCTGAGCTTGGACAAGTGGTGGACCTTACTTCTCCCTTCCCTTAGTTTACTAGCTTAAATGATCACTATGTATACTTGCTTAGATCTAGCTTGAACAAGTGGTGGAACTTGTATTCACACAAACTTAATCCATTACAAAAAAGTATATGTTAAAATAACATTTGGTTTTTTTTGTTTCAGGAAAGATGGCTCCAAAAAAACAGGTTGCAAGGGTTGCTGTCTCAGTTGACTATACTTGCAATGATCTTAGGAAATGGTATTTGGACATACATGGTATAGAGGGTGCACAATTTCATAAGGTGCATCTATTTATTGCCAAAAAGGAGAATGACAGCTTGTTTGAAGATGTTGGACAAGTTGTGGAAGCATCTGTCTCTGTAGTTGATAGTCATCCAGAGGTGGAATGCATTGACATTCTAGTTCCAATGAATCTAGAATTTCAACTATCTCCAGGAGCATATGCATTGGAGCGCATGTCTAGAAACAAAGAAGAGACAATGTTTTCTCGAGGATGGAAGTTTGCAGAATCAAATCCAAATATCACAGCAGATCAACTTCAAAGCTCCATCATTGCCACACTACAACGAAAAAAGGTGAAAGCTTCACGACCACCATCCACAAAGAAGCAAGCAAAAGTGCAGAAAGTAGAAGCTAAGCGAACTAGTTCCATTTTGGATGTAGACAAGGCATCTTTGGCATCCTCATCAACAGAGGGTTCAATGTCAAAGATGAGAATTGTGGATCCAGATGTTTTAGAAGCTGAGGCCATGAAAGGACAAGAAAAAGATACAGGTGGAATGAATAAGTACATAAATTATTTTCCTTTCCAATATAGGGAATTTGATATCCCTATTCAAAATTGTTGGCTTGCTCCTGATCACTATAATGCACGTATTATGGATAAAAAACACGCTGAAAGTGTGTTATTTGGATTTTCACGGAGTACGACCAAGCCTGCAGCATGTGCATATTTGATGCCTGTTCGAAATGCAAAATCAAAGAAGGGGACTCCTTTGGCAGTAGAAGAGGTAGAGGAGCAAAAAATTAAAGATTATCATTATTGGATTCTTGATGGGCAGCATTCAATCTATGCTGCAAAAGTTTTGCTTCACAATGAACAAAACAACAAAGAGATCTTTGAAAGACTGATTAGCGTGTATAAATTTAGAAAGGCTCGCATTGTTGTGAATGCTCCTCCATTTGTTGCAACTGCTATATCTGCCATTGCAAATGAGGAGGCTCAGGCATTGTATGTCAAGCAACCTTACAGCCAAATATTGAGACATTTACGGAGTCAATGGATCTTCTCAGGACGACCACCAAAGGCAGCAAGTGGAATTGCAGAGGGACATGCATCTCGTGCCGGATGGGATGTAAGTTATTTTCTTTGTCTTTTTGATAGTGTTTAATTAACAAATCTTGCTCAATAGTTTAATTATTTCTCTATTTCTTTTTAGGCTTTTCTTCGATTGGCAAGAATGAGTGCAGCAGCAAGTTGGATTGCTAAACAGGCACACATGGTCACGTACTCTGATTTAGTTTATGATTGCTGGATAGAAATCATTGAAAATCTAGAAGAGGAGAATAAGAAACCCCCAACAACTGTATTTAGATACCTTTGTGGCCTTGAGGAATCAGAGGTAAAGACTATTCAAGAAGAGATTAGAGATGAGAAGATTTTACTGTCAAAGAGTGCAAAGGATGGTGATGCAACTGACATGTATGATCGAATCAAGCAGTTGAAGCAAGACAAATTGATTCAAGATGCACTTCTTGAAGGCTTCAACAATTTGAATGAGTCTTCACCATGTAAAGACTGGGAGGAGGTGGTCAAAATGTATAACATCAATGATGTTGTTTATAAAACAATTTTAATGCTATGCGAGGAATGGATCAGATCTAGTTTGACGCGTGGAACAAAGAAAATGGCTTTTCCAGATGGAGCAATAAAATACATGCAATGGGCAATTCACCTTCAAAAGGAGAAAACTGAGCCTAGAGATTTGCCATGGTCAATCTATGTGGTGAGCCTACAAATGGAAGGCAATCTCTACTTGATGCGCCACTTCAATAATAAAGTGCCTATTGGCTTATGTGTTTTAGATATGACAAAAAACGTTGGAGGCAATTTGAAGTGGAGTGAGGAGACATTTAACAATGCTTTGGATGGGATCTTGGCTATTGCTGGAGGGTCAACAGATCCTGGATTTGTCTTTCTTGCATTTGTGGATTTCACTAACTTCACAAAATTGCAATGTGCCTTTCACGCCATGGGAGATAATCTGAGCTACCATTGTTGTGGTGCATTGCATCACTTTCCATCAGCTCCTTGCAAAGGAGCAATTCAATTCCTAACAGTTATTGCCTTCTTGGGACAAGGCAATGCATTTGAAGACCTGAGAAGAAGATCAGAGGAACATCCCATGCCAATTGATTGTTCTCTTCTTCAAGTAGCAGATAACGATATGTCAGATTTGCAATATTTGGAGGCCAAAAAAAGAGCTTTGGTCAAGCACTACATTCGTACATATTGTTTTGAAGACCGCAAGCTTGTTGATGTTTTTGGTGATGGCTCCTTGGTTGCACAAGAAGGAATACAACAGAAAAAAGAAGTTATCTGCTTAATTGATAGTGTGGAGGAGGCAAAAAGCATGGAGACCATGCTGCTAGACTTTGTTAAGTCTCATGAAGATATAGAAAAATGGGCTGGACTTCAACAATCCACTTCGCAATCAGGCGACATTGTGCCTGTTACAGAGGAGTGCTCTCCACAAAGAGAAGAAGAACAACAACAACACCATCCTCTGTCAATGGAGGACTTTTTGGAAATGGAGACACGTATGTTTTGAGTTTCTTGTGCATGTTAGTGTTTCTTGTTACTGATTTGATACTCTTAATGTTAGATTTTGCTTTATATAGTATTGATTGAGCTTGTATTTTTTATCTCAAGCATTCAAGGTTTGAATGTAAATAGTAAATTACTTGAGTTTTTGAATGGTGGATCTGTAGACTAAAACTATAACATTTAATACTCACAAAGACTTAATTACTTAAGAGCTTGAACTCAATAAGTTTTGGACCTTTTATCAATACCCCCTTGATATGATACATTAGATCGTAGCATGGTTAAATGGTGATGCTTCATAAATTGAACCTAGCTTAGACAGGTGCTGGAGCCTAAATTTAAACTAACCTTGCTAGAAGGGAGCTTATGTTTGGACTTTGAGAACTAGCATAAGTAATCAATTAGAGCATAGATTAGACATGTGGTGGTGGCCGGCCTTAGAGACCAAAATCTTAATGAGCTTGGAAAGGTATTTAAGTACTGCAATTTACTTAGTTTTAGTACTCATTAAATGCATAGCTTGACAAAAGGTGGACCTTACATGGATCCTAATTTCAAGAGGTGTGGTAGACCTTCAAAACAAGCTCATATAGCTTGGACATGTGGTAGACCTTGCATGAAGACTAGTTTAGACAAGTGTGGTACACCTTGTAACCAACACCCATTTGTTATATTAGCTTGGACAAGTGGTGGACCTTGCTTTTATGTTTCAATGGAGCATATTTTGGACAGGTGGTAGACCTTGTTTCTCTCCATGCTTCAATGGAGAGAAACTTTAGCTTGGACAAGTGGTGGACCTTGTTTTTATGTTTTAAAGGAGCATATTTCGGACAAGTGGTAGACATAGTTTCTCTCCATGGTTCAATGGAACCCACCTTAGACAAGTGAAGTACCTTGAAACCAAACCCCCATAATACAACCTACTAAATAGGTTGGAAAATTGGTGGGATATGAAACCATCCATGATAGAGCATAGTATAGGTGAAAACGTAGTGGTCCTTATATCAATTACCCATGCATAGCTTGGACAAGTGGTGGACCTTGATTCTCTCTATGTTTCAATGGATCCTATCTTGGACTAGAGATATATCTTACTTAGTTCCATGCTTCAATGGATTGTAGCTTGGATAAGGAGTGGAACTTCAAACAAAACTCCACAGCATAGCATATATTAACAATTCATGGGTTTTATAGAGATTGTCTTGCCTATTTTGGAGAGTTGGTACACCTTTATTCTCCATTCTTCAATGGATCTGAGGTTGGACAAGCGGAGCTGGAGAAGTGGTCAACCTTAAAATGAAACCTCCCATGCTACAACCCATCATAGATCGTATATGTAGTGGACCTTGAAACTCTTTTATGTCCCTAGCTTAGAGAAGCATTGCACTCTTGATTATCTCCATACATGAAGGCAAGGTTGGACAAGTGGTGGACCTTCAAACCAGAATCTCTATGCAATAATAGGCAAGTGGTGGAGCTTGTTTTCTCCATGTTCCAATGGAGCCTAGCTTAGACAAACAATGGAGCTTGCTTCTCTCCATGTTTCAATGGATCCTAGCTTAGAAAAGTGGTGGAGCTTTGCTTCTCTCCATGTTCCAATGGACCATAGCTTAGACAAGTGGTAGACCTTGAAAAACACCCCCCGTATACAACATATTATGGGGTTTTCATGTTTCAATGGCTCCTAGCTTGGACAAATGGTAGAGCTTGCTTCTCTTTATGTTTCAATGGATCCAATCTTAGCCAAGGGGTGGACCTTGAAACAAGAATCCCCCCCCCCCCCCATGTACAACGTATTATGGGTTTTGAAAGCACTGGGAGAAAATAATAGCTTTGATAAGTGGTGGACCTTGCTTCTCTCCATGCTTCAATGGAGCCGAGGTTGGACACATGTTGGAGAGAAGATGGTTGCCCATGAAATAAGACCATGCATGCTATAATCAATCATATGTTGTACACATGGTGGACCTTGCAATTGTTTTATATGCCTAACTTGGACAAGTGGAGGACCCTTGATTACCTCCAGATATCAACAACAAGCCAAGTTTGGACAAGTGTAGTACCACCAAACCAGAATCTATATGCTACAATAGAGTATAGGTAGGACACGCGATGAACCTTGATATCAAACCATCCATGCTACTAGAGATGATAGGTTTCACATGTGGTGGAACCTTGTATCAATGTTCTATGTGTAGTTTTTGACTAGTGATAGACCTTGAAACTAATCCCTCTAGGCTACAAGAAAAAAGAGATGGATGAGGAGGCTAGACTACTTTTGTTGCATCAATGCATCCCATGTTACCACATATACTATAGGGTTCTTGGATAAGTGTTGGATCTTGTGTCAATGCTCCATGTCTAGCTTGGACAAGTGGTGGACCTTGGTTCTCTCTATGCTTCAAATGGGCAATAGATTGGAGACACAGTGGCCTTTTTTTTCCAATGATTTTATTTTTTGGAAACCTTGGAGGCACCATGTAAGAGGCACTCTAAGTCTTCCATACAATGGACCTATTGGACTATAAAATAATGATATCTTTCTTTGATATTGTCATTATTTTATGCATAATATTTTCTTCTTTTTGCAGACACAAAGGAGTTAAGTGATATAAAAACTAGATGTATTTCACACTATGATTGGCATGAAGATCCTTTTGGGACACCAACTTTTCCTATTCCCAAAGATGTAATTTTCCATATTAACGGTGTGGATTTTGAAGTGCGACTTTCATGTATTGAAGGAGCTGGTTATGGGCTATTTGTGCATACTACCCTGGAAAGTGGTTTGACTATTCTAAACTATGGAGGGCATAAGTATAGATTTCAAGACTGGAAAAAGATATGCAAAATATTTCCAAGAGCTTATAAATATTCTCTTCTAGAGGATCCAAACATAGAAGAAGAGGAAGATCAATCATACATTATTGGTTGTGTAGAAGAAGGAAACGTGTCGGGCTATATAAATAGTTCTCACAGTACAAATGTCTGTCCCAACGTACGCTATACATTTGATCCAAATTTGCCACCTTGGCATAAATGCACCTCTTCACACATCAAGTCAGAAGAATATGGCCATGTATGCATTGAGACTATTTGTCAAGTTGAAGCAGGAGAAGAGTTGTTTGCTGACTATAACTTTACTTGACATTGTAAAGTATTGTACATGGATGGAAATCTCAAGTACATGCATCATTTTCATTTTTCATGGATGAAATCTCAAGTGAATATAACATTTGATTATTGTTTAGTTTATGCTCAACGAGAATCTAGAGTGCTCTTATGCTTTGTGTGTTGTCTAACATATTTGACTACCTTGGCCATAGAATCTTGATTCTACTCTAGATTTGTGATAAATCTTACCAAAATTTAATCAATGTCTAGGTTGGACAAGTGGTGGGGCTTCAAACATTACTGTCTTAAACAAGTGGAGTTATCTTACTTGAATAAGTGGTGGCCTTTGAATCCAAATCTAAGCCAAATCTCTAATTATTTTCTTGTAGTCTAGGTTGGACATTTGGTGGACCTTGTATCCATGTTTCCTCAACAAGGGTGGCTTTTAGTTTTCACTTTAAGTACTCATCTTTAATAAAGTGTAGGATGGAAAATGTTGAGTTAGTAGATTGTATTTTAGACAAGTGGTGTTTGGTGTACGAATGCTGAAAATGGTTGCAAGGATTCTAACAACGACTTTACCTTAAATAAATTTCTTACTAGGAGTTCTACATATAAATATGGTGAATAAAATTCTAGTGGTTTTGAGATACCATTTGTGTGTGTGTTTTCTTAGATTCACAAACTGGGATGGATAATGCTCCTATGGTTCAGTCAACAACTATAGAATCCATAGATTCTATGGTTTCTAAAGTGCCCAAGATGGATGATATTTCTATACTAGAGTCTAGTGTTGTGCAACTTGAGCAAGCTTCCAATAATGAGAACCAAGAAATCGATGCTTCAAAAATGCAACATACATCAAAAGAGACTGAAAAGTCCACTCACGAGCTATTGCCAATTGGTACTACGTCATGTAGCGTAGATGTTGAGAAATCCATGCTTACAATTATATTGGATTTAAATGGTCTATTGTTGAAACGTTCCCCTCAACCATCCTCACACCACAACTCAGTGCAAATGGATTCAAAAAGATATATTATACTCAGGCCAGGTTGCATCCAATTCTTGAAGACTATTTTACAAAGGTTTAATGTTGCAATTTGGTCGACAGCTACTAGGAATAATGTGTATCAAATCCTTGCAGCACTAAACAACTTAGCTGAGGATACATTGCCTTTCTTTGCAATTTGGTCGCAAGATGTTTGCTACACCGCTCAAACTCAAAAATTATTTAGACCCGACAATCCAAACGTTGAGGCAATGTTCAAGCCTCTAGCCAAAATTGCCATGGGGTTTGAATGTGATCCACAAAGAACAGTGCTTATTGATGACTCTCCTTACAAGGGATGTATTTCACCAGCAAACAATTGCATTTTTCCACCACAATTTGATGCTGAGAAGATGGTTGACAATATGCTCTTGGAGGAGCTACTGCCATACTTGATTCAGCTTGATGAGAGAAGGGATGTGCGTGATTTAATTGCTTCTAATCGTTATGGACAACCTATAGTGACAAATGATAGTGAATACAAACAAATCATGGAGTATTGGAAGCAGAAAAATGATGTTTGGTCAGCTAAGGTGTTCTTTACAAGAAGAATACCACCTGCAAAAGGTGACAAGATGAAACTATCATTGAAGATGCAAGTGACACAAGCCACCGCAATGAAATGAGAAGAGCCCAAATACAAGAGATCTTGGCAAAGGAGCGTACACCCATTGAAAGCATGAAGGCGTCACAATTGACCACTTTAGCTAGGCAATTGGGTTGTAACACAAAAGGAGTTTTGAAGGCAACCACAGCAAAGGCTTATATAAATAAGGTGAAAGCTGAGAACAATCTTCTAAGGCTGGATAGAAAGCAACCCTAAGGTACTAGTGACATGTCATATATTCTTGATACACATGCTTGAACACTCATGTGCATGGTATCTAACAAATCTTTCTTTTTATTCCTTCTTGCAGGATCTTACAAAGGATACTACTAGATGGAGCTCAATCAATAGAGATTTTGATATTTTTGCTCAAAATAATGAAGCAGTCACCTACATTTTTTGTTTATCAATTTCTTGAGAGACTTTATTTTAGTTTGTAATCATCAAATGAAATGAAAAGTATCCTTCTTATTAAGATTGTTGATCTTTTTCTTGTTCAAACCTTTCAATTGTGATTTATAGTTTTGTTAGCATGAGATTGTGCTTTTTTAGTTTGAAAAAAACTGTCAAAGATCCAAGTCTTTTTGGCTTTACTTAAGTTATTAATTGTGAAAGATCCAAGTCTTTTTTCTTTACTTAAGTTATTGATTGCCTATGTAATAGTCCTTAAAACAATATCGGATGGCTTTCTTGCTCCCATGTCTCACATTGGTCTTTAGGTAAGACAAGTGGTGACCTTGAAAGTATGGTCTCATATCTCGATCAAGTGAAGAGACATGAAGCTTAAATATCACTACTATGTATCTAGTGTTAAACTCCATCGAGACAAAGACTAGATAGCCAAATTGCAGTCGAGTTTAAGTGAAAAATCCATTTGAGCTAAGGTAAAACTTATAGTGCCTCATTTTTCCAGGATTCTACCCCATCAAGGAAGTTATAATCTAGCACAAACCAATTAAGACTCTTTTGGAGCCTAGATAGGACAATTCGTGGAACTTATGAAACTTATTATCGAGTTAGAGTCTAGTTTAGATAAGCAAAAGATCTTCAAACCAGCACTTGACTTTCTTACTATTCAATATTCAAAGTCCCTTGAGGCTAACAAATTACATACCCACTTGTAACCTAACTAATGAGTAATTATATAGATCTAAGCAAGTATATATAATGAGTCTTCAAACTAATAATCCAAGGGAAGAGAGTAGCAAGGTCCACTACTTGTCCAAGCTCAGCTCTAGACAACATAGAAAGATGCTAGTTCTACTAATTGTCTAATTATAGGCATGGAGAAATGATAGAAGGTTGACCACTTGTCCAACCTATCATCTCTAGTAAGATGGGAGGTTTGGCCTTAAGATTCACCATGTAACCAACCTATACATCATTGTATTATGAAGAGTAAAAAAGCAAAGCTCCACCACTTGTCCAAGCTAGTTCTAAAATCCACATGGAGATAAGTAAGCTCCACCATTTGTCGAATCTCTCTTCCATTAAAACATGAAAAAACTTATCTATGTTGTACAGGGGGACTTTTTTCCAAGGTCCACCACTTGTCCAAGCTAGGATCCCTAGTAGCACGAGTGGTTTGGTCTCAAGATACACCACTTGTACACTCTATGTCATTATATTAATAAGAACTATGTATTAAGGTCCACCACTTGTCCAACCTATAAGGTTATATCTTAAATGGTATCCTTTCTCACCACTTGAAATGCCCATGATATGTTTTACACGGGGGTTTCATTCCAAGGTCCACCACTTGTCCAAGCTAACTCTATTCAAACATAGAGAGAAGCAAAGGTCCACCACTTGTCCAAGCTAACTCTATTCAAACATAGAGAGAAGCAAAGGTTCACCACTTGTCAAAGCTAGGCTCCATTGAAGTATGGAGAGAAGTAACCTCCATCATTTTTCCAAGATAGGTGCCATTCAAACATGGAAAGAATCAAGATCTACCATGTCTCCGAGATTCTAGGCTCCATTGAAACACCCTAAAACCATGATATTTTGTACATGGGGTGTTTACATTCAAGGTCTACCACTTCTCTAACGTATTATACCTAGTAGCATGAGTGATTTGGTCTTAAGATTCACCACTTATCCACTCTATGTCATTATATTAAGAATAACTGGGTGTTAAGGTCCACCACTTGTCCAACCTATAAGGGTATATCTTAAATGGTATCCTTCACCACTTGTCAAGGTCCATCACCACTTTTCCAACCTATAAGGTTATATCTTGAATGATATTTTTCCTCATCACTTGTAATGTCCATGCTATGTTTTACAAAGGGGTTTTGTTCCAAGACCCACCACTTGTCCAAGCTAACTCCATTAAAACATAGAGAGAAGCAAAGGTCCACCACTTGTCCAAGATAGGCTCCATTGAAACATGGAGAGAAGGATGATCCACCATTTCTCCAAGATAGGTTCCATTGAAACATTGAGAGAAGCAATCTCCACCATGTCTCCAAGCTAGGCTTCATTGAAATACCCTAAACCCATAATTTTGTACATGAGGGGTTTACATTCAAGGTCCACCACTTGTCCAACCTATTATCCCTAGTAGCAAGAGTGTTTGGTCTCAAGATTCACCACTTGTACACTCTATGTCATTATATTAAGAAGAAATATGTGTTAAAGTCCACCACTTGTCCAGCCTATAAGGTTATATTTTAAATAGTATCCTTTCTCACCACTTGAAATGCCCATGATATGTTTTACATGGGGGTTTCATTCCAAGGTCCACCACTTGTCCAAGCTAACTCTATTAAAACATATAGAGAAAGAAAGGTCCACCACTTGTCCAAGCTAGGCTCATTGAAACATGGAGAGAAGGAACCTCCACTGTTTCTCCTAGATAGGCTCCATTGAAACATGGAGAGAAATAAGCTCCACCATGTCTCCAAGTTGCTAGGCTCCATTGAAATACCCAATACCCATAATTTTTTGTACATGGGGGGTTTACATTCAAGGTTCACCACTTGTCCAACCTATTATCCCTAGTAGGTTTGGTCTCATGATTCACCACTTGTCCACTCTATGTCATTATATTAAGAGGAATTAGGTGTTAAGGTCCACCACTTGTCCAACCTATAATGTTATAGCTTGAATGGTATTTTTTCTCACCACTTGTAATGCCCATGACATGATTTACATGGGGGTTTTGTTCCAAGGTACACCACTTGTCCAAGATAAATCTATTGAAACATAGAGAGAAACAAAGGTCCACCACTTTTCCAAGCTAGGCTGCATTGAAACATGGACCTTAATACCAAATTATTTCTAGTAGCATGAGTGATATTTTGTACATGGGGCGTTTACATTCAAGGTCCACCACTTGTCCAACCTATTTCCCTAGTAGGTTTGGTCCCAATTTCACCACTTATCCACTCTATGTCATTATATTAAGAATAATTGGGTGTTAAGGTCCACCACTTGTCCAACCTATAAGGTTATATATTGAATGGTATTTTTTCTCACCACTTGTAATGCCCATGATATGTTTTACATGGGGTTTTTGTTCCAAGGTCCACCACTTTTCCAAGATAACTCTATTCAAACATAGAGAGAAACAAAGGTCCACCACTTGTCCAAGCTAGGCTCCATTGAAACATGGAGAGAATGATGCTGCACCATTTATCCAAGATAGGCTGCATTGAAACATGGAGAGAAGCAAGCTTTACCATGTTTCCAAGCTAGGCTCCATTGAAACACTCTAGGGGGTTTTATTTCAAGGCCCACCACTTGTTTAACCTATTATCCCTAGTAGCATGAGTGGTTTGGTTTCAAGATTCACCACTTGTACACTCTATGTCATTATATTGTGTTAAGGTCCACCACTTGTCCAACCTATAAGGTTATATCTTAAATGGTATCCTTTCTCGCCACTTGAAATGCCCATGATATGTTTTACATGGGAGTTTCATTCCAAGATCCACCACTTTTCCAAGCTAACCATATTCAAACATAGAGAGAAACAAAGGTCCACGACTTGTCCAAGCTAGGCTCCATTGAAACATGGAGAGAAGGAACCTCCACCATTTCTCCTAGATAGGCTCCATTAAAACATGGAGAGAAGTAAGTTCCACCATGTCTCCAAGATGCTAGGCTCCATTGAAATACGCAAAACCCATGATATTTTGTACATGGGTGATTTACATTCAAGGTCAACCATTTCTCCAACCTATTATCCCTAGTAGGTTTGGTCTCACAATTCACCACTTTTCCACTATATGTCATTATAATAAGAGGAATTGGGTGCTAAGGTCCACCACTTGTCCAGCCTATAAGGTTATACCTTGAATGGTATTTTTTCTCACCACTTGTAATGCCCATGACATGCTTTACATGGGGGTTTTGTTCCAAGGTTCACCACTTGTCCAAGCAAATTCTATTGAAACATAGAGAGAAACAAAGGTCCACCACTTTTCCAAGCTAAGCTCCATTGAAACATTGACCTTAATACCAAATTATTCCTAGTAGCATGAGTAATATTTTGTACATGGGGGGTTTGCATTCAAGGTCCACCACTTGTCCAACGTACTTTTCCTAGTAGGTTTGGTCGCAAGATTCACCACTTGTCCACTCTATGTCATTATATTAATAATAATTGGGTGTTAAGGTCCACCACTTTTCCAACCTATAAGGTTATATATTGAATGGTATTTTCTCTCACCACTTGTAATGTCCATGATATGTTTTACATGGGGATTTTGTTCCAAGGTCCACCACTTGTCCAAGCTAAATCTGTTCAAACATAGAGAGAAACAAACGTGCACCACTTGTCCAAGGTAGGCTCCATTGAAACATGGAGAGAATGATGCTCCACCATTTATCCAAGATAGACTCCATTGAAACATGGAGAGAAGTAAGCTCCACCATGTTTCCAAGATGCTAGAGTCCATTGAAATACCCAAAACCCCTGATACTTTGTACATGGGGGGTTTACATTCAAGGTCCACCACTTGTCCAACCTATTATCCCTAGTAGCATGAGTGGCTTGGTCTCAGGATTCACCACTTGTCCACTCTATATCATTATATTAAGAAAAATTGGGTTTCCATATCTAAATGGATCTTTGCTTGGATAAGTGGTAGACCTTCAGACCTAAATACCCATTCTACACTAGAGCATTGGTTAAGCCTTATACACTTCAAGCATACCTTTAACAACAAGTAGTAGTTATTAGTTGACCTAAGTCTAGTTGAACTCCATGGTATTGAGACTAAGAGAGAGTGTAGCATAAAAAAGAGTCAGGATTTTAATTTGACTTTCTTTCTATTAATGAGTAGATCATAGATGGATTTTGGTATCTAATAAAACCTTAGGGTAGACAATGTAGAACTCATGTCTATTGTTGTGTTTGCATTAAGTGTTCTTGTTCTTTAATTTCAGAACCATTACAGAAAAATGGATTGGCTATATGCTGGCATAAATTGAAGAAAACTATTGAATTACCCATCCAACCTCCTCGAAGACCTTGTCCAAGGAATGAATCACCTCCTTATCACCTACCACTTGCTTTCAAGGACATCAAAAGAGTACTTATCTTGGATCTAGAGGGGTTACTTCTCAAGACAGTTGAAATGAAACATGGAGATTCTATGCCATCTTGGGCTCAACACATGCGACTTGTGGAGGACAAAGATGAAGTTTATCATGTGGTGTGACCAGACGCACAAAGTTTTTTGGATTTTTGTGCTGAATACTTTGAGCTATGGATATGGAGTTGCTATAACTTAACAAGGGTGCAACGCATCACACAAAAGTGTTTTCCTGAGCAGTATACCAAGTTCAAGGTGTTTATGAGTAACAAAAATTGCCAAAATCCAAATATCATGTTAGGATTTACAAGGGTTTATCACAAAAATCTGAGTGATATTTGGAAGATATTTGAGGATTTGGATACAAACAATACCTTAATTTTTGATGACACTCCATATAGGGTGATGTGGAACATGCCAGGAACATATCTTATATTTCCAAAGATGTGGAGGCAAACTTCCGAGCAACTTCAAAACTTCTTGCAGAGAACCATAATTCCATGGTTGGTAGGATGGTTGTATGCAAGAGATAAGAGAGTCTATACATACAACACAATTGTAAATCAGTATAGTGATTCTGAGACAAATTATGTCCTTGGTGTGTACTTGTCAACACGAAAGCATTGAATCAATATCGCTATAAGATGCTTTTTTTATTCTAGTGTGTATCTTTCAACATTTGTATAATTTGATATAGTCTTTTTTTTTTTTTTTAAAGGTGTGTCAATTTTATGAACACTTGAATGGAGTGCACCCTACTCTAAGGGGACTTCAATGTACTATTGGAGTGCATCCTATTGTAAGGGGACTCTGATGTATTGCTAGAGTGCACCCAAATTTTTGGGGACTCATTTTTTATTTGATTGGGGCCTATGTTGGGTCATATAGTAAAAGAAATTCATTTTTTGTCAATTCATATCGAGGTTGCATTTATTTGGAACTATGAAAGAATTGATGTTTGATGTCAAAATAAAACTTGTAAGTGTGGATCAGAGAATTCATGGACTTTAAATATGTGAGAGGGATCTTTTTCTTGGGCACAAATGTTTGCTTCAAGAATTTTGTCATTACATACTTTATGTGAAAGAGTTTTAGAACCTAAAAGACTTTGAAAACAAAACTATGGAATCTAAGTGCATGTATTCTTGAATGGCTTGAAAGTTGATGTATACATGCATGTCGCCTTGATGAAGATTTAGATCTGACAAGATGGAAAGATATAATTCTTGGACGTTACCTTTGTCAATTTGGTAATAACATATTTAACTTTCTTTTAATATGGGTGGAAAATATATTATTATGTGCATTTGGAACCTAATTGCTTGACCTTCAAACCAAGATTCCTATGTTATTTTTTCATATACTTTTTTGTAGTGAATTAAGATTGTGGATGCAAGGTCCACCACTTGTTCAAGCTAGATCTAAGAAAGTATATATACTGAGTCTTCAAACTAGTAAACCAAGGGAAGAGAGAAGCAGGGTCCATCACTTGTCCAAGCTCATCTCTAGACAACATAGAGAGATGTTATGTCTACTAATTGTCCAATATAGTCATGGAGAAATGATAGAAGGTTGATCCACTTGTCCAACCTATCATCTCTAGTAAAATGGGAGGTTTGGCCTTAAGATTCACCATGTAACCAACATATACTTCATTGTATTATGAAGAGTAGAAAAGAAAAGCTCCACCACTTGTCTAAGGTAGTTCCAAAATCAACATGGAGAGAAGAAAGCTTCACCATTTGTCCAAGATAGGTTCCATTAAAACATGGAAAACCTCATATATGTTGTACATGGAAGCTTTTTTCCAAGGTCCACCACTTGTCCAAGCTAGGATCCATTAAAACATGGATAGAAACAAGGCTCCACAACTCGTCCAACCTTTATAGCTGCGAAGTGTACCGGTTGTCTAAACTAGGCATGGGAAAATAATAGAAGGTCCACCACTTATCCAATATATTATCTCTAATAGCATGGGAGGTTTGGTCTCAAGATTTAGGAATTGGCTGACCTGTATTTCATTGTATTATGATGAATTTGGTTTTAAAGTCAACTACTTATCCAAGCTATAAGTTTATATCTTGAATGGTATTCCATCCCATCACTTAGAAAACCAATGATATGTTGTACATGGGAGGGTTTGTTACAAGGTCCACCACTTGTCCAAGCTAGTTTCATTGAAACATGGATGAAGACAAGCTCCACCATTTGTTAAAGCTAGACTCCATTGAAATCTAGAAAATCCATTCTATGTTGTACATGGGGTTTTTGTTTTAAGGTCCAACACTTGTCCAAGCTAAGATCCATTGAAACATGGAGTAGAGAAACACTCCACCACTTGTCCAAGCTAGGCAACATTGATAGTAGTTGGTTTATTTTGAAGATCCACCACGTGTCTAAGCTAACTCTATTGAAACATAGAGAGAAGCAAAGGTCCACCAACTGTTCAAGCTAGGCTCCATTGAAACATGGACAGAAGCAAGCTCCACCATTTCTCCAAGATAGACTCCATTGAAACATGGAGAGAATCAAAGGTCCACCATTTCTCCAAGCCAAGATCTAGTTGTCCAACCTATAAGGTTATATCTTAAATGGTAATCTTTCTAATCACTTGGAATACCCATGATATGTTTTACATGGGGGTTTTGTTCCAAGATCACCACTTGTCCAAGCTAACTCTATTGAAACATAGAGAGAAGCAAAGGTCCACCACTTGTCCAAGCTAGTCTCCATTGAAACAAGGAGAGAAGCAAGCTCCATCATTTCTCCAAGATAGGCTAGCATGGATAAGTGCACCTTGAAACCAACCTTCCTATGAGGCAATAAAGCATATGCTACATATTTTATGTATGCCCCATGCCTCAAATTAAGAAGTTATAGATTAGAAGTGGACCTTGCTTAAATGTCACATGCAATAAATTAAGGAAAAATAGCCAAGGGATTGTATTTCTCAATGGCTCCTTGCTTTCACAAGTTGTGAACCTTGAGTCACTTTTACATTAACTTGGACAAGTGGTGGACCTAGAAACCAAGCTCTCCATGTTGAGATAAGTTGTAGGTAGGACAGTAGAACATAGACAACGATAATGGATGCAATATACTCCTCTCCTAATAATCCAATTGATTGAAACCATGATATTTTAGTTGTTTTCATTGTGTATTGTATGTGCATAAAGTGGAATGAGACCTTAAGAAAACTCAAATTTTTGACAAAATCTCTATATTTTATACATGATATATTGAAAGTTGTCCAACCTAGGAATTGGGATTTTCCCACTTTACCTAATATGGTCTTAATACCTCTCTCTTGAAATCATAGTCGTCCTCGACTATGAGGTAGAAGAGATAAATACTTAGTCATTAGTCAATCATTCTTAGCGGGGGTAGAGGATCCCTTTTTACCCTACGACATATTTCCAAGATGGATGACTAATCCATTTTGTTCTTGGGAGACATAGTTGCGGCAAGCATGTCTGCTCTTTAGTCCATTTTATTCTCCCAAGTAGAGTGACAAATTCTACTTGGTGTTTGAGAGACTTCGTCATCACAAACATGATTATAAGCATGCATACTAATTAAATTTTTGCACAATGAAAAGAAGAACTAGTCTTATAAGACAAAACATTGGTCATTTAAAATAAATTGTACATTTGCTTACTCTAATGTAGCATTGTAAGCATTGACAAGGTTCATACTATCCTTAAGTTGTATTCCTTGCATCCATCTAGCATCTTCAAAAGGATAATTTTTAATCTTAATAAGATACCATTGGATAATCTTACCATGACATAGTACCTTGTCTTCATGCCGAAGTATAGCTTTGGGTTGTAGCACCTCTTCTTGGTTTTCAACTTTGGGAGGGTCTGTGAAAGTGCATCAATCACTTGATTGTGCTTACCAGCAATGTGACAAATATGGAAATTAAATTGCAAAAAAAAAAATCCCACCTCATTTGTTTGTTGGAAAGATTGGTTTGCATCATGAAATACTTAAGACTTTGGTGGTCTGTTTGTCAAATGAATGGAGTCCCCAATAAGTAGTTCTTCCATGTGTCTAGGGCATGTAGAACACCTAAAAGCTCTTTCTCAAAAACTCCCAAGACTCGTTCATCCGTATTGAGTCTTTGGCTCTCATATGCTATGGCATGCCCTTCTTGAAGCAAGACTGCTCTAAGGCAATCACCACAAGCATCACATTGGACTTCAAATGGCTTTGACAGATCCAAAAGCATGAGGATTGGTTGAGAAGTAAGCTTCTCTTTGAGCTTGTCAAAAGAATTTTTCTCCTTAGCAGTCCATAAATACTTAACGTTCTTCTTTGTTAAGTCATGTAATGGTCCTGCTATTTGAGAAAAATTTTCTATGAAGCGTGTATAGTATGCACACATACCAATAAAACTTCTTAGCTCATGTAGATTCCTTGGATTAGGCCATGCTTTTATTAACTTTAACTTCAATGGATCCATACGAATACCATCTTCAAAGATAATATGACCTAGGATTTGAATCTCTTGAAGGAAAAAATCGCTTTTTGTTTTGTTGAGAAAAAGCTTGTTCTCCCTCAATGCTCGAAAAATGACTTGGAGATGTTGCTTATGTTCCTCCAAATACTTGGAGTAGATGATGACATCATCAAAAAACACTCCAGTGAATTTGCGATAGGGTCTAAATATTTTCTCCATTTGACGATTGAATGTGGCTAGTGCATTAGCCAAGCCAAAGGGCATGACTAGATATTCATAAAGACCAGATGCTGTGCGAAACGCGATCTTTAGGATATCTTCATTCACTATCCTTATTTGATGATAGCCACTTTTAAGGTTAATCCTACTGAAGTAGGTAGATCCTTGTAGCTTATCAAAGAGATATTAAACCTGAGGCACAAGAAATCTATTTTTGATAGTGATATGGTTTATTGCTCAATAGTCCACACACATACGGTATGTACCATCTTCCTTTTGCACTAAAAGGATTGGAGAACAAAAGGGAGAGTATCTAGGCCTCACCATCCCTGTCTACCAATTTCTATACTTGCCTCATGATCTCCTCTTGTTGAGCTTGAGAAACTCGATAAGGAGGCTTGTTAGGTGGTGGGCTTCCTGGAAGTCCCCTGTAAGTGAAGTAGATTCTCCTTTCAGGGAACTTCATGATGGCAGCCATGCAATCAAACCATGGCGCCCTTAGGATAGCATCCTCATGTTGGAGAGGAGAGATAAAAAAGTCTTATTTGTTGACATAGCTTTGGACATGGAGCCTCAACTTCCCAATCAAGGGAGTAACAGATGCTTGATGTCCCTTGAAAGATGTGTCAACCATTACAATATCTCCCATCTTGAAATCTTGAATGTCTAACTTGGTGGCCAACTCCATTGATATGAGAAGGTGAGTAGAGCCAAGGTCAAACAAGATGAAGGCATCATGCTCCCTTACCTTTCCCCAAGCATAGGAGAGAGATGATCCTTTGCAATGAGCATCCTCTTTGGAGCTTCAATGGTGGAAGCCCTAGGAGTCTCATTGCGAGCATTTTTCTTGGGGCAAGAACGATAGCCATGTCCTTGCTCCCAACACTTAAAACACTTATGGTCCTTTTGAAAAGCTTCAAGGTCTTTAGGAGAGAGTTTGTTTTTGCCTTTGTAAACTCCCTTCTCCTTGGACTGATTGTTGTTGTTGTTGTTGTTGGAAGTGCCTTGGGAAGAATTTTGGGCATTGATTTTCCCCTTTGCATCACTTTTTTCTTTTTTCCCATGGGCTTGACACTTCGTCTAGCCCCTTGTTGGAAATTGATGTGTGAAGCAACCATGGTGTGATGGATTACTTTGATGATAGAACTAGGCCGTTGAGAGTTAACATATTCGGCCATCTCTTTAGGTAATCCCGCACAGAATTGTTGCTTTTTCTCGATAAGTCAATATTTTGGAAGACAGTAGCCTTGAGATGTAAATCCCAAAACTTGTCTACATAGTTGTGGATAGACTCCTCAGAAAGAAGCTTCAAACTTCACCATTCAATGAGCACTTTGTCCTTTGCATCGCTTGCAAGAAATTGCTTCATGATGGAAACTCGTAGAGTTTTCCATGTCTTTGGGACTTCGCCGTTGCCACGAAGGCTAGCCCACCATTGACGAGACGATTTCTAGAAGTGCATAGATTCATGGTGTAGCTTGGAGGAATCCGTAAAGCCCTTGTCTCCAAAGGCCACATCAAATTGTTGGATGAAGGCCAATACTTTGTCGGTGGCACCAAAGGTGCCATCATAGGTGAGAAAAGAGATACTCTTTCCTCCCTCTTTGAACTTCTTGATATTTTGTGACCTTTTCCATGTAGGGTATAATTTGCGATGTCCTCCCCTCTTGTATTCTCTAGGAGAATACCCATAGCTTTCGTCGGAAGAGGAGGAAGGTGAAGAAGAAGGAGAAGAGGGTGACCTCTTTCTTGCCCTTTTCTTCCTTTGTTTCCTCTCTTCCCTTTTGAAATGACGACGAGAAGGACTGTATGTTTATCTTTTCCTCTTGGGAGGAGTTGGCGATCATCTAGACCCCCGTCTTCATGGAGCCACATCTTCATAGGAACTTAAAGTTTCAGTGCTTTCTTGCTCTTTGGATTCCTCCTCTCATATGGGAGAGAGTCTTCTTTTTGGGTCTCTTCAAGAAGCCTCCTAAGTTCTCTCTCCTCTTGGAGAGGAAGGGTAATCCAATAAGCGTGAAGTTGTTGAGTAACTTTGGCTTGCAAAGCATGGTTGCCCATAGCTTGCTACAACCTATAACAAGATAATTGACAAACATGGGGGCATCATCATTAGCACCTTCATGTGCAAAATCAAAGCTATCAATGTTCATTCTACTCTCTTAATTATTGTCAGTCATGTTAACAAAATTTGTGTACTTACTTAGTGTATGCTTTCGCAATTCAAAACCTTAGTTGCTACTCCTCTTAGACTTTTAAAATTGGCACTTAAGTATCCACACCCACGGCTCGAAGTGGTTAATTATAGAGAGTAGTGGAGTGGGTCTAATATTGCAAAATTTCCGAGGGCTAGCTCCTTTTGGACTTCTTATGGCTCAATAATGGTAAAGCAGTAGGCAAGTCCAAGAAGACCCCATTATTAAGTCCAAATCTCCCGAGGTGTGCACCATATCCCACATAGTGAGCTCAACAAAACCGATAATAGATCCCAGTCCCACTTACCCTAATAAAATTAGCAAAATGAACCATTTATAGGCTACTTAAGGACCTCTCTTCTAAAGCAAGAAAAGAGAAACCAAATGCTCTGATACCAATGTAATGGAAATGGCCTATTAACTTTGCGAGTAGCGGAAATCAGAGAAGTACTTTTTAGGAAATTACTTTGTGAGCATAGCGGGTGAACTTAATTGATGGTAGCAACATAAACACAACATCTAGTTAACTTGGCATGAACAATACCTTTGCAAGAGAGAGAGAGAGTTTAGACAACATGACAACAATTGAGGACCGGATTTATGTGGAGCCGGTCCCCCCTCCAATAGACATTTGTATTGTAGTTTCTCCCATCAAGAGAGGCTTGTTAGATACAATCTTTGTGTTCCTAGAGGCCTATGTGATGCAATGAAGATGGAAAACTTCATGCATCATGAGCAAAACATATACTTCATGGAAAGGATTAACTATCCCAAGCCTCAGTCCCAAGACCTCAAACACCGTTGAAGGTGGAGAGAGCTAGCAGGGAGGAAGAAGAAACATTTCATAGGAGAAAGAACTAGTTACTCAATTATCATCACTCTTCTTGCTAGCATACATAATAGCATATTAATGAAGATGGAGAAGATGGCAAGCTTAACCATTGAAGCATGGCTCTTGGTTAGATTTTCATTCCATAGCCAAGAGTGTTGGTGTAGGCTCTCAACCTCTCTACTTGCTCGGAGAAGGAGAGGGGGCTCTTTCACTTTGCACAATACACAATGAGGATGTGTGTGTGTGTGGGGGGGGGGGGGGGGGGGGGGGGGGGGGGAATATTATACCCCCCAAGCATGCCCCTAGCTTCCTTGGGCGACCCCCCTTGTAGCTCATGCTTGAAGCTCATTGGACCCCTCAAGGCCTAGCCAATCACAAGACTGAGGCATTACAAGCAACAAGGGTAGTCTTGGCAGAAGTGTCCCCCTTTCCCTTTTGAGAAAGAGGACTTGATAAATGAGGAAAAAATTAATTAAATCTTCTAAATTGTCATTGGACCCCTTGGGTGGCCAACCAATAGGGTTTAGGCACACCATGAGGGCAACATGAGGAGGAGTTGACAAGTGTCCCTTTTGCTTTCTTTGTACCAAGATTTCATTGTGTGAGTGTGTGTGTTTGTGTGTGCTCTCTCTCATCTTCCCTCTTGTAGGGCTTGCCCCCTCCTTGTAGGGGTTGATGATTGACTTTTTGACACCTCAAGGTCCTCAAGCTTGGGCCCGATTCCCACCACAAGCTTGGCCCTTAAGCCCCTCAAGCTTGGTCCGGGTTCCCACCTGAAATAAAACCCTACCATCTCAAGTATGACAAGCACCTCAATCATCACAGCCATCACGCATCTCAAGCATCTCATTCATCAAGCACGACAAGCACCTCAAGCACCTTCATCTTGGGTCGGGTTCCCACCTCAAGCTCAGCAGCCCTAGCGTACCTAAGGTCAAGGAGTTTTACACTAACCTTTGGAGGTCTTTAATGAAGCTAACCCTAAGGTCTTTAAGCTCCATTAGCTAACTTGCCCTTTGATAGATCATCTCTCATTTGGGCCCCTTTACCATTGGCCCCGTGTCAAGATAGACCTAAAAGCACATGTCTATATTCTAACCCTTGTTCCCGTTTATTCTCCCACATTAAATGATCAGTTTAATATGAGAAAATCATTTGGGTTGGTTAGATATTATTTTTTATGACAATAAAGTTTCTTATTTTGCAGCTAATGAAGAAATTTATCTCAAGAGAGTTCACATGGCCTTAGATGTTCCTGTTAATTCAACAACACTTCAATGTGACAACCAGAGTTGCATGGTGATTTCCAAGAACCCTGTCTTCCATGCACACGCAAATCATATTGAGGTTTAGTATCATTATGTTCAAGAGCCTATTAGAGCTAGAGTATTGTCCTACGAAAGATAATTGTGCAAATACTTTCACCAAATATCTTGGGAAAGACCAGCTACTTTGACACCTTCATCAACTCAGAGTTGACACACGGAATATATTGGGTGTTAGTATACTTGCAATTCCCACCTGTCAATTTTGCCACCACATTGTATGTTGCACGGTTTGTACGGCCCCCGTATGAGGAGAATCCAATAGTACATATATATTTGGTGGATTCCAGCTTGCACGATGATGAGGTCTTTATTTGTGATCGTAGATGGTATGGAGAAAATTCAGGAGCCCAACTTTGGTGCCTCAGGGTTGTGTCCTTGAGACAAATCTTAGGAAAGATTCACTGGAGTGCTGAAATACCTTGGTTGGGAAGCGGTCAAAAAATGATCGAGAAAAGGCCAGTCATGTGGCCGATATGTCAATGGCCGATGGTCCATGGTCTTTGGCCGGTGACTTAGTTCTACTTGGATCAGGCTACACAAGGGTGGATACACATGGATGCATGGCTGAGTTCTACTTGGACTTGGCTAAACACAGACATCTACAAATGGGTGTATAGAGGCTCCCTTACATTAGGAGCCTTATCTATGAGCCATTGTGCACACACACACATTTTTATTGAAGGGTAACCAGTCCGTTGTATTCCTACTTGCTCTAGTTGTCTAAATTTCCATCTAAGCTCTACCTTGAGTGTGCATGGGTAGATAATGCCATCCATTTGTAATAGTGTGCTAATCTAATTTTTTATTTTCCACTAATCTACTTTGCATCCTATCTCTCTGTACTCTCCTTGCTACAAGATCTTGTTATGTTCTACATTTCTTATAAAAATACCTAGTTTGCTCTTATTTCTAAGTTGTCTACTTGCACAACGTTGTCATCACATCTATATCAAAACATAGGCTTCACAAAAGGATTAGCCCACAAAACTTCCTCCTCTTCTAGATCTTCCACTTTAACTATTAAATCAATAGCTTGAATCCATAATGGTATGTGTGCTTGTTGCAACTTCACGTCTCTGATTGTGGGTAATTTGATGTTATTCTTTCCTTGTTGAACTCGTACCTCATTGGGTCCCAATTTTGGTTCAGTTTAGCTAAGGTCTTGCTCAAGGGGATCACTTAATAATTATGTGATTACTTTGTGATTATCACGTGAGTTGAGCCAGAGCGGTTTTAAAATTTCATTTTGTCTAATATTTCCATATACAAAGGGTACTGTAAAATTGAATCGGGGAAAAAATTATAGATTGCATAAAAAAAGGGTGTATTTTATTTGTCAAAATTCACAGATAAATAGTTCTAGAAATAATCGTTGAATGCACATGATATACATAATTTAAACCTAGTGATCCCCCCCCCCCCCCCCAGCTCATAACATAGGATAGAAGTCACTATCAAACTTCATCTTTAGCACCATTGAATAACTCTAATAGTTAAAGATGTTACCACAATCTTTTAATGTTTCAAAATCACCATTTGCTAAAGTCTGCTCTAACAAGCCACATTCACTTGAAATGGAGCATGTGCTCGCTTAGAAGTCCCCAACTTATTACATATAGATATTGGTATAATGTTAACTCCTCATCCCTCATTAAGAAGCACTTCTAGAGATATTCTCCTTACAAACTCTACCCAAATATCTGAAACTTTAAAGCCTACTTCAATTGGTGGCATCTCCTCAACTACAATATAACCTACATCTAGCTCCTTATGACCCTTTTCCCTATTCCATTTATATTTTGAAACATATCCTCTCTAAAATTGGGTACCACTTTTGTCATAATAATCAATATCTAATTCTCCTAAATGATTTTCTCATATTAAACTGATCATTTAATGTGGGGAAGTGCCAAGGGAGAAAAAGATAGAATATTGGTTAAGTTAGCAGACCGGCCACAGTAGGGATCCAAAGGAGGGAAAATAGGGATCCAAAGGGGGGGCCATCTGCAAAAGAGCCATGTGAAACAATGGGCCAAAAAGACCCTAAGGTTCAGCCCATTAAGACTTCCAAAATGCTAAGGTTCCAAAATTCAAAGGTTGTGTCCAAAGGTCAACCCTAGGGAAAATTGGATGCTTAGTGTGTGCCCTAAAAGTCTTTGCATATCCCTACATGGGAGGGGGCGAGCCCCAAAGCTAGGGGATGAGAGAGAAAGCCACACACACACACACAGGCTCCCTTTACACAAAGGGAATGAGGGACACATGTCAGCTCCCTAGGCCAGATGCCCACAAGGTGTGCCCAATTCCTATTGGAAGACCCTTGAAGTGGACCAATGAGAATTAAGCTAGAGTAAATCTAGTTTAATTAATTTAAAAACATTTAATAAAAGAAACCAATAAGAATTAAGTGTCCTAGAAGACTATTGGGCAGTCTCCCAAAGGGTCCAATGAGCATTCAGGAGCCCCATGGCTTGCCTGATTCCTATTGGCCAGGAGGCAAAGGGGTCCAATGAGAGTTTAGTTTAATTATTTAATTACCTAAAGCTCTCACAAAAGGGGAAAGGGGGACACATGTCAGAAGGCTATCACTTATGCTGCTTAATCCCTATTGGCTTGACCTGGGGAGGTCCAATGAGACAAAAGCCAGACTTATTTAGCAGCTAGGGCTCGCCCAAGAGAGGGGGGGGGCTGATTTTTGCTTGGCATTGACACACACACTCTCACACTTGACCATGTGTGAAGGGAAAATACTCTATCTCCTCCCAAGCTTTAATGGAGAGCTCATCACCTACTCCAAGCTTGTGAGATAGAAGCCTACATCAACACTCTCTTGGCATGTGGATGCAAATCCAACCAAGAGCCAAGCTTCAATGCATGCTCATCTTCTCTACCAAGCTAATTACTAAGCTAAGCTATGCTAATATGAGTGATTATGTGAGGAGATGTACTTCTTTCTCGTAAGATACTTCTTTTTCCTCTCAATCTACTCTCATACCCTGCTAGCTCTCACCATCTTCGAAGGTGTGTGAGGTCTTGGGTCTGAGAACGGGGATAATTCAAGTTGTGTTTGATTAAGTGTTTTGCTTGGTGTATGAAGCTTCCATCTTCATTGCACTAGCTAGTCTTGAAGGAACACAAAGAATTGTATTGTACAATGTCTCTCTTGATGGGAGAAACCATAATACAAAGCCTTTTGGAGGGGGGACCGGCTCCATGCAAATCCGGTCCTCAACTGTTGTCAATAGCTTAATTGCTCTCTCTTTTGAAAGTATTGTCGATGCTATCTAACTAGGTGTTATGCTTTTTGTTGCTCTCTCCACCCAAGCACTCTTGTAATTCTCATTAGGAATCAACTCTAATGAAATGCCCACTATGTTCATGCTAAATTCCGCTACACAAAAGATTTTAGGCCATTAAATGTTACATTGGTATCAGAGCTGAAGGTTTCTCTTTTCTTGCTCAAGAAGGGAGGTCCTCAAGCTAGCTACAAATGGTTGGTATTATTAATTGCCTGTGAGTAAGTAGAATAGGGATTTTTCAGCCTTTCAGTGCGCTTGCCTTTGTGCAGTTAACGGGGCATCACCGTCGAGAGCTATGGTCTTAATAGTGGAGTCCTACGGGGCTTGCCTACGGCTTAACCACTATTGAGCTATTAGAAGCTTGACAGGAGCCGGTGCTGTTTTGGTGTCGAAAGACCCTCTCTTCTATTCCTTGCAATTAATGGTATTCGAGCCGCGGGTACAGTAGCTTGAGTGCTTTTTCTAAAGGGGTAAAGAGGAGTAGCAACTAGGGCTTGAAGTGCCAAAGTACACCTAAAAAGTTTACACCTAAAAGTTGTTAGAATGGCTGACAATATTAAAGAGAGTGAAATTAATGTTGATAACTTTGATTTTGCTCATGAGCAAGCTACTAATGATGCTTCAATGCTTGTTAATTATCTTGTTTCTAGGCTTCAACAAGCCATGGGCAATCCATCTCTCCAAAGTGAAGTGCAACGGCAGCTCCGTGCTCACGGGATTCTCCAAGCTCATCACCATGACGAGAGAACACCTAGGAAGCCTCCTTGTGAGACTACCAAAAGAGGTCTCTCTCCGATTCGGGAAGAAGAAGAGAATCCATATGAAGGGCTCAAGAACTTACTTCTTGATGATGCATCTCCTTCCCAAAGGAGAACTCAAGAGCCTCCACCGAAGGAACGAGAAAGAAGCGAGTCTCCCGCCACCTCAGCGGAGATGGCTCCACGAAGACGGCGGGCTAAACGCTCTCCATCACCACCAAAGCGGAGAAGACCATCACACTCTTCTCCACGCCATAATTCAAAGAGGGATGATAAAAAGCAAGAGAAGAAAAAGGCGAGAAAGAGGACACCCTCTTCTCCATCTTCTTCATCCTCTTCCTCTTATGAAAGCTATGGTGAAGACGACAAAGATCAAGACAAAAAAAAGGCGAGAAAGAGGTCACCCTCTTCTCCACCTTCTTCAAATTCTTCATCTTCTGAAGAAAGTGATGGTGCAACTTTTGAACCATCAAAAAGAAGAGGCCATAGAAAATCCTATGCCGCATGGAAGAGGTCGTCCAAGCTGAAGAAATTCAAAGAGGGAGGGAAGAGCATCTCTTTCCTTACCTATGATGGCACCTTCGGTGCTACAGACAAAGTTTTGGCCTTTATCCAGCAATTCGATGCGGCGTTTGGAGATGAGGGCTTCACGGAGTCCTCTAAGCTACGCCATGTAGCTATGCACTTTCAAAAGTCCGCCAGACAATGGTGGTCTAGCCTACGAGCCAACGGTGAAGCTCCACGAACATGGAAGGCTTTAAGAGCTTCCATTATGAAGCAATTTTTGGCCACCGATGCCAAAGACAAAGTACTCACCGAATGGCGAAGCTTAAAGCTCTCTCCCAATGAATCCATCCACAAATATGTAGACAAGTTTTGGGACCTACAACTCAAAGCCACTGTCTTCAAAAAGTTGGATTTTGGAGAGCAAAAGCAACAATTTTGTGCGGGCTTAACCGAAGAAATGGCGGAGTATGTCAACTCCCAAAGGCCACGTACCATATCGGCGGTAATACACCATACTATGGTGGCCTCGCGAATCAACTTCCAAACGGGGGGTAAAAGAAATAATAAGCCCCCGGAAAACAAGGGTTCCAATGAGCCTAAGGGGAAGGACAATGTCCAAAAGTCTCCTAAGGGCAATTCCAACAAAGCTAAAGAGAAGGGAGTTTACAAAGGAAAGAATAAACTCTCTCCTGAAGAGCTTGAGCGTTATCGTAAAGATAACCGGTGTTTCAAGTGCGGCGAACAAGGGCATGCGTACCGCGCTTGTCCCCAAAAGAACAACCGCCAAGATCCTCCTAGAGCTTCTTTGGTTGAAATCCAAGAGGAGGAGATTCACCAAACTCACCACAAAGGATCTCCTCTATGCCATGCTTGGGGAAAGGTAAGAGAACATGATGCTTTTATTCTCTTTGACCCTGGTTCTACTCACAATTTTATATCTATGGAGTTAGCCACCAAGCTAGGCATACAATCCTACGAGATGGGAGATATCCTACCCGCAGACAGTGCCTTCAAGGGGCAAGAAGCTTCAGTCACTCCCTTAATCGGGAAATTGAGGCTTCATGTCCAAGGCTATGTGGACAAAGAGGACTTCTTTATCTCTCCTCTCAAGCATGAGGATGTAATCCTAGGGGCACCATGGTTTGACCGTCTGGCTGCCCATGTTAAATTTCCTGAAAGGAGAATCTCCTTTAAGTTCAGGGAAAAGGACATGTATATAGATGCTAGGGAGATAGGTAACACCATCCCCATTGTACATACACCAGCTTTCAACAAGTCAATAAAGAGCTCTATTTCCCTGTACATGATTTTTGTTAAAGATTCTCAAAATGAACCTAATGCTTTAGCAAAAGAAAATAAAAGCAACCAAAAGGAATTAGAGTTATCCAATTTTCTCAAGGGGTTTCAAGATGTCTTTATTGACGACATCCCTTGTGAGCTACCTCCTAAACGAGGTAATGACGACCATGCAATTGAACTTCTTCCAGGAAGTTCACCGCCTAACAAACCTCCTTATAGAGTTTCTCAAGCTCAACAAGAGGAGATTATGCGGCAAGTGCATGAGTTAATTGAGAAGGGCATGGTTAGGCCTAGCTCATCTCCATTTTGCTCACCTGTGCTATTAGTGCAAAAGAAAGACGGCACATATCGTATGTGTGTCGACTATAGAGCACTAAATAGGATCACTATCAAGAATAGGTTTCCCGTTCCACGGGTAGAAGACCTATTTGATAAGCTACAAGGATCGACCTACTTCAGTAGGATTGACCTAAAAAGTGGCTATCATCAAATAAGGATAGTTGATCAAGACATTGTAAAGACCGCATTTCGTACTACATTTGGTCTTTACGAATACATTGTCATGCCTTTTGGCTGACTAATGCACCAGCCACATTTAACCGCTTGATGGAGAAGCTGTTCAGACCTCATCGAACCTTCACTGGAGTGTTCTTTGATGATATTATCATCTACTCTAATTCATTAGAGGAACACAAGCAACACCTCCAGGTAATATTTCAAGTTTTAAGAGAGAATAAACTTTATGTTAATCGAAAGAAAAGTGAATTTTTCTTGCAAGAGATTCAATATTTAGGTCACATTATCTCTCAAGATGGAATCCAAATGGATCCATCCAAGTTAGAGGTAATAAAAGGATGGCCTAAACCAAAGAATCTTCATGAACTAAGAAGCTTTATAGGTATGTGTGCATACTATAGACGCTTCATAGAAAAGTTCTCACAAATTGCGGGACCATTACATGACCTAACAAAGAAAAATGTTAGGTATACGTGGTCTGCTAAGGAGAACAATGCTTTCGAAAAGCTTAAAGAAAAGCTTATCTCTCAACCTGTGCTTACACTACCGGATCTCTCAAAACCATTTGAGGTCCAATGTGATGCTTGTGGTGATTGCCTTGGGGCTGTTCTGCTCCAAGAAGGGCACGCCATAGGCTATGAGAGTCGAAGGCTCGACCCTGTTGAGCAAGCTCTAGGCATATACGAAAAAGAACTCCTTGCAGTTCTACATGCCTTAGACTCATGGAAGCACTATTTATTGGGGACTCCTTTCATTCTGCGAACGGATCACCAAAGTCTTAAGTACTTCATGACGCAAACCAAACTCTCCGACAAACAAATGAGGTGGGCAAATTTCCTTTCGCAATTTCATTTTCATATTGCTCACATTGCTGGCAAGCATAATCAAGTAGCCGATGCACTCTCAAGACGACCGAGAGTGAATGCGGTTTCCATAGCAACTCACAATGATCTATCTTTAATGATAGATGAGTATGCTATTGATCCCGATTTTAGAGATGTGATTTCAGCCCTTGCATTAGGGAAGAAAGAAGAACCATTTACTTTACAAGATGGTTATCTTCTCTATGGCAATAGACTATGCGTTACTAACTCACTACGTGAGAAAGTAATGTATGAATCTCATGCTCCCCCATATGCGGGGCATAGAGGGATTCAGTCTACCCTAAAGGGAATTGAAACATATTTCTATTGGCCTACCATGAAAGTGAACATACATGAGTATGTTTCCAAATGTGTGGTATGTCAAAAGACAAAATTTGATAGAGGGAAGCAACTTGGATTGCTTCAACCCTTGCCAATCCCTAATTCACCGTGGGAGAGCATATCCATGGATTTTATCTTTGGATTGCCTAAGTCTATCCATGGGAATACGGGAATATGGACGATAGTAGACAGGTTCAGTAAACAAGCTCATTTTATACCTGTCAAAAAGACTATCAAAGCCCATCAAATGGCAACCCTCTTCATTTCACAAATTTTCAAGTACCATGGCTTGCCAATGTCCATAGTGTCGGATAGAGATCCTAGAATGACCAGTAATTTCTGGAAGGGTCTCTTTGAGAATTTAGGAACAAGGCTAAACTTCTCTTCGGCCTATCATCCACAAACTGATGGCCAAAGTGAAATAGCTAACCTAACTATTCTCGATCTACTAAAAGCCTATGTAACGGAAGTAGATCAAAGATCCCAATGGGAGAAGTACTTACCCTTAGTAGAGTATGCTTACAATAACACTGTACATACTTCTACAGGAAAAGCACCTTTCGAGGTAATTGAGGGAAGATCAAAAAGTCCCTTGCTACTTAAGGTACATGGGAAGATCTTCGCTGCAGATGAGTATAGCCGAGACCTACAAGAATCTTTCCAAAAGATTAAAGATGCTATCTCTATCTCACAACAAAGGCAAAAGGCTGCTGCTGACAAGCACAGAAGAGCCCAAGCCTTTAAAGAAAACGATTGGGTCTTGTTAAAGTTTCCCAAGGCTCGATTAAGGCACACTACGGGCAAGAATCCTACGGGCCACCAAAAGTACTATGCTAAACTAGCAAAAAGGTACTATGGTCCCTTCCAGATTCTTAGGCCAATCAATGAGATGGCCTATCAACTTAAATTGCCCAATCATTGGCTCATACACAATGCTTTGCATGTGAGCCTCTTAAAGCCTTACAAAGGAGAGCCACCTCAAGAACCAATTATTGAAGACCCACCGGAGATCGAGGACCACGAGGAGGTGCTGCAGCCCGAGTCCATTCTCCGACATGAAGACAAGGTATTAAGAGGCGGTAAGACTATCAGACGATATCTTATTAAGTTTAATAATTATCCTTTTGAAGATGTTAGATGGATGCAAGGCATACAATTAAAGGATAACCTAAACCTTGTCAATGCTTACAATGCTTCCCAAGAGTAAGCAAATGTACAAAATGTTAAAAATGAACAAAATTTTTTTGTCTTATAAGACTCTCTTTTTCTTTATTTGTGCACAAAAATGAAGTAGTATGCATGCTTAGATCAAGTTTGCGGAGACGACGTCTCCCGAACACCAAGTAGAGCTTGTCACTCTACTATGGAAGACTGATAGGACTAATGTGCAGACATGCTTGCGGCAGCCTCAGGCTCTCAAGCGCCAAATGGACTAGTCATCCATTATGGAATGATGTCGTAGGGTAACATAGGGATCCTCTACCCGCTAAGAAAAGGACTCATGCATATGCTTTATCTTCTCTACACCATAGTCGAGGACGACTATGATTTCAAGAGAGAGGTAATGTCATAATAATCAATATCTAATTCTCCTAAATGATTTTCTTTATATTAAACTGATCATTTAATGTGGGGAAGTGCCAAGGGAGAAAAAGATAGAATATTGGTTAAGTTAGCAGACCGGCCACAGTAGGGATCCAAAGGAGGGAAAATAGGCATCCAAAGGGGGGGCCATCTGCAAAAGAGCCATGTGAAACAATGGGCCAAAAAGACCCTAAGGTTCAGCCCATTAAGACTTCCAAAATGCTAAGGTTCCAAAATTCAAAGGTTGTGTCCAAAGGTCAACCCTAGGGAAAATTGGATGCTTAGTGTGTGCCCTAAAAGTCTTTGCATATCCCTACATGGGAGGGGGCGAGCCCCAAAGCTAGGGGATGAGAGAGAAAGCCACACACACACACACAGGCTCCCTTTACACAAAGGGAATGAGGGACACATGTCAGCTCCCTAGGCCAGATGCCCACAAGGTGTGCCCAATTCCTATTGGAAGACCCTTGAAGTGGACCAATGAGAATTAAGCTAGAGTAAATCTAGTTTAATTAATTTAAAAACATTTAATAAAAGAAACCAATAAGAATTAAGTGTCCTAGAAGACTATTGGGCAGTCTCCCAAAGGGTCCAATGAGCATTCAGGAGCCCCATGGCTTGCCTGATTCCTATTGGCCAGGAGGCAAAGGGGTCCAATGAGAGTTTAGTTTAATTATTTAATTACCTAAAGCTCTCACAAAAGGGGAAAGGGGGACACATGTCAGAAGGCTATCACTTATGCTGCTTAATCCCTATTGGCTTGACCTGGGGAGGTCCAATGAGGCAAAAGCCAGACTTATTTAGCAGCTAGGGCTCGCCCAAGAGAGGGGGGGGGCTGATTTTTGCTTGGCATTGACACACACACTCTCACACTTGACCATGTGTGAAGGGAAAATACTCTATCTCCTCCCAAGCTTTAATGGAGAGCTCATCACCTACTCCAAGCTTGTGAGATAGAAGCCTACATCAACACTCTCTTGGCATGTGGATGCAAATCCAACCAAGAGCCAAGCTTCAATGCATGCTCATCTTCTCTACCAAGCTAATTACTAAGCTAAGCTATGCTAATATGAGTGATTATGTGAGGAGATGTACTTCTTTCTCGTAAGATACTTCTTTTTCCTCTCAATCTACTCTCATACCCTGCTAGCTCTCACCATCTTCGAAGGTGTGTGAGGTCTTGGGTCTGAGAACGGGGATAATTCAAGTTGTGTTTGATTAAGTGTTTTGCTTGGTGTATGAAGCTTCCATCTTCATTGCACTAGCTAGTCTTGAAGGAACACAAAGAATTGTATTGTACAATGTCTCTCTTGATGGGAGAAACCATAATACAAAGCCTTTTGGAGGGGGGACCGGCTCCATGCAAATCCGGTCCTCAACTGTTGTCAATAGCTTAATTGCTCTCTCTTTTGAAAGTATTGTCGATGCTATCTAACTAGGTGTTATGCTTTTTGTTGCTCTCTCCACCCAAGCACTCTTGTAATTCTCATTAGGAATCAACTCTAATGAAATGCCCACTATGTTCATGCTAAATTCCGCTACACAAAAGATTTTAGGCCATTAAATGTTACAACTTTCAACAACTGATCTAGAGGGATCTGCACATAATCGTGCATCAAACCTTCAGATAGTATATTTTTTCGGATTAACCTCTGATACTGATACTTATAGTTTAGAATGCTAGTGATCCTCTTGTACTTGCTCTACTTCTTCCATAAATGGGATAACTCTACAATTTACTAATCACTACCTTTTTGACCTTTTTTTAATCTTTCCATTGGAGAAGGCCTTTCTTCTTATATATTGTCACATCTAGTACATGAATTTTGATGTCCTGGTCTAGTCCCTAAATCCCTTGTATTTCTTGACCCAATTCTGAAATCAGCTGTCTGACTCTTCGATTATGCTTGACACCAGCTCTTCTAGCCGATGGTCATCCTTCTAAGCCTTCAAGCTAGTTTCTTGGTAGTAGTGACTCATTTGGCCCTCTTTTGGTCTTGATGTCATGCGATCTTCCTTAATTTGCAATGTTTTCTATACCTCTCACCCAATTTTCATCATTGAGGTGGGTTCATTGGGCTACCCTGCCCTGTTGATTGGCCATGTTGCCAAAAGATCTTTTCGTTGGTCCAAATTTTTTATCCATGTCAAGTCCCATTTTGATAATTATATATGTAATTGAGTAGCCCTGATATTTGGTCTATCCAGCCTCTTTCAATATCATCTCATGACAACGTTATTTTTTTAGTAATCCCTAAAGAGGGTGTATAGGAAGGTTTGTTGCACCTTTCTCCCTGTTCTTGAAAGCATACTTAATTTTCAAGGGTGTAATTGCTCTAGTTTTGTGTTAGTTGTCCATTGTAGTCTATCACATTATTGTCCTCTCAATAATAGACTTCCAATCTTGAGGTATCAATTGGTATGCACTTTAAAGGTTTGACATCAATGTGATCATATGCTTCTAACTCAAACATTGGTAGTCCCTCTTTGGTGGTCATGTCTAGAATCAGTGTATCAACTTCTACTTCCTATTTGTCCACAATGTCAAGATTTACAATCTTTAGATATTTCCATCCGGTTTGGTCCATATAGAAGGTTTCCTGCTTGTTACCTCTAGCCTCCTCTTTGAATTCAATAGTATGGGCATCGACTCCTCTAACCGCAAACTCTTCATTAGGATCTAGATAAATTTGGGGCCCATGATGTTGGTCTTAAACGTAAATGTATATTTGAACCTGAGTGAGGTCCCAATATGCAAGTGAGTGGAAAAGAAAGACATCTTTGAATTGGATTCGGAGTAAGTGTCTGGCACTTCTCCAACTATAGTCTCTAATGGTCCCCCTTGGTTTACACTCTCCTCAATAGACACTTTTCTCTTGGTTTCTTGGTCAAAACCCTGATCTGATAGTACATGGCTTGATCTAAGGTACATAAAAACCGATAATGCTCAATGAAAAAGAATACATGGCCTTTAGAACCAATATAAACTCATTTCAGTTGGCATGATTCTGAACTGGCTTCTCACTCAATCTTGTAAAATCAATAGTCCACAAGTTAGTCTATTAGCTGCAAGTATGTACAATGACTCTTCATAATAAAAAAAATCTCAATTTGAGAAAATAGAAAACTAATCTACAATCTTTAATTTCTAATCACTCAGTTCCTAGTAGCAAGCAGTGTCCAAATGACTCCAAATTTCTCAAGCTATCTGTATGATAGGTCTTCTACCCTTGGCAATCAAAAATTTTCAAAAATGACCTTTCTTACTAACAAGAGATAATAAGTGTGCTTATTATCTATTGGTTAACGGTGTGTTCAATAAGCTTTGAAATATCTTTTATAATTTTTGGATAAGTTTAGCACAATTTCTGGGCAGTTTTAGTGCTTGGTAGTTTTTGATGCAATTCATGTGGCAATCTAAGTCAAAACTTTTTCAAATCACATGAAATTTGGTACATGCACTCTATTACTATCCTAATTTAGCACTAGGATGGTAACAGGACACTTTTATGTCCTTGGACACTTTTGTGTCCTGTTAAGTGACCATTTTGCTTGAATTAGTTGAAGAGTATGAAAATGATTTTCTAGGTGCTATATATCCACAAATTTGCCTTGTGAGCTGAAAAAAAACTTGAATATTTTTTTGGAGTATCGATCTCACCACTAACTTTACTCTTGCACAACAATTTTGAACCTAAACTGTGTGAAAAAACAGGTCCTATTTTTGGCTTTTTTTCAATTTTTTGCAACTACACCACTCTAAACTTCATATTTGTGAGGTTTAGATTGCTAGAGGATAAGCCTTCATAGTTCCCAACATGTTTTGATACTTGTAGGGAGAGCTAAGTGTTAAAATTGAAAGTTATGACCAACTTACAAGAATTGCATAATCCTGTTTTTTGGCCAAAATTAACACTTTTATGATTTTTTTGGTGGCTTTCTTGATATCCAAATTCAATTTTGATCGTGTAAGTGTAATGTATAACATAAAGCTAATCTTCTTTGATTTTTGGGGACCTAATATGCTATATAGCATAGTATATGATGATGGTTGAGTTTTTTTATTGCTGAAGAATACGAAACATTTTAGAGTAGCAAGTATAAATTTCTCAATATTGCTAGTTTCTTAGGCCAATTGTGTGTATTTTGTAGGTATTAACCATATCTAATCATAAACTACAAACTTGGCTAGATATTGAGTAGTTTTTATGGGTATCTAGAGGTCATAATGCTAAACCCAGTTTTTTCATGTTTGCTGTATTTAGCACTTTATCATTGCCCCCAAGGTTCTACTTAGTAAGAGATCCATTATCCTTTTGACATGATCCATGGCTCCTTTTGTATCCAAAGGCCCAACGAGAACTAAGAAAAAATGTATATAGTATCTGTATTGAGCGTGACTATAGAAACTTTGATGATAGGTCTACAGAATGGTGAAAATGCGACTTTTTTGTACCTATTTTTTTGCCCAAAAAAAATTTGGTGAGATAAAGCAACCATATGTTTTGATCACCAACCCATTGAAGTTAACGGGGCATTTTATCTCGTGTCCTACAAAAATCCCCACTCTTATTTATATGCAATCAACCGTAAGAAATTGTTGTTTTGGGCAAAATGCACTGGTCCATCAACTTTGGAGGCTTGTAGTGACCAAGGGTGTTAACCCTCACGACTCACGGACACCATATCACCTACGAAGGACAATGTATTATTTATTTGGTAGAGTCAAGTGCAGGGCTTGTCGATCCAATAGGAAAAGGGTAAGAGTGATCGCCAATGAGAGGCGCACTCTAAAACTGGAACGTATAACGTTTGGGTAAGATTGGCTAAGTGTGGGCGCCCAAGTGTGAATGGGGCGAACCCATATAAAAGTCAATCTAAACCTAAAAAACCTCATTCTCTCATTTGTGCAATTGAACAGTGCTCTTGCTCCATCTCCATCTTCTTCTTCATCATCTCCTTGTGTGTGTGTGTATGCGTGAGAGAGAGAGAGAGAGAGAGAGAGAGAGAGTGCGATCAAGCATTGCAGCGGCACAACGGCGGCGAGGCGGTTGAGCGCGGCATAGCAACATCTCCCTCTTCTTCGCGGCGAGGAATCCTCCACGAAGCAAGCGTAGAGCGGTGGCTGACACACCATCATCATCTTTGAGCTTACTAGTTTAGGCTTGTTGTGTGCTTAGAGCCATTTGTGGCTCGCACGCGGTGTATCAGCAAGTTACTTGCATTGACACATGTGACATACGCGCACATTTTTGGCGCCGTTGCCGGGGAATGCCATACACTAAGCTTGAATGGCACTCTGTGCTTCTTTCGTGGTGCAATTTCAATTGTAGGAAGGGTAGGGAAGGAGTATGTGTGTGTTGAGAAGAGGGATTTGGTGTTATACTGTGTGTTTTTTTTATTAATAGAGTTTTCAAAGGTGCTGTGTTTATTCTCTGTGTATTAAGGTTGTTAGTTTTCTTTGTTAATGGAGTTTTCAAAGGTACTGTGTTTATTCTCTGTGTACTAAGGTTGTTAGTTTTCTGTGTACAATTAGTAGGAAGTAGATCTGTGAGAGTTAATAGAGTGTGTTAGTGTGTAACAGTAGGTGTATTAGTTAGAAGTAGGTAGATAGAGTGTGTGTGTGTGTGCTCTTACGCAGGCCGCGATGACCTTATCCTTTAAAAAAATAAATATAAAAATAAATAAATAAATATAAAAAAATTAAAAAAATAAATAAATTTGAAAGTAGAACCGGGATCAGGAATATCTCCCAGACCCAAGCCCAGACCCAAGCTCAGGCCTAGGCCTCAGTCACCTTTAAAAAAAACAAATTTTAGCTTCACACGTAGCTAAAAATCGATTTTTGAGGACCAACGGAACTTCAGATGCCCGAAAAAATCAAACATTAAAAAACATTAAAAACGTCAAAAACACGAGTGAAAATGGACGCTTAAAAAAGGTAAGCGGTTAACCTTCGAGGTTATTCGACGACGCTTGTAGGGTGCCAAAGGCACATGTATCTGCGCTCTGGTCGTGTGCTAGAGACGGAGCAACTAGAGAGAATTTCAACTTATGCGAGTTCTCAATATCCACCTACTTTAGATTCCGGGCCCTCGGCGGGGACCCAAGGTAGTACAAACCAAGACCCGAACATAGCGGCTAGTGACTCTTCCTCTGACTACGACGTCATGGAGGGTTTCCCAATGCCTAATCTCGATAGCTCAAGGCAAGACATGCATGCCATGGGCCCGCGGTCCGGACCGAGCGTGCTTAGCCGCTTGAAGGAAACCTTTAGTAGAGCCACTCGCTCCGAACATGGAGCTAATGATGTAAATGAGGGGGGTGGGGAAGTAAATTCTCCATTCATGACCAACGTAGAGCCTATGTCCTTAGAGAATGTGCACGTGAATACTTCATTCACTGCACCTCCTGACTCTTCAGAGTTATTTCCCTCCGAGGTCATATTACCCGATGGTAGAAGCCTTGCCGAAGTGCAAGAGGTTGAGAGATATATCCTTGCAGCGAGGGAAAAGGAAGTTGAGAGCTTACGTAAGGCAGAGCAACGAAGAGAGTTAAAAGCGAAAGCTCCTATGTCAATATCCTTGCTAAGAGAGCAATCGAGTGCTCCTGACTTAGCAACCGCTAAGGGCCAACCCCTAGAAAGCAACATTGCATCTAGCTCAAATGAAACCCCTAGCACCTCAATCCTAGATGGAGTGTTCCTAAATGAGAACTGGGAGTACGAACTACAAACGGAAACTCTGACCAACCTATACACAGGTCACACCTATCATGTGTGTTGGTTAGATGTCCTACAATCCACAATGGGTGCTACTAGTGTGGAGGATTAACAACAAAGAGTTTGTGAGGTCATCCATAGGGTCATTGAGTTAGAGAGACAGAACAAGGGGATCAACATGCCTTCAACGGGTCTCATGAGATTCTTAAATACAGGAAAGGCTAAACAACTAACCTTATCGCAAATGGAGACTCCCTCGATAAGTCCAATGGATCCTCCATATGTCGTTTCTCCAGGGGTCTCAGTGCAATCTAAGCCCACAAGTGATAGCTTCACCTTTCCAAGTCTAGCTCATCTTTCCCTTGATGACACCACGGCTACCATGCCTACTCCAATCATGGGCATGCCGAGAAACACGCCATGGACCTCATTTGTTAGTAAAGCACCTCTACATGGTAGCTCAATGCCTGCAACAGTACCTACAAGTGTGTACCAATCGTATACACCCATGGGTCCTCGTACTCATGTAGTCCCTACTCCTCCCATTGTTTCAACTACCTATGCTCCACAACCACAACACCAAAGTTCTTATTTCCATGGGACTATACCGGCTAGCATTAGCATGTCACATCCGACGTCTGCTATACCTAGGGTCACACATATGAACTATGGACCACCACATGGCACAACATCGTACCCAACGTGGAACCCAAGGGATTCCTATGCGCCAAGCCCAATGCCAATACCTACTCCACATGTAGTCTCTGGAGCACCTCCACCCACGGTGCCTGCTCACTTAGGTGACTTGGCAACATTTGCTCAAGCTATTGGTCGATCTATTGCTAAGAATATGTGTAACACGCCTGATAGAGAGCCTAGAAGTAAGGCAGTACAAATAGACAAGCTCACACAAAAATTTAGTGGAGACGGGGATGTGAGAAAGCATATCGAAGTGTTTGAACAAATATGCGATTCTCTAGGAGAACACAATGACCTACATAATAGCAATGCTTTAAGCCTAACCTTAAGTGGAAAGGCTGGGGATTGGTATAGAACCCTAAGGGTGGAAGAAAAAAAGATTTACCCTATTCTTAGGAGACTGTTCTTGAAAGAGTACATACGAGAGGGAGTACTTTGGGGTGTAGCCTCTCAGCTCCAGAAATCCCAACGAGAGGAAGGAGAGTCGGTGAGAGACTTTATTAGTCACTTGAAGCATTTGAATTGTCGTTGTAATCCAAATGAACACTTCAATAATAACCAATTGCTTGATATATTCATTAGAGGATTACGACATGAGGATATCTACAATGGCCTAGTCATTAGAGGTATCACCACTTGGGAAGCAGTCACCACCAATGCGATCCAATTGGAGGATAATTTAATGATTCAAGGAGAAAGAGTGTCTGTTGAGCCTAAATCTATTAGCTCGCAAGCATCAGGGCATCAGCCAATGACCCTAAAGCCTATTGCTAAGGAGCCAAAGATATTTGAGATGACTTTAGCAGATCTCACCAAGGCTATTCAAGAGAGTCTTAGAGACAATCGTGCTTCGCAAAACAATCATATGTATCCAAGAAGGGAGCAACAATGGTGCTCAGTATGCTATGGACCACATAGTACCAGTGAATGCCCTACTTTTAGAGTAAAATTCAATGGGAATTGCAATGCCTGTGGAAGGTATGGTCATCAAGCTAAGGATTGCATAGTATTTCAGCGCGCGATGGCCAATAGACCAACCTTAGCATGGACAGACACACCTCGAGTGTCTGCATTGATGCCGGCCCCACCTCTTGAACAAACAGCACAACACATGGTCCCTAGGGCCCAAAATGTTTTTCAAACAACACCCTTACCACCTCCAGTGCTAGGACCGCAACCACCACATCCGAGAATCACTTATGTGAATCAAGTGGGTTGTGAGTCATCTATTTCTTGTTTGGAAGGCTGTGAGGAAGATATAGATCCTAATATCGCCTATGGGATGGATGTGCTTGAAGAAAGTCCACAATACTACATGGAGGACTATTGGGGACAAGTCAAACCTGTATATCAAGTAGCTGCTCTTGCAGCAAGAGGCCAAAATATCAATTACACTACTAAGAGACCACCTCTTCAATGCTATGAGTGTGGAGGTCCACATCATGTAGCCGAATGTCCTATTAGGCTACAAAAGAACACCACATTAATGCAAACCAATCAAGCAAGCACGTCTACAATGCCGATACTCATGTGTAATCGATGTGGCATAGATCATTTGATTGCCCAATGTCCAAATAATCCAAATGCACCGAAGATCATTCCATTAAACTTAACTGAAGTTACTAAGGAGCCATCACAAAGTACACCTGTGGTACCAGTAAACGTACTCACATGATCGATGCTCCAAAAACAAAATTATATTCTTGAGGAAAGAGACACGGCATCAATTGCCTAATCTCAAAAAAAAAAGAAAACACGAAGGAAGAGATCGCAAAAAGCGGCAAAGTCAGATCCCAGTTCAAAGACCAACATAGGGACTGGTGATGACCCCGTATATATGAACGACGCTGAAGAATATTCTAATTCAGGTGAAACCATAGAGACCAAAACGACCACTAAGATAGAAACCAACAAGGAAGATCTTCATGAGCCACAATGGCCAGGATCCAAGAAGAAGATAGGAACTTATCCAAACCCTACAGAGGAGATTGAGCGAGTCAAGCAATTAAGGAGTTTTGTAGAAGATACCCAAAGGGATCTAGAACAACACCTAGGAAGATCCAGATTACAGACACCGTGTTCCCTACGCAACAACAAACTCACTAAGACCATAGACCCTTAGACATACCTAGTGTCATCCAAGAAGAAAGTGACTTAAAGTCATGGGAAAGTGGACATACTCACTTCTTGATGGAAAGAATGGTTACAGAGGGACTACTTGATCCTATCAAAGAAATGGAGATCCCATCTTCCCCACGTCAAGAGACTCAAGCCCAAAAGGTGCCGTTAAACATTGCCAAATTGATGGATTTCATGTCTTCAAAAGTTAGAACCACCATCATGTCCAAACTATATAAAGATTCTGAGCTAGTCTCAGCTCTTTGAGCCTTCCTCAATGGAGAACTGAAGTTTGGGCTACCACAATTTGCCTAGATGGATGGAGTTGGGGAGATGCCAATAGAGGAGGAACACTTAGATCCACAACCCAACCTAGATGAGAACCTTGTTATAGAAATACTTGTTAACAAGTTGGGACAATACTTCGAGGGTGATGAATCCAATGCAACCATACCAATCACTACTAAGGGATTAACTGTGAAGGGAATCCTTGATGGTGGTGCTGGGGTTAGCATTGTGACTAAAAATTGATGGGAAACTATGGGAAGACCTCACCTTACGACCACAACCATAGTAGTGAAGATGGACAATGGGTCTATTGTTAAACCTATTGGGATGCTAGAAGATCTCAAGATCAAGGTCTTTGGACATAAAATAAGGATTACCTTCATTGTTATGGATTTCTCCAAACACACTATGGCATCGGAGATGATCTTAGGACGTCCTTTCATGAGGGAAGAAAAAATGGTGCATGACTGGTCTAAGAACCATGTCTACTTGCAGTTCCAAGATTCGGTCATTTGAGTGGATCTTGTAACTGGTCGATCACATCCTCTAGGAAACAGGTTTATAAATTGATCATAGATCTGACACCATAGTTCACTCCGCCCCATTGCAGTATTGTTACACGTGTAAAGCGGACACTGATGTTGGGGAAGATTCTCCTTATATGGATGTACTACTTGGGATGACTGAGTCGGACAATGTGGATTGGGTCCACCTAGTAGCAACCATAGACACTTGGGGAAATAGGGGGACAACCTGGGTAACACCTAAGGGTGATGAAATGCCACCACTCGTACCTTTAAATATGCTACAAGCAATGCATATAGCTTCTGACAAGACCCATCCCAATATAACAAAGAAAACATACAAGTGGGTCCCTAAAGCTTCTTTACCGACCATAACTGATACTAAACAACAGAAGCCTTGTAAGAAACGTACCACTCGCTCCAAGAAAAGTAAGAAATCGTGGCGTTGGATTCCTAAAAAACTATTGGAAGCCCAAGGCTACTATCAAGGAAATGATCAAATCTGGGTGCCAAAACATAGATTGTGCTCTTACTTGTCACCGGACCCATGTGCGCCCAATCCCGTAGCTCCAAAACTAATTGACGATCGTGGAAAGAAAAAAATCACAGAATGCTATACACCCGCTCCAGAGCTAGTTTGGGTACCGAAGAAAGAACAATTTGTTCCATTTAGCTCAGGAAGAGGGGAGTCCCATGAAGCTTCTAGCTCCTCATGTAATGCATCCATAGAGGTAAAAGCTTCTCCACAGCCTCCACCTATAATAGTGGACCTCCATAAAGCTACAAAGAAATCCACACCTCCCAGTGTTCAAGAATCACCTGATGAACCACTTCAAGTTCGATCCTGGGAGAGTACCTTACCACCCTTGCAACTCGATGAGGCACCTAGGGTAATAGAAAACTACTGGAAAAAATCCTCACCTATTACCAACTGGAACAATTGGTTTCAAAGGGTAACGAGCACATTTCAAACGGTATGATCTACCCAAGGAAGGAGGGAGTGTTTGCTGGCAGTCATCATTCACTCATTCCCCTCTCAACCTTCCTCCCTGACCTCTCAATCTCCCAATCTTAGGGAATGTATATATAAAGACTTATACTCACAAAAAACAAAAATAATAAAGAGCAAGAGCAATTAGCAAACAAGTATGCACAATAAAAGTCAAAACATTGACCAGACCTACACATTCACATCCGATAGACTAAAACAGAAACCTATGTCATCAAACACCTTTGATCCTCATCACTTGAGTGATGGAGGGTAGGTAAGATTAGTACGATAGGAGTGTTTCTGTTTTAGAGTAGAGTGATTAGCAAAGTTCTTTTTTCCCACTGATGTGCCTCCTAGAGGTATTCTTTGTGTTTCCTCGTGTGTACAGGAACGTGTTGCTGTGGTTAAGATTTGGACCTTCATGGGATCTTTATCTCATTCACTTTTCAAATCAAGCACGATCATCAACACAAACAGGTGTTTCTTGTCCATTAGCATTGCCCCTTATCTTTTTGCATCCATGTTTGTCTGCTTTAATTGTGATTGGTAGCATAATATTCAACACATTTGTTTAGCACCAAACATTAAATTCAATGTAATTTTTTGTCATAATCACTTGTTTAGATTTAAAAATCAAGCAGTCCGACTAAGCTAGTTTGACCAAGTTAGGTGTTACAGATCTTCTCTTAATACCATGGGGAATGCCTTCCTGATAATTAATGGTTACTTATGTTCTTAATCCGATTTAGGTAGCATTGTGTGAAATGTACTAGGGCTTTCTAGTGGGCTTAGTCCCTATTGACCTTTAGATTAAGTATTATAAAGGGAGTTTACTACTGTGATGAGCCTGTGGAGGGTAACATTGTTATACGACCCCCCAAAGTTACAAAATTAAAATGCTGAAAACGAACAAACAAAAAATCAAAGTGCCATAATGTAAAATCTTAAGCTGGAAGAGAAATCTCAGCTTGATTTGGTACTTCACTCACATGTATCGCCTATGGTACTAGAGCCCTAGAGGTTCCAAGTGTGGGCGCTTTTCCTTGAAAAGAAAAAAACCCAAGGCATACAAAATAAGCACACACATCAAAATTGAATCTCTGTGAAAAGACTTTGGGGGGTCAAAGAAAAGGTAATCGATCAGGCGATGATTTCATGAGAAATTCCTTTTATCGTAGTTCAACTACAAGGTCTTCTAGGTATAGCCTCTAATCAGCCCTCGAACATGAAATACTTGGCTCTCGCGATTAAACAACTTAATTGACCAGAGAAAATTAAGAAGCTTACCCATGGTATTAATAGTCAATCTCTAGTGCCTTTTGACCATTAAATTAGCTACCCCAAACTTGTTTAATTTTTACCTTTACATATGTTTATGCATTTGATTATATTGCAATTTAATGTTTATTGCTCACAAATGGTGTTACCAATCAATTTGTCTGCCTAAAATTGCATATTCTTTTTAATTGTATATAAGAATATAATTACTGTGCCAATGTTGTTTGATTTTGCAGTGACTGAAGAAGACTAAGGACATTCATCTCAAATGCTCTTCCACCTCAACGCACGAGCTTCAACTCAATAGCTTCCGAGGACGGAATCTACATCAGGAAGGGGGGCATGTTAACCCTCACGGCTCACGGACACCATATCACCTACAAAGGACGGTGTATTATTTATTTGGTAGAGTCAGGTACCGGGCTTGTCGGTCCAATAGGAAAAGGGTAAGAGTGATCGCTGATGAGAGGCGCACTCTAAAATTGGAACGTATAATGTTTGGGTAAGATTAGCTAAGTGTGGGCGCCCAAGTGTGAATGGGGCGAACCCATATAAAAGTCAATCTAAACCTAAAAACCCTCATTCTCTCATTTGTGCAATTGAAGAGTGCTCTTGCTCCATCTCCATCTTCTTCTTCTTCATCTCCTTGTGTGTGTGTGTATGTGTGTGTGTGAGAGAGAGAGAGAGAGAGTGCGATCGAGCATTGCGGTGGCGAGGCGGTTGAGCGCGTCGTAGCGACGTCTCCCTCTTCTTCGCGGCGAGGAATCCTCCACGAAGCAAGCGTAGAGAGGTGAGTGACACACCATCGTCATCTTTGAGCTTACTAGTTTAGGCTTGTTGTGTGCTTGGAGCCATTTGTGGCTCGCAAGCGGTGTATCGGCAAGTTCCTTGCATTGACACGTGCGACATACGCGCACAAAGGGATGAGAAATCTTACAAGTTTCTCATTTTTCCCATATGTAGTAGTCTTTGAACTATAAGCTCATGAAAGGATTTTTCAAAATGAGTGGATCTACTATGGTTTTGGAAATTTTTCCCAAAACCCTGAAAGGACACTTTTATGTCCTGTTAGGTTACCAGTCTAGTGCTAAGTCAAAGCCCCTTTGAGAAAATTTTAACAAATTGGATTTTTAGGGTAGGAGATAATAAGCGCTCTCAAGCTGAAATGAAGGATTATTTTCACTTTCTTGACTTACATTGAGTGTGCACCTATAACCAGCTCACCTAGAAAGTTTCATGAAGTTATAATCAAATTTCAAATTTCTAGGACAACCTTCTTAAACTTGTTTTTACAAAAATTGGCTTTTATAACTCAACCAAGGTTTTAAAATGTCAAATAGACTCAAATCTAGGTAGGAAGGGACTAGATATAACATACAAGTAATTACAAGCTAGAAGCTACAGCCTCAACTATCGACTTTACATTTTCATAAAAAATCATTGAAATTACAACTTTGGACACGATAGGTTTTTATATAAAAAATGAAGGAAGTTATAATATTCAGCTTAACAAAATAAAGGAAATTACAACATTGAGCTAAAAAATGGGCCGCTTTGTTAGCATGTTGCTAACAAAGGGTAGTCATGTGGTATTACTAGGACCCAAATTCCTCGTTGAATTGCATCTTTTTGTTTTTTTTAAGGAATTCGGAGTAGCATGGCTTCTTGCAATAGAAGGCCTCTTGCTAAGTGCATAGAGAATCAAATGTCCTCAACCACAACGTCCATGTCCAAATTTAAATTCTATCTCACACAAAAAAAATGTTTGCAGGTCCCAACCATTCACATATGTAGAAAAAATAGAGGATCTCTTATTTTTAAAGCCATCCAAAATTCTTTAGGCATAGAGATTGACCCCATGCATACCATACTTGTTGATAGCACACTAGCAAAGAGCTCCTTGAATCCCTTTAGCTCAACATGTTATGTCACATCATATGAAGGTGACGTTGGGGATAATGAGTTGCATTGAATCATGTTGCCTTAATTGAAGAAGCTCTATGGTTTTCAGGATAGAGTTCTAGACTTCCATTACACAATACCTTATGAAGTGCATTTGCTTGAGACTCATCCCTTGAATGAGTTGTTAAAGGTGGTGGAGAAAGGCTATACCTAATCGCCTAACATCAAAATGCCATAAAGTTCATTAAACATAACCCTTTTCCAAACTCATGGCATCTTTTATATACCTCATATATACAATTACTCATAAAGTATGCTACTCTTTACATGGTGCCCTCAATGGATTTTTTTTGGATATCATGATTTGTTGTGTATCCTAATTTTAATATTTTTTCTATCTTTGAATCAATTGACCGTCCCCTAGGAAATGGTGCTAAAGTACAACTATGTAGTACTAGCTAGGACTATGTTAGTACTAGCATACAACTATGTTAGTACTAACACATAGTGGAATATATTTTTTTTCACAAAAGCACCTTGGTGGAAGTAGAAATGAGTTAAAGATAAAGAAAGCAAGTCACAAATTTTGCCATAGGAAATGAAAGGGAAGTCCATCGAGTGTAAAGTGCTTTTTAAAATACTTCTTTTAGAGAAGCACTTTGGGTGACTATTATCAAAAATAGACAAAAGCACCAAAACAAACTCTCCTACAAAAAAGCAGTATCTCTGATATTTGTAAATGTAGTGAAACTAGTATCATCATCACTTCCTTTCCTAAGTTTCTCTCTCTCTCTCTCTCTCTCTCTCTCTCTCTCTCTTCCTCTTCCTTCTCCCCCCTGCTCGTCTCCTCCTGGGCGAGGGCGGCCCTATGGGGAGGGGTGTTAAGCCCTAGCAGAGCTTGCCACAGAGCAAAAGCCAACAGCCCTCTCTCTCGGTGGCATTAGCGTAGTTCTCTCTCTCTCGATGTCCTGGACCTGCTGCTCTCGTTACCTTGCCCTCCCTCATTCTGCGACTGAATCCGACTCTCCTACTCTCTCTTCCATTCTCGGGAACACTGACATCTGCGTCCTCTTCCCGTCTTCCCTTCACGTCATATCGCCTGCAGAGGCACAAGGCGGCACACAAGGACAAAACCTAATTTTCAACAAAAAAAAAACAGAAGGCCGTTCCCACCCTCGAAAGACGATGACTTCGACGCCAATCACTTGCAATCGCAAAACCTTTCTTGCGATCGCAGCAGCAGCAACGAAGGACCCGGCTGCCCGTCAAGCCACGAGAATCACAACCCTAGAGGCCCAAGTCCAAGAGCTCATTGCGGAAAACGCTCAACTCAAAGAGCGTTTGAGCAAGCTTGAGAAAATGAAGGACATCGGGAGCCAAGCTCCAATTGCGAAAGCATCTGAGGCGAAAATCAAAGCAACCCAAGAAGAAGCCCATGAAGAAACACATAAAAAGATTGTCACTGAAGTACAGGCAGCATTACGAGAAAATCGATTACAAGAATCCCTTGGCATGAAGGTTCGAATTGGCGCACAGAGGAGAATACCCTTGAAGATGCAATCACCAAGCTTAACGACATTCTCCAACCAATAACTATCAAGCCAGAAACCATCTCTTGGATCAATGAAACTCATAGAAGTGTGCCACCCAAGCATTGTATCCTTAATTTCAAAGACAGAGAAGAGCGACGGAAACTACTATGCCAATCTCACCTCCTGAAGGGAACAACGCTTTGGATCTCCGAAGAGTTGACCCCAAATTAACTCAAGGTCAAAGAAAGTGAACTCAAGAAGATGCACGAAGCTCGCAAACAAGGAAAATGGGGAGTCTACCGAGGTGGTAAAGCCATCATCCAGGAGTTTCAAACTCCTAAACCGGGGCCCCTTCCATTGGAGCCTCCCTAGGTTTCATCCCTCATCTTCCTTTTCATTTTCATTACCCTTTTGACGGACCCTCAGTCCTTAATTGATATGTATCTATGCTCCATTGGCAAGCAACCGTTGTAATGTTTTGTCATCAGGTCCCATAGGTCATATCTGACCTCCGCGGACGGTAATACAATCTCTCTCTCTCTCTCTCTCTCTCTCTCTCTCCATCCATAGTGTTGGGGTAAAGGCATTGTGCCTTTGCCTAGGGCCGGACGTCCGGTGTTCAACCACCCTCTGACCACCACATAGTTGCTACCTATAGGCTATAGCTCTAGCCTTTGCATACTCATACCACCAATTTCAATTTTCATTCTTTGCACTCTAGGATCCAAGCCCTACACAAGTAGGGTGGATAGAAAAGTAAGTGTGCCTCCCTATTTTTTCAAGGCTTGCACCTAGGAGCTTTGGGCAAGCAACTTATTAGTGAGAGGGGTAAGGTCTCCTTGTGATGAATGACTCAGATTACACGAGCATATAAAAGGACACATCCAAAAACTAGGACAAGTTTTCAATAAATCCATTGTATCTTTTCCATGATACCTAGCAGTGGCAACTCTAGTTTCCATTCTCTCATCAACATTTTTTGCGTAGACATTTGCACAACAACCATCTTTTGACCTAATTTTGATTCAAAATCATGGAATATCATAGGCGATTGACATGCGACATTTTGAATTTCTTTAAATTAGTCCACACGATTTTAGCATTCCTAAAGCGGCCATGTAGTATTCAATTTCTTTTGTGGATCTTTTCCAACATGGGATCTACCATATATTGCACTAAACCTCCCCCACCCCCCCCCTTCTCTTTCCTCTCTCTCTCTCTCTCTCTAGAAAGTTAGTAGTTGCATCTTTCCTCTCACATCCAAAAAACTCTCTTTGTTGTGCCCATGTGTTGTGCTTTGGTTGCTCATTTAGTATGTGTGTAAGTGCGCCCGCACGTGCGCACGCAAGAGAGAGGTTTCTCAAAAAGTTATTATTTTGTTATATACAAGTTCAAATTTTACGCAAAGCTATGTGTTCTTTTCATACACATGCATGCATGTGTGTGTGTGCGTGCGCGCGCGTGCACACACATTCAAGATTTGTTTTCGCATTTGAGACATCATCAAAAATCCATGGAAGCTATTGTGTGTACGTATCTCAACAATACTGCTAAGCCACACCTATGCCAAATTTACGATGGCAATAAGGCATCATACAATGCTTCAATCATGGATGAGGCCATGCATACCTTCAAGAAAGACGGAGTAGATTTGCAATCGATTGGTAAAATCTGCAACAAGGTTAAAATGCAATCACATGTTGTGTTTGGGCCTCATAAGCTGCAAGATATGCAATTATCATCTCAAAATAAATGAGATCCTCACTAAACAAGAGCAGTCACCCCGATCGCAAAACTCTCCAACCCTCCCTCTAAAAATTTGACTTGCCATTTTTACCTTTAACTACTTTGGCTACGTCATCAAAGTACAAATTAAGGATCCAGCTTTCCAAGATGTAGTCTACATCAAAAAATGCATAAAATCTAGCAATGCAAATCAACTTCCATGTAATATATCCATCCTAATTATTTAAACATATTATTTAACAAAATCATATATCCTCTTACAAATCAACCGATATGATATCTATTGCCAATAAGGAAATCGGTCCCTAAACATATTGATCATTAAAAACACTATAAAAAGGAGAAGGCTAGATTTTGTCACAGTAGCATTATTCACTTTTTATAATGCAAGATTAGCCCAAGTAGTGACAAGAACACAGCCTAATTCAAAAAGAAAATCATTAAAATTATTTCAAATCATTTTATTTTTTGGCCACTTAAATATAGCTCGATACAGGAAACTTCATTTTTGGCTCTTTGGCTTACATATGCTGAAAATAGATGAGCTTGGGGAATTGCTTGTGTTTACACCAACAAACTTTTAATAGTTTACTTCAAGGCAAACTTGGAATCTAGCTAGAATTTTGCAATTTTAGCCCATTAAAAATACACTAAATTTTTCTCGAATATCTTGAATATCTCTAATATGGAAGGGCACAATTAAAACTACTTTGATTTTTAGGCCAAAATTTACCACTAAAACTTGCAAAATGTTTCCAATTGTTTCCAAGGCAAGCTTGGAATCTACCTGGAGGAGGGGAGGAAAGAGAATTTTTATTGATTTGAATAGATATTAAGAATCTATTAGACAAATCTTGATCTCAAGATCAGGCGACGCACGTGCGTGCGCGCGCGAGAGAGAGAGAGAGAGAGAGAGAGAGAGAGAGAGAGAGAGAGAGAGAGAGAGAGAGAGAGAGAGTGAGTGAGTTGTCATCTTCTTGGAGTGATTACATGACTCAATTAACATTCCCCCCCTTCCGATTTTAGTACCCGTCCTCGGGCACTATTGAAAAGTGTCCGTGGAGGCAAGGGAAGGTTTTTGATTGGTTCTTGATGGCCTGATTGTCTTCATTTGTGGTTGAATTTGTTGATGAGGTTCAATTTGTTGCAACATCTTCATTGGTCCGAATAGGTCTATTGTGAGAGATGATGTTGCATTTGTCCATTGTAATAGCATAATGATGAGGCTACTGTTTATTTATGAAAATTATGTACAAGGGATGTAGAATGATGAGGTTCTAAATTAGGGTCTAATACTTGGATGACCAAAGGAAAAAAAACCCAGTGGGAAAAAAGCACCTTTGGGATACGTGCATTATTGGAGTACTTACTAGCATGGTAGATGTTAATAAAGTACTCAAGGGATTAGTTGCTAATAGATATAGAATTAAAAGGCAACAAATATGAGAGGGTATCATGATGGAACATTGGTTTGCCTGTTGTAGTCCACTCAAGGTACATAGGTAGAAGCAAAAAAGAGTGTCTAATGCATATGTCCAATGGTGGGACATCCTATATGTGCATACACAAAAATGCATGGGAAACAATATGCTGTTCAAGAAATATTTTGAGGGGTTCTTCGGAAAGATGGTGTAGCTATAAAAGCATATGGCATGGCTTTGCAAGTTGGCACCCCTTTAAGAATGATTTTCTTTGACGATGATATGTGCTCTCATCTTACTGTGCACTGTGCGTGAGTGTTGGACTCTATGACACTCCACCAATTGTAAGTTAATAGACTTTGACTATTATGCTCATCTCATCCAGCATGAGTGACATGACATAGATATGCTCAACTCTTCTAGCTTAAGCGTAAGCCTAATAACTATGACTCTTAGCACAGAGTTTAATATGAGTCGAAGCTTCGGGACTAATGCTTTGCTCATTTTATGGATCAGCATGCCGACTCTGACTATGCCAAAGAGTATTTTTTTCACCCTGGTGTGAAAGGGCGGTGGTAATGCATGTGCTAGTCTCCACCCAACCGTTCCACCTTATAGTCTCCCCCTAGTGTACACACTATTTGGCCGTGCCGGTGGCCTTGCCCATAGGACCCATGTCCTTACATTACCCCCCCCCCTTGGAGAATCGTTTTCGTCCTCGAAAATGAACGTAGGAAAATGTTTCTTAAGTGCAGAGACATTCTCCCATGTAGAACCTTCTTCAGGTCTATCTAGACACTTTACCAACACTTGTCGTCTGACATGATGTCTAGTGCGAAGCTCATGAGAATCCAAAATCTTTTTGGACTCATGAGGAATGCTTTCCGGTGCGATAAGGTCAACCAACACACTGTGTCAATGACATTATCATTCTGTCCTAGCTGTTTTTGTAAATGGCTACATGAAAAAAAGGATGAACTCGTGAGTGCTCTGGAAGAGCTAACTTATAGGCCACTTGACCTATACGTTTGAGAATGGTAAACGGTCCACAATACCGTGGTGAAAGTTTAGCAACTTTTTCCGTCTTCAGACTTTCTGAATGCTCCGGAACTTTGAGGAAAACCTTGTCTCCTTCTTTGAAAGTAGCAAGACGTTGATGCTCATCTGCGTACTTCTTATATCGATCTTGATCTTGCTTAACATTCTGTCGAGCAACTCAAAGCATGTCAAAATGGTCTTGGAGAAAATCCTTCGCTTGTTGTATCTTCTCCTTAGTCAACTCCATCGTAATGGGTGATCTAGGTTGAAATCCATCCAAAAGCATAAATGGACTAAACCCTGTAGTCACATGTTTTGAACTATTATAAGCAAATTCCAATATAGGTAAGTAGTCTTCCCAATTGGTTTTCTTCTTGCTAACGTATGCTCGTAGCATATTCTCTAGCACTTGATTAACTCTTTCTGTTTGACCATCCATTTCTGGATGATCAGTCGTACTTAGATTAAGAGTAGTTAACTTTTGGAACACAGCTCTCCAGAAGTGATTATTGAACTTTCGATCTCTGTCACTAATGATACTAGCTGGAAGACAGTAGAGTTTATATATATGCTCTACAAATAGCCGTGCTAATTTCGGTGTTTTAACCGTAGTCTTAGTGGGAATGAATCAGCCCATCTTTGTGAGGCAGTCTACAATTACCCAAATGGCATCATGGCCACGATTTGTAGTAGGTAGTCCTACTACAAAATCCATGGAGATACTCTCCCACTTACCTTGTGGAATCTCTAAAGGATGTAAAAGGCCACCTACCCTGAGGTGCTCTGCCTTATTAACTTGGCACTGTTGGCAGTTTAGTACGTACTCTTGAACATCATGATGTAAGCCCGGCCAATAAAATTGTCGTCGAACTAAGGCATACATCTTATGGATACCTGGATGACCAACACTTGGACTATCGTGCCACTCAAAAAAGATTTGGCACCTAGTGTGTGAGTCCTTTGGCACACATGCTCTACCTTTGTGGAGTAAGTAGCCATCATCAATGGAAAAATTCTTCCATCGCTTAAGCTCTTCCTGAGTAGGGGTGGAGCTCTGTGTGTTGGAGTTTCTATCTGCCCGTGCAGAGACATGTTGATCTCGCTGTTCAGAGACATGTGAGTGTGAGGGATCCCTTTTTAAAACTGCACTCCACACTTCAGCATATGATTGATCTTGTGCACACTTGCCACGTAATGACTCCAAAAATCCACTCTTTAGTTCCGTGAAAGCAAGTGAATTAATCTGAGGCATCTGACTTAGTGCATCCGCTACTACATTATATCGCCCCTTGCGATATCGTAGCTTACAATCATAATCTTGAAGGATTTCTACCCATCTAGCCTTACGGAAATTCAAGTCTGTTTGAGTAGTAAACCATTTGATACTCTCATGGTCAAAAACTACTTCAAACTCGGCACCATATAAATAGTGTCACCACTTTCGTAAAGCGTGAATTATGGCATAGAGCTCTCTCTCATAGACAGAATAATTTTGTTGAGCTCTATCTAACTTTTTACTTTCAAAGGCTATAGGTCTTTCCTCCTGGAGAAGTACTGCACCGATGGCTTTATCACTAGCATCAGTCTCTACCACAAACGGCTTAAGTGGGTCGACGATTGCTAGGATGGGAGCAGTGGCTATAGCTACCTTGAGCTATTCAAAACTGCATTTTTGGGCTTCTTCCCAAGAAAAGATCTTACCTTTTGCTTTAAGTTGATTCGTCATAGGAATAGTGATTTTGGTATAGTCACGGATATACTGTCGATAAAATCCAGCCATGCCTAAAAATATTTGAAGCTCCTCAACCATGTTGGGATGTGGCCATCGAAGAAAGGCAGTGACCTTGCCAGTTTCCATCTTGATACCAGCATAAGAGATCACATGACCGAGGTAATGTATCTCTGTTTTAAAGAAATTGAACTTGCTTTGCTTAGCATACAACGCGTGAGATTGTAGTTGTTCAAACACTAATCGTAAGTGTTCTATGTGTTCATCTTCATGTCTTACTGTAAATGAGAATATCATCAAGGAAAACCACAAAAAATTTTCCAAGATAGGGATGTAAGACACTATCCATGAGTGTCATACATGTAGCTAGAGCATTGGTTAGACCAAAAGGCATAATAAAAAATTCAAAATGCTCGAACCGTGTTCTAAAGGCAGTTTTGGAGATATCTTGCAGTAGGATACGTACATGGTGGTATCCTAAACGAAGATCTATCTTTGTATAGTATCTTGCCCCGTGGAGTTGATCAAACAACTCATCCACTTGAGGCAGAGGATACCTGTTCTTGATGGTTATCGCATTTAATCCGTGATAATCTACGCACATGCGCATAGTACCATCTTTCTTTTTTACCAATAGAATTGGTGATGCCCAAGGCGGAGTGCTAGGTCGAATGAAACCATGAGCGAGGTAGTCAACCAACTGACTCTCAACCTCCTTGGCTTATGTAGCACTCATATGATAAGGTGGATTACTCACCAGTTTAGTGCCTGGCAAGACATCTATGCCATGTTGCACATCACGTGTAGGCGGTAAACCCGGTGGTAAATCACTTGAGAGCACATCACTATACTCCGTGAGTAAGTGAGTCAGTTTTTGTGGTGCAAAAGGAGAAAGTAAACTAGAGTTATGCTGGGATGGAGAATCTTGTAATTCCTGTAATGTTTGTTTTACAACAGTTGCACATTGCTCTATAGAATAAAAATTGAGAGCACTTTGCTCGTTAGATTTGTTGACACTTTGTTTATCAGTAGAATTCATTGCACTTTGCATACCATTACTAGAATTCACCGCACTTTGCTCTTGAGAATTCACAAGACTTGGAGACAAGCAGTAACACAAAAAGACTTCATCTATTAAATTTGCTTTCCACAAAATAGAAAGCTCGGCTATACATATAAGAGGTGCAGATGGTATATTTTTCTCACCAAGCAAAAGCACATGTTTACCATTGGCCATAAAGGATAAGGAGTTGTTGGGGTATAGGCATCTGTGCCTTGCCTGGACGTCCAGAGTCTGGGCGCCCACTGACTTGTATACCTTATACATAGCATAAGTGTATAGGGGGCTGCTCACTCTTTTGAGTCTCCCCACCCACATTATCCGTGTGTCTCCTTCTCTCGCTCACTCTCCGTTTGTGGTGCTCCCCGATCCTCTTCAATTGGTATCAGAGCGTAGGTGCGGAGGGAGCGCGTGTGTGCACAGTCATGACGACAGTGGAGAGCCAGTTTCATTCCCGAAATCGCGTCCGCGCGCGCGCACTTTCAAGAGTGCAAACAGGGTTTCGACTTCGGCATCGGCAAATTCAGCTTTCCGAGAGCGTTTCCAGCAGGTGTCCTGACGTTTTACCCCCCTTTCGAAGCCATTCGAGCCATCAAAAACTTCATTCGAGCTACGGTTGAGGAGCTGCATTTTTCAGCCCTCTTTTGGCAATTTATGCTGCGTTTTTTGGGTCAAAACGGAGGTTTTTGGCATAGCTTTCACACCCGGACTCGGATACATGTGATCCAAGAGTCTACCTTGGGGTTTTGGCATGCTCCGGACGCGCTCGTCATATCAGAATTTTAAAATTCTAAACGCTGAATTTTCTGCAGCAGGAGTTGTTTATAGTGTGTCGAGGATTCCACACATGGTTTGCTCTCAGATGTGAGAGTGATATTTGCTGCAAGTTTCCTCACAGGTGGGAGGATACGATGTATGCCTTATGTGGTTTGATGCTCAGGGAGACTAATGTGATTGTATTTTGAGCTCGGCAATGTATGCCTCGAGCATGTTTTTTGGCAGTCACAGGTAGAGCAGATATTTGTGTACTAGATTTGCAGGTGTTTGCAATGATGTTTGCAAAGTGTGGAGATTGGTGCATGCATTTGGAGTGCGGTTTGATGCGCTTTGGTTGCTCATGGTTTTGAGCGTGCAATCAGTTTGGTTACTGGTTTTGTGGCCGTTTTACTGACGAAACTCTGGCGAAATTTTCCCAGGAGTTTTATGCGCATCATTTATGCGATCTAGGTAGAGATTGCGGGTTGCGCTCAGCATTTGCGTGTGGTGTTCTCTGCAGGTGGGAGATTTGTGCGTGTGTATGTATCAATACCGCACAGTGTGGGCTTGGTGATTAGCTCACGGTTTAACAGGCGTACAATTATCTTGGCACACTCACATGAGTGAGTATTGTGATGTATGCTTGTGTGGCTACGAGCTAGGTAGCCGGATTCGAGCACTAATGGCTTGAGGTTTTTCAGCAGGTTTCAGCTACAGGTTTACAAGTTTACAGGCAGGTTTGAGGGCTTATTTGGGTGCTGAATTTTCAGCCATTGTTTCCTCTTTGCAGGTGTCCATGTATGGCTCAGTTGTAGGCTGATTTGGGACACATTTGTGACTTGTTTATGCAGCTGTTTAAGAGCTGAATTTTGGGGCTGTTTTGGGGCTGATTTGCAGCCATATTTGCAAACTTTTGTTGATGCGATTCGAGCCAGTTTAGGGCTGATTTGGTTGACATTTTCTACTCATTGTTGGTTGCTCTTTTGCGAGCATTATGGCTGATTTTTCATTTGACTTCCAACGTTATGGTCTAACACAGTTTGATGGTGCAGATTTTGTTGCTTGGAAGGAGCATATGCTTGTTGCATTGGCGGATTTGGGGCAGGATAAACCCTTGCATGGTTTATCGGCGAAGCCCAAGTCTGTGCGTGATGATGATTGGCAGGATCTTGATGAGTTAGCAATGTCTACGATTCGTTTGCATCTGGTTGAGTCTGTTGACTGGCAGGTCTCGAGGGAGACTACAACTCATGCTTTATGGCAGAGTTTACATGCTATGTACGCGACATCCATGTCTACAGGGAAGTCTAGTCCCACTTCTATGTCCATGGGAGAGATTGATTCCACACGCAAGTCTCGACAGCATAGAGACTTGACATGTTGGCATTGTGGACATAGAGGGCACATTAGGCGTCGATGTTTCAGGCGTTTGAGACAACGGAGGCGACAGATGCGTGATGCAGATTTGGGCATGACAGATGCTAGTGAGATCAGTACGATGGTTACTGAGTATGCTTGTGACGGCGATGTCACATTTACATCTAGCTTGTCTTCAGATGATCTTATGTCTACGGATTGCATATCGGATTGCACATTGTCTTCACATTGGTTACTAGATTCAGATGCTACTTTCCATGTCACGTCGCATCGTGAGTGGTTTAGCACGTTTTCTAGTGGGAGACTTGGTTGTGTGCACATGGCTGATGGTATTGTGTATGACATTGAGGGTACAGAAGACGTATGTTTGTCCTTGCCCAGTGGTATGAGATTTACCCTGCGTCATGTGCGTTATGTGCCAGATCTGAGACGGGATTTGATCTCAGTCAGACAGTTACGGGATAGTGGATGTCAGATTTCGCTACAAGAGCGAGATTTTGTGATGCATTTGGGTTCGCTAGTGATTGCGAGAGGTGCCAGGAGTGGTACAGGTTACCCATTGCATGTGGATCATGCGAGAGACAGTGTTGTCTCTGTGATCACGCAGCCAGGTAGAGAGCGAGAGAGCAGGCGAGTCTCTTTTGCTTGTGGGTTGCAGGATGCTTTGCATGGAGTGCAGAGTAGTGAACTCGTTGTGCACACAGTTGGGGCACGACTTGAGCAGTCACACAGAGAGGTGACAGAGTCAGACATGCATGATTTGCTAGTGACTGAGCAAAGCAGAGAGTCAGTTGTGCGAGATACTTCTATGCAGGATAGACAGGTAGAGCGGTCTTGCTCTAGTGAGTCACGACAGGAGGATGTTGTGCAAGAGTCTATGCATACGGAGTTAGAGCATGAGAGCTCTAGTGAGTCACAGCAGATTGAGTGGTCATGTTTACAGTGGATGATTGCAGAGGAGACTGAGATGTCAGCGATTATGCAGTCATTCCTTTCTATGCTCGACAGTGAGCATGGGGATATAGTTGTGCAGGATATGTCTTCCAACAGACACCTAGAGCAGCTGGTGTGCTCTGAGGTTGCACGACAGGTTGATGCGTCTTTTGTGGACAGTCAGGAGATGCATGTGGCTGACACGCCTTGTCAGTCAGAGATGCCTATTGCCAGGGATATATATGTTGATGCATGCTCTGTAGAGCTAGCAGGGCCCGCTAGCATTGCATCGGCATTCGGTGGTCTCATGTATGAGATGTTGATCTTGAGACCGGATATCGCATCTGCAGTGGGAGCATTTGCAGTTGGGGTTGTCAATCGTTTGTTGACTGATGATGGCATAGTGCACGAGGGAGATATGCAGGTATTGCGTACATACTTGCAGTACGTGTGCGATACGTCTGGTGGTGTATGGACTTACACGTGAGCAGGACAGCCGGATACACACGATCACAGCCAGCCAGTGGGCATCGGTTGAGAGCGGTTTTCTCTCACCTTTTGTAGTCTTTAGACTAGGTTCCCTTGCTTAAAGGCACAGTCGCCTTTAAGTGGGAGGTTGTTGGGGTATAGGTGTCTGTGCCTTGCCCGGCCGCCCAGACTCTGGGCGCCCACTGACTTGTATACCTTATACATAGCATAAGTGTATAGGGGGCTACTCACTCTTTTGAGTCTCCCCACCCACATTATCTGTGTGTCTCCTTCTCTCGCTCACTCTCCGTTTGTGGTGCTCCCCGATCCCCTTCAGGAGTTGTGTTCATAGCTAGTGTGCAATGTGTTTCCTAAACCATGCAGCCACTCCCATCCTAAAACTACATCAACACGGTCCATGTTCATAACTTGGAAGTCAAGGGTCATTGTATGATCTTGAACAATAAGCTCAACCCCTTGAACTACCGTGTCCCATACTTCTTTATCATTCCCAGACATCTGCTCCACCACATACTTGTGAGAGCAGGGAGTCTGTGTAAGCTTCAATTTCTTAACTAGCTTATAGTTCAAGAAGTTATTGTGCTTTTCTTCCATATGAAGAACCTCTGCAACACAATATTTAGGAGATGAATCTAATGTGAGGTGTTGCACCGTGTGCATGGCCTTTTCTTTGCCTTGCAAAAGAGGATAATCTTTCTTGTTATGTTGGTTCGAAAGACATCTAAAACACAAATTGTGTTTCTTTGCACTCTCAAAATCTACAGTGCTGAGAGACCCAAGCGGAATATCTCGTGATTGCTTAGGCTTCTTAGCCTCTTGTGGGCGTGGAGAGGTAGATTGTCTCTTATTCCTCTTGTGGGAGATCTACCTCGCCATTGGCTCTTAGCAAAAGTATTCTTAGAGTAGGGAACATTTCCTTTCCTCTCTTGGTCATCATCATATCTTTGTGCATGATAATGGCTTCTTCCAAAGTTTTTGGATGTTGGGTCTTGACGTTAGTCTTGGTCAAGACCCCTATTAAAACCTCGTATCGTTTGGAATTCATCTAGACCTTTTAGTTTTAATATGATTTCCCGATACTTCGAAAGGTAGTGTGTGAGAGAGAGGCCAGACATGCGGCATGCATCCCATGCTAACCAATTTTTATCTTCTTCATTGGAGTCCAAAAACTATTTGGAGAAAGAAGCTTGAAACGCAGCCCAAGATGGAGGATGAGCATCTATTGGAAATGTCATCCACCACTTATAGGCCTTGCCTTTAAGAGATAGACTTGTTTCCACAGCCGTCTTTATATTCGGGGTGTGTCTCAATTTATGAATATCACTCCATTTGTGTAAGAACGTATTGCATCCTTGTTGCGATCACGCTCTTCCCCGTGAAACTCATGGTGATATTCTTAAGTAATGCATTGCTACCTGCTGCATCTTCTGTAGCACTTGTCTCTTGGACTCCTTGAGTCGTGCGAGCTTGGTTCCCTTGAACCGTGCCACTTGTGGCTCCTTGAGTTGTCTGTGAATTCATAAATTTCACAAGTAACTCTGTAAGATTGGTAACATTTGCATTGATTGCAGAGATGTTTCTTTCAAGTACGCTTTCGTGATGTTCCAAAGTCTTGAAAGAAGCCATACCTACAAGCCCATGATCTCCTAGATCATCATCATCATGCATATTAGTGTCAGCAGCACCCGTGGTGCCTTGATTTTGATCTACGTGCTCAAAATCAAACGTATGTGTAGGTGGGATATCGTCACTGGCCATGGTAAACACACACTAATGCAAAGAGAGAAAAAGAAACGACAACTTGTACCTTGAGAAATTGAAGTCTTTGTGTTTTGTATACTCCGTGATTTGCGTTGCATGCGAACCTCACCTTGCGGGAATTTGAGCGCTTCACTTGTCGTTTCTTGTAAGAACATCTTTGATGATTCTTCACAAAAACTTGTTGTTTTTGTGATGGCTTTTCTTCACTTTGAAGTTACCTCGTTGAGGAAAAAATAATTTTTGGAGGAAAACTTGCCTTCCTCCAAAAAGTGAAAAGGAAGTGTAAAGCTACTTCCTTGAAGTTTGAAGCTTTCCCTTTCCTTCTAGTTTTCCTTTCAACACAAGTAGACTATCTTTCTTAGTCATATACAACAAGGGCCAATAGCTTGATGGTAAAGTATTGGCCTCTTACCCTCATGGGGTGGGTTCAACCCTCCTTCATGCAAAGGTTAGTCCTTCCTACGCACGTAGCCAATGGTGCCATTGGAAGCCTTTGGAACCTCGGTGCTGTTGAGTTTGCCTTAGTCGTCCGCCTTAGTTGTGCGTTGTTGGGGACGCATATGAGGTGCCCGTGGTCGGGCCGTTGTTTGTACACGCTCTACTCGCACAAAAAACTATGCCTATCTACTTTTTGTTGCACAACGGGGGCGTCGCTGTCTGCGGAACGTGGGAGAGAAGCAAGGTGTCACACGCACATGCAAGCCGCTTTTAGCCTCCTCCCAAAAATAGCTCGGATACTAGTGAAAGGGCGGTGGTAATGCGTGTGCTAGTCTCCACCCAACAGTGCCATCTTATAGCCTCCCCCTAGCATACACACTGTCCGGCCGTGCCGGTGGCCTTGCCCATAGGACCCATATCCTTACATGGTGACTTGACATTTTACATTCTTGTGCTTATTACAAATATTTCTTCAGGGAAAAGTAAGCTTGAATCCTCGAACAGAGGACTAGTGAAGGACCAAGTTGGCATTGAAGGTTTCTTTTGCCATACCTGTTTTATAATCTTTGAATCTACATTCGCGTTGGTTGGGTTGTCTTTCTTTGGCTGTGAAGACTCCATTATCTGTTTAATTCTCTAATTAGGCCTATTGATAGGAGTCTTTGATGTTGTTGTAGGCCTCTGTTCACTGTCGGCATTTGGCTTTTGACTAGGAGCATTGGAAGACTTAGTAATCCAAATCTTTTGATGATGTTTGTATCTCTTTTGTTGACTTTGTTTATCTCTAGGTCTTGCTGAGCTCTTGAGATCTTCATGCATGTCTGGTGTAGTTGCAGCTGGCTTGCGGTTAACTGGTAGCCAAAGCTTTGTATACCCTGTGTAGAATCCTTGTCTAAGAGGAAGATTCTTTGAGATCGTCTCTGATCTGTATCCTCCTGAGAGTTGTGGTAGACTTTAGCATCTTTCAATGTCGTTCTGTTGTATACCTGCTTCTTAGGTACCCTAGGATATTGTCGTAGTCGATACCTTGTGGGCATTCTTTCTTGGGAGGGACTTGACGTTACTTCATATGCCCTAACCTGCGGTTTTGGTACCCATATCTGTCTGTTACCTCCATAGTACTCCTGTTCCTTTAAGCTCCATTGTGATGCTATCCATCCCATGTGTTTGTCTTTCTGTGTTGATTCCCTGTCTTTAATCCAAATTGGATCATTGACTTTAACTAAATGGCTCAGAACAAACATTTGCTTGACTTTCCTTTGCTTTCTTGATACTTTGGCTGAAATATCTTTGATTTGTTGGGTGGCTCCTTAGAGGTTTTAGTTAGGTGGGTGGTGCTCAATAAGCCATGGTTTCTTATGTTAAAGTGATATTTTTTGCATACACCTTTGATGCAAGGTTGCTTTTTGAAAATGTGTCTGATGCTTGCAAGCCCCCTACCGACCATCCATGATCATTGAAGAGGTGTAGCTAGTGCTGGTGTTGGCCCATTTCCTGCATCAAGCTCATGTACTCGAGCTTGCTACTACATGTGAGTCGCTCCTGCTTACTAGATGGGTGATGTGCTTAAATTGTGGGCTACAAAGGAACCAATAGATGTCCATATCGATTTGTCCCACACTTTTGGACATTTCACCGCATCCTCTTACCATCCACAATACAATACATGATCATAAGGGCATGCATGGATGAATTCCTAATTAAGCCCAATCCTAAACAAAACTTTCTTGGAACCCTACTTGATGTAGGTATATTGTTTCCAATAAGAAATAGTTTGTGTAAGCGGTTAAACAATGTACAAACACTTGTGTATGACCATCCATACACACTTTGTAAGTCCATGAGAGCTAGCAATGCATGTACTTTGAAAACTTTGACCCCCAAATATAGCATCTCATTGCACGTGGTGTTAGTCTTCTCCTCTCATGCAATCCTTTGAGCTTTCATTGCTAATTCATCATTCTGTTATTGTTGAAGTACCTCACCAACACTACTAGCAGCTCTTCAGATTATCGAGGCAATAGAGTGACGCTTTCTGGAAAATTTTCCAACATTGATACTACCATCAATATTTGTATCAATACGTGTGTTTCAAATATCAATTGTGATATGCAAACACCCTTTGAGGGCAAAACAAAATTTAAACTAATGAGCTCGCTACAAGAAATCCGTTCACCTTTTCCATATTTGCTCCATGTAAGCTTTGCCTTTGTTCATACACCATCATTCTCTCTCTCTCTCTCTCTCTCTCTCTCTCTCTCTCTCTCTCTCTCACTCACACACACACACACACACACACACACACACACACACACACACACACACCTACACAATTCCTTTCAAAGTGGGCGCTTGTCTAATGGGTGCCACATCTACTATGATCGACGTCCATGTGTGACACAAGCCTTAGTTTGTGTGTGTGTTCAAAACTCATTATAAAGATCTTCAAGGTCTCTTGAGATTGTTCCTACAAACTTAAAAGTTCTTTCTCTTTGTTTTAGCAGGAGAAAAATAACATAGAGACGTTGGAGAGAGGGAATGGGGAACACACCCGACACACAAACAGCTGCCCCTATATAGCTTAAGGTATTCACAACACCCCTGTCCTCTCGAAAAACTCCTCCAAAACAAGCAACTCACACTAACAGGGCCTCACCTACACTTCGCCCAACGCACAAACACTCTGCACAATCCTCAGACAGCTACCACACTGATCTTGCCTGCTTCTCGCGCTTCCACAATTCAACACCTCTCTCTCTTTCTCTCTCACACACACAGGGGGCCCGGGGGACACACACGCTCACACACACCGGCACCACACACCGTGGAGACGAGCAAAGAAGAAAGGGGGGAAGGGGGAAAAGACGATGCCAAAAAAACAGCAATGATAACTCCTCCTTCAATGAAAAAACCCATTTACAAGACCCGTACAGTCTGCTCTAAGCCGCATCATGGCTATCATTGTTTCACACAGAGGAGCACACACCTCCCTCCAAACTTGACTACGTCGGCACACACTTCGGCGGCAAATCCACCGCAGCCTTCACTCGTGTAGTAGTTTCTCCTCGTGGCAACCCTTGCTGGCTTTCTTTTCTACGAAGCTTTCGCCCTTCCGAACCTCTTCGCAAACAAGGCGTGCCCGCCTCCGATCGCGAGCGCACGAAGCTTTTTTCCTTCACCTCCTCTCTCCAGCCAAAAGAAAAAAAACTTCTCCTCCTTTCTTCGAAAAAACGCTGCCCTCTTTCTCTTCCACTTTCCCCTTCTTTTTTTCCAAGGCAAAGAAAAAAAATCTTTTTTAAGCAATGGCGCCAGCCGCCCTCTTGCAACTTCACAAACCTCTCTTTTTTTTTTTCTTCCTCACCTTAAGTACTGGGCCTACCTTCTTTTATCTCTAGCTACGATTTTTTTCCCCCTTTGTAATCAAAGGGTTTCTTTAGCCTATGCTTCCCATGTTGTCGGTGCCCGCACTTGCTCGGACTCATTGATACTCACCATGCCATTTCACACTGGAGCTTCACCTTATCACTTTCAAACCCTGAGAACTTCACTACACAAGGGCTGCCCCATGGCCTCGAATAACGAGTCATAAAAGCTGGAAAAAAACCCCATTCACCTCTGTCACGATTGCTTGCCAGCTTGAACTGGGCGTATCCTGATGCGGTCGACTCCTATTGGCGAGCCACAGATTTCGGCTAACTCCCCACATCGCATGCAATCTTCGAGAATCATGACGAGCTCAAAAAACCTTTTGTCGGTGCGCTTACCAACGTTGTCCCGTGAGCACATACTTGACCCCCGACAAATATTCCACAGGCCATAACTTGCCCGTCTAAGCTCCGAATGGCAATCCAAAAAGACCGACATGCTCCACAGCTTGAGCTTTACACGTGTATTCAATCATCCCAGTTTTGGCCACATGTCTGTACCTGCCTTGTCCGTCGGGACCTACAAAGCCTTCTAACTTCGGCCTGGCACATCTTTCACACCGGGACTCTGTTTGAGGAGCCGTCTGGACCAACTTCTAGAGCAGATCAAACACTACATGCTTGAGCACCGACTCCGCACTTTGGGCAACTTCACTTGCTATCCCATTTGGACCTATTTTGAAGCGTTTTGGCCTAAAAACCCGCTTTAGACATACATTTCCGTCATGACCTGCTTGCCTAGGGCCTTTATTCTTGCTTTAGCCCTTTGCCATGTGCCTGGTAGCACCCTTTGCACTGCATAGCACACTTCCCAACGCAAACCAACTTAAGTTGCACCATCATTGCCCAACCCCTTGTTGAACATTTATGTTCAACCACAAACAGACTTATTGCACTAACAAAACTGCCACACCAAAACAAACTCTTTGCATACCACAAAACCACCTAACATATGTACAAAACCTGGCATCTGTCACCCGCTGCCTTTGTTCATGCGGATTGCCCAACCCCCTGCTTTACGTGTCATCAACCCCCTGGGTCAAACACCTTGTATTGGTCTCTTTCGTCCACCTGTAACACCCTTGCATGGTGCCATACCAAGGCACATACCGAACTGCATAGCCAAACTGCCATCAACATGCTTCTACCACTCCAAGCACTCCCTGGCAAATTATCCACTTGCAACCAAGCACCTCCAAGAACATCAAATAGAGCACTATCGTGCTCAACCAACACTCTCGGCATATTTGCATCATCACTCGTACCAAACAGACCTACCATATTTGACTCGCCCTCCCATCCGTGTAAAGCTAGTCCTCGTCTAGCAGATCATGTACCTGCTCAACAGCATACTACACAGCCGCTTTTATCACCATTCCTTTCAACCACCACTCACCTATCCCTTTAGAAAGCTTGGACACAATCTGGGAATCCGTATTCTCTACCACCACAAAGTGCACTTGCTGCATAGGAAGCACCTCTATCTTTGGCTCCACACTCGCCTTCACACCTGCCATGCACTCAACTCCAACATCATCAAGATCTCCCTCATCAATCGGCCCGTCAAGGTTGATAAGCACCACTTGCTTGTCGGCTTCCATCACCTACTCTTCAAGCATCTTTTCTACTACTGCATCATGCTCCATCAAGGAAGAGAGAAACTCGTTCTCTATCGCATTATCCTCATCTTCTCCCATAGGAAAGGTTGCTCCATCCCTCCTAGCAAATCTCTGCACCTGTTGTACCACTATCGCACACTCCACTGCCACTTTCATCAACATGGCCATTAACATGGCACCGCACATCACCTTCACCTGCATATCATCACATGTAGGCTCTGGCTCCTCCACTTGGTCTCCACTGAACATATCAGTTTGCATTTCACCCTGCTCTTCACATGCATCCCTCGTATCTCTACTCACATGCAAGAGATCGAACTCATCATACCTTGACTGAGACGACTCGGTCTCCCAACTTGTGTCAGCGTCCATAGAGCTACTATCACTCAACCCAGTCTCTTCCTCTGTCTTGAGCTCGGGAATCTCCTCTAGCGTCACCGCTTCTATCTTGTCTGCAAACCGCACATTTTTTACCTTTACCACACTTCAATGGAGCTTCTACAACCACACTTGAACTTGGGTGCATGTTCTTTTCCTGATCGGGAACAACCTGCATATCTTCCACAATTGGACCCGCTCTAGCTAGCATACTTGGCATAGGAACCACCCTGTCTCTCTGTAGCCAAAGACCCACCGAAGATCGAGGACCAAGAGGAGGTGCTGCAGCCCGAGTCCATTCTCCGACATGAAGACAAGGTATTAAGAGGCGGTAAGACTATCCGACGATATCTTATTAAGTTTAATAATTATCCTTTTGAAGATGTTAGATGGATGCAAGGCATACAATTAAAGGATACTTACAATGCTTCCCAAGAGTAAGCAAATGTACAAAATGTTAAAAATGAACAAAGTTTTTGTCTTATAAGACTCTCTTTTTCTTTATTTGTGCACAAAAATAAAGTAGTATGCATGCTTAGATCAAGTTTGTGGAGACGACGTCTCCCAAACACCAAGTAGAGCTTGTCACTCTACTGTGGAAGACTGATAAGATTGATGTGCAGACATGCTTGCGGCAGCCTTAGGCTCTCAAGCGCCAAATGGACTAGTCATCCATTATGGAATGATGTCGTAGGGTAACATAGGGATCCTCTACCCGCTAAGAAAAGGACTCATGAATATGCTTTATCTTCTCTACACCATCGTCGAGGACGACTATGATTTCAAGAGAGAGGTAATGTCATAATAATCAATATCTAATTCTCCTAAATGATTTTCTCATATTAAACTGATCATTTAATGTGGGGAGGTACCAGGGGAGAAAAAGCTAGAATATTGGTTAAGCTAGCAGACCGGCCACAGTAGGGATCCAAAGGAGGGAAAATAGGGATCAAAAGGGGGGGCCATCTGCAAAAGAGCCATGTGCAACAATGGGCTAAAAAGACCCTAAGGTTTAGCCCATTAAGACTTCCAAAATGCTAAGGTTCCAAAATTCAAAGGTTAGGTCCAAAGGTCAACCCTAGGGAAAATTGGATGCTTAGTGTGTGTACAAAAGTCTTCTTCAAAGCCTACAAAGGAGGGGGCAAGCCCATTTAGTAGGGGATGAGAGAGAAAGCCACACACACACACATGCTCCCTTTACACAAAGGGAATTAGGGACACATGTCAACTCCCTAGGCCAGATGCCCACAAGGTGTGCCCAATTCCTATTGGATGACCCTTGAAGTGGACCAATGAGAATTAAGCTAGAGTAAATCTAGTTTAATTAATTTAAAAACATTTAATAAAAGAAACCAATGATAATTAAGTCTCCTAGAAGACTATTGGGCAGTCTCCCAAGGGGTCCAATGAGCATTCAGGAGCCCAATGGCTTACCTGATTCCTATTGGCCAGGAGGCAAATGGGTCCAATGAGAGTTTAGTTTGATTATTTAATTACCTAAAGCTCTCACAAAAGGGGAAAGGGGGACACATGTCAGAAGGCTATCACTTATGCTGCTTAACACCCATTGGCTTGACTTGGGGAGGTCCAATGAGGCAAAAGCCAGACCAATTTAGCAGGAAGGGCTCGCCCAAGAGAGAGAGGGGGCTGATTTTTGCTTGGCATTGACACACACACACTCACACTTGACCATGTGTGAAGAAAGAATACTCTATCTCCTCCCAAGCTTTAATGGAGAGCTCATCACCTACTCCAAGCTTGTGAGATAGAAGTCTACATCAACACTCTCTTGGCATGTGGATGCAAATCCAACCAAGAGCCAAGCTTCAATGCATGCTCATCTTCTCTACCAAGCTAATTACTAAGCTAAGCTATGCTAATATGAGTGATTATGTGAGGAGATGTACATCTTTCTCGTAAGATACTCCTTCTTCCTCTCAATCTACTCTCATACCCTGCTAGCTCTCACCATCTTCGAAGGTGTGTGAGGTCTTGGGTCTGAGAACGGGGATAATTCAAGTTGTGTTTGATTAAGTGTTTTGCTTAGTGCATGAAGCTTCCATCTTCATTGCACTAGCTAGTCTTGAAGGAACACAAGGAATTGTATTGTACAGTGTCTCTCTTGATGGGAGAAACCATAATACAAAGCCTTTTGGAGGGGGGACCGGCTCCATGCAAATCCGGTCCTCTACTGTTGTCAATAGCTTAATTTCTCTTTCTTTTGAAAGTATTGTCGATGCTATCTAACTAGGTGTTATGCTTTTTGTTGCTCTCTCCTCCCAAGCACTCTTGTAATTCTCATTAGGAATCTATTCTAATGAAATGCCCACTATGTTCATGCTAATTTCCGCTACACATAAGTTATTAGGCCATTAAATGTTACACTACCACTACATCACAGTGTCCTGGCATCACAGCGCCTTCCAAACCCTGCCTAGCTTCACGCTTCTTGAGAATCTTCTTGGTTCGCCCTTTTGCTAGAGCCACCGCTTCTTCGTATGACACCGGGCCATCAATCTCCACCTTATCACGCACTTCCTAATCCAGGCAATCCATGAATTTTCTCAACTTTAAAAACCCAACATTCTGAGCAGTAGTTACCTTTATCAGCTTTCCCCAAAGGACCTCAAGTTCCCATTGGAACGCTTGAAAATCCGCGTCCAAACCTTGCTTCAAATTGTCCAGCCTTCTCTTTACTTCATCCAACTACGCATCTGCTACATATTTGCTTCGAAAAGCCGCTTCTAGTGCTTCATGATCCACCTTTTCCTCATTAGGCAGGCCATCGAACCATAGCCTCGCTTTACCACGAACTAGGAGAGGAAACACCTGTATTGCACCTTCTTCCCTCGACAAACCGCTTTCCATCACGAACAACCCATAGTCTTGGAGCAAGGTTCCTACAGCTTCGACCCCAGTGAAAATGGGAAATCCCGTCCAAACCATTACTTATCGAGCAGCACCTGCTCTTCAAAGGCCGCACCTTTGGCATCACCAAAATCATCGCTTTGTCTTCAAATAGGAGCATCAGTGTGCTCCTCCGTGGGGACACCAGAAGATGGAGAGGGGGAATGGGGAACACAACCGACACACAAACAACTGCCCCTATATAGCTCAGGGTATTCACAGCACCCCGGTCCTCTCGAAAAACACCTCCAAAACAAGCAACCTACACTAACAGGACCTCGCCTACACTTCGCCCAACGCACAAACACTCTGCACAATCCGCAGACAGCTACCACACCGATCTTGCCCGCTTCTCGCGCTTCCACAATTCAACACCTCTCTCTCTTTCTCTCTCACACACATAGGGGGCCCGGGGGACGCACATGCTCACACACACCGGCACCACACACCCTGGAGACGAGCAAAAAAGAAAGGGGGGAAGGGGGAAAAGACGACGCCAAAAAACGGCAATGATAACTCCTCCTTCAATGAAAAAACCCATTTACAAGACCCGTACAGTCTGCTCTAAGCCGCATCATGGCCATCACTGTTTCACACAGAGGAGCACACACCTCCCTCCAAACTTGACTACGTCGGCACACATTTCGACGAAAAATCCACCGCAACCTTCACTCGTGTAGTAGTTTCTCCTCGTGGCAACCCTTGCTGGCTTTCTTTTCTACGAAGCTTTCGCCCTTCCGAGCCTCTTTGCAGACAACGCGTGCCCGCCTCCGATCGTGAGCGCACGAAGCTTTTTTCCTTCACCTCCTCTCTCTCCAACCAAAAGAAAAAAAACTTCTCCTCCTTTCTTCGAAAAACGCTGCCCTCTTTCTCTTCCACTTTCCCCTTCTTTTTTTCCAAGGCAAAGAAAAAAAATCTTTTTTAAGCAATGGCTCCTGGCGCCACGGCCCTCTTGCAACTTCACAAACCTCTCTTTTTTTTTCTCTTCCTCACCTTAAGTACTGGCCTACCTTCCTTCTTTTATCTCTAGCTACGATTTTTTTTTGCCCTTTATAATCAAAGGGTTTCTTTAGCCTATGCTTCCCATGTTGTCGGTGTCCGCACTTGTTCGGACTCACTGATACTCACCATGCCATTTCACATTGGAGCTTCACCTTATCACTTCCAAACCTTGAGAACTTCACGACACACGAGCTGCCCCATGGCCTAGAATAACGAGTCATAAAAGCTGGAAAAAAACCCCATTCACCTTTGTCGCGATTGCTTGCCAGCTTGAACTGGGTGTATCTTGATGCGGTCGACTCCTATTGGCGAGCCATAGATTTCGGCTAACTCCCCACATCACATGCAATCTTCGAGAATCATGGCGAGCTCAAAAAACCTTTTGTCGGTGCGCTTACCAACGTGGTCCCGTGAGCACATACCTGACCTCCGACAAATATTCCACAGGCCATAACTTGCCCGTCTGAGCTCCGAATAGCAATCCAAAAAGACCGGCATGCTCCATAGCTTGAGCTTTACACGTGTATTCAATCATCCCAGTTTTGGCCACATGTTTGTACCTGCCCTGTCCGTCGGGACCTACGAAGCCTTCTAACTTGGGCCTGACACATCTTTCACACCGGGACTCCGTTTGAGGAGCCGTCTGGACCAACTTCTAGAGCACATCAAACACTACATGCTTGAGCACCGACTCGGCACTTTGGGCAACTTCACTTGCTATCCCATCTGGACCTATTTTGAAGCGTTTTGGCCTAAAAACCCGCTTTAGACATACATTTCCGTCATGACCTGCTTGCCTAGGGCCTTTATTCTTGCTTTAGCCCTTTGCTATGCGCCTGGTAGCACCCTTTGCACTGCATAGCACACTTCCCAACGCAGACCAACTTTGGTTGCACCAATGTGGATCCTATTTTCCACCAGGAGATTGATCGAAAAAAAGATGCTCAATGTCACAAATTGCTCACATGCCAAGCCATTGAAGACAAAAAAGGTTAGGGCTCCCCGAGAATAACCCTAGCCAATCTGCAGATCCCAATCGAGGGGCCTAAAACCCTTAGAGAAGCAGAAGAAGAAGAAAAAATAGTTCCCACCAACTTCCAGATCCTGGTCGAGTGTCCCATTTATTAAAGAAAGAGTTATGATTAAAATCCTAACCCCAACAACTTATGGTACCCGTTTGATGGAGCCTAAAGTAAAGGGCACACATACACTCACAAAATCAACCTTGCATCAAAATTGATGACATGGTAGCTATAGACTAGTATGATAAGACCTTTGCAAATGGCATGTATTCTCACACAAACAAGAATCATTCTCAAACTATACCATCACCACGTATTTGATATGCATGCAATACCTTTTAAGTGGTTTACACTATTTGAGAGACTTTGGGAAGCTCATGATAAGGCCACCACAAATGATATTTATAGAGATTCTACACAAAGAACATACAAATTCTCCCATTTGCATCATTGAGAGTACACATACAAATACGAATGCTATCGTTGAACCACATGTGCATGAGATGACCATAGCACCTTACATGCCATTCATGCACATCAAAAGTGTGAAGCACAATCGCAAACACCATGTCGAAGTGAACCTAAGCCTCTAGCAGAGGCTAATATAATATCTCTCTCTCTCTCTCTCTCTCTCTCTCTCTCTCACACTCAACAAGGAAGGAGGTGAGATACCAAGTTGCAGAACTAGGCCAAGAAATGAGCAAGTATCAAATGAATGAGCCAGAATACTGAAAGTGTTAGCTGGTCACTGCTAGAGAGGAGAACAAGAAGCTCAAGGATACTACAAAGGGATGTGCACCTACATAGGGAGTGCTTAGCCTTGGTCTCGGAACGTAAGGAGACGAACATAAAATTGAAGGAAAATCAAGAAGAAGCAAAAAGGTTTAAGGAGCACATGATGAGGAATAAATGAAGGACTACATCAAAACATTAGAAAAACACTTCAAACATGTCCCACAAATCCTCAGATACAACAGAACCCTCATGAGCTGCGCCACTATTGATGATGTGGCTATGGAACAAGAAGAGAAGTGGTTGTCAAAACTAAGGGATAAAGCACTAACTAAGCTTTCAGAGGACCATGATAGCTTGAAACTCATGCTAGGCACACAAAGGAAAACATGATGCTTCAAGAACAAAATAGGGATCTGATAAACAAACTGTAGGACACATATGGGAAAGCAGAATTGGTGCTTGCATTCAACAAACAAAGTACACCCACTGAGATAGGAAAAGAACCCCCCAGGGGAGCTAATTGTGGAAAACAAAAGGCTACATGATGAATTGCAAAGTTCTTTAAAGTAGGCCACATATGCCAATTCTTTAAGAATTGCATCCCATGTGCTTTACAATGAACTCAGCAAACTCAATAAGCCGTTGCCCCAATTCTTCAAGGAGGTTCATCAATTGGTGAATAAAACTTGGGAGGAGCCATTACCACAGGAAACTCATGTACAGGGAAGTTACATGCCATAGCTCTTGATGGAACCATATGCTGAGAAGTTACATTGGCGGTCGAAGGTGGATGTAATTTCTTGCGGATTGGCATGTGGTAAGAACGAGCAAGACCCACTGAAGATGGGTCTCATTACCTCATAGCATTAAAGTCACATTAGTCTCTCTCGTCCCTCTCTCAGCTCGCAACTCGTGTAAAGGAGTAAGGGTGGTTTCACAAGCGGGCGAATGCTTGCCCATGAGGCAAAAAAACATTGGGCGCTCGTTTGCGAATCCTTTCACATCAAGGGTGGCTCCACAAACGGGCACCATCCATCCTGGCGCTTCATGCCAATGGAGGGCCCAAAAAGTACCCTACCCGGTTGTGATGGACATTCGAGCATTCACAAACAATGGACATAACTGCTTTTTCGTGGACTCACTACGTGAGAAGCTATTGGCTCAGCTCGTATGACCTTGGGTGCGCGATCATGTGGTGCTGAGATCAAATCTCCCGCCCGGAACTTTTGTTGAAAAGCTGGCGGGGGCCACGTCTCTATTTGACACCCTCATTTTTTAGGAGGGATCTACGGTCCCAAATCATTGTTGATCGTGGGCCGTGGATTCAATGAGAGGAAAAAATAAATTGGGTAGGCTTCAACCTCACAACCTCCCCGTCCCAAAACCAATGAGTTACCACTACGCTATTACACGCGTTTTGATAAGCATGTAGAACGATATCCGGTTTCACATCGAGTTTACACCACAATACTATAGTTCATAGACTTTGCAAAGTTCACATTTAGTTTACATGCAAGTTCACAACTAGTTCACATTTGTCTGAGTTTACATCAAGTTCACATCTGGGATCAACGGTTGTGATCTTCGCCGACAAGTGACGCCGATTTTGAACCGTAGATCCCCTCTAAAAATTGAGGGTGTCAATTAGAGACGAGGGGGCGGGGGCGGGGGCGGGGGAACAGCTTCCGCCGTTTCATCTTGTGTGTGAATCAAAATGAGGCGCCCATATATTAGGTGGCATCCTCTTTGTGATCATTCGCTTTGTCCATAGAGAATGGGCGGACGTTTGTGAAGCCGCCCTAAGAGGGCTCTGTGATTGCTTTGTGAAGCCGCCCTTGCAGGAATGGCAGCAGCAAAGAGCAGCGAGAGAGGCGGAAATTTATGGCTACATCATCGACTCAAACTTGTTGGAAGTTTCTGTTGTCGAGAGTCTGGTTCAGTCTGGGAAGACACGAGGAACCGCATTATGTCAACCAAAGGGCTCTCGCCAACAAGTGCTTCAAGGTTCCGTTTCAAGGAACTGCACATCAGGAACTGCACAACCAGCTTGTTAAACATTGCTGCACAATGGCAAGTGATGTTCACTACAGTCCCTATTGCACCCTTGTACAATCATCAGGTATGGGAAAATCAAGAGCATTGATGGAATTGAGTGAGCTGGATGTGTATGTTTGCTATTGCAGCCTGGCGAGTCACACGGCAACAGCCTTCCCCCCGAGGACAGGTGGTCTTGCTGATAAGCTTGCTAGCACATTCACAGAACATGGTATGGTGTTTTACTTGAAGGCGTGGCTCAGCATACTGGCTGATTGCATTAGTACCACATCTCCAGAGGCTTGGAAGCAATATCAGCTTCCTGATGAGCATGGTTTTCCCAAAGGTGACCTTGCTGAGCAGATACTGAAGGAGTGGATGAAGTCTGACCTTGATGACACGTACAAAGGGGAAGATATAGACAAGTGGAGCAAGGCCTCTTGCAGTGAAGTAATCAAGTCTATTGAAAAAGCCTTGCAGAAGAAGTGCAGACAATGCTCACCTGACGAGAAGACTGAGTGTAAGCACACCCCTTGCAGTGTCATCTTTGCCTTTGATGAAGCAAGAGGGCTGCAAATAAAAGAACCAAATTCACAATCGATGACCCTCTCCCCATTCTATCAAATCAGGAGGGCCCTCAGGATGCTTTTTGACCATCTGACCTTCATTGCAGTTATGCTAGACACCTCTGCTAAAGTTACCAATCTGTCACCCAGCAAGCGCAACGAGGACAGTGCCAGGGCCAAAGCGATGGGTTTCCAACTGGCACCTCCAATCTACTTCCTCCCAAATATGTCTCTTCTCAAGGAAACTGCAAGTCATGGAGTTCCTGACTGCTTCCAACCCCAGCATTGGTTGAAGCAAGGTAGGCCAATGTGGTCTGCAAGGCTGGAAATGGGGGATACGCCTTCCTCTGTTCGGCTTTTTGCTTTGCAAAAGTTGGTTCGAATCGTCGCTGGGCCATTTGACGACAAGAATCTGGCTGTGAATGTGCGCAGTGGGGTCATGACTGAAAGCCAAGCCATGGCACTTTTGTCTGCTTCAGCAGGGCTCTCAATATGTGCTCGATCTGAGCTTGCAGAAACCATGTCAGCTTTACACATGAACTTGATTCTGCGCGTATCTAAGGATAGGTCCAGGATTTATATTGGTTTTCCAGCTGAGCCAATTCTTGCGGAAGCTGCAGCCTCTGTTTTGCAGAATGATGTGGTCCAGGAAGGGGCACTAAAGCACTTGCTTGCTGCATGCATGGAAGGCTATGTGACTCCTGGACCACGAGGGGAGTTTGTCGCAAAGTTCATTCTAGTGGCTGCCATGTGGGACAACAAAAGTGAATGGCTGCTGCGGCAGATTCCTGTGGAAGAGTATTTGCAAAAGCTACTTGTGGATGGAGCGGCTGATCAGGTCATCTTTAACCGCGCCTTTAACTGCTTTAAGGCTAAATGTCCAGAGGGGGGAGCTTTTTCTTCAATTCATTCGTGCTAGTGCGTAAACCTCCAACCCCTGATACATTGCGAAGGGCTTTCGTATCAGGTTATGCTCTCATGTACAGGGCAGAGAACAACTTGCCAGGTATAGACATGATCATTCCAGTGTGGACTTCAAAAGGCATGACCTGCATAGTTGTCTCAGTAAAGAACTTGAAACAGCCTGGTTGGCTAGAAAATGTTTCTATTGCTGAAGTAAGGTCGGAGTTTACAAATGTAAGGGTAGAACCAGGCCTTTTCGTCATCACTATTGTTATGTCCTTGCGTGAGCCAGTCCAGGATTTTGGGAATGGGTCTGCATGGCTTCTTTGGACATCAAATAAAGAGGATGTAGTGACAGATATGGACCCTTACATCAACCTTACTTGTTATGGTATTGACCGCAACTACAGTTATCTGACTGAGAACGTGAAGCTGGTCTTGAAGGAAGTGCTTATTACCGTGCCTAATGAACTTGCTGGTGCAATTGACATCGAGAAAGAATGGATCAAGGGATTGCTTCCAGAACAATATTTATAATCAGACTCTAGTGGATGTCTGCGTAGTGAGCAGGGTTTGGTTTTTCAGGTGGAAGGCAAGAAACTTTTAGTTTGCGACTCTCGGTTGTGAGCAGTTAGCAGTGAGAGTCTTGCCTTGTCAAGTCGAGTTTTGTCGGGCAAGTGTTTTGCACAGTTGAAATGCCTGAAACATGGATGGATGGTGTATATGTTTTTGTAGTTTAATCAGGGTTTTATCTATGTTGATCTGTTGTGGCGTTGGTGTGACCATGAGAGAGAGAGAGAGAGAGTATATTGGGAAAGTGAAAAATTAAGGATTTTTAAGATCATTGCATTGTGTTAGTGGTCCATTGCTCTTTCTTTCAAGTGTAATCTTTTTTTTTTTTAATAGCAAAACTCACAATTGTGAGTGAATTATATTGATCATCTCAAAAAATTATAAGGTCTTGCCATGTTGCACTAGTAGTCCTAACCCAATCCTCCGAGTTTTGCTTGCGTCCGAGCGTCCGTATTAGCACTTTGCTTCGTGTATAATTTTTGCGAAGCTTGCCACCTCAGAACCACCTTCAAACACATGGTGGTTCCTTGTCTGCCATACATTGTGTAAGAAGTACCTGACGATTTGAGTGCTGATGAGGAGGGCAGGACTACCTGAATTTTTGCCTCCAAGGAATAGATTAGTCTTGAAAAAAACCAATTCTCCATGTTCTTTGGACCCACTTGCATATTTTCCCTGCGAGGCCTTTGATAGCTAGGCATTCCATGAATAGGTGGGTCAGATCTTCAGTAGCCAACCTGCACTCCAAGCATCGGTTTGACCCAATCCCTCTCTCTTGAATCTTCACCCCGTTGGTAGAGCCCCCCAAATTACCTTCCATAAGAATACCTTCATGTGCTCCGAAACCTTTGGCTTCCAGATGTTCCCCATTGCTTGCTTCCACCTTTCCTCCGGCCATTGTTTTTTCCATATCTTGTTAAGGGGGACTAGACCAATTCTTCTTATACATTATTGTATGATAAATGCCTTTAGAATGTGGTTTCCATAAGAGATTGCTTTTGGGCCATTTTTAGGCATTCCAGTCAAGCTTCGAATCACAGATTGGCATCATTATATTGTCAAGCTCTTTCAGCACATTGTTGACAAGCAAGACCTCCAAGCTATTGAGTTGGTACTAAGTAACCAGAAGGTCAATGGTTTTCCAACACTTGCAGTCACTGTCCCAGAAGTGCCCAAGTCTATTCAAACCCTTATTGTTCAGTTTCTTGGCTGTTTCTATCCAATAGGGATTTTGTGGCAGATCTACAACTTTGGAGAGCCAGGGGGACCAATGTAAAATAGAGTTCTTGAAGTATCTGGTTTCTTCTCCCCACTTTAAAACTCCTGCTGCTCTATTGCATTTTCTTACCAATTCTCCTGAGCTGCCCCCAAGTCTAAGAGTAGACCACGTCGGGGCTAATAATTTGTCATGAACCCTTACCCCTCTCCACTTTCCACCTTTTGAGTCAAGATTAATTGCTTCTATCATATCTTTGATCATGACTGCCCAATCTTGATCCTGTTTAGCCAGGGAGACAACAAATTTGGCACAACAAGCTTCTGCATGGGCCACAGGGTTAAGAATTCCAAGCCCTCCTTGATTCACCGGTTGAGCAACTGATTCCCAACAGGCCCATTGCCATGGCTTGGAGGATTTCGTGTTGTTTTTCCACAAAAACTTTTTTACTGGTTTTAAGAACTCTATCCAGTGACACTTAGCCATCTTGAGAATCGGACTAGTGAAGGCAATATAAGGGATCATAAAGGCATTAATCACTTTTATCCGACTTGGGAATGGGAGAAGAGCATACTCCCACCTCATTTTTGTTTTGATTTTCTCAAATACCCACTCAAATCTTTGCTTTTGAGTTATGTCCACATCCAAGGGGGCTCCCAGATGTCTGAAGATATTCCCTTTTGTGACAATCTCCCCCGACCAGTCAGAAGGGTCAAATGAGTCATTTTTCGACAGGGAGATCAGCCTTGACTTTTCTATATTACACTGGGACTCCAAAGCTACTGAGAATATTTGTACAATCTCCAGAGCTTTCCTGATGACCTGGGGACACGCCTTCAAAAAGAGGAGAGAATCATCTGCAAAAAGCTTTGCCAGTAGTTGGTTGTTTCCTGGTAAAACCAGGCCTTGCAACTCCCCTCGTTCCGCACTAGCTTCGAGCGTCGTGATTAAAGGACGTGATCCTATGGCAAAAAGCAAGGGGGCCAAAGGGCATCCTTGCTTAATAGACCTTTTGACCTCAAAAGAGCCCACAACTCTATCGTTAAATAAGAGCTCTGACTGGCTCCCAGCCCCCAGTACTCGTACCATACGACATAGGCGAGGCCCAAAGCCTAGAGCTTTCATGACGGCTTCTATATATGTCCATGTTATTCTATCATAAGCCTTATCAAGGTCCAACTGCAACAGAATGCACTCTTGCTTTGTGAAAGTTGCGTATTCGATGCCCACCATTGCTACCAAGATGTTATCGTAAATGGACCTTCCTTTGATGAACCCATGCTGATGGGGAGAGATGATCTTGGTTAGTAGGGGAGCTAGTCTGAGGGCCACTGCTTTAGCAATAATTTTGTAGGCCACCGAAATCATCGTTATAGGACGCCAATGTTTTAGTTGAGACCAAAAAATCTGTTTAGGAATGGGTTTGATAAGCCCTCTCTTAACACTTAACTCTAACGACCCTTCGACAATGGCTTTATTGGCCAACCTTGTGATTGGTACCTTGAGATCATCCCAAAATTCTCTAAAGAATTCCACCGTCATCCCATCCCAATCAGGGGATTTTTCCTTGCCAAGGGCTTGCAATGCTACTGAACATTCATCTTCAGATAATGCCCCTTCCAAGCTATTAGCTTCTGAGTGGGGAATCTTTGTCTTGACACTCTGAAGTAAGGCTCCTCTGGCTTCTTCCACTTCCTGGGACTTGATCTCTGGCCGTCCAATGATTTGAATAAGATAGCTCAACATCAAACCATCCATCTCATCTTGGTCATGAACTTCAATCCCTTTCTCATCATAGAGCGAGCGGACGTGGCCTCGGCTCTTCTTGGTTTTTAAGGCCCTAAAGAACTGAGCTTGATTAGACGCTTCAGGTTGAAGGAAGGTCTCCCTGGAGAGAAGCCTTGCCTTTCTGATATCTTCTAGCTGCTCATTTGCAAGGTTAGATTTACCTTCCAAGCTATTAGCTTCTGAGTGGGGAATCTTTGTCTTGACACTCTGAAGTAAGGCTCCTCTGGCTTCTTCCACTTCCTGGGACTTGATCTCTGGCCGTCCAATGATTTGAATAAGATAGCTCAACATCAAACCATCCATCTCATCTTGGTCATGAACTTCAATCCCTTTCTCATCATAGAGCGAGCGGACGTGGCCTCGGCTCTTCTTGGTTTTTAAGGCCCTAAAGAACTGAGCTTGATTAGACGCTTCAGGTTGAAGGAAGGTCTCCCTGGAGAGAAGCCTTGCCTTTCTGATATCTTCTAGTTGCTCATTTGCAAGGTTAGATTTAGCTTCAAGCCACCATTTGTGCTCCTCCTCAGTAGCAAGCCCCTTGGTTTTTACGGAGGTAAGCAATTGTACCTCTGCTGTAAGATGCAAAAGGTGCATCTCCCTAGCTTTTTTGAGTCGGGGGCCCGAGGTTTTGATTGCTTTCTGGATGCTCTGAGCAAATAGGTCCACGCATTGTGTTTGTCGAGGCCGACATCTTTTCTGAGCTTACTCAGTGCCTTCTTGGTTAGATTCCTGAATAGAGGGTCTTCGAATAGGTGTGCCCCTGTTACTAATAGTTTTTTCCCACGTCTGCTCTTCCCCTTTATTCTTCTTGAAATGTATGTGTAGAGGTATGTGATCCGAAAGGCTTTTTGTTGAGACTACCTTCATCTCCATCAGCATCGGTATCCAATCAGCTTGGTGTGAGCAATAACATCTGTCCAGTCTGGAGGCAGTGCGGGCATACTGGAGACTTGTGTAGGTGAAACCAGGCTTGCTGTTCCACGGGCCGACTTCTTATAAGTCGATCATCGCCCATTTTTCGCACAAACTTTGCCATTTAGACCTTTCTGAGCCAGCCAGCATACTGGAGGATCTTGTTTTATCCCTGCTCTTTTCCACCATATTGAATTCTCCAACCAACAACCACTCACCTTCAATAGGAGTATCTCTAAGATGCATCCATAATTTAGCTCTGTCTTTTGCATTGCAAGGGCCATATACATTCACAATGGTGAAGGGATGCCCTTCCCATCTGATTCTAATTCCCAGGATTCTGCCAGGTGGGTGGTTTAGAACCAACTTAGGCTCCAAATCCCTGTCCACAATGCTGAGGATGCCACTGAAACCGTTATTTCCTTCTCCATAGAATATGAGTTTCTTTCGTAATGTCTGCTTTCTCTTGCTATGCGCATCTAAGTGGTGTTCCTGGATGGCCCATCAGTTGACTGCCTTCTCCTTTTTTATTTCCTCCCAGAATAGGGTACTCTTCTTACGGGTTTTCAACCCCTTTACGTTCCAAGATTGAATAATGAGAGACTCCATCATTGAAGAGGTACTCATTGAGATAGAGGAACGAATTCTTCAGCATCCGAACGATGCCCAGCCCCCCTTTCCTTGGTCTCAGGGGAATCTAAGGGTTCCAAGGCAGGGGATCTCTTTTCTTGCAGTGGTGCAAATGGATTGTGCAGTGGGAACGTGAACCCCCTTTCTTTCAAAGGGGTGGAGGATGGAGCAGATCCTTTCACCTCAAGTGTTCTCACGACTTCAAACACTTTGGAGTCTCTTGCCACTGCCTTCATCCTTTTGGCTCTTTTCAGACCAGGGACTTGAACAACCATCACCATTGTCACTGTCATAAATTTTGGGGTAGCAGCGGGAGTAATGATCCTAGTATTATTGCATGAACCTTCGGCGATTCTTTGTATGGGAATCGATTCCTCCACAATATTTTTCTGCATCTTTAAATCCATTTTGTCACATACCATATCTTCTTTATCCTTCCCTACATTTGTCCCTTCATTATTGCCTCCTTGCTTCTCCAACCCTTCTATCGGGGATTCCTTTTTGTTGGGGACTTGTGGTGCTGCCGGAGTTCTAGTACCATTAGTCTTCAAGGGGCAATCCTTGGCGAAGTGTCCAAAGTTGTTGCATTCAAAACATGCTCCAAAGTATGTCCCAAAGTTTAGTGGAATAGTGACAAGCCCAGCTCCAACATTGATTACCATGCTCTTAGGTGGCGTTTTAGACACATCCCAGCCTATACAAACCCTGTTTGAGGTTCTCCCAAACCCTCTCTTGCTAGGTATAAATAAGGGAGTGCCCAGTTGACTAGCAAGCATCGTGAGATTTTCCCACAGCCAGCCAGTCAGTCCCACAAACTCAACCCAGACCGGATGAAACCCCTGTAGAGATTCAGCTGAGTCGAACACTGGCTCCCAAGGCACCACACAAACCGTAGTCCTTTAAAAAACAAGGGGCCCTTTGTCAAGGATCTTTTCCACATTGGAGGCCTCTTTGAATCTCACTGAACAAAAACCTTTAGCTAGATAAAAAGTACTTTCAACTGCTCCTCCACGACCAAGAATTTGTGGGCCTTGAAGCCATTGTATCATCTCAAACCTGTTCGGGATTCTTCCACTGAACCCAAATATAAGCGTTAGCTTAGCTTGCCTGGATAACTATTTTTTGATAAGTGTTGGTGGAATCGCTACAGTAACAGCTTTGGCGACCTCCACCCAGCTTCGGCGACCTCCACCAGTTGTGGCAAATACTTTTTTTAAGTAGAGAAGGCCCGATCTTCCAACTCGTCTTCCACTAGCCCACTGTAGTCTACTTGGGTTCAAGTTCTTTTGTTGTTGATAGGGCCGGACTCAATCACTTTGTTGACTTCCTTGAGCTCTTGTTCAAGTCTAGCTCTTACATTCTACATTTTTTCGATATCTCCTTCAGTTGACAACCCTTCTAATGGGCCTTTTCCAACGTCCTTAGAGACAGTCCCCTTGAGTATGATAGCAAACAAAATTCCTGGCCTGCGAGCTGTAGATGAACTTGACGTCTTATTTACGTTCATACAGATGGGACCCTGAGGAACCCCATCTTTGAACCTGGAATTGAAACCCTTGACTTGAGCCCATTTTCTCTCTTGATTCCTTAGAGGGAGCTTTTCCAATCAAGACAGTTTTGTCCTCTTTCATGATTGTAGCCCTTGGCGAATCGGGGCTCGACATTTCCGCATCATGCAACGGTCGCAAGACCGAGCCGTCTCCTTCATCCATCGGCACGACGAACTCCTTTTTTAGGTATTTTTCGAGCCGCTAATATATGTGAGAATTCAACGGTATCTTCACTTATGACCATAGCGTCGAGTTCCATTTCTCAAAAACGTAGACTTATAAAAGGGCGAAAAGCTTCAAGAAGATAATAATCACTTTAAGTGTTTCGTAAGAAGGTTGATTTTATTGTGGTAAATCACTTAATCCATCGTTTAAGTGCTGTTTTGTAGGACATAAAGCTAAGCTGTTAAGACCTTCTTGCACTTGTTTGTTTGACCTAAAATACGGTGGATCACATTTTTTGCCTCTCTCAGATGGTGATCTTTAGGTTTTAGATATCTTCTATTAGCTCTTGTCTAGTCCCTCTATAAGTTTCGTGGCCATCCGAGCTCCTTTAGGTTCAAATCGATCAAGTGAGTAGTTGATAGGAAGGACTAGTTGCACGTTTTGTGTTGCTAAATTGACTATTTTCTTATTTTTTTGAGTAATTTTTTGGCTTGACATACTCATACTGAATAAATATACATCCTATTAATCATTGCGATTCACTGGGATATTCCTCCTTCCCTTTCCACGTCGCATCCTGACGCCGAACCTACGCAGAGATAGATAGATAAATAGTTAGTTCTATTATCGTCCTCGGAGGTCAAATATGACCTATGGGACCAAATGAACATGTCACGTGGTGTGAGTGGAGGTCATAAGTGACTCTGAAATGAGCGTCGCAATAGAGAGTCGACATCGTGGTTGGGGGAGGAAGGTATGTAGAGAGAGCTCATGGCTGAATATATGGGGAAAAGAGGACCTAATGTGGTAAAACACTGAGCACTCAAGTAGTGTGTGGTACTCACTCTCGCACTTAACGAGGACATAAGGTGCAAAGTCGATGAGACTCCTCACCGGTGCCCCAATGTCCTGTCTCGCAGCGTAGAGAATGGGAGCTAAGACGAATGGAAGCAATGGTGCGGATCACACTCAATGGGATGGGCTCAAGGATGTAGGGATGGGTTTGGTTATCTCATTTAGAGAAGAAGAGAGATTTGTAGTTTGGGGCAACATGTGTGGTGGTATGACTGAAGCGAGAACCTCCGGATTTCTCCCAAGCCGTGATACATTGGCGTTGTAAGAAGGCCTCATTAACTTGGGAGTCGATCGATGCATCCTTGACCAAGTGACAAGAATATCATCTTCCAAACCATTCCTTGATGTAAGCATCCACCCCGAACTTAGTATTTTGCTCTTGCATGTCTTTTGGACCTTTTGACTTGCTTCATATGCAATTCTAGGAAGTCGATGCAAAGGGCTACGTTGTGTCTTAAGCATGTACTCCACAACCCTTCGCATGCCCAAGACCTCAATAGGAAGCGATCTGGACTCAAGAAGTAAGAGCATGTAGGGTGTTTGTGTCTTGACTTGGAGAAAGTTGGTGAGAAAACGCTTTTGGACATTCTCAAACTCTTTCCAAGTAGACTTCCCGATGCTTCCACCCCACACCTCCACTCCATAAAGAAGCATCAGTGTCACCAATGTGTCAAAGAGGTACTTTTTGAGAGCCCAACACTTGATCTCTCCAGCATTGCACATGTTCTCAAATGCATAATAAGCCCTCTTTCCGACTTCCAAGCGACGCATTGCACAATCCTTCCATTTATGATTGGATGGAACCTCAAGGCCAAGGTACTTGAAGTGATCTACCACTTCAAGTTGCTCATTTTTGTATACAATGCATGGATTTTCGTCATTGAGGGTCTTTACAAGCATAACCTTGGTTTTGGATCCATTGACGATCAGCCCGCTATGTAGGCAAAAGCGTTCCAAGACACTCATAAGCTTTTGTGCATCTTCTAAGGTATGTGCCAAGAGCACTACATCATCGGCATAAGGCAAAAGCATGATCACTGCATTTCCGATCTTAACCTCTTCTATGCCTTCTTGCTGCATAAAATCAAGAACCATGCATTCCAATTCATCAATGAGTAACCCAAAGATGGTTGGGGAAAGTGGACATCCTTGTTTGACACCAATGGTGCTTGCAAAAAATTCTGAAATTCTATCTCCCATACGTAATCGACATATCACTTTTTGGTAGATGCGAAATACTGTATGCATGAATTCTCTCGGCACTTGAAGGCTTTGCATACGTCTCCAAAGGTTTCCTCGCGGTACCATGTCAAAAGCTTTCTTGAAAACCAACTTTTTTCCTTTCAATCGAGACACTTCCATAAGAACTCGAAGAGTGACAAGGTGATCAATAATGCTATGATGCTTTCGAAAACCTGCTTGGCCAAGCGCACGTTTGCCATTCTTTTCAGCTCATTCACTTATCTTCATCTCCATGATACATCCAAATAACTTTGCCATCAAAGAACCAACCATTATAGTGCAAGGTCAAACATATCGCATATCCAATATCGTGTTTTCTTGCTTGTCCATTTAATCATTTCAGCCTTGACACCTTGAAGGTCCCCTGTCTTGCGAGTAGCTAGTTTCTCAAGTGTGCGACATACATCTTTGATGGTAAAGAAGGGAGACATAAACAAAAGGGAGCTACAACACTCCATTTTATCAACATTGGGTTGCTCATAGAGGTTCTTGCAATGCATATACATATCCTCAAGAGTCAAGTCACCAAAGCTCTCAACGCGCTTTCCTTTTAGATTTTGCCAAAACTTGTCACATGCATGTGATTTCTCTTGCACTAAAAGAAGTTTTTTTTTGACTTCCCACTTTCTCCTCTTCTTTTGAACAAGTGCTTTGTATGTGTGTGAACATTCCAAGTAAACTTCCTTGTCTTTGCTTGCATCCAATCTTAGCAAGTGTTTTCGGGCTTGACTACATTCCATGTCAAACCATTTCTTCTTGGTGCTACCCTTCTTAGACCTTTTGCAAGACATGTGTTTCACCGAAAAGCATTCTTTCGCACAATAGCAAATTACTTCTTTGAAAACTTTCCACTTGCATTCTAATGTTGGGCTTTCTTGATGCTCTATTATGCTTAACATTTGGTCCACCATATCAGCATATATAAGTGCTCGTTTGAAGTCTAGACGTAGGTACAAATGATTCACATCATGATTGGAGGCTACACGCTCGGGCCGTTTACTACACTTTAGGTCAATACATAACATCCTATGATCCAATTCCGAATTCCATTCACCAAATGTAAAGCTTTGTATACATTCTAGAGTGGCTTCCGAGAACAACATATAGTCAATCACGCTATCACCATTGTGCGGAGTCATTGGTAAGCTCATCAATGCCAATTCCCGCATTCCATGGATACCCGTTACAATTCCAAAAGCTTATTCGCAAGCCTAAGTTGGTCTCATAGATCATGTATCCATATTTGTTGGGTGGACTTGCATCCTCCTTAAGTGGCTTTTCTTCTTGAGATGACACCTTAACCTTCTTGCTTCTTTCCTCATATGCTTCACGACGTACATTTTGTTGCATAAGAGTGCGATCCTCATATACATTACAACCTGTTCCTTTGAGGTAGATCCAACTATTGTCAAGGATGATCTTTCTCTTTACCTCATCAGCCATGGTACATACAATAGGTCTTTCTCCCGAGCGAGGGACTCCTTGTTTTCCAACTCGATGTGCACCATAAGCCATGATTCCTGACATGCCAAAGTGTGTAGCAAAAAACTCTTCAATAGCAACCGCAAGAGATTGGGGTGTTTCCATGCTTTCCTCCTTGATTCCGCGAATGACGATCTTCTTTGAGCGTTTTTGTTGTTCTTGCAATTCTTGAGTGTCCACATTCTCTAGATTGTTTGCTTGGACAACGGCTTGCGTGATAGGAGATGTGGAAACCACATTATCCTTACATATATCAGCCCATGATTTGGATGCATTTCTCATCTCACATACATCATGTCGTATTGTATCTATCGTTTCCTCTTTCAATACATGATCACTCTCAACTTTGCTCAAGCGCTCTTTCAATACATTCATATCAACAAGAGAGCGTTTACATCCTTGAACTTCATTCTCAAGATGCATCAAGCGTGTTGTTTGCATTTGAAGAACCTTCTTGAGGTGCTCATTCTCCACAACGAGAACTCTTAAAGTGCCATTCTCCATTGCAAGTGCGCACAACTCTTCACCTTGCTTGTTGACGGTTTCTTGTAATGAGATCAAGTAAGCCATGATCATTGCTTCCGTTGTTGTAGACGATGTGGTTGGATTAGCATCCAAATTCCTTGGAGATTTTGCATCATTCTCCATGGCGAGTGTGGATTTTCCACCCTTGCGAGTTTTGTCTGACATTGCCTTTAAGTCGGCAACAAAAACGAAAAGTTTTGACAATTTTTTCAGTTCTGATATGCTGTTACAGCAAAGCCTTCCATTACACAAAAAATTCTGTCTTTACATCAATGTATAGAGGTTTTTGTGCTCTTCGATTGAGGCTATAGATCACCTAAATCGGAGTTCAATTGAATGAGTTATGGTCAAAAGAGTGAACTACTGTCTACTAGGTCAAAAAACGGCAGAGAGAGAGAGAGAGAGAGAGAGAGAGAGAGAGAGAGAGAGAGAGAGAGAGATAGAGAGAGATATTTTCACACCTGTTCTCTGCCATGTGCCCCTGGCACTCTCCACCTCCCTCTAGTCGAGCACTCTCCTGCACAGGTGGTTGCACCATTGTATAAGGCCCCCCCCCCCCCCCCACACACACACACACACACACACACACACACACACACACACACACACACACACACAGAGAGAGAGAGAGAGAGAGAGAGAGAGAGAGAGAGAGAGAGAGAGAGAGAGAGAGAGAGAGCCACACACACACAAAGAGCTGCTCAGTCCAGTGCCAGGCCTTGCTCCCGCTGCTTCTCCAAGCCCATGCCCATCTTCAATCCCCCCTCCTTCCTCGCTTACTACACCACCCCACACTCCGACCCTCTTGCTCTGCTCCCCAAAAACTATGATTGTGTCCATGACACATACTACGGCACCCTGATCTTTGTTACATGCTTCCTATAGTTGGCCGAGAGAGAGAGAGAGAGAGAGAGAGAGAGAGAGAGAGAGAGAGAGAGAGAGAGAGAGAGAGAGAGAGAGAGAGAGAGAGAGCTACCTTCCTGTCTCCTCCCCCTCTACTGCAGTTCCCGCTCGCACGGCCCCGACAAACTCATCACTCAGCAGGGAGTGACAGAGAAAGAGATAACACAATTGGGGGACGGCAAGAAGGCGTGCAATGGGCAACTCCATGCATGGACGAGAGAGAGTCAGTTCTCCACCTCGTCCAGAACATTATAGAGAGGAGGACGTGCGAAGAGAGAGAGAGAGAGAGATCGAGATAGAGAAAACCGTTGGACTCGTGGAAGCGAAGAGCCAAACATGGGCGCGCGCGCACACACACAAAGAGAGAGAGAGAGAGAGAGAGAGAGAGAGAGAGAGAGAGAGAGAGAGAGAGAGAGAGAGAGAGAGAGAGAGAGAGAGAGAGAGATCCAAGCATCTCGGAGAGATTCTTCTCCTCCATAGTTTTTCAACATTGGCCACACATACTAGAAGGCCTTAGTGTTGTTTCCCTCCTTGTCTCTCTCTCCTTTCTTTCTTTGGAAGCCTTCCTTTGGTTGCGTTGGCAACTTGGCGAGTTCTTGAGCGACAATAAGATATCTCACACATCATGCAATGCAAGATCTTAGGTAGTGGAACTCTCTCTCTCTCTCTCTCTCTCTCTCTCTCTCTCTCACACACACACACACACACACACACACACACACACACACACACACACACACACACATCACAATACAAGATCTCAGGAAGTCTCTTTCTCTCTCTCTCTCTCTCTCTCTCTCTCTCTCTCTCTCTCTCTCTCTTCCATTCTTATTGAAGCAACAACTGAATATCCTAAGTTGCTTAAGCTACTTCTTCTCCGCCAAGGCCAACATGAGTGAGATGCATGTGGGTGAGTGCAACAACAAAAAAGCACACAGAAGGAGAAGAAGAAGAAGAAGAAGAAGCAAAGGGGACCTGGAGCTCGAAAGAGTGTCCATGGGGGAGTGGCAGTAGGTCCACCAACAAGCAGCATACTACAAAGCAGCAAGCGTAGATGCTAAAGTCGAGCAACACCTGAAAGCCGAAGAGAGGCTTTGCAGCAGCAAGTTACAATCGGGCTTGCACTCTTGACATCCCCTCCTAACTAATCACGGTGTATCTGAGCTTGCCTTACAGACATCATTTCGGGTATACCTCTGGTTTTGCTTTTTTTTGTTGCTTTCGTGCATCTTTTGTAAAATTCTAATTCGGAATAGTGTTAGCACTATCAATATGGTTTAGGGTAGTGTGTGCCTGATTCAAAATTTTTATTTATTTGTATGTGGAACTTTTCTTTGAAGATACAATTTTTTTACGCCTTGCAAGCTTTGGCTTCAACAACATGAAGCTCTTATTTAACTTAAAAAAACAGGAAGAAAAGTAGCACTTTTAATGTCATCTCCTTGGTTTTGTTCTTAAACGACAAGAGAGGAAACTTGCTCTTTGATGTCCCCCAAAGCACAAGTGTGAAGCTTGTGAGCAATTTATTTGTCTTATTGTAGGGCCACTATCTTGTTAGGAGGACTATTACAATGTGTTTGTAAGCTGTTTCATTTTGGACCATGTCTAGTTACATGGTGTCTTTGAAACACATTTCTAACTACACTTGTTTGTCTAGTTTCAACCATTGTGATGGTTAAAAGCTACATGTCCATCTAGTTTCAACCTTTGTGATTGTTGAAAGCTATATTTCTAGAATTGCAACTGCGACTGAGCTGGTCATGTTAGTACTTAGTTCTGATTAATGCTTACATTGACAGTTTCAGTAACTTAGGTCATGCTTTTATAGTTTATGTAGTGTAATATTTGAGATTTTCTATAGCTCTTTCATGTCCAGTCAAAAACACGTGCTTAAAGAAATCAATCTCTTTTTTCATTGAACAAGTGTGCATATTTTGTGATAGGCATCTTAAAGAAGGCTGTGGAGGAGTTGCTTCCAATGACCAAGTGACTTGGAGTTCTCTACAAAGTTATGCTTCATTTATCTTCTTTTGCAAAGTTCATGCTTTCAATTGCTGAAGAGAAGAGCTATCATTTCACCTTGGGTGCCAGTGAGATAGATGGTAGTGATTTGGACATCAAAGACAAAAATCAAAAGCGAGAGCTGGCTATGGACCTTAGAGCATGCCTATAGACTAGAGAAAGACTTCAGCAGGTAGCAAGCACAATGTGTTGGAGATGCTTGGCCTGACAACTCCCATGCTTGTGGTAAGAGTTACAAATTATTATAAGTACAATGGAATCATAGTTCCATTAAAAAAGTTCAATGCCCATCCAATTCTTTAGTTGTTCATACAACATGAATTGGTTGGTTGTGTAGCAAAGTTGGTTTCTCTCTAGTCAATAACACGTTCTTACTCTTGAAGATGCAAAATGAGATAGTTGCGCCTATTTGATAGGTGACCATATACATCACCTTGTTTTGTTGGTTTTGCATTTTGCTGAGTCTGGTGAAGCTCACACATGAGCCACTCCTTGAAAGTTTTTCACATGTGTACAAAACCCTCTATGGGTAGAAATAGCTATGGTTTAGTAAGAAGGGGTTTAGCTACCTCATAGTGGCATAAAGAAAGGGAAAGATTTACATGCTCATGACGAGTCTATCACCATGTAAGATTGTCAGTGTATTCCATTGCCTATAAAAGGCTCATATATATGTAGCCTCTACAATTTAAATTGTTTGTCCAAAAAACCATCTAGAAGGGGTTGTAAGCATCTCAGTACATAGCCAAAGGCTTGTTTAAAGGTGACAGTGAAGAAAGACAAGCGAGACTTAAGCTTACCACCCTTCATTTGGAAGATAGGCTGTATTTATTCCATGCCATCAAAGGTTTTTAGGATGAAGTTTGCAAAACTGCCACCTAATTTGGGGGGTCATGTGAATAGATGTCTCATATAGGTTTGTAAGAACGAATTGAGGCGAAGCATAGGTTTTGGGATGTGGTGTTCTAGGCTTCATTATGGGTGGGTCTTCCTAGAGCTGTAGTTTCTATTGAGATATGGACCATTCAAGATGGAATTCTCTTTTGACAATGTGCTAATCACATGCAGTGAAGAACTTGCCGCAAAATACAGAGAGATGGAGTGGAAAGTTAAATTTGATGTAGAGAAAGCGTAGCAAAAGAAGGAAGAGACTAAAGAAGCCAATAAAAAAATTCTATTCATCAAAGTGAAGGTATGTAATCTCATTTTGAGCTACCTACCTTGCATGATATAGTATTCAGAAGCATTGTTATAAATGGTGTGTGGGCTTCTGCCGCACGTATCGAAGCAAAGCCTTGCCTAACACTGTGTACGAGCCATAGATCCATTTGTGTACGAGCCACAAAGGGCTCCAAGCACGCAACTAGCCTAAACTAGTAAGCTCAAAGATGACGATGGTGTGTCACTCATCGCTCTACGCTTGCTGTTGTGGAGGATTCCTCGTCATGAAGAAGAGGGAGCCGCCGCTGCGTCACGCTCAACCACCTCGCCGTCATCGTGCTGCCACAATGCTTGATCACACACACTCCCTTTCTCTCTCTCTCTCTCTCAAGTGCGCACACACACACACACACACACACACACACACACTAGTACACAAGGGAGACGGAGAAGGAGATGGAGCAAGAGCACTCTTCTTACATTGCACAAATGAGAGAATGAAGTATTTTAGGTTTAGATTGACTTTTATATGGGCTTGCCAATTCACATTTGGGCGCCCACACTTAACCAATCTTACCCAAACATTATAGGTTCTAGTTTTAGAGTGCGCCTCTCATCGACGATCACTCTTAACCATTCCTACCTGAACGACAAGCCCGGCCAATAACATAATACACTACTAGTGGGTCTGACAAACCCGGCCCATGGCTACATAAAAGGTGGTTGCTTGGTGGTGATGATTGCTTGGTGGTAACATGCCCCCCTTCCTGATGTAGATTCCGTCCTCGAAAGCTAGTGAGAGAAAGCCCGTTTTGTCCATGTTGTAGAGCATCTGGATTTGAATTTGCAAGGCAAAGTCACTGTTTTATGGAAGCGGAATTATATGGCAATAAATCATGAGAGGAATGTAAAGTACAAGTGGAAATGAGTAAATGCAAGATTAATGAAATGCTAGACTGCTATTAAGGACAAATAAATTGCACTTTGATGAAATTAATTAATCAAGATTTTTGGGCTTATGGGTGAGTTTATCAACTAGTTAGCTATGACTGAGGTTAAAACAACTACTCTAGTACTAGCTAAGCTAAGAAAATTATCTAAATGCAAGATTCCCTAATTGTGCTTTTCAACTTTGATTATCCAACTAGCTCTCACAACTCCAAACAAAAGCTTGAAATTTTAACTGTAATCTCGATGGAAGTCTTTTAAATGTCTTTTTTTTTTCTTTTTTTCTTTTACTTTGATTCACATTTGATGTGTGTGCTTATTTTGCATGTCCGGGCCTTTTTGCTTCTCAAGGAAAAGCGCCCACACTGGGAACCTCTAGGCCTCTAGTACCATAGACAATACATGTGAGTGACGTACCAAATCAAGCCAGGATTTCTTTTCCAGCGTAAGATTTTTCATTTGTGGCACTTATGTTTTTTGCTTCCATTTCCTTGGTATTCTCACTAGTGTCTTTTGTTGTTTAAGTGAGCAAGCTTCTCTCTATGCCTAAAACATTTCTAAAGTCTCAAACACTCAGATAATTTTATCAGCTAGGCCTAGTGGTCAAGTAAATGAGTTAACCTAAAGTCACGCTCTCCTAATTTCAAGGCTCATCTATAAGATTAAACTCTAGTTGAATCAACTTAAGCAAAGACAAATTTATACATCTATAATGGCAGATAAAAAATATAACAAGTGCACTTAAAAAAACCATGAAAAACCACAATTAGCAATTACACATATCCACCAGCATGAATCATGGAAAGTAGTACACCTGGAGGTATGGAGTTGCTCATTTCGTTGAAGCAGATGTCCTCAGCCATGTGGATGGAAATCCATATAAGTCCTACATAACAACATCAAACAACAAGCACTATACCTCTAGGAGGCATGTCAGTGTGAAAAAAATAAAATTCCTAGAAAAAAAACTCAAAACACAATCCAGACCCCTAACCTACCCATCTCTCGTCCCTTTTAGAATCAAGGAAAGAGAATATTATATAAACCGGGCGGCATCCCTAAGGCTAGGCCTCTATCCTCATGTTGGACGGATACGCTGTGACGGACGTCAGCATAACGAGAACTCACCTAACATATAATGTCAACTGAGGACGAAGCTCGACCCGCAGGCGCGTGGAAGGAATCATAGGGTGTCAATCTACACTCGACCGACTCCTGACTAATTCCTACAGAGGTTTCTACCCAATGTCTAAGCTACAGCCTTCAAGAATGCTTAAGAAGAGATTTCTTACAACGCTTACAAGAGCCAAACACCCATCAAACAGTCTCGAAACGCCACAGAACTTGAAGGAGACCCTACTAACACCAATAGCTCGCTCTCCCTAAGGTCCATGAATCAAAATCTCAACCCAAAACAGCCGTGCAAAATCGGGTAGGATGTCTAGCCGAAATTTACAGGTCATCATTTCTGAAAACAAAAGTGCCTAATGTGTAGCTCTACTCAATGCGAACGCGTGGATATGCTGAAATGCAGAAATGGACAATGTATGCTCACCGAATCACCAGATGAAGCTCGTAGATGGAGCTCGCAAAACTGGATTGTACGCGTGCAATGTAGGTATTGGCGCGTAGCTCTCGTCGGGGGCAACACGCTACACTTCTCCACACTGGATTTTGACCACTGGTATGCACGTAGCATCAAGAAGAAGCTCTCACTCTCTCTTGTACACAGTACGCTCACTCACAGACAGTAGATCAGATTATTAGAAGTCTCCTTACAAAGCTTTAGGTTTTGGCTTATATACTAAGCCTTAGAAAACCTAATGTCTGACCAAAATGACCTTATTTGTCCTCAGGCTTCTATAGAGCTTAATTACAACACAGTGAGCTGGCTTTGCTCATCCAACAAGCATCTGTGGCCAAAATACAATTGCCGACATAAAACATGAAGTTCCCGTAAACATTACAAAAGTGGCCGTAATGGCTCACCGCAGGCGCGTGGAAGCAAGCATAGGATGTCAATCTACACTCGACCGACTCCTGACTAATTCCTACAGAGGTTTCTACCCAATGTCTAAGCTACAGCCTTCAAGAGTGCTTAAAAAGAAATTTCCTACAACGCTTACAAGAGCCAAACACCCATCAAACAGTCTCGAAACACCACAGAACTTGAAGGAGACCCAACTAACACCAATAGGTCGCTCTCCCTAAGGTCCATGAACCAAAATCTCAACCCAAAACACCCGGTGCAAAATCGCGTAGGATGTCTGGCCGAAATTTGCACATCATTGTTTCCGCAAACTAAAGTGCCTAATGTGTAGCTCTACTCAATGCGAACACGCGGATATGCTAAAATACAGAAACGGACAACGTATGCTCACTGAGTCACCAGATGAAGCTCGTAGATGGAGCTCGCAAGACCGACCCGTACGCGCACAATGTAGGTATTGGGACGTAGCTTTCGTTGGGGATAGCACGCTACATTTCTTCGCACTGGATTACGACCACTGGTACGCGTGTAGCGTCAAGAAGAAGCTCTCACTCTCTCTCGTACACAGTACGCTCACTCACAGACAGTAGATCATATTATTAGAAGTCTCCTTACAAAGCTTTAGGTTTTGGCTTCTATACTAAGCCTTAGAAAACCTAATGTCCGACCAAAATGACCTTATTTGTCCCTAGGCTTCTATAGAGCTTAATTACAACACCGTGAGTTGGCTTTGCTAATCCAACAAGCATCTGTGGCCAAAATACAATTGCCGACATAAAATATGAAGTTCCCGTAAATATTACAAAAGTAGTTGTAATGGCTCAAAATGATAATAACGGGATATTTGATGATGTCCATGAGCTTGTATCTTCACATTACAACATCCATCTTCGTCTTCATCACTTCATCAACATCTTTATTTAGAATCTTTAGAGAATCTTTGACTAATCTTCATGGAATCTTTGTGGAAGCGTTGTTGAAAGGTTGACCTGATACGCCGGAATAGAGAGTGGTCAACCTTTCAACAATGCTTCCACAAAGATTCCATGAAGATTCCTCAAAGATTCTCTAAAGATTCCAAATAAAGATACTGATGAAGTGATGAAGACGAAGATGGATGTTGTAATGTGAAGATACAAGCTCATGGACATCATCGAATATCCCCTTATTATCATTTTGAGCCATTACGGCTACTTTTGTAATGTTTACGGGAACTTCATATTTTATGTCGGCAATTGTATTTTGGCCACATATGCTTGTTGGATGAGCAAAGCCAACTCACGATGTTGTAATTAAGCTCTATAGAAGCCTAGGGACAAATAAGGTCATTTTGGTCGGACATTAGGTTGTCTAAGGCTTAGTATATAAGCCGAAACGTAAAGCTTTGTAAGGAGACTTCTAATAATCTGATCTATTGTCTGTGAGTGAGCATACTGTGTACGAGAGAGAGTGAGAGCTTCTTCTTGACGCTATGCGCGTATCGGTGATCGGAATCTAGTGCGGAGAAGTGTAGCATGTTGCCCCCGACGCGAGCTACGCGCCAATACCTATATAGACTGCGTACGGTCCGGTTTTGCGAGCTCCATCTACGAGCTTCATCTGGTGATTCGGTGAGCATACGTTGTCCGTTTTTGCATTTCAGCATATCCACGCATTCGCATTGAGTAGAGCTACACTTAGGCACTTTAGTTTTCGGAAACGATTACCTGTAAATTTCGGCTAGACATCCTACCCGATTTTGCACTGGGTGTTTTGGGTTGAGATTTTGGTTCATGGACCTTAGGGAGAGCGACCTATTGGTGTAAGTAGGGTCTCCTTCAAGTCCTGTGGCATTTTGAGACTGTTTGATGGGTGTTTGGATCTTATAAGCGTTGTAGGAAATCTCTTCTTAAGCACTCTTGAAGGCTGTAGCTTAGACATTGGGTAGAAACCTCTGTAGGAATTAGACAGGAGTCGGTCGAGTGTAGATTGACACCCTATGCTTGCTTCCACGTGCCTGTGGGTCGAGCTCCGTCCTCAGTTGACATTATATGTTAGGTGAGTTCTCGCTATGCTGACGTCCGTCACGGCGTATCCGTCCAACATTGGCGCAGGTGCCGGGGATCGAACCCGGGTCACCCGCATGACATGCGGGAATACTTTGATGATGAAAATGACCTTATTTGTCCCTAGGCTTCTATAGAGCTTAATTACAACACCATGAGCTGGCTTTTCTCATCCAAAAAGCATCTGTGGCCAAAATACAATTGTCGACATAAAATATGAAGATCCCGTAAACATTGCAAAAGTGGCCATAATGGCTCAAAATGATAATAACGGGATATTCGATGATGTCCATGATCTTGTATCTTCACATTACAACATCCATCTTCGTCTTCATCACTTCATCAACATCTTTATTTGGAATCTTTAGAGAATCTTTGTGATACGTTGTTGAAAGGTTGACCTGTCAACACTCTCCCCCTCCGAACCCTATGTCTGCAGTGGCCTTGACGAGTGCTTCATGTTTTGGTGTTGGTTGAAGCTTTTGTTGTTGCAGTTGCTTCTATTAGATGCTTTGTATGTTGTAGAGTTACCTTTTTCTTGTACATGTAGTGTAGTTGAAGCCATAGCTCTCCCCCTCCGATTGGTTGTTGTATCGTGAATAAGTCCAGTGAGGTTTGTTGTTGCAGCATGTCATTATCTTGGCAGATCTGTATTGTTTGTTCTTTGGGTGTCATCCTGCATGTGTACCTGTAATCTTGAAGCCTTTTTGAATTTTTTCTGGGCCGTTCCCCTTTGATCTTCTAGTTGATGAGCATGTAGTTGTTTGGGGATGTTGTTGGTCTGCTTTTCTGTGTTTTTATAAGAAAAATAAAATAGTAAAAATAAAATGTGGCGTATATTACAAAATGAAGGTCTTGGATACCTGGATAGGACTAAAGGGAAAAACCCAGCGGGAAAAAAATGCCTTTAGTCACAATTAAATGTGAGGCTATATGTACTTATGTTTTGATGTAGCCGAATTTTGTTGAGTTAAAGTACTTATGGCCGTTAGGCTACTATTATTGACTGGATATACATTGGATAAGTGTTAGTAGCTTGAAGTCAGAGTCATTGCTGTTGAGCAAATGCTCATGAAACCTGTTACCGCTTCGTCATCGTCATTTTGTTGTGTAAGTGCATGGGTGGAACACGAATAATGTCAAATGCAAATGTCCAATGATGGGACATTGTATATGCTTGCACAGATAGATGCATGGGAAACAATATCTTGTGCGAGAAGAGTTTGAATGGGTGCTTCCAAGAGTGAGTGTAGCTAGAGAAGCAAAAATATTTTTAACTTCAAGAGCTACCGTTATTCACAAGAAGGGTTTTCGTCGACGAGGTTTTTTCCACTCTCCTCACTGTGTTCATGTGCGTGAGTGTTTTCTGGACTACTCTGCCACTCCACCATTTAAAATAGTAGACTTTGACTCTTATGCTCACCTCTTCCAGCATGAGTGACATGACTTTATGTATGCTCAACTCTCCAGCTTGAGCTTATATCTATTAGCTAGACTCATAGACCACAAAGAAAATATTAGACTTGAAGCTTGGGTCTGACACTTTGCTCATTTAGTGGCTCGGCTGCCCGACTCTAGACTCTTATGCCATGTATTTTTAATGGAGACTTGGACTTACCTGATCACGTCTTGAAATCCAATTCCATATGCTATTGAGGTTTAAGCCATTCTCTTTGGTTTGGTTTTGTGATGCCATTTTGTCAAATACATTGACAAATACCTGCTCTTCATGCTTTGGTAGCACAATGATGTTGCATGGTGAGATAGGTTTTGAGGTTGAAGCAATGGTTGCTGAAGTCTTCTTCCAGACAGTTTTCTTTAAAACTATGACTTCTTCTTGTATCCTTGCTTTACCTTTGTTGATAAAGAGGCTGTAGACTAGTTGTGGGCCTCTGTTGTTGAGTTTCGGCTATAGGTTTTGGAATCCAAGTTGTCCTTGGTCCTTGTGTGACCTGCTTTTCCACTTGCCTTGTTGCTTGTTTGACTTGATGGTCCTTTGGCTTCAGTGTCCAAATATTGCTGTTACCTCTGTAAAAGCCTTGCTCCTGTAGTAAATGACAAGGGATCCACCTTGGAGTTGTAGCACTCATGGTTGCGTAGTTGGGTTGTCGTTTTGGGCATGTTGTGCGACATGAGTTTTCTTCATGATCTCAGGGGAAGCTTTAATCTTTGGCAACCAAATTTGAGTGTTACCTGTATAGTATCCTTGTGCTTCCAGTAGCTTGACTGGGATCATTCATTGCAATGCTTGAGGTGTGACCTTAGCTTGACTTTGTGGGGTATTTTCATCGCAGAGCTCTGACTTTGGTACCCACAACTGCTTCAATGTTTGTTGCTTGGAAGGTCTTTGCTTCTTATTCCTGTACCTGTTTTTACTCCTGTATGAATAGTTAGACATGCGCTTGATGCCCTGTTGATCTTATTGTGAAGAGATACCACATGCTGGGTATGTCCAAGATGTTACCTTTGGTTTTTTGACCCATACTTTGATGTTCTCGTCATCGTAGCCTTGAGCAATGATTGAACTGTTTGATGCTATCCAACCTGTGACTTTTGCTTGTCGTGGTTCTTTTGATGCTGGTACCCAAATTGGATCTTTGTCCTTGGTGTACTCCTTGGATACTAACACTTGGTTGACTTGTTTCTTTCTTTTGTGGAGGCTTTGTTGCGATGGAAACTTTGGTTGATAGACTTTGCGCTTTGGTTTCCATTGTGTTGTCGAGGGTTTTGCTTTTGATGTAGAGGCTTCTTCGTGTACGTGAATTGGCTGGGCTAAAGACTTTGACTGAAGTGAAGGATTTGGGTTGCAGAACACTGTTTCACTTGCTTTAGCTTTTCCTTTGTCGATAGTGGCCGAAGATCTTTGAGTTGTCGTAGGCTTAACCACTATTGATTCAGGTGCTTCTTCAAACATTTTCGCCCATTGCTTGGACAAAATCAAGTGTGTATTCATTTTCTGAGAGTCCACCACTAGGAATTTTCTTTGATTACCTTTGACCGTAGTGTAAGGGTAGCTCTGGTTGTAGCATGTCCCAAGTGCTTACTATCTTCTGATCTATAGCTTTGGGGAAGGTCTATAGCCTGGGAAGCTTGTTGGCCTTCTTTGCTAGTTTCTGACTGTGACGCCTAGACTCTTGATTTCAGCATCTCTCTGTCACTATTTATTGCTTCTAGCACTTGAAGGTAATTCAATGGTGACTTTTCTTCTTGGAAATATTTTGAAGTTTGTGTAGCAGGATATTGAGGTTGACTCTCTTCTTCTGATGCAATGGTCGCCGTGGCCTTTGGTTTCCATTGTTCCATGGGTTTTTGTAGAGTCTCTTCTCGAAAATATTCATTCATATCCTGGGCTACTTGTCCTTGGTAGTCAATCTTGGACTCAATCATTTCCGGTTCTTTTGTGCATTCTATGTCTTCAGTTACATCTTCTTTTAGCTTCTCATACTCTTTGATTTGTTCAATCACCAATGAAGACTCCTCACTAGAGAATTTATTTGGTAGACGTTCAACTTCATCCATTGATTCTATTTGCATGTCTTCCACTTGTGACGTGGCACTAAGATTTTTTGTTACCCTACCACCTCTTCTTGTGTTGGCTCACTATCATCAAAATCTTGGCTTCTTTTGTTCTCGACCTTTGAATTGCGAGCTTCATCTTCATCACCTTTTGGATGCTTTGACTTGTCCTCACTGAGGTTCTTTAAGCGATCTTGAATCAGCTGATTCAATTGATCTTTTTTGAAAGCCTGATTCTCTATGATAATGTCGTTGACACCCTCGACTTCAAGCAACTGTGTCTTGAGCCTATCTTTTGTGCTCTACGACAAGATCTGCTTCTTTTCAGGAGATCTCACTGGGGATTCTTGCTTTCGTTCCCTTGTTGTCACTATCTGAACTTTGCTTTTGGCTTGTTGCTTCTTCTTTTCCATGTAGAGCTTTGTTGGGTAGTCCTTCACTAAATGACCAATGGCACATTGGTTGAAATATGTCGCTATCTCAACATGTGCACCCTTTGGACGAGGCAGCTCTCCATAATACTGCTGATAATGGTTTCCTGTGGTATCTAGATACAGATATGACCTCTTCTTTGCATGCATGAACCTGTAGATTACGACTGACTTAGGTGTATCCACTGGCTTCGTCTCTTTATCCTTCATCGTCTTGTCCTTGAGAAGCTAAAAATAGCTTCCATTATTGCTTGCATACAAGATCAAATCACTATCCATGCTTTCTAGCAATTGTAATGATAATTCTTCCATCAGCGTATGGTCTTTGACTTGGGGCTTTTGCATAGCCTTAGGGCTATGTTTTCGAGTTGATTTTGGCGAGGTTTGCACCGAGGGTGAAGATCGAACCGAATCTTTGTTTTTCGTTTCCCTGGATGGTGCTTTTGGTCGGGGTCCAAGTATGTGACTTACAGGTTGCCCACAAATGCTAAACTCATCCATATTTTTCACATCGGCTATTTCATAATGCCTATCGTATTTGTCGACCACAATGACATCTTGACCCGACCTTCTACATTGGGCATTGTGAATTTCCGGTGGTTTCTCCTCCGGCTCAACATCTTCTAATGCTTCTTGAAATTCCACTTGGGTTCCTGAAAAGGACACTGCTTCTTGTAAAGCTGGAATTCTTAATCCCACTCTTGAAGATATAGGGTCTCTTTGTTGAGTTTGAACTCCCCCCATCCAAGAGGGTTCCATATCTGATGTTGGCATCTGTTCAATGCCTGATGATATGACTTGTTGTGCTCTGTTAAGTAGCTCTTGGGACCGAGCTATCTCTTTTTGAAGTTGTGCTATCTTCATAGCTGGTACTTCCGGCGTATTCCCTGATTGTGCAATTTGGTGTGTTTGTGCTTTGTCTTGTGCTGGTGCGGTGCACGAGACTTGTGAAGTGTCTTTCCATGTTGTGCCTTGTGTTGTGCCACCCATTTGTGCAGTGACAGCTGTAGTTGTTAACTCTTCTAGTTGCGTATCAAGAGGTAACGCCATGACTAGATGATGAACATTACCACCTTCAGATTTGTAGTCTTCCCCTCTTGATCCAAATATTTCAGCTGCAAAATATTGGTTACTCTTTGCAGGAACTTCATGATTTGTGGCAGATTTGTAGTAGCGACCGTCCTCATCTACGTAAAGGGTACCAATTTTCCGTTTCCCATCTTGAGCTTTGTACAAAAAAATACTTGGATGATATGCGTAGAGTTTTGTAAGTTGATCCTTGTACAACATTTCTATCTCATTGTCGATGTATTTTCCGTGCCTCATGTAAATTGATCCCAGACAGTCTTCCATGAAATCTGGATGTGGGTGTAGTACATTCTTCGCTATTTCAACTTCCACATATTGAGATGTCCGAGTTTCCTCTGTATCTTTCTTTGTCTTGATGTACAAATTCCGATTTATATCCTCATAGCATGGCAATCCTTTGTAATGGCCAATTAAATAGAGCCCACTTTGCTCTCTTGTAATTTCTGTGGATGTACTTGAAGCTTCGTCTCGGCTAGTCTGATTCCTTTGAGACGCCATTGCTTTCGTCTTGACTCCCTTATTGTACTTGTTCAGTGATAGCTCTTATAGCTTGCCTCAAAGCTAATAAAAATTATTAGCACCCTTGTGTCGGTCTTTTTCGCTTGAGGTCCTTCAACTTTTGTGGATGCCTTAATCTCTGAGTTTTCTGAACTGATCTTTGCTTGAACTTCTTAGCTCCCTTGCTTGCCAAGGCTGATACTGTCTTGTTTGGCTGCTTGCTTTGCCTAGAGCTTTTTAGTAGGCCTTGATCTATTGGAAGCACTGTGATAAGTTATGCAACTTACCAATATACTGCTAACCTGTGTTCACTTTAGCACACAATCTGCAAAATTCTATTTAGTTGACAAACTTTTTCACAATGAATGTAAAAATTCTTGATGTGCCTTTGACGGCCACACCTGTTCCGTGGTCTCGAAAGTGACTTTCAAGTTCGCTTTTAGCTAAACTAAACTTAAGCTAGCACAAGAGAATTATGCACAAGTTGCTGTGATTTGCTAGCAAAAATCTTGTGTTAAAGTTCTCCAAAACTTGCGACTGTTGTTGCAAAATCAAGAGTCCTTGTGTATGGTCTTACTGCTACCAGATTTGTGTATGGACATACACTAGGCCGTAGTTAACTTTTACACCTTTCCGCGGGTGACCAATGGTTTTCCCAAAAGATAATTTTAATCTGCTAACTTAGCAGTCTTCAATACCGTGACCGTTTTCTCACAATTCTTTCGAATTATCGGTTTTAGACACTCCTGACTTCCGGATGCATTTTGAGGCCTTAAATGATGTTTTTTTCAAAGTTGACCTAAATGGTTGCTCTAAGATCTGTAGAGTCGCTCTCAGGCTACGTTTTGATATAAAACTTTTTCGATCCGATACCGTTCGTGAAAGTTATGGCCAAAATAGTGAAATGCAGTTTAGAATGGTCAAAATGAGTCCAAATTCAATTTTAAAAGAAGATTTGGGATCTCTGTGACACTGTGAACACTCCTGTATGGTCAAAATTACAGCTGGACCCTAAAACTGGCCTAGAGACATCCTACGCGTAGGATGTCTATATGCTCAGAATTTAACAAAATTTGGTCCAGAGACTCCCCTTAAGTCCAACAACACAATGGTATGATCAGAATTTCATTTGGACCTAAAAATGGCCTTGAGACATCCTACGCGTAGGATGTATTTTTGCTCAGAATAACTTGAAATTTTCACCCCAGCTTCTCCTTGATGTACTGATCACAGTGGTGTGCTCATAGGTTGGTTTGGAGTCCTAAATCAAGCTGGAGACATCCTACCCGTAGGATGTCTAACTGCTCAGAGTTTGTCCAAACTTGATCCCAAGATTCTCCTAGTGCTCAACAACCCAATGGTATGCTTAGAATTGAATTTGGATGCCAATAGGTCAAGATTTGGGCTGCATAAGCTTCTAGTGCACTCCAAGAGTAGGATGTCTGACAATTCTTGTCTTTTCTTGGTAAATAGTCCAAACAAGGTCCAAATTCACTTTTGAAAAAAAGATCTGGAATCCTTGAGACACTTAGAACCTCCCTATATGGCTACAATAGAATTTTGACCACTTTATGAACCTGGAGACATCCTACGCGTAGGATGTCTTTTTGCTCTGTTCTAGCTCAAACTTGCATTGTAGCTTCCCCTTGATGTGCTAAACTCACAGCTATTTTTACTTTTTGATTCTGACACCTATAGGTTGGTCAAATGATCAAGAATCTCTTCCAAAATCTTGATATCTGTTCTGATGAATTCCCAAGTCAAATCAACTCCAAATTGGACCAAATTTGCCTATGAGGCTTATCTAAGGCCATATGACAACATGGTATGGTCACATGAGAATTTTGGTCTCAGAATCATGCAGTAGACATCCTACGCGTAGGATGTCTTTTTGCCCAGAATGAACCCAAACTTGGACCAAAGATTCCCCTAGTCTTCAACAACCCACTGGTATGCTTAGATTTGAGTTTTGATGTCAAAAGACCCCCAAACTAGCTATTCTTGCCTTTTGTCTGTCCAAAAACGCTAAAGTCTATTCAATCTTCACTTTCACTGACCCAAATGAGATGAAATTTATCACATACACTCAATACAACATTTAGAACATGCCTATGGAGTCATCCTATGGTTTGGTCTCAAAATTAGGCCTTGGACACAATTTGGGTAGGATGTCTGGCAATTCTCGTCTTTTGGCTTTAATGTGTCAAAATTTGGTCAAATTTCCACTTTCCAGGTGAAATAGGGTAGAACCTACCTTCTAAACACACTGGTAACCTCAGTTTTTCCAAAAAGTACCCAGATCACCCTGTAGACATCCTACACGTAGGATATCTACTACTTATTTTTTCAGACTGAAGTGTCTCTGATGCTTCCTTATGCTCTTAGCAAGTGCAAGTATGCTTCAGATTTGTAAAAAAAAAGCAAAAATCACTCAATTTAAGCCTTTTATGAAATTTTACGTTTTCTGACTCTGCCTTTTGGCTTTTGGTCAACAAAAATAGGGAAAAACACTCAAGTCAATATGTTACTAGGTAAAACCTACCCTCTGAACCCATTGGTAACCTCAGTTTCCCCAAATTCCCTGCCAAAAGTGCCCTGGAGACATCCTATGTGTAGGATGTCTACTGTCTTAAAATGCAAATTTTTTGTGGTAGTAGTACTCCCTATGCTTTGTAGAGCTCTCAGCAATAATCACAGAAACTTTTGGACTTCAAATCAGCTTCCAAACACAATTTACCATCTTTCCTACTTAGCATTTTCCACTTCTCTAATGAGCCTAACAGCAAATAAGACATGCATAAAGTACTCTAGATCAGCAATCAAGATATCCTACTTACCCTACTCCTACTCATCATGTGAGATGGTGATTTTGATGTCTTGGTTGCTTCCTGGCCTCACACGGACTCTCAAGTCAACCTACTGAGGCGGTCCGGGGCGGGCAACAAGAAGAGTGGCCTCTAAGCACCCTTCTAGGCTCCCGTGCTGCTCAATTGGGTTGGGGTTGGAAAAGACAACAAACACACACACAAACCCGCAACCTAACCCTACACAAATTTGGGGCACCACCTAGTTTTGGATGCGAACTAGGACGCGTAAAGAGAGAGAGAGAGAGAGAGAGAGAGAGAGAGAGAGAGAGAGAGAGAGAGAGAGAGAGAGAGAGAGAGAGAGAGATAGTGCTCGGGCTGCTTTGAAATGTACGACAATGATCAAGCAAACACAACTATATATGTAAGAAAGAGAGGGAAGGGGGAGGGGGTGCTTGTTGCACTAATACCTTCTTACAAATCTGTCATGACCAATGAAAGTGAGATTAGTATTTGTTCAACATAGCTTGAGTAAATTACACCACAACACATCACAAGAAAATCCACCCCAATCACTGTCTTAAGGCCAGGGGAGTCCTCTCCACCCTGTCGCCCTCTTACAGTATGTGGGATTTATGGCTAAATTGATGACAACACCCAGAGACAAGCTATCAAGAACTTAAATAAAAAACACCAAGACGCTTACACATCATTGTTGTCCATTACTTCACTTTGGAAGAGACACAAGGTATCCAAGCTTAGTCCAAATCCACCCTCCTTGATTCAGCAAATGTTTGCTTACACTAGTAGGAGAAATGATAGATTTCCTACTCTCAATTGAATGATCAGTCTCTCTCTTACAATGGCATAGAGTTTCCTTGCTAATCACCCCTAATACAATACATGCATATGCATAAGACAATGAGCTTCCACTCAAGAGCTCCTTCTAGAGAGGTTGAGCTTGGCTTCTCAAGCTATAGCATAGTGCTCTTGCTTATGGCTCCCCTTTTTGTGCTAGCTACAACCTCCTTTTATAGCAATTTTGAGGGCTAGGGTTACTCCTCTAACCATGGTTGGGTTAGATTTTCAGCACTTATCTAATTTCTTTTGCTTGGAATTATCAAGAAGTTGGTGGGGATAGATGAAGAAGAGAGAGAGGAGAGAAGTGGAGGTGATAGGACTTTTCATACTAGGTTAGTGTTAGTAAATTAGTAGAGTAAGTATTTTTATTGATTCACAAATGAAATTGGATATTTACAATGGGAGTATCCAAGTAGGATACAAATAAGGAAGAAAAAACTCTTAATAGGTAAGAAAATATGGATTTGTTACAATGTTGATGCTCCAAGTGTCTTGAGTAGGATCCATTTTGACGCTTGTTGACGGTCCACTAGCTTTGACGATACGTTTTTTCTCCACTCTTGACCTTCCTTGGAAGCCAAGGTAAGTGAACATGAGTAATCAATCACCATGATGCTGTCTTTCAAGAGAAGAGGCTGAATTTTGTGGTTTTTTTTATAGATATGGGTAATATGGATGAGGAAAAATGAGAATAGGTGGTCAATTTTGGAATGGAAATGTGTGTAGGAGACATGAGTTCACCATGGTTTCTCTTATTCTTCAAGGTTGAGAAGAAGGTGAGTAGGGTGCAGAGAGGAGTGTTGAGAGAGGTGGGGATGATGAGTGGAGAGGTGTGTGTGAAAGAGGAAAATGATAAAGTGAAAGAGTGAGTGTGGCTGCATAGCATGGGCAAACTGGGGTCCACAAATAAAATCATAGCTCACAGCTCGTAGCTCAAAAAAATATGAAAAAATTTGAGGTGAAAGTTCAACCCACGAGCTACAACTTTTGTTTGTATCACCTTTTCAAATTCGGGGAGCATGTGATCTTTAAAGATTCAGCAAAACCGACTGTTTTTTTCCACTGCACAAAGTCCTTGTGAGGTCCTTCTTTGGATGATTCTTTTGAATACCTCCAACAGTGAGCCCCCCATGGTGCATGCATGCATTCCACATACCCTTGACCTTATTTGGTAGGTCTATAATTGAAGATATTGTTGAGATCATGATATAAGTGAATAGTACAACTAAGAAAATCAAATATTGAGGGGTCTAAAAATGAATAAAATATGTACATGTCAAATATAAATAATATAGGTGAAAAAATATAAAGGGGACAAAATAAATCTCTTTCATTATAAGTCTACCATAAAAAATTGAATATTTTTGGTGGTCTAATTCATGAGAGTAATAGAGAATAGATGTAGGAAGGAAAAAATCACAATAGTGAAAAAATATACACGTAAATAGAACTAGTTTTTTTTGGATTTTTATTGAGATGGAGTTACACCAAAAATAAGAGAAGCTTGCATGAAATTATTTTTATATGGAATAAAGAGTATGCAAAATGGTGAGAAAAAATATGGTAATGGTTAGTCAATGTACATAGCATAAATAACACACACCTAAGTATAAATATTTAAATAAATACCAAAATAATTATGAAAAATCTTTTATTTAGGCCCTATATACAATGAAATATTTACACACAAATGGGCCATAATATACCTTTTTTTTAATTATTATTATTTTGGCTCAACTAGCCCAGTGACTAGCTAATTGAGGGTTTTTTAAGAAAATATGGGAAAAGTTTCCTAACTCACACACGCCTATATATAGTGAAATGGTAGGGATAGCCATCGTGTTTGAGTGATTTGATAGGGTGAGGTAGCTTACTATGGCAATTATGGAAAGCCGAAAAACGGCTATCACTACCACCACATCTACCACTCCAACTCCTACTCTCTACACCACAACCTACTACTACCTATTACTACCTAAGACAGAAGATCTATGCTAGACACACGCTCCCTAGACTCCTCCTAAGACATAGAGAGTCCACCACCCTCTGATCCTATCTAAATGTAAAATATTACTCTTGCAAGCCAGAGGGACCTCTATCCTCAAGGACTAGTCTCGGTCACCTACTTAGGGCCCTCGTCCCCGGCACCTGCGCCAATGTTGGACGGATACGCCGTGACGGACGTCAGCATAGCGAGAACTCACCTAACATATAATGTCAATTGAGGACAGAGCTCGACCCGCAGGTGCGTGGAAGAAAGCATAGGGTGTCAATCTACACTCGACCGACTCCTGACTAATTCCTATAGAGGTTTCTACCCAATGTCTAAGCTACAGCCTTCAAGAGTGCTTAAGAAGAGATTTCCTACAACGCTTACAAGAGCCAAACACCCATCAAATAGTCTCGAAACGCCACAGAACTTGAAGGAGACCCTACTAACACCAATAGGTCACTCTCCGTAAGGTCCATGAACCAAAATCTCAACCCAAAACACCCGGTGCAAAATCGCGTAGGATGTGTGGCCAAAATTTGCACGTCATCATTTCCAAAAACTAAAGTGCCTAATGTGTAGCTCTACTCAATGCGAATGCGTGGATATGCTGAAATGCAAAAACGGACAATGTATGCTCATTGAATCACCAGATGAAGCTTGTAGATGGAGCTTGCAAAATCGGACCGTACACGCGCAATGTAGGTATTGGCGTGTAGCTCTCGTCGGGGGCAACACGCTACACTTCTCCGCACTGGATTTCGACCATCGGTACGTGCATAGCGTCAATAAGAAGCTCTCACTCTCTCTCGTACATAGTACGCTCACTCACAGACAGTAGATCAGATTATTAGAAGTCTCCTTACAAAGCTTTAGGTTTTGGCTTATATACTAAGCCTTAAAAAACCTAATGTCCGAGCAAAATGACCTTATTTGTCCCTAGGCTTCTATAGAGCTTAATTACAACACCGTGAGCTGGCTTTGCTCATCTAACAAGCATCTGTGGCCAAAATACAATTGCCGACATAAAATATGAAGTTCCCGTAAACATTACAAAAGTGGCCGTAATGGCTCAAAATGATAATAACGGGATATTCGATGATGTCCATGAGCTTGTATCTTCACATTACAACATCCATCTTCGTCTTCATCACTTCATCAACATCTTTATTTGGAATCTTTAGAGAATCTTCATGGAATCTTTGTGGAAGCGTTGTTGAAAGGTTGACCTGTCAGCACCTCATCATCTAGATAAACAAAATCATTTTCCGTGAGGCCATAGTCTTCCTCGATCTCTGTTATTTCTTCTTCATCATCCTCAAACGTGTTAATTAAGAACCTCGCTATGCGTGGATACTCATCTTGTGAAAAAGAATAAGCATGTGCCACTGGAGAAACATTTGCTACTGGGTAGGGATCACTAGTTATCCATAGACGTATCAGCCATTCTAACTCCTCAAAATTTCTTTCACGTGCAAGTCTCTCTACCAAATCCCATTCGCAAGAAAGTTCAGGGTAGCAGACGTGAAACACTTGAGAAAAAGAAAAAGGGTACCTTTCATAAAAAATAGAAGCGCATGCCTCTGTTAAACTAGCCATCTCTGAGAATATAGATAGATTTGGTTAGGTCTTTAAATCTGGGCACCCACAAGACAATATAACCATCAGCTCCATCATGCATAGTATTGACTAAATACCATGACATCCCGACTAACATCGTCAGTGCCCAATAGTGGGTGTAAAACTAGGTACTAACATATGCTCCCAAACACAACACACACCATGCACAGACACACATGAGCATACATCAACACAAAGTTCAACGTACTGAGTTTCTGTCATGACTCCGGAGATCAAGGGCAGACTCAGCCATAATGAAGCCTAGCACTAAAAGAAGCATTAAATCAAAAAAATTAGCATAAAAATGAGGTAGTTGATAGGGCATATGCACCACAAAAGATAGAAAGAATTAGCACAATATCAACTTGTCGTAACTCGGATGAAAACTTCACAATGTCAAGTCTGCATGTCCGCTAAGGGTGAATCTGGTCTTATCTTGGATTCATATACAAATAAAAAATATAGCTAGATGAATCCAAGATAAGCCCAGATTCACCCTTAGCGGACATGCAGACTTGACATTGTGAATTTTTCATCGGAGTTACGACCAGTTGATATTGTGCTAATTCTTTCTATCTTTTGTGGTGCGTATGCCCTATCAACTACCTCATTTTTTTGCTAATTTTTTTGATTTAATGCTTCTTTTAGTGCTAGGCTTCATTATGGCTGAGTCTGCCCTTGATCTCGGGAGTCATGACAGAAACTCAGTACGCTGAACTTTGTGTTGATGTATGCTCATGTGTGTCTGTGCGTGGTGTGTGTTGTGTTTAGGAGAAGATGTTAGTACCTAGTTCTACACCCACTATTGGGCACTGACGACGTTAGTGGGGATGTCGTGGTATTTATCAATATTATGCATGATGTAGATGATGGTTATATTGTCTTGTGGGTTACTACCATGGGTCTATACCTTGCACTTTCCTTTAAGGGTGAATCTGGGCTTATCCTAGATTCATCTAGGTATATATAGGTCTTTAAAACATAAGAGTTTTTTTTGTGTGCTACTTGATGTGACATGGTGAATTATGACTTATGTGTAGGATCTGATAGGGTGCTCTCGTTGCTAGTCGCTCTTGCTCTTTTACTATTTGTTATCTTTTTTTTTGTTTGTTGGCTAGAACTAGTATAAGGCTATGTATATACAGTCCCTCAATTGTAGAGTTCAAATGTCAGGGAAGAAATTTTAAGAGGATGGGGATCCAAAATATTGACGTGAGTGAGGACTTCCCCCCTTCCTTGGGTAGGTCATACTATTTAAAATGTGCTCATCACCCTTTGAAACCAATTGTTCCAGTTGGTAATAGGTGAGGATTTTTTCCAGTAGTTCTCTATTACCTTAGGTGCCTCATCGAGTTGCAAGGGTGGTAAGGTACTCTCCCATGATCGAACTTGAAGTGACTCATCATGTGATCCTTGAATACTGGGAGGTGTGGATTCCTTTGTAGCTTCATGGAGGTGCACTATTGTAGGTGGAGGCCGTGGAGAAGCTTTTACCTCTATGGATGCATTACATGAGGAGCTAGAAGCTTCATGGTACTCCCCCCTTCCTGAGCTAGGTGGAATAAATTGGTTTTGCCTTGGAACCCAAACTAGCTCTGGAATAGGTGTGTAGCATTCTGTGATCTTTCCCTTGCCATGGTCTGCCATTGGCTTTGGAGTTACACTGATTGACTCACATGGTTTTGTAGGTCATAGGGAAAGACACATTTTACGTTTAAACACATCATAGTAGCCTTGGGCTTCTAATAGTCGTTTTGGAATCCATTATGATTTGGTCTTGACTCTCCTAGAGCGTCCTCTTGGTTTTCCATGAGAAGTTTTTCTTGAAATGGATGGAAGGGTTGAGGTGTCTAGAAGTAAGGCCTTGGGGACCCATTGATATGTACTCTTAGGTCGTGCAGGTTGAGTACTTGCAATATTACTGCTTGCTGCAACTACAAGGGTTGAAGTGCTAGGTTCATGGGCAGTCGACAAGGACGAGTTAACCACTTTTGAATCTTGGCTATCCTGCAACTTCGCTAGAGTCTGCAACGTAGGTGACTTTGCTTCAAGAATAGGGGTAAGAGTCGGTGGTCGCTTCGTGACACTACCAGTACCCCAATCAATAGTGCATTTGGTTTCCAACATCCACGTGCGTCCAAGGTTTATGTTGCCCTCCATAGTTCCAACACGCATGACCAAAAAGTCTTAAGCTACAACCCGATTGTCATAACTGACAGAAGTGTGCCATATACCAAAAATTGCAGGTTTTTTCTTGTTGACATCCTTGACTTGGATAATACTCTCAGATAGAGGTGGCTTCCCTAACTGACACCAAACTCCATATGACAACATATTATATTTAGCACTCGTGTCCAATAAGGCGTTATATAGCACTTTTCCATAGGTGCTATTTAGCTCAATAGGGTATCATAGAGGTGTGTCAGAGTCCAACCAATCATCCTTTATTTCAACGTGGAATGCATGTGTAACTCCAAGGTTGGCCTCTCGTTGGCACCGTATGCGTTGTTATCACTCTTTAGCCTCAGCTTGAGCTTGTATCTTCTTCAATTCTGTTTGTGCCTTGGCTGCCTTTTTTTTGTTGGATGGCATGTAGCTCTTCCTGGCTTAGAAGATCATAATACCTTTTAAATTTACTCCCATTGAGGAATCCAATGGTTTCAAATCCATCTAGAGTATCCACCTTGAATGGTTCCTTGTGGGGTGATTTCACATACTCTATATGGTCCTTTTCTCGCAGATTTCAACTTTTTCTTTTTTCTACGCACTCCATACATAAGGACTTGATCACCAACATTGGTATCTTTGTTCTTTAGATGACGATCAAACCATTTCTTCCTTCTATCTTTCTCCACAAGTGCATTTTGCACAGCTAATTGCCTCTCTTCATCTAGCCTTTCAAGGATATATAATCGATCAATTAAGGGGTTACCATCCCAACCTTCCTGAGAAGCTACTCAAAGACTAGGAATGACAAACTCCCATGACATAATCGCTTCTTGCCCATACACCATCTTTAACGGTGTGCAGTTAATGGCAACTTTGTGCGCAATACGATAAGCCCATAGAGTTGAAGTCAGCTTTAAATCCCAATCTGTGCGATGAGCTTCAAGATAGAGATTAAGATCTTGTTGGTGCTCTCAGCTTGGCCATTTGCTTGTGGATAATAAGGTGTGGACTTATGGTGAGATATCATGAAGTTGGTAGTGAGTTATTTTATCACTTGTAACAATCTCAAAGGGACAACCAAATCTTGTAATAATGTTCTCAAAGAGAAACTTGGTAGTTGACCTCGCATCAGCCTTACATGTCGCCCTGGCTTCCGCCCACTTCGTCACATAGTTAGTGGCAACGATAATATATCGAGATTGAGTGCTACGAGATGCCAGACTGATGGGGCCTACAAAGTCCAAACCCCATTTTTCAAATGATTGAGTCACTTTAACAAGATGTAAGGGCATCTTATCCTTTCATTGTCTGATCTTGTAATGTTGGCATTCATCACATCCTTTTGCAAAAAGTGATGCATCTTTGAATAAGGTAGGCCACCAATAGCCTGATTGCAACACCTTTCTAGCTGTTAGTTCCCCTGAGAAATGTCCTCCGGCTATACCCATGTGGGCTTCTTGCAGTATGTATAAATTCTCATCCTCACGGGCACAACGTCTAAGAATATCATCCTTCCCTAGCCTATAGAGAGCCCCTGCAATGAGAGAATAAGGTTCACATTCTTTTAACAGTTTTTGAGCTTTGTCCTTACAAATCTCTTTGGGTGGAAAACCATTAACTAGAATCACAATCTTCTCACTCCATTCAGGTATGGTTTTGACTAGGAATAGATAAGTATTGGGCAATTCATCATCGACTCCAGTAGGGGCTTCACCATTGGGTATGTGAGACAAATGATCCGCCATCACATGTCTTTTACTAGGTCTCACCACAATGGTAGAATCAAACTCAAGGAGAATTAACAACCATCGTGTAATTCTTCCCGTGGAACAAGGTTTATTTACTAGATACAACAAGGCTTGATGATCAACATAGAAAACAAACTTATTGGCCAGAAGGTAGTAGTGAAATGTCTTCACTGCATAAATCATACCTAAACTTTCTCCCTCTGTAGTGGTGTAGTTTCTCTCGGCATCATTCAATTGACAACTTGCAAAGTTAATGGGGTAGTCCAATTTATGTTCTCCATGTTGAGCTAGAACACACCCAATAGCAAAGTTTGATGTATCAATATGCACATGGAAAATTACATTCCAATCGGGCACTCATAGAATAGGAGCACTAGTCAAGTTCTTTTTCAATGACTCATAAGCGTGGTCACAATCCGCGGTCCAGTAGAACTCAATAAGAAGCTTGTACAAAGGACGAGCTATATCGGCAAATTTCAAAATAAACTGATGGTAATAACCCACATGGCCCATGAACTTTGAACTCCTTTATAGTTTTTAGGTGATGGCAATTCAACAATGGCTTTAATTTTGCTCTCATATGTGGAAATCCCATTTTTGGACACTATATGCTCTAAAATGACTCCATGTTTAATCCAAAATTGGCATTTGAAAGGGTTTAAGGAGATGCGATACAATCTGCACTTCTCAAACACTTTTTGTAAGCATGATAGATGGGTTTCTTGTGTGGTTTCATGAAATATCTCTTGTGAGAGGAGAGGTTGAGTAGTGATTCTAGCAAGGGATCACGGGCACTCGATTGCACGCTATTGTCGATGATCTTTTGAGTGTAGCAAGCAGCCTTATTTAAAGACCTCAGTGCTTGGCAGCAGCCTTGCTATACAAATGAGGGATGTGGTTAGCACCAATCTAGCCTTAGGATCTTTAGCCTTGAGGCAGGCGTTGATCTGAAATACTGTCCTTACTACAAAAATGAAAAACACTTTTACTTCTTCTTCAGCTTCAACCAGCAATGTTGATGACTCTCAGGTACGTCTTTTTGACCCTTCTTTCTTTTCAGTAGCTAGAGGTAGTCACAATCTGTATCAAGAAAGATTTAAGTTTTTAGCTAAGTCGAATTTGAAGAATTTGCATGTTTTTGGTGATGGTCCTATTCGTTGGGCTTCTTTCAAGAATGTCTTAGTTAGTACTCATTACACAAGTTCTTCCATAACAGCCCTAAATCGTTTGAGGCGTTTAAGGAAAAAATATCTTGTGGTAGATCGTCCTTTAAGTCCGGTTCATACCTCTCAAGTTATTTATGTTATTTATAGTATTCATGATATTTCTATGATGTATGTTGGCAAAACCTTTCGGACAGTTTTTGTCAGTTTTCAGGAACATGTAAGAGAAGCGAGAAAAGTTCAAAGTAAGAGCACCGTACGTGAAAGTGTGAAACCCTTGTATGCGGCAATAGCAAAACATGGCTTTGAGTCTTTCCATTGTTTTCCCATTGAGCACATAGAGGGTAATTTTAGAAACTCTAAAGAGTTCTATAAATCAGCGTGCCCTCTAGAGTTGTTTTGGATGAGAACTTTGCATACTTTTTTCCCTAAAGGTTTCAACTTGGAAGGAAAGTCTTCTTTACGTAAAAATAAGACAATTTACCATAAGAAACCTATGCTTTGGCGAAGGTTTCCCAAACCCGAGTTAGTTCTCCCTCCGATGAAGGTGGCACATAAGAGGGGCCACATTTCCCTATTTTTGTAACTATGGCTCGAAAGTATGGAGACTCATCCACACAAAAAAGAGCATGTTGTGTTAGTATGGAGAGTCGAGACCCCATAATGAAATACAAAATGGGAGATTGCAATGTGCATATGCCATAAGTCACAATGGAAACTCACCGCGAAGCATGGAAGGTAATGTGCTCGTAAAAGAAGAATTGGGCAACCGACCAATCCATCTCTTCCTTTAATTTAGGATTCCAATTTTCGTTGAGGGTGCTTTGACGATGCGCAATGAAGCCCCCGATGTGGATGCATTTGTCTTGAACGCCTGAGAGGTGGAGCGAAGGTTGGCTTGCCTTTGCTCTCGCGGTGTCGCCGAGAAGAGCCGGCTTGAGAAGTGGAGTTAGCTTGAGATGACATGATGGTGGAGAGTTACGAGTGTAGGTGGAGAGAGAGTAGAGGAGAGCTTGAAAGTTGAGAGGGTAGAGGAGGGAGAGAGTGGGTAGATTGAAGATTCAAGTTTGAAGGGTAGAGGTCCAAGCCTCGAGGAGGGGGTAGACCGGAGAGATGAAGTGCCGAAGGTAGAGAGGAGAGACTTGAGCAATGAGAACTTGAGGACCGTTGAGGTGGAGAGTTTGAGACATATGTCAAAGTGACCCAAAGGGTGGCTTTAATAGCCACCGGGTTGCTTCAAACTTTCAAACATCCAAAAAAAGAGATGTTGGACTGCCAATTGGCCGTTTGAAACGGTCCTAAATTCAACTTTTAAAAAAAAAGACTGTTGATCAGCCGGCCGTCCCTGTCAGGACGTTTGCATGCGTTCCCGCCCGGAATCTCCCCTGCCATCCGTTCCCTGCCGTTCCAGCCCGTCCCTCGCCCTTAGGCCCCGTCCGCTCTGTCCCCTGTGACTATGGTCTCTAGCCTTCTTTGCATTTCCTGACCCTTGGGAAACTTTGGGAGTCACTTTTGCAAAGGGCGTCTTTGCTGAATTTTTCTTTTTATGACCCCCTTTCATGTTCCCTTGAAACCCACTGTCCTCTACCTTCAACAAGGCATGACCAGTGTTGGCGAATTCCATAAACTGAGTAAGGGTGGCCACTCGATGCTTTGTACAGTAGTCTCGAAGCCCTTTAGGCAGCCTACAACAATACTTCTCAATCTGCTCTATCAGTGGCACAAACTTGTAGGAGGTTACTTACAGCAACGCTTTACAGAACCTCCGATTGTACTCCTCTAGGCTCTTGCAAGTAGCCGCAGTGAGTTGGTGCCAATCCGTCATGACATTGGCTTCAAATTCATTTGATAGCCACGTAGAAGCAAACATTTGCATGAAGTATACCGGGTGCTTGTCCTTGCATCAATAGTGTCGTCCACCATGAATGCGCATTTCCTTTCAAGAAAGTGACAACTTTCCTCAACTAAGAGGCCCTTGTATAGTTCCTCTTGCATACGCCGTATCAAACTACCAGTAAGAGCCTTCCTCTTGTCCTCAAATCCACTGAAAGTATCAAACTTCATAGCTGCACCACCTTCTTTGTATGGGTTTGGCTTTTCCAACACTCCCAGATTATTATAGGGAATGGTCTGCAACATGGGTACAGTGGTGGGGATCATCTGTGCCCCTTGGCCATTGACATTTTGGTTTGGTGCCATATTTGCCTGCTGGTCGAAAAAACTAGCCATACCAAAAGTGGCCTGCAACACCCCAAAGCGGCCCTGATTGCTGGTTGCCAATGTTACCATACAAGGGGTTTGGCATCATGCCTTGCATATCGCCAAAGACTGTTCTTGGCATGTATTGTTGGTTTCCAGGCACATAACCAGCCATGCTTTGAAACAAAGATCCACCCCTGAAATACCCATGATGTATCGTGGGTGGTGGAAAAATGTGATGCATAGCCAGGAAATCCCATGTCCATTTAAACCAACATTTGGACTCCGAAAGGTGGCTGATTGAACTAGTAAAGCGTGTGGAACTGGCGTCCTAACCACCTGTTCGTGAACAGAAAGAGGTTGCCTTGGAACCCCAACTGACTTCGCAACATGCGAGTGCTCCCTGCCCTGCTAGGACGCATAAGGAACCTGGGCTTGAGCCTCAACGTACTCTTTTGGCTGTGTAGGTTGTCTTGCCTGTTGTGACATTGGTGGCGCTTGAAGAAATTCTATAATCCTAGGATTCTCCACCAACCGAGAAAACACATTCATTGCAGCAACCAGAGCGGGTCTTGTTGGACTCAACACTCAGAGAGAGGGTCGAGGCTCTTTCGACAGAGGGCATGGACAGCCAGGCTCTACCGGCAGACAGAGTGGCCTCAGGCCTAGCTCAGCTTAGCCACTTGTTTCTCCAGGAGTCTTTGGCTCGACGGGCTGCAGCAAGAGAGGAGGAGCAGCGTCTCAGACGAGGCATTGCTTCACTACAGAGGATGCAGGAGCAGCATCCAGACAGTCCATGGTTGGAGGAGCAGTTACAGCAGGCTAGACAGGAGCTTGCTTGCACAGAGGAGAGGCGCCATGAGTTTGCCTTTCACCGACAGGCATCTCAGTGGACTCAGGTAGGTGACAGAGTGACAAGTGTTTGTTTTGAGACAGTGGGACCTCGGCACTCGCATGCCAAGGTCAATTAGCGGAGGAGACCCGATGGGTCAGTTGTTTGTGAGCGTGAGGATATGCGTGCAGTTGCTACTGACTTTTATCGTGAGCTAGTGTCGGCTGAGCCTCAGTCAGAGAGACAGGATGCATGTAGGGAGCAGGTTTGGGCGCATATGCCTTGTCTTGTGACTGAGGAGATGCGCTAGAGGCTAGAGATACCTCTTCAGCTTGAGGAGCTGCACACGGCTCTTAGGGCCCTTCCTCGTGGTAGCTGTCCAGGTGAGGATGGGCTGACTCCCAGCTTCTTCTTGGAGTACTGGGACTTGCTTCGCCCAGATCTTTGTAGTGCCTTTCAGTACATTCTGCACACAGGAGTGATGCCGGATAGCATGAGTGAGGGCTTGATTTACCTGATTCCAAAAGAGGGTGGCTCCTTGGATGAGATTCGACAGTGGCGCCCTATCACCATCCTCAACTCAGCCTACAAAATTCTTGCCAAGGCTCTGAGTTTGAGGATTCAGCCACTTTTGGAGAGCCTTATTCATGGGACTCAGACAGGTTTTGTCAAGGAACGTAGTATCCTTGACAACATCTTCACTTTCTGGGAGGCTTCTGCCCTGGCACGTCTCCGTGGGGAGGACTTTGTGATTCTTCTTCTCGATTTTGAGAAGGCATACGACAGAGTTGACTGGGACTTTCTAGAGGGCACGCTTCGCAGGATAGGCTTTTCAGATGCTTGGATCTGAGGGGTGTCAGCTTTGTACAGACAGGCTCACAGTCAGGTGCTTTTGGCAGGAGGTAGAGGTGAGCGCTTCATGCTCACACGATCGGTCAGACAGGGTTGTCCTCTTGCCCCCTTTCTCTTTCTGTTCTATGCGGAGGCGATGAGTAGATTTTTTGTGTCACAGCAGGTTGGTTTGAGGGGCTTAGCACTCCCTATACGGGGAGATGAGCTTCTGGATGCTGAGTTTGCCGACTACTCAGCCTTGTACTTAGAAAGCCAGGAGGCCAATCTACACAGGTGTGGGCAGGATTTGGAGACCTTCTGCTGTGCATCGGGCGCACTGATCAACTGGAGAAAGACGGTGGCTTTCTCGGTTGGCAGTGCTCCTTTGCCAGAGTGGATGCCAGGAGTGGGTTTCAGGTGGATTCCTCCAGGGACTGCAGTTCGATACTTGGGTTGTCAGGTTGGTTTGGATTTGTCCCCCAAGCAGCAGATTGCTCCTCTTCTCCTGTCCATCAGGAGAAAGCTGTTACATTGGAGCTCAGGACGACGAGGAGGGCCTCACAGTTGAGTTCTTGGCAGCTTTTTGGCTGAGGCTGTGGGACTCCAGACAGCCGAGGCGCGTCACTTTGTTCCAGTGGTTGGTTGCACACAGAGCCACAGCAGTTGGGAGCTGGCTTGTGCATAGTGGTCTCTCGGCCATATGTACAGCCTGTGACCAGTTGGTGGAGAGTCAACGTCACTGTCTTTGGGACTGTCCCTCGGCCCAGCAGTGTGGCTACGAGTTCTTCGGCTGATGCCTGCCCTCTCCTCGGCTCGACAGTACACTTGGGGGGCAGCGGCTTGGTCCACCCTCACGGGCCCGACACTTCAATTTGAGCTATCTTCCACCAGCAGGATGATAGTGATACAGGGGGGGCGACCTACACTCCAGCCTGCTACAGATCTTACTCCACAGGAGTGGAGCAGTGAGAGGGAGGAGTGTTGGGAGCTCATCAGCGGCTTAGTTCTTTGGTTCATCTGGCGGACCCGCTATTTCCGCATCTTTGAGGCTGGCCCTGTGCCACCAGCAGAGACTGTTGGTGACTTTTGGCTAGAGCTAATCCATACTCTCAGAGGAAAGCTTGAGGGACTACAGGGCAACTCCGACTGCATGCGGGAGCGCCGAGAGGCTTTCCTTCGACTCTGGCGCCCTGGGCCTTTTTACACCATGGTCCAGGGGGTGCTTAGATGGCACTACTGTCCACCTGTGTGGCTTTTCCCTCCTCCCATCTCTTGATTTAGCCCCATTGTATATATGCTGTTTTTTCATTGGGAGAGTCTCCCCATCATGCTTGTTGTAGCCCTCTCCTGCAGAGGTCGATGTAGCCCTATGGGCAGTTTTCATTAACTAATAGAAGGATCTTTTTCTCGGAAAAAAAAAAAGTTTTTAGCGAAGTCGAATTTGAAGAATTTGCATGTTTTTGGTGATGGTCCTATTCGTTGGGCTTCTTTCAAGAATGTCTTAGTTAGTACTCATTACACAAGTTCTTCCATAAAAGCCCTCAATCGCTTGAGGCGTTTAAGGAAAAAACATCTTGTGGTAGATCGTCCTTTAAGTCCGGTTCATATCTCTCATGTTATTTATGTTATTTAAGTATTTATGATAGTTCTATGATGTATGTTGGCCAAACCTTTCGAACAGCTTTTGTCCGTTTTCAGGAACATGTAAGAGAAGCGAGAAAAGTTCAAAGTAAGAGCACCGTACGTGAAAGTGTGAAACCCTTGTATGCGGCAATAGCAAAACATGGCTTTGAGTCTTTCCGTTGTTTTTCCATTGAGCACATAGAGAGTAATTTTAGAAACTCTAAAGAGTTCTATAACTCAGCGTGGCCTCGAGAGTTGTTTTGGATGAGAACTTTGCATACTTTTTTCCTAAAGGTTTCAACTTGGAAGGAAAGTCTTCTTTACGTAAAGATAAGACAATTTACCATAAGAAACCTATGCTTTGGCGAAGGCTTCCCAAACCCGAGTTAGTTCTCCCTTCAAGTTAGTTTAGAAGAACTTGGATTCCTAAAGGTTCTTGTTCAGATCCACCTTCTATCCCTGAAATCAATCCAATTTTCTTGCACAACACTATTTCTAGTAGAGTACAAGGTGTCCCTAGGGCTTCAATCTCTAGAATTGAGAGTGATGGCCCTTCTAACCATAGAAGTTTTGTTATAGGGATTTCAAACGGAGATTGATTTACCTATCTAGAGCCATGGAGTTGGGTTCTTTTTCCTATAAATTATTTGAAAGATATAATATAAGGATCCTATTTAAGCTCTTGTATAGCCTTGAGAACTACTCTTATGAAGATTTGGAGCTAAGAGAGTCTCATAGTACTCAACTTCGAGTACTCTTAGGCAAATTTCTGAAGTCCAAGTATCCTAGTCTAAAAAATCCCTTGATTGGAAAGAAAGATTTGTTGATAACTATGTTTACCTCCCCTGACTTAAACAAGATTGGATTAAGCTGTATTTTGCGATCTCAAGAAGCTTTGGATGCTCTCCCTCCTTGTGTGAGAAAGGTATAGAACTATCTTGTTGTAGCTTTCAAATATGTGAAAACTTTAGGACAAAAAGCTTTCAACTATAGTGACATCGGACGTAATCTTAAAAAGCAAGAAAGGCTAGCAATCTCAAGTATTGATTGCCCTTGTAGTAAAACTGCCTTTTCTTCTTACGTAAATGGAGCTTTGGGTCATGTAGTTACTGCCGATTGTTCTATTCTTCCTTCGGATTCCTTGAAAGACCTTTTCTCAAGAGGTACTAAATATAGGCTCCCTTCCTCAAATGACTCTTGCCTTCTCAAAGCCATAGAGAAAGGAATTTCTAGTTTGGTAGTAAAGTTTGAGGAGTCTTTAGGAGTTCAAGGCGTTTTTACCCATTGGAAGTCTGTAGTCCTCAAGAAAGCTTCTTTGAAATTAGCATCTTGCTCTAGGAACGTTTCTTCAGGAAGGAATAGCTTATCTTCTTTCGATCGTGATGCTCTTAGGAAATTTCATCGTGATTTTGTAATCTCTTATGTAGATAAGTGCTCTAATAACTTTGTTGTTACGTGCAAAAAGTTATATTTAGAATGCTTGCTAGGTGAAGTAAACTCTCAGACTACAATGATTGTAATCTTTCGATGCAAGAGGTTATCTTGAAACCTCAAGACTTTCGTAAGTCTTTTGGTTTCAAGTGCCAGCATAAATTACCTTTTTTTTATACCGTTTGGAAGTTCCACAAGAACCCTATAAAGCCTAGATTTATAGCTACTTCTTGTAACACCTCTTTGACCGAGGTTTCCAAATGGCTTAGTTATTGTTTTAAAGCCATTTTACCTAGCGTAAATGAATTGTGGAAAAATATGTTAAAGGAAGCAGACGTACCTACCGATTCAAGTTGGATTTTAAATGATTCAGTAGGTGTGGTTCCTGTTATAAATTTTTTGAACTCTTGAAGAAGCCTCGAGGAGAAATCTTCTCCTTTATGTCTCCAAACTTTTGACTTTACAACGCTTTACACGAAGCTGAATTTGGAGGACCTTAAATTTAGAGTCAAGTCTCTTATTTCAAAAGTTGCGTACAAGCTTGAGAAGGATAGACACAAGGCATTGTTAGTAGAAAAGTCAACCTTGAACTTTAACTTCTTATGGCTGAAAAGTAAGAATGTAGAGGTAGACAAAGAAAGAAAGAGATTCACGAGGATTGTAAATGACATTGACATCATATCTTGGTTAGATTTTCTTTTAGACAATTTATATATAACCATCGGCGACTCTCTTTTTAAGCAAATAATTGGTATCCCTATGGGCACCAATTGTGCTGATTTTCTTGCTAATTTCTATCTTTTTACTTTTGAGTTTGATTTTATGGAGCGTCTTGTTCTTGCTAACACTTGCCCAATATTTTTGCACAAGTTATGCAATGTAAGACGTTTTGTAGATGATCTTTTTGTTCCTGACGTTCCTTTTCAAGACTTTATGTACTTGAATTTGAGTTCTGTAGGCGGAGTAATTTATCCTAAGGAGTTTTGTGAACTTAACTGTATCATAAATAGTGATTGTTTGCCCTTTTAGACCTTAAGATTTTTCAGACCCCCTTGGGATTAGAAGTAGATATTTATGATAAGCGCCTTGAACCAGAATATGCCAATCTAAATATCATCTATATGCCTTATATTTCTTCGAACATTTCTCTTTTAGCTAAGTACGGTGTCATTTGCTCTCAACTATTTAGACTTTCTCGTCTTTGTTCTAGTAAATCTGCTTTTGTTGTTCAATCTTGCCATCTTATTTCTTTGCTAGTTGAAAAAGGATACTCATTCAAAAGAATCATGAAAAACGTTCGATCATTTTTGCATCGTAGTAAGTTTATTTTTAATGTTTCTTCCTTTGGAATGTTCAAGATAATCAGTAGTAAATTCAACAGAAGTGGGGAGCTAAAAAGCCCACTTATTGTTTGACTTACTAACACCTTATGTTGTTGTTTTGATCGCTAGCGCTTCTAGTATTTTTACTATAGCTTGACAAATGCTAGCCTTTATCATGGTTGAGTATGCCCATCACCTCCGGAGGGTGATAGAAACTCAGCTCGTTGGTTTTGTAGAGTACGTTCAAAGCATGAATGACCTCTACACAAACCTGCACCTACTCTTGGGCACTGACGACGTGAGTAGGGATGTCATAGTTGTTGTCCAAGCTATGTATGATAAAGGTGATAATCTTATTCTTCCTGTTTGAACAAGCAGCGAAGTTGAGGTCACGTATTGTCAAGTTTGGATCTTTGCTCTTCGTAGGTTTGTAGTAGTGTTCATTTTTCGATTTCGTATTTAGTTTACCTGAGGATTTAAAAATGTGTTCCTTTAGAAGTTGTTCTGTGAAGTTTGATTTCTAGGATTAAGTTTTCAAGATGTCTTATCCTTTTTTGCTTAAAATTGAGTACCTGTTTTAAGCCAAGTAAGTCAAGTCAACTTATTTTATGCATGCCTTTTCTAAAACCATTTTTAAGTTAATAATGTTTTGTTTTATCTAGTTTTGTTTTGTAGCAAACAAGGTGATTTAATTTGTTTGTTTGCTTGTTTTTGTTTTTTCTTTTCTTTTCTCGTGTCCCTTGCTTTTGTAGTTTTATCAGTGCTTTATTCCCTCTTATAATTCGTGAGTTCAGACTATTTTGAACTTATGAAGGTATATTTTTCAGTCATCTAGCGGACATGCAAATCTTTTTGATTTTCGTCTGAGTGGTGACCAGCTGTTGAGCTTCATGAAGATATATTCGGAGGGTGTGCATACCCAAACAGCTACCGACCCCGATCTTATATTCATGCGTCGATGTGTTTTTATGTGTGTATTGCTTTTATTCCTCGTTTTAAATAAACGTTTTAAAAAGTAATGGGTCTTTTTGTAATTTTGGTTGGATCATGATTTATTGTGTAGAGCTTCTTTTCGTCTTGGTTTTGGTTTGTTTGAGTGTTATGTCTTTTATTTTTTAGTTGTCTTGATTTATGTATTTGTTGGTTTTTTGCTTTTGATTGTGTGTGTGTGTGTGTGTTTTTCTCCCCCGTTTTTTGTTTTCTTGCTTTGTTTTTTTGTTTTTTTTTTTGGTTGTGAGAAAGTTATAAATATAATTTTGTAGAATGCATGTTTTTAATGAATAATGGTTTTCTCTTAAAATTCCTTAAAAATAATAATAACATCTTAATTTTGGGTCCCTTGGATCAAGGGTTTCTTGTGTGGTTTCATGAAATATCTCTTGTGAGAGGAGAGGTTGAGTAGTGATTCTAGCAAGGGATCACGGGCACTCGATTGCACGCTATTGTCGATGATCTTTTGAGTGTAGCAAGCAGCCTTATTTAAAAACCTCAGTGCTTGGCAGCAGCCTTGCTATACAAATGAGGGATGTGGTTAGCACCAATCTAGCCTTAGGATCTTTAGCCTTGAGGCGGGCGTTGATCTGAAATACTGACCTTTCTACAAAAATGAAAAACACTTTTACTTCTTCTTCAACTTCAACCAGCAATGTTGATGACTCTCAGGTACGTCTTTTTGACCCTTCTTTCTTTTCAGTAGCTAGAAGTAGTCATAATCTGTATCAAGAAAGATTTAAGTTTTTAGCTAAGTCGAATTTGAAGAATTTGCATGTTTTTGGTGATGGTCCTATTCGTTGGGCTTCTTTCAAGAATGTCTTAGTTAGTACTCATTACACAAGTTCTTCCATAAAAGCCCTCAATCGTTTGAGGCGTTTAAGGAAAAAACATCTTGTGGTAGATCATCCTTTAAGTCCGGCTCATATCTCTCAAGTTATTTATGTTATGTATAGTATTCATGATATTTCTATGATGTATGTTGGCCAAACCTTTCGGACAACTTTTGTTCGTTTTCAGGAACATGTAAGAGAAGCGAGAAAAGTTCAAAGTAAGAGCACCGTACGTGAAAGTGTGAAACCCTTGTATGCAGCAATAGCAAAACATGGCTTTGAGTCTTTCCATTGTTTTCCCATTGAGCACATAGAGGGTAATTTTAGAAACTCTAAAGAGTTCTATAAATCAGCGTGGCCTCGAGAGTTGTTTTGGATGAGAACTTTGCATACTTTTTTCCCTAAAGGTTTCAACTTGGAAGGAAAGTCTTCTTTACGTAAAAATAAGACAATTTACCATAAGAAACCTATTCTTTGGCGAAGGTTTCCCAATCCCGAGTTAGTTCTCCCTCCGATGAAGGTGGCACATAAGAGGGGCCACATTTCCCTATTTTTGTAACTATGGCTCGAAAGTATGGAGACTTATCCACACAAAAAAGAGCATGTTGTGTTAGTATGGAGAGTCGAGACCCCATAATGAAATACAAAATGGGAGATTGCAATGTACATATGCCATAAGTCACAATGGAAACTCACCGCGAAGCATGGAAGGCAATGTGCTCGTAAAAGAAGAATTGGGCAACCGACCTATCCATCTCTTCCTTTAATTTAGGATTCCAATTTTCGTTGAGGGTGCTTTGACGATGCGCAATGAAAGCCCCCGATGTGGATGCATTTGTCTTGAACGCCTGAGAGGTGGAGCGAAGGTTGGCTTGCCTTTGCTCTCGCGGTGTAGCCGAGAAGAGCCGGATTGAGAAGTGGAGTTAGCTTGAGATGACATGATGGTGGAGAGTTACGAGTGTAGGTGGAGAGAGAGTAGAGGAGAGCTTGAAAGTTGAGAGGGTAGAGGAGGGAGAGAGTGGGTAGATTGAAGATTCAAGTCTGAAGGGTAGAGGTCCAAGCCTCGAGGACGGGGTAGACCGGAGAGATTAAGCGCCGAAGGTAGAGAGGAGGGGCTTGAGCAATGAGAACTTGAGGACCGTTGAGGTGGAGAGCTTGAGACATATGTCAAAGTGACCCAAAGGGTGGCTTTAATAGCCACCGGGTTGCTTCAAACTTTCAAACATCCAAAAAAAGAGATGTTGGACTGCCAATTGGCCGTTTGAAACGGTCCTAAATTCAACTTTTTTAAAAAAAGACTGTTGATCGGCCGGCCGTCCCTGTTAGGACGTCTGCATGCGTTCCTACCCGGAATCTCCCCTGCCATCCGTTCCCTGCCGTTCCAGCCCGTCCCCCGCCCTTAGGCCCCGTCCGCTCTGTCCCCTGTGACTATGGTCTCTAGCGTTCTTTGCATTTTCTGACCCTTGGGAAACTTTGGGAGTCACTTTTGCAAAGGGCTTCTTTGCTGAAATTTTCTTTTTTTGACCCCCTTTCATGTTCCCTTGAAATCCACTGTCCTCTACCTTCAACAAGGTATGACCAGTGTTGGCGATTTCCATAAACTGAGTAAGGGTGGCCACTCGATGCTTTGTACAGTAGTCTCGAAGCCCTTTAGGCAGCCTACAACAATACTTCTCAATTTGCTCTATCAGTGGCACAAACTTGTAGGAGGTTACTGAGAGCAACGCTTTACAGAACCTCCGATTGTACTCCTCTAGGCTCTTGCAAGTAGCCGCAGTGAGTTGGTGCCAATCCGTCATGACATTGGCTTCAAATTCATTTGATAGCCACGTAGAAGCAAACATTTGCTTGAAGTATACCGGGTGCTTGTCCTTGCATCAACAGTGTCGTCCACCATGAATGCGCATTTCCTTTCAAGAAAGTGATAGCTTTCCTGAACTTAGAGGCCCTTGTATAGTTCCTCTTGCATACGCCGTATCAAACTACCAGTAAGAGCCTTCATCTTGTCCTCAAATCCACTGAAAGTATCAAACTTCATAGCTGCACCACCTTCTTTGTATGGTTTTGGCTTTTCCAGCACTCCCAGATTATCATAGGGAATGGTCTGCAACATGGGTACAGCGGTGGGGATCATCTGTGCCCCTTGGCCATTGACATTTTGGTTTGGTGCCATATTTGCCTGCTGGTCTGAAAAACTAGCCATACCAAAAGTGGCCTGCAACACCCCAAAGCGGCCCTGATTGCTGGATGCCAATGTTACCATACAAGCGGTTTGGCATCATGCCTTGCATATCGCCAAAGACTGTTCTTGGCATGTATTGTTGGTTTCCGGGCACATAACCAGCCATGCTTTGAAACAAAGATCCACCCCTGAAATACCCAGGATGTATCGTGGGTGGTGGAAAAATGTGATGCATAGCCAGGAAATCCCATGTCCATTTAAACCAACATTTGGACTCCGAAAGGTGGCTGATTGAACTAGTAAAGCGTGTGGAACTGGCGTCCTAACCACCTGGTCATGAACAGAAAGAGGTTGCCTTCGAACCCCAACTGACTTCGCAACATGCGATTGCTCCCTGCCCTGCTAGGACGCATAAGGGACTTGGGTTTGAGCCTCAACGTACTCTAACTGGCTGTGTAGGTTGTCTTGCCTGTTGTGACATTGGTGGCGCTTGAAGAAATTCTATAATCCTAGGATTCTCCACCAACCGAGAAAACACATTCATTGCAGCAACCAACTGTCTAGTCATAAACCCTTGACCTTGTGGAGCATTATATCAACAAAAGGCATAGACAGTAGTGGCTGTGAACCCTCGCCAACCTCAAACACTGGAGGAACTTCCTGTCTGTCCTGTGAGAAGGAACCCTCTTCCTTGGTGTCATTCGTCCTATTAGCCATAGTGTAATTCCAAGTTCTTGTGCTTTGTGTCTTCGCCGAAACCCAATCAAGTCTCACTTCGTAAGGTAAAAGTGATTTTGTCCCTGCAACGGAACCATGAAACTGGCCCGTAGGGCGGTAGACTTTAGCTTTCACCCGATTCTTTACTCTTTTAAACTTTATGATATAGAGGAACTTCACGAATAAACCAATAACTGGAAATTACACTTCACACAAATCATGGCTTGGCAGCTAGAGAAGCACACGGCGACACCTTGTAGGCCCCAAATACTGGCACCCCTTTCGGTATTTTTTTATTCTTATTAAACTTTAGAAAAACCTATAAACTTCTACAAGCTGTCCCACTTTTATCGAGCTGAAATTTCCCTACTCTAACCCAATTTCGGTAGTATAATCACGGTAGAAGTCTCCACGGACAAAATCCTAAGTAAACAGTGACTTTCCACACCCTTTAGAGCACTTTACAAAACCGGCGAGAAATTATAGCACGCTGAATTCTCTCTTTTTGGCCCCCAATTTGCACCAAAACACTTGTTCGGTGATTTCCTAGCTACCCGGAAGCTCCTAGGACCTGTAGGCGTCAAAACCGGCCAAAACCCTAAACCTGCAAAAAATCACAGCAAGCTGTAATTCTTTGTTTTGCGCTCCAATTCGGGTAGCCCTCGAGCTCCTGCACCTATAGGGTCACCTCCCCTTTGAATTAGATGAGATTCCCTGCTGGAAATCGCTCTAATTTGTTGTATACAACCACCCAAGGCATTGTCGAGGCTCCCTTGGTGTTACCTTGCAGTTTAGGTGTGAAACCCCAAACCTGCAGAAAAACACAGCAGGCTGTAATTTCCTGTTTCGCATCATTTTGAGCGGAGCAAACACATCTATGCGTGTCTCAGAAGCTCCCGCATGCAATGGGACAGCTCCCCTGTGAATTGGACGAGTTTTCATGCGAGAAAACTCTGTTTTAGCATTCCTTCGCGATGGATTGTACGTACTTGTAGGGGATTAGCAATTAGCTAACCCGGTTCCTGTGCAGAAGGCTCTTGCCTTGGCAAATGCGCATAAACCCCCTAGAACTGTACATGGTCATCTGAGAAGCCCAACTAGAGGGGCATTACCATATGTGCAAAAGGGGAAATAGAGATGCGCGAGTGTCACAAATTGGTGACGTGGCTGTCCCACTGTACACACACACACACACACACACCGACTGAAATATTGACGTGGCAGGTTTTCTGCAATTCACACTGTTTTGCTAACGTGGCAGGCCCGTACGGCAGCCCCGCAATCCACGCTGGAAAAAAAGCTGAACTTGATGATGTGGCTGGTTGTACGGAAAGTCTACGCAAAAGATGGCTGCTTTTTCTACGCAAAGGCCGGAAAATTCCTGCTCCAGCTTTATTTTGGAGAAGCTTTTAAAGTTGCTTTAGTTTAAGAACTTTAAAAAGAAGCTTTTGATTGTGAAGCTTTTGGGGCTCTGCTTTTAGCAACCCTTGTAACCTTTATAAAGAACCCAAGGGGGCTCCCTCTGCAGAGCATCTCGATGCAGAGTCTGCGAGAAAGAGCACACGCGGGAGTTGTACTTTGCTCAAAGATTAATATAAAAAGAAATACCTGAAAGGGGTGCCAGTCTTTGGGGCCAATATCTCTTGGCACGGAACACCGCCGGGCCGTGTCGCATTAATTGTGAATTTGTGAACTGTTTTGTAGTGAATCTCTACTGTGTCACGGTAGAATCTTGACTTGGAGTGTCCAAGTTTGGTATCAGAGCGCAGAAAGATTCTTCTTCTACGGAGGATCCGATCCTTTTTTACGGCGCACGTAGCTTTTGGGAAAGAATCTTTGTGTCCCGACCCTAGACTTATTAGCCATTCCCACCCTTCATACATCGCGCATTGGGCGCGCTCCAGTCTTCATCGCTCTGTCTTACAAGGCATAAATCCATTAAAAATCCCAGATTACACATGGGTTCTTGTGAAGAATCTGACAGAGATGACATTTGTCAGTGGGAAGGCAAAGAAAAGTTGAAGATTCGGCGCGCGAACTGAAGAAAAGAATGAAGATCTGGGCAAATTTGTGCCAAAAAAGGAGTACAGGTGTGTGGCCATTGCTTCTCCTCTCAGGTAGGGAGTAAAGCCGAAAAGACAGACGAGTGCAGAAAAGCAGAACCTGTACTCGCAGAAAGACATGGACAAGCGAAGCAAAAAGCAAAGCTTCGGAAAGGGCAAGAAAAAGGCAAAGAAGCCTAAGTTTTGCCCAGTTTCTGACAGTTCTACAGAGGACCACCCGTCTTCGGATAGTTCGGACTTCGACGATCACATGTTTTATGCAAAGAAGAAACATTAAAAAAAAAAAGCCAACCAGTATGACTTTCTCGAAGATAAAAGCAAGAAAGTAAAAGAATTTAAAGAATGGTGGTTCACTCTTCTCCTGAGAAAGGAAGCTCCCGGTTAAATGGTTGAAAGGCTTTTTATTTCTTGGCTGACTCGGGAGTACGAACGAGATATAGGAACTGCTTGGAATCATCCTCGGATGACGAAGGGAGATTCTTTGGACGCTTATTCTAAGAGATTTTGAAACTCTTTTCTACCAGCCTCTTCCTTTACGAAGGTCTTGTTGAACAGATTGAGCGGTTTTGCTCCGGATTTCCTATAGAGATCTAAGACTACTACTTGGAAAAAAAGTTGAATTCTATTCAAGAATTGATGGGTCATGCGAAACGGGGTTTTGCGATACACTGACTTACCCCTTTGATGAGATCTTGACTCAGAGAACCCAACAGACTTCTAATAATGAAAGTAGAAAGAGAAAGAGTTCCAAAGAAAAGAAAAGAAAGATACACGTCCCTGATAGACTCTTAGAGAAAGGGCTATCTATCTCAAAGAGGGGAAGTGTTTTGGTTGCGGGGAATTTGGACACATCTCTGCAAAGTGCCCGAAAAAGGCACAGCAAAAATAGACTGCAGACAAGCTAGACAATTCTAGAGCAGCAGAGGAATGTGGCAGAAAAGGCAGATGAAAACAGAACTGGTACCTCATTGCGTGTGGCCTGAACCGAATGAGATGAACGAAAGTACAAACTTTGCTGCACCTAGGGGCAAAGTGAAAGAACAGGAAGCCCTCATTTTCTTTGATGGAGGAGCCAAGGCCAACTTCTTTTCACTTGAATTGGCGGCTCAATTTGGGATTACGCCCGACAGGATGAGGCCACAGGCGGAGGTAGCTCTAGCGGCACCCGGACGGGGTGATGCCATTACACCGATCATTGGCAACCATCGTTTGCAATGTCAGGGGTGTTTAGGGCACGAGGACTTCTATGAATGCCCTTGGGAGGTTGTGACGTCCTCGTCGAAATCCCTTGGTACCATACAAACAATGCCGTGGCCTGAGAAAGCGACTTTAATTTGACAAATGAAGGGCACAAAGATTGTACTTCATGAAATTCAGCTTCTTTCCTTGATTTTTTGGAGAGAACTGAATGATGATTGAAGGTCGAATATGTTTTGACCTAGAAAAAGAACGCCAAGATTTTCTCCACATACATGCTGATTACTTTTCTGAGGGCCTGCCAGGCGAGTTGCCACCAGCTCGTCCTGAGGATCATACTATTGATCTGATACTTGGAAGCACACCACCGAACCGGCCACCTTACCGTGTGAGGCGAGCCCAGAATGAAGAAATTATGAACCAAGTGAGAGACCTCTTGGAAAAGGGTCTTGTCCAACCGAGTACTTCACCGTACTACTCTCCAGTGTTGTTGGTTTTGAAGAAAGACGGATCTTGGAGAATGTGCATCGATTATAGAGCTCTCAACAAAATCACCATGAAGAACAAATTTCCGATCGGTAGGATCGATGATATTCTTGACCGACTAAACAGGGATCCTCGTGTTTCAGCAGGATCGATTTGAAGAGGGGATATCATCAAATCCGAATCGCGCCGGGAGATGTCTACAAGACAGCTTTTCGGACGACTTTTGGTTTATTTGAGTTTTTGGTGATGCCTTTTGGCCTAACCAATGTTCCAGTGACATTTAACCAGATGATGGACAGGATTTTTCGAGAGTACAGACTATTTGTGGCACTTTCTTTGACGACATCATTGTTTTCTCCAAGGATGAGGCAGAACATAGAGAACATCTACTACAGGTCTTATGAGATCACAAGTTGGTGATTAATGCAAAGAAAAGTGATTTTTTCCTACCAGAGATACACTTTTTGAGACACATTGTCTCAGCAGCAGGAGTGCAGATGGACCCGGCCAAGATAGAGACTATCCGTGATTGGTCTGATTTGAAGAATGTCCATGAAGTTAGAAGCTTCTTGGGTTTATGTTCGTACTACATGCGGTTCATTAGAAAATTTGCAGAGGTTGCTTCCCCTTTGCATATGTTGACGCAGAAAGGAGTCCCTTTCTCGTGGGGATTCACAGAGGTGACTGCCTTTCAGACATTGAAAGAAAAATTGACTACATGACCAGTTTTGACTTTGCTAGACTTACAGAAGTCATTTGAAGTATAATGTGATGCTTGTGGTCATAGTCTGGGTGCCGTCTTAATGCAAAAAGGCCATGTCATTGCCTATGAGAGCCGTTTGTTTTCAAGGCCGGAATTGACAGTACAGATTTATGAGAAAGAGCTTTTGGCGATTATCCATGCTCTTATTCAGTGGCGACATTACCTACTCGGAGCCGATTTTACGTTCTTCACAGATCATCAGAGTTTACACTACTTGTTACAGAACCAGCTATCGGAAAAGCAAATGCGGTGAACGGACATCTTGTCACAGTTTCACTTCCAGATTGTTTGTGTGCAGGGACAAAAGAATTTGGTGGCAGATGCTTTGTCTAGAAAGCGGTTGGTTGTGGCTATATTCGCGATACATCATAGGAGCTTCGAGAATATGGTCTATCAGTATGCCACAAATACAGATTTTGCAGATATTTTCACTCGGATACGGAATAAGGAGGTAGTAGCGGGATATTCCATTCGGGATGGCTACTTGATGAAGAAAACGATGTTGTGCATTACATAGCCGTTGTGGGAAAAGGTTCTAACCGAATGCCATGTCCACCATTTACGGGTCACCACGGCATTGTTACCACCTTGAAAGGTGTGGAGAGATACTTCTTTTGACCGAGCCTCAAGAAGGACATGGACGATTTTGTACGCAGTTGCTTGGTGTGCCAGAAGGTCAAGTTTGACAGGCATAAAGCACAGGGATTGTTACAGTCTTTACCCATACCCACCCGCCCCTGGGAAAGTATTGCAATGGATTTCATTTTTGATCTCTCGAAAACACAAAGTGGGCACGATGATCTTCAGATTACATGGCATGCTTGAGACAATTGTCTCCGACAGAGGTCCCCAATTTAAGAGTTTGTTTTGGAAGGCTATTTGGGAGAACATTGGCACCCAGTTGCAGTTCTTGTCACCTTTTCACCCGCAAACAAATGAGCAATCCGAGATTGCAAATTCAGTCGTATTGGATTTGTTGAAGTCTTCTTCTTTGCATCAGAAGACTACATGGGAAAGGTTTTTTTTAACCTTTGGTGGAATATGCCTACAGAAACACAATTAACTCATTGATGGGGAAGGCGCCATTTGAGATTATTAAAGGTGCTACGAGGGTGCCACCCTTCCTAAGCACGGAAGATAAGATTTTTTCTTTGAAGCTGACCAATTCACAAGGTCCTTGGACTTGGTTCGGAAGGCTTTAAAGGAATCTCTGATAAAGGCAGCAGATCGACATCGTCGCGATTTGAAATTGAAGGAGAACGATTGGGTGCTCTTACATTTTGGAAAGGCATGCCTGAGAAAGAAAAAGGGAAAGGAGCGACTTTCTCGAAAGCTTAGCATGAGATACTATGGACCTTTCCAGATTTTCTGAAAAGATAAATGATGTCTCCTCTAGACTGAAGCTGCCCAATACTTGGAGAATTCACAATGTTTTTCATGTGAGTATCTTGAAGCCTTTTAAAGGCGATGTGCCCGATGATGGGAAACCAGATGAGCAACCCAAAGTGGAGGAAAAAACGAGCAGATACTCGTTCCAGAACAGATATTGGCACAAAAAGATAGAAGGTAAAGCGATAAGACGGTTCTTGGTTGAATTCAAGACCTACTCCGCATTGGATGCGAAGTGAATGGAGGAGGAGGACCTGGCAGGTACTCCTGAGATTGTGAATCTTTACCTTGAAGCATTTGCTTTAGCATAGTCTATTCCAAATGGAACCCCGAACTCAGCTTGGGCAGAATTTGGTGCAACAGATATGCACAAGAGGGGAGTCTCTCCACTCCTTTGTCAACATATGCCCCGATTTGGATACTAAACTCACTGTTGTCTCTTTTGAGTTTCAGGGATACTGTGAGCTGACAGAGTTTTGCTGTATGACTTTATGATCTGGAATTCCCGATACTGATTTGTACTTGACTTGTTTAAGAGCAGGTACTGATAGACGAAATGACTGCAGCATTTCGATATGAAAGATCTCAATAGACATGGTTGCAATAGGAATTAGTTAATTGGGCATCTATGAGGTCCCGAGTGGATCTTGATTTGTCATGTGATGTCCTGTGATGTCAAGTGATGTGACTGTCGATTGGTACATGTGCTAGATGTGTGTTCCTAGTGTGTCGATACTAACAGTCAGTGTCTGCTAAGACAATTTATGGCTTCTGTCTGTTTTGAAGGCGTAATCGACAATGCTTTCAAGAGGGGGGTATGTCACAAACTGGTGATGTGGCTCCCCCATTGTACACACACACACACCCGTCCCGGCTGGCTGAAATGCTGACTTGGTAGGTTTTTTGAAATTCACAGTGTTTTTGCTGACGTGGCAGGCTCGTACGGTAGTCCCACAATTCACGTCGGAAAAAAAGCGGAACCTGATGATGTGGCTGGCTGTACGGAAAGCCTACGCAAAAGCTGGCTGCTTTTTCTACACAAAGGCTGGAAAATTCCTACGCCAGCTTTATTTTGGAGAAGCTTTTAAAGTTGCTTTATTTTTAAGAACTTTAAAAAGAAGCTTTTGATTTTGAAGCTTTTGGGGCTCTGCTTTTAGCAACCCTTGTAACCTTTATAAAGAACCCAAGGGGGCTCCCTCTGCAGAGCATCTGGACGCATAGTCTGAGAGAGAGCACCCGCGGGAGTTGTACTTTGCTCGAAGATTAATATAAAAATAAATACCGAAAGGGGAGCCAGTCTTTGGGGCCAATACCTCTTGGCACGGAACTTCGCCGGGCCGTGCGCATCAATTGTGAATTTGTGAATTGTTTTGAAGTGAATATCTTCTGTGTCGCGGTAGAATATTGACTTGGAGTGTCCAAGTTTGTTACAGCGAGAGCAAATCATCGTGCTACATGAGACAAGGGAGAAGGCAAGTTTTACATTAAAGCTTTCCGGCACCCACTACTTACACAAACTGTGTAGCACAATTGTGTAAAAATCAGCCTCCACCCTCAACTTTGGGCACCCCCTCTTGGATGAGGCTTCTAGAAGGTGTGTGTTGGCATACATGCAGCTCCCCTACTGCCATGTGTCCATTTGACTCCCTTTGGTTTAATTTCCTAGTACCCACCAACTTAAAGTCTTGCCGAGGGTCTAAATGACTTTGAACTGAGTCTAGCCAACCTTTCACTACTTGGATTTCGGTGCCGACGGGCCCAACCATCTCGTCACGACCTGCACTTCACGATTGTGGGTGAAACTCTCGGCCAACTATTTCACACTGGCCATGCCATGTCCGGGCATTGGTGATTTTAACAAGAGGGTCCCAAGAAAAAAAAAATCAAGGGAAAGAAACTAGCAAATATATATAGTGCTTGTCACAATCTCGTGACACTCTTATAGGAGGTAGTTTGATTGAGAAAGGTACCCTCCGCGATTAGAATTTGCCTATAATAGTAGCAAGCATTCTAGTATCGGATTTAGCCCATTCATGCTTATGTAGGGATTTGAGCCTATATCCAGTATTGCTATTGGCTTCGAGAAAGTCAAAGATCGTCAGGCTTATGATTGTTTGAAAATCATTGAATTGACCAAGGATAGTGTAAGGACAACTTGTGACCGAGTTACTACTAATGCTAATCAAAAGAGGCCTCCAAGGACTCTAGATGTAGGACAATGGATCTATTTGAAGATACCCAAAGATTCCAAGACTACGCGAGCGGGAAAGCATTATAAGCTTTCAGCTAGATTTTGTGGTCCATTCTGGATCACAACAAAAATAGGCTCTGTTACCTCGCCGCTTTATATATGCGTGATGCAGATGCGGCTTTGACACGTGTTAGAGAGGCAGTTCCAATGGTAGTCTATGCCAGTGATGGTGATGTTATGCTTGCCTCGAGTGTATTTCTTGCAGATATGTCTATCGATAGCACACTTTCTCCATAGCGGTTACTAGATAGCGATGCTACTTTCCACGTCACATCGCATCGTGACTGGTTTAGCACATTTTCTAGTGGGAGTTTTGGCTGTGTGCACTTGGCCGATGGTTCGGCGTTTGACATAGAGGGTGCAGGAGACGTTTGTTGTCATTGCCCAATGGTGCATCATACACGCTACGACATGTGCACTATGTTCCTCAGCTGAGACAGAGCTTGATCTCAATGAGACAATTAGCAGATTTTGGCTGTCAGATACTGCTTAAAGAGCAGTCTTTCCATATGCATTGGGGTTCATTAGTGATTGCCAGAGGAATCCGCAGCAGCTTGGTATATCCTATGCATGTGTTGAGGTTCGAGACAACATAGTCTTGATTTTGTTGTTGGCATGCTTTGAGCGAGAGACGAGACGTGTCTCCATCATGATCACGAAGATAGAGCATTTAGCTGTGCATGACGTGCCAGTAGACTCTGTAGAGACAGAGATAGAGCGGCAGTGCTCTAGTGAGACATAGCAAGTGTTGTCAGAGTTTGTGCATGCAAAGATAGAGCAGGTCTGCTCCCTAGAGACACAGACAGAGCTGACAGATATGGAGTTTTTTGATATACTCATGTTAGAGGCTGATGAGTTGGTGCCAGGATGCACAGTTTTACCTATGGGTGATAGGGACGTAGCTATCCCAGTGTCCGTGTTGACACATCCATACATGATGGGTAGTCCTGATGATGCAATGATTGGAGATAGCGCAGGGGAGGTGAGTACAACTAGTTTTGCACAGATTTCATGAGTATTTGGGCGTCTCATGTTTGACTTGTTAGTGTCGAGGCCCGACCTAGCAGCTGCAGTGGGAGCATTTGCAACAGGGATTGTCAGTCGTACGATGGCTGACATTAGCATGATGCATAGTGGAGTTTTGTAGAGTATACAGAGTAGTCTGCGAAATTTACATGCAGGCTCTAGCGTGGGTACGCATGCTCGCCTACCACCAGGGCTGATACGGCTGCATGTAGGTCAATTGAGCAAGCCAGTGGGCATACGTTGAGAGAGTCTCTCACCTGTTTTCTTGTACATACTAGTAGTTTAGCTTGTAGGACCCACTTATCGGCACATTCGCCTTTAAGTGGGAGATTGTTGGGGTACAGGCGCATGTGCCTAGCTTGGTCGCCCATGCTTTGGGCACCCGCCCACTGACACCTTATTCTTGTGTACATGTACAAAGAATAAGGGGCAGCTCATACTAGAGTCTTGCTCCACCCACACACTGTGTACTCTCTCCTTCTCGCACGCACACGGCACCACGCGTGCTCGCATCCGCGTACACGCACTCTTCAATGGAGCCTTGCGCAACAAGATGATAGAGATCAGAGGGGTCAAAGTTAGTAGTTACTGAGTTCTCAGCAACAACATTGTTATTTTGACACAGAGAAAGGCAGGTAGATAGGGATGGACACAACCTATCCTTGTTTACAGACGGGTAGTGAGATAGAGTTTGGATGAGGCAGAACAGCCCCTAGACAGACCTTTTGAGGAGTGGTTACAAGATCAGGATCGAGAGGAGGCTCTAGGGCAGTTGGACAAAGAGGTAGAGCATGAGGACCAACAGTGGGTGGTGATAGTTCATGATTAGTCTGAGTTGCCCAAGGATAGGTCAGTTCAGCAAGCTCCTCTTATAGTAGGCACTATCGGGGGGGAGTAGGAAATCGAGTCTCGTTAGTTGGCAGAGGAGTTTGACTATTTTGCAGGTTTTGCATCACCAATAGTTGTAGTATGTGAGATTTTGCGTGCCCAATTCTTCACGGTTGATCTGTGAAGATTTCCGGATATCGCTTTGAGGAGTGGGCCACTTTGTGTTGACATGTTTTTCCTGCAGTTGTCAAGAGGACGTCACATTTTCCTTGGTCCAGAGAGAGCTCCTAGTATCATATACAAAGTGCAGGTTTTACATGGGGTTCCTTTTGGGCGAGGGAGGCTGTTTATGATACCATTCAGGATCAGACAATGGTTGAGGCCAACTACTTTATATGGATATCAGACAGTTTGTAGAGTTAATTGAGAATCAGTTTAATGAGGCATGGGGGTGTCACCCACCTATGCCTCCTGTCCCTTGCCAACCCTCTTCCTTGCCGTCGCCTGCTTCTTGCAGCGTGCCCTTGCTTGACCAGGTTCTCCCGTGGTGCTTTCACCACGTGTGCTGCGTGCAGCAAACCCTTTCCCCCCATCCTCCCACCATCTGCTGCTCCCGCTGTGGTACCCCCACCCCTCATCTGCTACACCCCATCCTCCCGCCATCTGCTGCTGGCGGTGCGGTACCCCTTGTCGCGCAACAGCAGACTGCCTCCCCCGCCTTTGCGTACAACCCCCCCCCCCCCCGCCTTACCTTCCTCTTCCACTACAGCCCTCCTATCCGTCCCTGCCACTATTGGGTTGGGATCATGCAGGGCTATCATTTTCTGCCCCCCTCGCAGTTTCAAGCTGCTTGAAGCAAATTAGGTTCCTACACCTGCCCGCCAAATCTGGCCTCTTCGTGTGACTCTCTGAATGTATTATCTGCAATATCGGGCTTACGTTACGCACCAATCGATCCTTATGGTTTTAAGGTTATACAGGGTCCCTGTGCACAATCCATGCATCCATAACAGACAATATGACTGGAATTTATTAGCGTAGTTCACTTCTCAAATGTGTGTGAGGTTGACCATAAAGATTGATAATATCTGGGTGCCCCCACTCTTCAATGGAGCCTTGCGCAACAAGATGATAGAGATCAGAGGGGTCCCTGTGCACAATCCATGCATCCATAACAGACAATATGACTAGCGTAGTTCACTTCTCAAATGTGTGCGAGGTTGACCATAAAGATTGATAATATCTGGGTGAAATAGCATGACAAGCGAAATAGCTGAAGTCTCCTATGCTCATATACATGCTTGAGTTATCTGGTTCGCGCTTGCACTTGCCTTACTTTCTGTCTTCTCGGGCTGATGATGTATCAAAGGCAGCTACAAGCATGAATATGCATCTCTCTCCTAAGCAGATTGCTTAAGGACCCAACGCCCACTATCATGTACCAGTCACCATAAACATTCCATTGACAATGTAGACTCTCTTTTCTTGTTTCAATTTGCCTTCTTGGTTTTGGTCTAGACCAACTCAGCTCAGTGTTTGCTTATCCCTTTTCTTGATATGGGATTTCAAGCACTGCTATATATTCGTTTGAGAAAAATCATTGAATTCTCTTTTGTTCCTTCACTTTAGTTCTGTGGGAGGCAATCTGTGTATGCTGTATAATCTTACTAAGCTCTCCAGTTTCATAGGCAATTTTGTAATTTCTTACTTGGTTCAAATGACTTCATTGCAGGTTCTTAGTGGCATGTATGAAACAAATACTGCTGGAGTTGGAGTGCAACAGCTGGAATGGGTACGGGGGACTCTCATTTGGTCATGATACTCTGTGGCTTCTACAAGAGGATGTCATGCTTTCCACTAAAACATAGTCTTTATGTGCAGATCCATCGTGAAACTGGAGGAGTCCTGAAATTAAATGGAAGCCCGCAAGTTGACTTCTGTTTAATGTGTGGCTACCTTGTCGCACATACACATATATATATTGTAGTCCTAATAGCTTGTTTCTTCTGAGTTTCGCGTCGAATCATATCCTTCAGTTTTGGCACATCGTGACCTTCGTGATGCTCTGAAAGCATTGCTCATGTCCTGGTGTTGTTGCTACATCAGTACTCGTGTCGGTCCTTTGTGTGTTTCTATTTCTACCCTGTGCGTGAAGGCGTCTCCCGGACTGTAATGAAGATGCTGTTGAGAAAGACACTGCATCGAATCAGTGCTGTATATGTACATCTATCCAAGAAGACCAAATCTGTTTCAAGCTCTTTGTTTTTTCCAGTACTGGTATTTGAAATGTCATTACCTAGGGCATGTCATTCGAACTTATACTAGTGACTGAGAAGAAGAAGAAGAAGAAGAGTAGTATTTTAATGTTGTAGGAAACAGTCCCAAGAGACCTTCAAGATTAATGGGGGGGGGGGGGGGGGGGGGGGGGGGGAAGAGATAGAGATGAAATGAAATGTTCTATCGCGTCTTCCAAAGACCAAGAGGTTACACCCATGTGTGACTAGTACAATGTCTAGACAACAAAAAACATAAAAATATATATGAGGATACCTAGAGTGGGTATAGGTATATATGTAAGAATACCTTACAACCTCATCATTATCATCATCAACATCAAAAAATACATCATTTCAAGACATATGGCCTACTGTGGCGTACAATGGAGAAAGTATACAAATGGTGATTATCCCATGAACTCTCTCATGGGTCTTTGCACCAATATGGCCTAAATGACCTCCATAGTTAGCTTTCTTGGGGGGGGGGCTCAATTTCGCTCAACGATGCTCCGTGGCCTCCCGATGTAGATCCTCACATCCTTGGGTGTTGTGTGCGGCCAAGTTGGATGGCTCGACCAAGAAGAATGTCCCAATGAGATGTGTTTGGTAAATTGTGTTGGGCATATTGAGTGGTCTCTTTGTTAGAAGTAGTGATATGCCTCTGTATGGATCTTCTATGTGTAGGTTCTCTGCTCTTGAGGGTCTCCAAAGAATCAATGAAAATGGATCTCATAGTATGTGCTGCAATGATCGATATAATGCTCCTCTTATTTTTGGCTCTCTTGTAAACCTTGCATTATCTCTCTTATGGGGGTCTACCTATTCATCAGCCAGTCCTAGTATCAACTCATGGTTTGCTCATACACTTTTGTCAAGAAAATCAATGTCTTCTTTTTTAGATAGGTGTCAATGATTTCCAAAAACGTTGAGCCCTTAGGGCATATTACTATTACGTGGTCAAGAGCTTTTTTTGGTAGCTAGTCCACCCTTCCAACACTACAATATAGCCAAACATCGGGACAAAATCAAGCACTATTCGATTGAGTATTGCCTCCATAGTGCCCCTTGATCTTGTCTTGGCATATATTTTGTACACCTTTTGTTGTATTTAGGTAAGACAAACCCTTTTTTGCAGTAGACATTAATGCATCCCTAAAAAGGGGATTCCTAAAATAAAGTTGAATGAAATCGCAACCATGAAAGCCTCAGTCCACTTTAGCTGCAATGTTTGTGTGGTGGTGGGCATACTCCCTATGCTTGGGCTTACATCCATTGATCCTTTGACACCTTGAAAAAATAACCTGCAATCGTTTCATGTTGGGGTACTTGCATTGTTGCTTTCATTTTTCTTGAGCACCTCTGTCAAGGCTTGGTTAGATGGTCCACATTTGTATCTATCCCACCCTTGCATTTTTTAGGAAGCAAGCCTTTCTCTTTGCACATCTTGATGTGAGCTACAAAGGCAACCTAAATGCTTGTAAGTGTTGTTGGATAGCTCGGCATAGTTATGTGGACACTAAACAATTGCTCCTTGATGTGAGTTACATCGCCTTTGAAGAGATGGCTGCAAGTCGGGCATTGGAGCTTGGAAAGAGTTTTGCTATGCTCAAGGTGTCACACACAAGCCACTCTTTTCCTCGCACCATATTCTTCCAGCTTTATTGTTGCTTCTTTCAATGTTCATGTACCGTATCGCTAGTTTTCCCATCCAAAAAAGTACTACAAGTAAATAGATACATGTATTTTTTATAAAAGTGTAATGTAATTTAGAGATATTAGACTAGAGTTAAAAAACTTTCACAAGTGGACATTGACATGTGATGCATTTGGAGGGAAAGAGAGCTTACTCTTAAACAACCAAGTAGTACCAGTCGACAATCCAGTAGCTATATCTCTTGTTGGAAGAAAGAGTAGAAGCTAGAAACACCAAGGCACCCTAGAGACACATTTCTGCCTCAACATAGACGTAAAAACCAAAGTTCAAACACAACCACATAACACATAAACTCATAAATGAACTTTTGTTCTCTAAGAGGTGAGAGATATTGGCTCAAATACAATTAGTGAATCCTAAAACTCGACAACCCCAAATGTTCAATTAGAAGTAAGAGCATTGGCTGGAAAACAACTAATGAAACCCTTCTATATGTCCTAACTACAAATATAGCTTACTTGGAGATAAGAATATCATTTAATAACGATCAGGAGCCTTTCTATTATGTGCAATGTCCAGTAAGAATGAATGTTTCAAACAACCTATTATGTCACAACAATCCTAAGGGTATGTTTGGTCAGTTCTACACGTCATGAAAAGGTAGAACTACAGATGATTCTTGAAATGGAAATGTCTCTCTCTCTCTCTCTCTCTCTCTCTCTCTCTCTCTCTCTCTCTCTCTCTCTCTCTCTCTCTCTCTGTGTGTGTGTGTGTGTGTGTGTGTGTGTGTGTGTGTGTTGATTTCTCCCAAGGCGGTGCATGGTGTCTGTGCTTGTGCCTCAAAGGTCTCTGCCGCCATGGGTGGGGAATTCACGGTGAGATTGGTAATCAACGGCTCTGATACATATGCATTCTCACAAGGCAAAACAAGAGCTCCGAGTAGGTTGCAGATGATAACATGAGGCGAATCAAGGAAGAGGAGGCAACTACGAAAGAGAACGGAAATCCCATTGGCATGGAAAAAGGCATGTGGAGAGAGAGAGAGAGAGAGAGAGAGAGAGAGAGAGAGAGAGAGAGAGAGAGAGAGAGAGAGAGAGAGAGAGAGAGAGAGAGAGAGAGAGAGAGAGAGAGAGAGTCCATGCGTTCTTTTGCTGCCAGGGACATAAGATTTTTTCCATCTCGGTTGATGACGGTGATAGAGGAGGACGGGGCATCCTCTCCAATACTAACATTTAAATGTAACACATGAACCTAATGCTTTATTGGCACTGCCGGAGGCAGTTGCCAATGCAACGATTCGACTTTTACTACAAAAGGTGTGGTCCTGTATTTCGGGCCAATAATAGTAATCGCCTTTTAAAGAGTTGACGAGTCTCCCTCCCTCTCTCTCTCTCTCTCTCTCTCTCTCTCTCTCTCTCTCTCGTCTTGTTGCTCCTAGAGCTTAAAGGACCTGGCTAGCTATGAGTTCGTGTGCACATTTACACTTACACGGGCTCGCGCGAGCATTTCTAGTAGGTGCAACAACAAGACTCCTTGGCTACAAAATCTTACATCATTGTGGCCATTATTGAGAATCGAGCGGAGGCGGTACCACACACACACACACACACACACACACACACACACACACACATATATATATATATATATATATAGAGAGAGAGAGAGAGAGAGAGAGAGAGAGAGAGAGAGAGAGAGAGAGAGTTGTCATCTTCTTGGAGTGATTACATAGACTACAATCCACCCTCTCCACTTGTGTGTGGATGTGGAGGAGTTGAAGGAACGGGAGCGACGTTCCAAGAACATTGTTATTCGTGGAATTCCCAAAGAGAAGTTAGAGACACCTCCTTCTCTTGCCATTGTTATTGAAGATTTCTTCAAAACCCACTTTGGCATGTCCGGAGTTATGGTCTATGGAGCGCATAGAGTGGGGAAGCAAGGAGCTCCTCGCTCGGGAGAACGGCCAATTGTATGCACCATGCCGGATGAGACCAAGCGAAAGATTATTCTTGATAATAGTTGGATCTATTTGAGGGATACAAAATGTTTTGTATGTGAAGATCGCACTATTAAGCAACAAAATATGCGTCGCAAGGCATATGAGGAAAAGAATAATAAAAACAAAGAGATTTCTCATGAAGAAAATGTGCCCAAGGAGGAGGCAAGTCTCTCAAGCAAATAGGGATGCGTGACCTATGAGACCGAGTTACAATTGAAAATATGCTTTTGGAATTGTAATGGATACCCATGGAATGCGGGGGTTGGCATTGATGAACTAACAAGCAAAGCCGATGTTGTACTTCTTGTTGAAACTTGGGAGCATGATACACAAAGGATTAACGGCTTGGAGGATTACAATGTACATTCATTGATGTGGTCAAAGAATCTCAAGCAACGAAGAGGACAAGGAGGGTTAGCATGTATGGTTAAGAAAGGATTGGAAGATTTTGTATCAATTGTGAAAGATGACAAGTACAAACGTTATGTATGGCTGAAAATTATGACACCAAAAAGAGCACCCATTTTTGTAGCCGGTTGCTACATTCCTCATCATGATTCTCCCTTTTATGCTTGCATGGATAGAGATCAACCATTTTCTGATTTGGAAGAGGACATTGCTTATTTCAAAGGTGAAGGTGATGTTATTGTATTTGGGGATATGAATGCTCGCACAAAAACATTGCAACATGATACTCAACAATTTGATATGCCATACATTTCAAGGGAGTTGGAGGAAGTTCACTTGTATGATCGTACTTCAATGGATGAGAAAGAGCCAGATCACTATGGAAAGTTACTTTTACACATGTGTAATAGCACGGGTATGCTCATTGCCAATGGTGTATCTTTGTGGAGTGGAACCAATGGATTTACATGTAGAAGACATAATGGGGATAGTGTGATTGACTATATGCTACTCTCTGAAGCCATCATGTATCGCATAAAGAGTTTTATGTTTGGTCAATGGACCCCGGAATCCGACCATCGCACCTTATGTATTGACCTTTCATGTGGAGAAGCAACTAAGCATCATAATCTCAGCCAAAGGAAAGAGAAGTTATCACTATGTATAGATTTCAAACGGGCACCAATGTACATTGAAATGGTTGAGCAAAAATTATGGATGACAAAGCTTCAATGTGATGCACCATTGGAAACTAAATGGGAAGCTTTCAAGAAAGCTATTTGTTCTTGTGCGGAAGAATGCTTTGCCATAAAGCATCTCCATGGTATCCACAAAGATAGATCACGCAAAAGGTGGTTTGATAAAGAATGTCAAGATGCTCGAAAGTCCTTGATAAAGCTTGATGCAACTATGGACAAAGACAACTATCAAAGTCATTTGCGTACATACAAGGCATTGATTCAAAAGAAGAGAAGAAGATGGGAAGTAAAGCAACAAGAATTTCAAGTCCAAGAAAAGGCACATGCATGTGGAAGATTTTGGAGAAACTTGAGAGGCAAGCGGGTTGAGAATTTTGGTAACTTGAGTCTAGTGGATATGTACACACATTGTAGGCAATTATATGAGCAAGAAAATACTGAAAAAATGCCATTTTATGGTTCACTTCCATGTATGCCGTCTTTTTTTACTATTGAGGATGTATGCGGTGGGCTTGAAAAGTTGGCCACTCGCAAAGCGGGAGATCTTCAAGGTATCAAGCCGGAGATGATCAAATGGACGGGAGATTTTACCCATGAGTGGATGTGTGATATGTTCAACCTTGCACTTCAACATGATATGCCTTATGATTGGAGTACTAATTGGGTTAAGCCTTTGCATAAAGGAGGGGATGTAAAGAATGTAAGCAACTACCGGACTATAATGATTGGGTCTCTTATGGCAAAGTTGTTTGGGTGCATAATGGAGATGAAATTGAGTGATTGGGCTGAAGAGAATGACAAGCGTGCAAAGGGACAAGCGGGTTTTCGTCGATGCCATAGCACCATTGATCATCTTGTCACTCTTCTTGTTCTCATGGAGGAAAGTCGGTTGAAAGGCAAGCGATTGTATTGTTGTTTTGTGGACTTTAAGAAAGCCTTTGATATGATTCCACGTAACAATTTGTGGAGAAGGATGGAAGAACTCCAAGTGCCAAGTGAGTTTATGCTTGCGGTTTCTCGAATCTATGAGAAGGTGATTTGTCAATTGCGCATGGGAAGAGAAATTTCAGAAATTTTTGTAAGCACTATTGGGGTTAAACAAGGATGTCCATTATCACCAACTCTCTTTGGTCTATGCATCGATCAATTGGAACAAATGGTACTTGACTTTATGCAAGAAGAAGGCATTGAAGAGGTCACTATTTGCAATGCGGTAATGATGCTTTTGTTGTATGCGGATGATGTAGTGCTTCTAGCACACACTTTAGAAGATGCACAAAAGCTTATGGTTGTCCTTGAGAACTTTTGCTTGCATAGTGGGCTGATTGTAAATGAATCCAAAACAAAGGTTATGCTTGTGAAAACCAACCATAAGGAGAAGCCATGCATTGTGTACAACAACGAGACACTTGAAGTTGTTGAGAGCTTTAAGTACCTTGGCCTTGAGGTTCCATCCAATCACAAGTGGCATGAATGTGCTATGCGTCGTTTGGAAGCGGGAAAGAGAGCATATTATGCATTTGAGAACATGTGTAATGCGGGAAACATCAAGTGTTGGGTTCTCAAGAAGTATCTTTTTGATGCATTGGTGACACCGGTTCTTCTTTATGGAGTTGAAGTGTGGGGCGGGAGCATCTCAAAGTCTACTTGGAAAGAGTTTGAGAATGTCCAAAAGCGTTTTCTTACAAACTTTCTCCAAGTTAAGACACAAACACCATATATGCTCTTACTTCTTGAGTCGGGATCTCTTCCAATTGAGGTTATGGGCATGGAAAGGGTTGTGGAGTACATGATAAAGATGCGTCAAAACCCCTCACATCGACTTCCTACAATTGCATGGGAAGCAAGCAAAAAAGTTCAAAAGACGCATAAAAGCAAGATCTTGAGCACGGGATGGATGCAAGACATAAAGAAGTGGTTTGGGAGATGGGATGCATTACACTTGCTACATGATGCTTCAATTGACTCTCAAGTGAATGAAGCTTTTCTACAACGCCAATGTATTACGGCTTGGGAGAAATCCGGTGGGTCACGCTTCATACATTACACCACCTATATTGCCCCCAACTACAAAACCATGTTCTTCGCTGAGAGAGGAAACCGTACTCACACTTACATGCTTGAGCCTATTCCCTTGTCTGCGATACGCACTATCATAGCAATTCGGCTTAGCTCCCATTTCCTTCGATGCGAGATAGGGCGTTGGGGCAATGGAGAAGAGTCAAATCGATTGTGCACATTATGCTCACTGCAAGTTCGAGAGTCTGAGTACCACACACTACTAGAGTGCTCAGCTTTTGATCACATCCGAACTTGCTTCTCTCACATTTTCAGCCATAACTTAGACCTACACACTTTCCTCTCCCAGCCAAAGTGTGGGCTCTCCATTGCGACTCTCATCACTACAATTTTGGAGCATCGAGAGTCACTCATCAGCCATACACATACTACATCACATGTAACTTTGGTCCCATAGGTCATATTTGACCTCCGAGGACGATAATAAAATCTATCTATCTATCTCTCTCTCTCTCTCTCTCTCTCTCTCTCTCTCTCTCTCTCTCTCTCTCTCTCTCTCTCTCGCGCGCGCGCGCACGCATGCGCGCGTCGTCTGATCTTGAGATCAAGATTTGTCTAATAGATTCTTAATATCTATTCAAATCAATAAAAATTCTCTTTCCCCCCCTCCTCCACATAGATTCCAAGCTTGCCTTGGAAACAATTGGAAACATTTTGCAAGTTTTAGTGGTAAATTTTGGCCTAAAAATCAAAGCAGTTTTAATTGTGCCCTTCCATATTAGAGCTATTCGAGATATTCGAGAAAAATTTAGTGTATTTTTAATGGGCTAAAATTGCAAAATTCTAGCTAGATTCCAAGTTTTCCTTGAAGTAAACTGTTAAAAGTTTGTTGGTGTAAACACAAGCAATTCCCCAAGCTCATCTATTTTCAACATATGTAAGCCAAAGAGCCAAAAATGAAGTTTTTTGTATCGAGCTATATTTAAGTGGCCCAAAAAAAAAAGATTTGAAATAATTTTAATGATTTTCTTTTTGAATTAGGCTGTTTTCTTGTCACTACTTGGGCTAATCTTGCATTCTAAAAAGTGAATAATGCTACTGTGACAAAATCTAGCCTTCTCCTTTTTATAGCGTTTTTAATGATCAATATGTTTAGGGACCGATTTCCTTATTGGCAATAGATATCATATCGGTTGATTTGTAAGAGGATATATGATTTTGTTAAATAATATGTTTAAATAATTAGGATGGATATATTACATGGAAGTTGATTTGCATTGCTAGATTTTATGCATCTTTTGATGTAGACTACATCTTGGAAAGCTGGATCCTTAATTTGTACTTTGATGACGTAGCCAAAGTAGTTAAAGGTAAAAATGGCAAGTCAAATTTTTAGAGGGAGGGTTGGAGAGTTTTGCGATCGGGGTGACTGCTCTTGTGTAGTGAGGATCTCATTTATTTTGAGATGATAATTGCATATCTTGCAGCTTATGAGGCCCAAACACAACATGTGATTGCATTTTAACCTTGTTGTAGATTTTACCAATCAATTGCAAATCTACTCCGTCTTTCTTGAAGGTATGCATGGCCTCATCCATGATTGAAGCATTGTATGATGCCTTATTGCCATCGTAAATTTGGCATAGGTGTGGCTTAGCAGTATTGTTGAGATATGTACACACAATAGCTTCCATGGATTTTTGATGATGTCTCAAATGCGAAAAAAATCTTGAATGTGTGTGTGTGTGTGCACGCGTGCGCGCGCGCGCGCACACACACACACATGCATGCATGTGTATGAAAAGAACACATAACTTTGCGTAAAATTTGAACTTGTATATAACAAAATAATAACTTGTTGAGAAACCTCTCTCTTGCGTGCGCACGCGCGGACGCACTTACACACATACTAAATGAGCAACCAAAGCACAACACATGGGCACAACAAAGAGAGTTTTTTGTATGTGAGAGGAAAGATGCAACTACTAACTTTCTAGAGAGAGAGAGAGAGAGAGAGAGGAAAGAGAAGGGGGGGGGGGGGGGTGTGGGGGAGGTTTAGTGCAATATATGGTAGATCCCATGTTGGAAAAGATCCACAAAAGAAATTGAATACTAGATGGCCGCTTTAGGGATGCTAAAATCGTGTGGACTAATTTAAAAAATTTCAAAACGTCGCATGTCATTCGCCTATGATATTCCATGATTTTGAATCAAAATTAGGTCAAAAGATGGTTGTTGTGCAAATGTCTACGCAAAAAATGTTGATGAGAGAATGGAAACTAGAGTTGCCACTGCTAGGTATCGTGGAAAAGACACAATGGATTTATTGAAAACTTGTCCTAGTTTTTGGATGTGTCCTTTTATATGCTCGTGTAATCTAAGTCATTCATCACAAGGAGACCTTACCCCTCTCACTAATAAGTTGCTTGCCCAAAGCTCCTAGGTGCAAGCCTTGAAAAAATAGGGAGGCATACTTACTTTTCTATCCACCCTACTTGTGTAGGGCTTGGATCCTAGAGTGCAAAGAATGAAAATTGAAATTGGTGGTATGAGTATGCAAAGGCTAGAGCTATAGCATATAGGTAGCAACTATGTGGTGGTCAGACGGTGGCTGAACACCGGACGTCTGGCCCTAGGCAAAGGCACAATGCCTTTACCCCAACACTATGGATGGAGAGAGAGAGAGAGAGAGAGAGAGAGAGAGAGAGAGAGAGAGAGATTGTATTATCGTCCGCGGAGGTCAGATATGACCTATGGGACATGATGACAAAACATTACAACGGTTGCTTGCCAATGGAGCATAGATACATATCAATTAAGGACCGAGGGTCCGTCAAAAGGGTAATGAAAATGAAAAGGAAGATGAGGGATGAAAACTAGGGAGGCTCCAATGGAAGGGGCCCTGGTTTAGGAGTTTGAAACTCCTGGATGATGGCTTTACCACCTCGGTAGACTCCCCATTTGCCTTGTTTGCGAGCTTCGTGCATCTTCTTGAGTTCACTTTCTTTGACCTTGAGTTAATTTGGGGTCAACTCTTCGGAGATCCAACGCGTTGTTCCCTTCAGGAGGTAAGACTGGCATAGTAGTTTCCGTCGCTCTTCTCTGTCTTTGAAAGTAAGGATACAATGCTTGGGTGGCACACTTCTATGAGTGTCATTGATCCAAGAGATGGTTTCTGGCTTGATAGTTATTGGTTGGAGAATGTCGTTAAGCTTGGTGATTGCATCTTCAAGGGTATCCTCCTCTGTGCGCCAATCCGAACCTTCATGCCAAGGGATTCTTGTAATCGATTTTCTCGTAATGCTGCCTGTACTTCAGTGACAATCTTTTTATGTGTTTCTTCATGGGCTTCTTCCTGGGTTGCTTTGATTTTCGCCTCAGATGCTTTCGCAATTGGAGCTTGGCTCTCGATGTCCTTCATTTTCTCAAGCTTGCTCAAACGCTCTTTGAGTTGAGCGTTTTCCGCAATGAGCTCTTGGACTTGGGCCTCTAGGGTTGTGATTCTCGTGTCTTGACGGGCAGCTGGGTCCTTCGTTGCTGCTGCTGCGACCGTAAGAAAGGTTTTGCGATTGCAAGTGATTGGCGTCAAAGTCATCGTCTTTCGAGGGTGGGAACGGCCTTCTATTTTTTTTTTGAAAATTAGTTTTTGTCCTTGTGTGCCGCCTTGTGGCTCTGTAGGCGATATGACGTGAAAGGAAGACGGGAAGAGGACGCAGATGTCAGTGTTCCCGAGAATGGAAGAGAGTAGGAGAGTCGGATTCAGTCGCAGAATGAGGGAGGGCAAGGTAGCAGGAGCAGCAGGTCCAGGAGGCCGAGAGAGAGAGGACTGGGCTAACGCCACCGGGAGAGAGAAGGTTGCTGGGTTTTGCTCTGTGGCAGGCTCTGCTGGGGCTTAACACCTCCCCACAGGGCCGCCCTCGCCCAGGAGGAGACGAGCAGGGGGGAGAAGAGAGAGAGAGAGAGAGAGAGAGAGAGAGAGAGAGAGAGAGAGAGAGAGAGAGAGAGAGAGAGAGAGAGAGAGAGAGAGAGAGAGAGAGAGAGAGAGAGAGAGAGAGAGAGAGAGAGAGAGAGAGAGAGAGAGAGAGATATGTTGGGGTATAAAGCTCAATGTGGTCGCCCAGGTAAGTGGGCGGGCCGCCAGGTATGTACACATATTCTTTTGTAAAAACCTAATAAGAACTCACGATGCTCTACACATTACAGTAGAGCGAGTTCACCATATCGTTGTGCTCTTCTTCTTGCTCTAGAGTCACCAACTCATATTGGAGTGAAATTCAACAGGCGAAGACACGGCCCCAAATCTTGTGGAAAGCCCATAGGGCTTGGTGTTCTCAGAATTTCATTTTGAGGTCATCTCGGCCACCGTTCGGCTTCGACAAAGTTCTGCGCAAGCCATTTTCGACTGCGTGGTCTCGGCGGGTGCAGATCCGACTCTGCAAATTTGGGGTTTTGGCATACGACTGCAGGTGCTGAGGATATCGGCACTCCTAGAGTACTGATTTGTGGTTGTCTACACATCGAAGGACAGCTCACAGTTCTTGGAGACGTGTCACATAGGACACGGGCGCATCTACACACAGACTGTAGGCGACGTCCACTAGTTCATCAGGTAGCTTGTGTTTGCTGCTTGATATTCCAGATTTCATCCTGACATTGCAGGTACTTCCACATGGGATGTATTGTCAGAGATGATGTATGTCTATTGAGGGTTTGCTGGCTGTGAGTCACGCAGCAAACAACCGCCACAGCGGTTACAGCATATAGTGGGAAATTTGTGGATGTATGATTTTGTGGGAAGTCTATGTATTGTCAGATTTACTACAGCCTTTGTTGAGGGTCGAGTGAGGTTTTATTGAGCTGGGGGATTCTCGAATGTTGAGATCCTTTCGGTGATACAGGTCTTGGAGCGATCCCTCGAGCACCCTTAGATAGGCAGCTAGGATGTATTGACTGTGAGTTAGAAACTTGGGATTGCATCTTTGCTTTACTGCCGTTGAGGCATTGTCGCAGTCTATGCTTACAGGACAGTGAGAGACAGTACAGGTGCAAGACAGGTTTACCCGCAGCTTACAGTGTCAGAGAGACAGTGTTTTTTAGCTGTTTTTTGGTCTGTTTTTTGAGTACACCAGAGCCATTTTACAAAGAAGACTCTGCCAAAATTTATGTAGAATCTGAAGCTTTCTTGGTTCATTTGACAGGTTTATATTGGTTCAGAGGTCAGTTTACAGGGGAAACTCTGCCGAATTTTTCCCAGGAAAGTAAACCACTGTGAAGCGTAGCTATGGCTGGATCACAGGACACTTCTCTTTACAATATCAAGAAGCTGGATGGAACCAATTTTCCATTGTGGAAGAAGCAGATTGGCACGTGTTGGTACAAAAGAAGCAGATAAAACCTATAAAGCTCAAGGGGATAAAACCAGAAGATATGGACGAAGATGAATGGAGCAAAATGGATGAATTGGCACTTTCTACCATTATGCTGACTTTGGCAGAAAGCGTTTACTTCAATGTAGCAGACGAGATGTCGGCTTATCAAGCATGGATAAAGCTGAGTGATCTTTATGAGAAGCAGAGTGCAGCTTCACAAGTATACTGGCTTAAGAAGCTTGTTGACTTGAAGATGAAAGAAGGGACCCCTATGTCCAATCATCTGAATGAATTCAACACCATCTACAGTCAGTTGTCAGCTCAAGGTGTCAAGTTTGATGAACCTGTTAGAGCTATGTTCCTGTTGATCACATTGCCGAAAAGTTGGGACACTTTTCGCACAGCTTTGAGTAATTCTGCACCTCCAGATGGTTTGAACATAGCAGGTGTAGAAGGAAGTGTGCTTACTGAAGAAACCAATAGAAAGACAATGGACAAAGGCAAAGGAACAGCCGTAGTTGTCAGGGGAAGGACCAAAGAAAAGTAAAAAGGTGGAAAGAGGAATCAGTCTCGTAGCAAGTCCCGCAGTGCTAAAGGCAAGAGTGACATAGAATGCTACCATTGTGGCAAGAAAGGTCACATGAAAAGAGACTGCAGAGAATGGAAAGCAGAAAAAGGCAAAGAGAAAGCTGAAGACCATGGTGAGAAGAACAAGTCCTTAGTGAATATTCAAGAAATAAATGTGACAAACACTGTTGCAGAGGATGACAGTCTAGTGTCAGGAGACATCTACTTCTTGAAGAATACAATGGACTCAACTCTTCTTACAGCATCTGATGGAAATGCACTGAGTGACTGGATTATAGACTCAGGGGCATCACTTCATGTGTCTCCAAACAAGGAGTGGTTTACCTCTTATGTGACCACTAAAGATCATGTTCGGCTAGGCAATGGGCAGACATGTGAGATCTTAGGTGTTGGAGATGTTCAATTGAAGTTTCAGAATGGCTCTTCTTTCACGCTGAAGAATGTGAGAGATGTTCCCGCAATTACAAAGAGCTTGATCAACACAGATTTACTTGATGATTCTGGCTACGTCACCACTTTTGGACAGAACATGTGGAAGATATCCAAGGGTTCTATGACAGTAGCACATGGAGTAAAGTCTGGAGGACTTTACATGATTTATGTATCAAATGTCTCTAAAAATGTAATCAATGTAACCGAGCAGCCGAACGTTTCTTTGTGGCATAGCCGGTTAGGACATATGTCCAAGAAGGGAATGGAAATCTTGTCTCGTTCTGGTTATTTACCTGGATTTTCATTTAATGATTTTGAATTCTGTGAACATTGTCTGTATGGTAAGCAAACACAGTAGCCACATAAGCATAGAAGCAGTAGAAGAGATACACAGTTGGCACTTGTTCATAGTGATTTGTGTGGACCTATGCCTAACCTATCTCTAGGGGGAGCTTCTTACTTTATGACATTTATAGATGATTACTCGAGGAAAGTATGGGTTTACTTTCTCAAGCACAAGGATGAAGCATTTAGTGTTTTCAAAACGTTTGTGACACTTGTGGAGAATCAGAGTGGCAAGAAGCTTAAATGCTTACGCACTGACAATGGTGGAGAGTATGTTTCAAAGGCCTTTCAGGACTTTTGTGAGTCAAAAGGTATAAAACGTGAACTTACTGCTCCTTACAATCCTCCTCAAAATGGTGTTTCTGAGAGGATGAATAGGACCATACAAGAGAAGGTCATAAGTATGTTGTCTAATGCACAGCTGCCAAATGGGTTTTGGGCTGAAGCTGTATCAACAGCTGTTCATCTTATAAATAGATCTCCTAGCAAGGTTTTGCAGAAGGATTTAGTGGTAGAGATGGTATGGTCAGGCAAGGTGCCCTCATACAAGCATCTCAGAGTCTTTGGCTGTGAGGCATATACTCACGTTGCAAAGGAATTTAGGAACAAACTTGAGCCAAAGAGCAGAAAGTGCATCTTTCTAGGCTATGGTAATTCTGGTGAGATGGGGTACAGACTTTGGGATCTCGAATCCAGAAAGGTTATCCGCAGCAATGATGTTCACTTTAATGAAGCCAAATATCATTCTAAACTAGAGAGGGTTGAGGAGATTAGAAGATTTGTCTTCCAAGAAGATGGACCTACACGTGCAAGACAAAATGTTAGGGCTCAAGAGGAGCAAGGAAAGGATAGATTGGAACCACAGGTTGTGGCTGAGCCTGAGCCACCTATTGTGCATAGATCTGAACGTGTCATGCGACCTCCTGATAGGTTTGTCCCATCTATGAACTATGTCATGTTAACTGATTGCAATGAGCCTTCATGTTACAAGGAAGCTGTGCAAATGAAGAACTCCGGGAATTGGCAATTGGCCATGCAGTCAGAGATGACAGCTCTGCATAAAAACCAGACATGGAAGCTAGTTAAATTACCACAGGGCAAAAAGGCTCTACCTTGTAAATGGGTTTACACGTATAAAATCACCGCTCATGATAGTCAGCCAAAGTACAAAGCAAGGCTTGTTGCCAAGGGCTTTAAGCAAGAACAAGGCATTGACTTTGATGAAATCTTCTCTCCGGTGGTCAAGATGACTACATTGAGATGCTTTCTTGCATTGGTTGCCATATTAGATTTGGTGTTGCACCAAATGGATGTCAAGACAGCGTTCTTGCATGGTGATTTAGATGTGGAAATTTACATGCAGCAGCCAGAAAGGTTTGTTGAGAAAGGCAAGGAAGATTTGGTATGCCAGTTGTTAAAGAGTCTTTATGGCTTAAAACAATCACCGAGGGCATGGTACCATAAGTTCCACAAGTTTATGCTTTCTCAAGGCTACAAACGTAGTGAGTTCGATCATTGTCTATATACAAAGAAGGCTAAGGATGGCAGTTGGCTGATCCTTATTTTGTATGTGGATGACATGCTGATTGCTGGCAAGCACTTGGAAGAAATTTCAGCATTGAAGTCAAAGATGGAAAATCGTTTGACATGAAAGACATGGGTGAGGCAAGTCATATACTTGGTATGCGCATTGAGAGAGACAGATCAAAGAAGTTGATTTGGTTACCTCAAACAGAGTATATTGACTAGGTTTTGCAACGTTTCAATATGGAGAAGGGAAAGGCATTGAGTGTTCCATTGCCACCATATGTGAAACTTAGCAAACAAGATTGTCCTGTGTCTGAGGAAGAACATGCTGAAATGGATAAGATTCCATATGCGTCTGCAGTCGGTAGTTTAATGTATGCAATGATTGCTACTCGCCCAGACATTGCATTTGCAGTGGGAGTAGTAAGTCGATACATGTCAAACCCAGGCAAGAAACATTGGGAGGCAGTGAAAGGAATATTGAGATACCTGAAAGCTACAAAGAGAATGCGTATATGCTATGGGAGTCAGGAGCTAATCGTAAAGGGTTTTACAGACTCAGATTATGTAGGTGACTTAGACAACCGAAGGTCTACGTCAGGGTATGTCTTTACATTGGCTGGTGGAGCAGTATCATGGAGTTCTAGATTACAAGATTGTGTTACTCAGTCTACTACAGAGGCTGAATATCTTGCAGCATCAGAGGCATGCAAAGAATCAATTTGGCTTAATCGACTAGTAACAGATTTGGGAATAAAAGAAGAGATACCTGTGTTATATTGTGATAGTCAAAGTGCTATAAAATTGGCTCGCAATCCAGTTTATCACTCAAAGACAAAGCATGTGGATGTGAAGTATCATTTCATCAGGGAAATGCTTGAGGATAAGCAACTTCGGCTTGTCAAAGTTCACACCACAGAAAATCTTGCTGATCTACTGAAAAAAGGACTTCCCTCAGAGAGCTTTGCGCATTTTCGCAAGCAGTTAGGTGGGGTAGTACATCACTTCTCTACATCTCTTGTATAATAGCTTCTCTCACACTTAAAGTACCACATTGGACTTTGAGTGGGAGGTTGTTGGGGTATAAAGCCCAATGTGGTCGCCCAGGTAAGTGGGCGGGCCGCCAGGTATGTACACATATTATTTTGTAAAAACCTAATAAGAACTCACTATGCTCTACACAGTATAGTAGAGCGAGTTCACCATATCGTTGTGCTCTTCTTATCGCACTCTCTCGCGTGTCACACTTCCGCTCGTACTCCTTAAAGAGAGAGAGAGAAACTTAGGAAAGGAAGTGATGATGATACTAGTTTCACTACATTTACAAATATCAGAGATACTGCTTTTTGTAGGAGAGTTTGTTTTGGTCCTTTTGTCTATTTTTGATAATAGTCACCCAAAGTGCTTCTCTAAAAGAAGTATTTTAAAAAGCACTTTACACTCGATGGACTTCCCCTTTCATTTCCTATGGCAAAATTTGTGACTTGCTTTCTTTCTCTTTAACTCATTTCTACTTCCACCAAGGTGCTTTTGTGGAAAAAAATATATTCCACTATGTGTTAGTACTAACATAGTTGTATGCTAGTACTACATAGTTGTACTTTAGCACCATTTCCTAGGAGCTTTGGAAGAGATGAGAGAAGAAGAAGAGAGGGGGGGGGGGGGAGGGCGGTCAATTGATTCAAAGATAGAAAAAATATTAAAATTAGGATACACAAAAAGTCATGATATCCAAAAAAATCCACTGAGGGCACCATGTAAAGAGTAGCATACTTTATGAGTAATTGTATATATGAGGTATATAAAAGATGCCATGAGCTTGGAAAAGGGTTATGTTTAATGAAATTTATGGCATTTTAATATTCGGCGATTAGGTATAGCCTTTCTCCACCACCTTTAACAACTCATTCAAGGGATGAGTCTCAAGCGAATGCACTTCATAAGGAATTGTGTAATTGAAGTCTAGAACTCTATCCTGAAAACCATAGAGCTTCTTCAATTAAGGCAACATGATTCCATGCAACTCATTATCCCCAAAGTCACCTTCATATGATGTGACATAACATGTTGAGCTAAAGGGATTCAAGGAGCTCTTTGCTAGTGTGCTATCAACAAGTACGGTATGCATGGGGTCAATCTCTATGCCTAAAGAATTTTGGATGGCTTTAAAAATAAGAGATCCTCTATTTTTTCTACATATGTGAATGGTTGGGACCTGCAAACATTTTTTTGTGTGAGATAGAATTTAAATTTGGACATGGACGCTGTGGTTGAGGACATTTGATTCTCTATCCGCTTAGCAAGAGGCCTTCTATTGCAAGAAGCCATGCTACTCCGAATTCCTTTAAAAAAAACAAAAGGATGCAATTCAACGAGGAATTTGGGTCCTAGTGATACCACATGACTACCCTTTGTTAGCAACATGCTAACAAAGCGGCCCATTTTTGAGCTCAATGTTGTAATTTCCTTTATTTTGTTAAGCTGAATATTATAACTTCCTTCATTTTTGATATAAAAACCTATCGTGTCCAAAGTTGTAATTTCAATTATTTTTTATGAAAATGTAAAGTCGATAGTCGAGGCTGTAGCTTCTAGCTTGTAATTACTTGTATGTTATATCTAGTCCCTTCCTACCTAGATTTGAGTCTATTTGACATTTTAAAACCTTGGTTGAGTTATAAAAGCCAATTTTTGTAAAAACAAGTTTAGGAAGGTTGTCCTAGAAATTTGAAATTTGATTCTAACTTCATGAAACTTTCTAGGTGACTTGGTTGTAGGGTGAACACTCAATGTAAGTCAAGAAAGTGAAAAGAATCCTTCATTTCAGCTTGAGAGCGCTTATTATCTCCTACCCTAAAAATCCAAGTTGTTAAAATTTTCTCAAAGGGGCTTTGACTTAGCACTAGACTGGTAACCTAACAGGACATAAAAGTGTCCTTTCAGGGTTTTGGGAAAAATTTCCAAAACCATAGTAGATCCACTCATTTTGAAAAATCCTTTCATGAGCTTACAGTTCAAAGACTACTACATATGGGAAAAATGAGAAACTTGTAAGATTTCTCATCCCTTTCTGCGCGTATGTCGCACGTGTCAATGCAAGGAACTTGACGATACACCGCGTGCGAGCCACAAATGGCTCCAAGCACACAACAAGCCTAAACTAGTAAGCTCAAAGATGACGATGGTGTGTCACTCACCTCTCTACGCTTGCTTCGTGGAGTATTCCTCGCCGCGAAGAAGAGGGAGACGTCGCTACGCCGCGCTCAACCGCCTCGCCGCCGTAATGCTCGATCGCACTCTCTCTCTCTCTCTCTCTCACATACACACACACACACACACACACACACAAGGAGATGAAGAAGAAGAAGATGGAGATGGAGCAAGAGCACTCTTCAATTTCACAAATGAGAGAATGAGGGTTTTTAGGTTTAGATTGACTTTTATATGGGTTCGCCCCATTCACACTTGGGCGCCCACACTTAGCCAATCTTACCCAAACATTATACGTTCCAGTTTTAGAGTGCGCCTCTAATCGACGATCACTCTTACCCTTTTCCTATTGGACGGACAAGCTCGGTACGTGAATCTACCAAATAAATAATACATTGTCCTTTGTAGGTGATATGGTGCTCGTGAGCCGTGAGGGTTAACATGCCCCCCTTCTTGATGTAGATTCCGTCCTCGGAAGCTATTGAGTTGAAGCTCGTGCGTTGAGGTGGAAGAGCATTTGAGATGAATGTCCTTAGTCTTCTTCAGTCACTGCAAAATCAAACAACATTGGCACAGTAATTACATTCTTATATACAATTAAAAAGCATATGCAATTTTAGGCAGACAAATTGATTGGTAACAGAATTTTAAACCATTTGTGAGCAATAAACATTAAATTGCAATATAATCAAATGCATAAATATATGTAAAGGTAAAAATTAAACAAGTCTGGGGTCGCTAATTTAATGGTCAAAAGGCACTAGAGATTGACTATTAATACCATGGGTAAGCTTCTTAATTTTCTCTGGTCAATTAAGTTGTTTAATCGCGAGAGCGAAGTATTTCATGTTCGAGGGCTGACTAGAGGCTATACCTGGAAGACCTTATAGTTAAACTTTGATAAAAGGAATTTCTCATGAAATCATTGCCTGATCGATTACCTTTTCTTTGACCCCCCAAAGTCTTTTCACAGTGATTCAATTTTGATGTGTGTGCTTATTTTGTATGCCTTGGGTTTTTTGCTTTTCAAGGAAAAGCTCCCACACTGGAACCTCTAGGTCTCTAGTACCATAGGCGATACATGTGAGTAAAGTACCAAATCAAGCTGAGATTTCTCTTCCAGCTTAAGATTTTACATTGTGGCACTTTGATTTTTTGTTTGTTCGTTTTCAGCATTTTAATTTTGTAACTTTGGGGGGTCATATAACAATGTTACCCTCCCCAGGCTCATCACACTAGTAAACTCCCTTTATAATACTTAATCTGAAGGTCAATAGGGACTAAGCCCACTAGAAAGTCCTAGTACATTTCACACAATGCTGCTTAAATCGGATTAAGAACCTAAGTAACCATTAATTATCAGGAAGGCATTCCCCATGGTATTAAGAGAAGATCTGTAACACCTAACTTGGTCAAACTAGCTTAGTCGGACTGCTTGATTTTTAAATCTAGACAAGTGATTATGAAAAAAAATTACATTGAATTTAATGTTTGGTGCTAAAAAAATGTGCTGAATATTATGCTACCAATCACAATTAAAGCAGACAAACATGGATGCAAAAAGATAAGGGGCAATGCTAATGGACAAGAAACACCTGTTTGTGTTGATGATCGCGCTTGATTTGAAAAGTGAATGAGAGAAAGATCCCATGAAGGTCCAAATCCTAACCACAGCAACACGTTCCTGTACACACAAGGAAACACAAAGAATACCTCTAGGAGGCACATCAGTGGGAAAAAAGAACTTTGCTAATCACTCTACTCTAAAACAAAAACACTCCTATCGTACTAATCTTACCTACCCTCCATCACTCAAGTGATGAGTATCAAAGGTGTTTGATGACATAGGTTTCTGTTCCACTCTATAGGATGTGAATGTGTAGGTCTGGTCAATGTTTTGACTTTTATTGTGCATACTTGTTTGCTAATTGCTCTTGCTCTTTATTATTTTTATTTTTTGTGAGTATAAGTCTTTATATATACATTCCCTAAGATTGGGAGATTGAGAGGTCAGGGAGGAAGGTTGAGAGGGGAATGAGTGAATGATGACTGTCAGCAAACACTCCCTCCTTCCTTGGGTAGATCATACCGTTTGAAATGTGCTCGTTACCCTTTGAAACCAATTGTTCCAGTTGGTAATAGGTGAGGATTTTTGCCAGTAGTTTTCTATTACCCTAGGTGCCTCATCGAGTTGCAAGGGTGGTAAGGTACTCTCCCAGGATCGAACTTGAAGTGGTTCATCAGGTGATTCTTGAACACTGGGAGGTGTGGATTTCTTTGTAGATTTATGGAGGTCCACTATTATAGGTGGATGCTGTGGAGAAGATTTTACCTCTATGGATGCATTACATGAGGAGCTAGAAGCTTCATGGGAATCTCCTCTTCCTGAGCTAAATGGAACAAATTGTTCTTTCTTCGGTACCCAAACTAGCTCTGGAGTGGGTGTATAGCATTCTGTGATTTTTTTCTTTCCACGATCGTCAATTCGTTTTGGAGCTACGGGATTGGGCGCACATGGGTCCGGTGACAAGTAAGAGCACAATCTATGTTTTGGCACCCAGATTTGATCATTTCCTTGATAGTAGCCTTGGGATTCCAATAGTTTTTTAGGAATCCAACGCCATGTTTTCTTACTTTTCTTGGAGTGAGTGGTACATTTCTTACAAGGCTTCTGTTGTTTAGCATCAGTTATGGTCGGTAAAGAAGCTTTAGGGACCCACTTGTATGTTTTCTTTGTTATATTGGGATGGGTCTTGTCAGAAGCTATATGCATTGCTTGTAGCATATTTAAAGGTACAAGTAGTGGCATTTCATCACCCTTAGGTGTTACCCAGGTTGTCCCCCTATTTCCCCAAGTGTCTATGTTTGCTGCTAGGTGGACCCAATCCACATTGTCCGACTCAGTCATCCCAGGTAGTACATCCATATAAGGAGAATCTTCCCCAACATCAGTGTCCGCTTTACACGTGTAACAATACTGCAATGGGGCGGAGTGAACTATGGTGTCAGATCTATGATCAATTTATAAACTTGTTTCCTAGAGGATGTGATCGACCAGTTACAAGATCCACTCGAATGACCGAATCTTGGAACTGCAAGTAGACATGGTTCTTAGACCAGTCATGCACCATTTTTTCTTCCCTCATGAAAGGACGTCCTAAGATCATCTCTGATTCCATAGTGTGTTTGGAGAAGTCCATAACAATGAAGGTAATCCTTATTTTATGTCCAAAGACCTTGATCTTGAGATCTTCTAGCATCCCAATAGGTTTAACAATAGACCCATTGGCCATCTTCACTACTATGGTTGTGGTCGTAAGGTGAGGTCTTCCCATAGTTTCCCATCAATTTTTAGTCACAATGCTAACCCCAGCACCACCATCAAGGATTCCCTTCACAGTTAATCCCTTAGTAGTGATTGGTATGGTTGCATTGGATTCGTCACCCTCAAAGTATTATCCCAACTTGTTAACAGGTATTTCTATAACAAGGTTCTCATCTAGGTTGGGTTGTGGATCTAAGTGTTCCTCCTCTATTGGCATCTCCCCAACTCCATCCATCTAGGCAAATTGTGGTAGCCCAAACTTTAGTTCTCCATTGAGGAAGGCTCAAAGAGCTGAGACTAGCTCAGGATCTTTATATAGTTTGGACATGATGGTGGTTCTAACTTCTGAAGACATGAAATCCATCAATTTGGAAATGTTTAACGGAACCTTTTGGGCTTGAGTCCCTTGACGTGGGGAAGATGGGATCTCCATTTCTTTGATAGGATCAAGTAGTCCCTCTGTAACCATTCTTTCCATCAAGAAGTGAGTACGCCCACTTTCCCATGACTTTAAGTCACTTTCTTCTTGGATGACACTAGGTATGTCTAAGGGTCTATGGTCTTAGTGAGGTTGTTGTTGCGTAGGGAACACGGTGTCTATAATCTGGATCTTCCTAGGTGTTGGTTCTAGATCCCTTTGGGTATCTTCTACCAAACTCCTTAATTGCTTGACTCGCTCAATCTCCTCTGTAGGGTTTGGATAAGTTCCTATCTTTTTCTTGGATCCCGGCCATTGTGGCTCATGAAGATCTTCCTTGTTGGTTTCTATCTTAGTGGTCGTTTTGGTCTCTATGGTTTCACTTGAATGAGAATCTTCTTCAGCGTCGTTCATATATACGGGGTCATCACCAGTCCCTATGTTGGTCTTTGAACTGGGATCTGACTTCGCCGCTTTTTGCGATCTCTTCCTTCATGTTTTCTTCTTTTTTTGAGATTGGTCAATTGATGCCGTGTCTCTTTCCTCAAGAATATAGTTTTGTTTTTGGAGCATCGATCATGTGAGTACGTTTACTGGTACCACACTTGTAGGTACTGTTGCAGGCATTGAGCTACCATGTAGAGGTGCTTTACTAACAAATGAGGTCCATGGCATGTTTCTCGGCATGCCCATAATTGGAGTAGGCATGGTAGCCGTGGTGTCATCAAGGGAATGATGAGCTAGACTTGGAAAGGTGAAGCTATCACTTGTGGGCTTAGATTGCACTGAGACCCCTGGCGAAACAACATATGGAGGATTCATTGGACTTACCGAGGGAGTCTCCATTTGCGATAAGGTTAGTTGTTTAGACTTTCCTGTATTTAAGAATCTCATGAGACCCGTTGAAGGCATGTTGATCCCCTTGTTCTGTCTCTCTAACTCAATGACCCTATGGATGACCTCACAAACTCTTTGTTGTTGATCCTCCACACTAGTAGCACCGATTGTGGATTGTAGGACATTTAACCAACCCACGTGATAGGTGTGACCTGTGTATAGGTTGGTCACAGTTTTCGTTTTGTAGTTCGTACTCCCAGTTCTCATTTAGGAACACTCCATCTAGGATTGAGGTGCTAGGGGTTTCATTTGAGCTAGATGCAATGTTGCTTTCTAGGGGTTGGCCCTTAGCGGTTGCTAAGTCAGGAGCACTCGATTGCTCTCTTAGTAAGGATATTGACATAGGAGCTTTTTCTTTTAACTCTCTTCGTTGCTCTGCCTTACGTAAGCTCTCAACTTCCTTTTCCCTCGCTGCAAGGATATATCTCTCAACCTCTTGCACTTCGGCAAGGCTTCTACCATCGGGTAATATGACCTCGGAGGGAAATAACTCTGAAGAGTCAGGAGGTGCAGTGAATGAAGTATTCACGTGCACATTCTCTAAGGACATAGGCTCTATGTTGGTCATGAATGGAGAATTTACTTCCCCACCCCCCTCATTTACATCATTAGCTCCATGTTCGGAGCGAGTGGCTCTACTAAAGGTTTCCTTCAAGCGGCTAAGCACGCTCGGTCCATGGCATGCATGTCTTGGCTTGAGCTATCGAGATTAGGCATTGGGAAACCCTCCATGACGTCGTAGTCAGAGGAAGAGTCACTAGCCGCTATGTTCGGGTCTTGGTTTGTACTACCTTGGGTCCACGCCGAGGGCCCGGAATCTAAAGTAGGTGGATATTGAGAACTCGCATAAGTTGAAATTCTCTCTAGTTGCTCCGTCTCTAGCACACGACCAGAGCGCAGATACATGTGCCTTTGGCACCCTACAAGCGTCGTCGAATAACCTCGAAGGTTAACCGCTTAACTTTTTTAAGCGTCCATTTTCACTCGTGTTTTTTACGTTTTTAATGTTTTTTTAAATTTTTTTTAATGTTTGATTTTTTTGATTAAAGTGTGTGATAGCTCGAAACGAGCGTATCACTTAGAGGGTCGCTGTGAGCTTTACAACACAATTTTCGGGCATCTAAAGTTCCATTGGTCCTCAAAAATTGATTTTTAGCTACGTGTGAAGCTAAAATTCATTTTTTTAAAGGTGACTGAGGCCTAGGCCTGAGCTTGGGTCTGGGAGATATTCTTAATCCCGGTTCTGCTTTCAGATTTATTTATTTATTTATTTTTATATTTATTTTCTTAAAGGATAAGGTCGCCGCTGCCTGCGCAAGAGCACACACACACTCTATCTACCTACTTCTAACTAATACACCTACTGTTACACACTAACACACTCTATTAACTCTCACATATCTACTTCCTACTTACTGTACACAGAAAACTAACAACCTTAGTACACAGAGAATAAACACAGTACCTTTGAAAACTCCATTAACAAAGAAAACTAACAACCTTAATACACAGAGAATAAACACAACACCTTTGAAAACTCCATTAATAAAAAAAACACACAGTATAACACCAAATCCCTCTTCTCAACACACACACTCCTTCCCTACCCTTCCTACAATTGAAATTGCACCACGAAAGAAGCACAGAGTGCCATTCAAGCTTAGTGTATGGCATTCCCCGGCAACGGCGCCAAAAATGTGCGCGTATGTCACACGTGTCAATGCAAGGAACTTGCCGATACACCGCGTGTGAGCCACAAATGGCTCCAAGCACACAACAAGCCTAAACTAGTAAGCTCAAAGATGACGATGGTGTGTCAGTCACCGCTCTACGCTTGCTTCGTGGAGGATTCCTCGCCGCGAAGAAGAGGGAGATGTCGCTATGCCGCACTCAACCGCCTCGCCGCCGTCGTGCCACTGCAATTCTTGATCGCACTCTCTCTCTCTCTCTCACGCATACACACACACACAAGGAGATGAAGAAGAAGAAGATGGAGATGGAGCAAGAGCACTGTTCAATTGCACAAATGAGAGAATGAGGTTTTTTAGGTTTAGATTGACTTTTATATGGGTTTGCCCCATTCACACTTGGGCGCCCACACTTAGCCAATCTTACCCAAACGTTATACGTTCCAGTTTTAGAGTGCGCCTCTCATTGGCGATCACTCTTACCCTTTTCCTATTGGATAGACAAGCCCGGTACTTGACTCTACCAAATAAATAATACATAGTCCTTGTTAGGTGATATGGTGTCCGTGAGTCGTGAGGGTTGACACCCTTGGTCACTACAAGCCTCCAAAGTTGATGGACCAATGCATTTTGCCCAAAACAACAATTTCTTACGGTTGATTGCATATAAATAAGAGTGGGGATTTTTGTAGGACATGAGATAAAATGCCCCGTTAACTTCAATGGGTTGGTGATCAAAACATATGGTTGCTTTTACCTCACCAAATTTTTTTTGGGCAAAAAAATAGGTACAAAAAAGTCGCATTTTCGCCATTCTGCGGACCTATCATCAAAGTTTCTATAGTCACACTCAATACATATACTATATACATGTTTTCTTAGTTCCCGTTGGGCATTTGGATACAAAAGGAGCCATGGATCATGTCAAAAGGATAATGGATCTCTTACTAAGTAGAACCTTGGGGGCAATGATAAAGTGCTAAATACAGCAAACATAAAAAAACTAGGTTTAGCATTATGACCTCTAGATACCCATAGAAACTACTCAATATCTAGCCAAGTTTGTAGTTTATGATTAGATATGGTTACTACCTACAAAATACACACAATTGGCCTAAGAAACTAGCAATATTGAGAAATTTATACTTGCTACTCTAAAATGTTTCGTATTCTTCAGGAATCAAAAAACTCAACCATCATCATATACTATGCTATATAGCATATTAGGTCCCCAAAAATCAAAGAAGATTAGCTTTATGTTATACATTACACTTACACGATCAAAATTGAATTTGGATATCAAGAAAGCCACCAAAAAAATCATAAAAGTGCTAATTTTGGCCAGAAAATAGGATTATGCAATTCTTGTAAGTTGGTCATAACTTTCAATTTTAACACTTAGCTCTCCCTACAAGTATCAAAACATGTTGGGAACTATGAAGGCTTATCCTCTAGCAATCTAAACCTCACAAATATGAAGTTTAGAGTGGTATAGTTGCAAAAAATTGGAAAAAAGCCAAAAATAGGACCCGTTTTTTCACACAGTTTAGGTTTAAAATTGTTGTGCAAGAGTAAAGTTAGTGGTGAAATTGATACTCCAAAAAAAAAAGTCAAGTTTTTTTTCATCTCATAAGGCAAATTTGTGGATATATAGCACCTAGAAATTCATTTTCATACTCTTCAACTAATTCAAGCAAAATGGTCACTTAACAGGACACAAAAGTGTCCAAGGACATAAAAGTGTCCTGTTACCATCCTAGTGCTAAATTAGGATAGTAATAGAGTGCATGTGCCAAATTTCAAGTGATTTGAAATTTTTTTGACTTAGATTGCCACATGAATTGCATCAAAAACTACCAAGCACTAAAACTGCCCAGAAATTGTGCTAAACTTACCCAAAAATTATAAAAGATATTTCAAAGCTTATTGAACACACCGTTAACCAATAGATAATAAGCACACTTATTATCTCTTGTTAGTAAGAAAGGTCATTTTTGAAAATTTTTGATTGCCAAGGGTAGAAGACCTATCATACAGATAGCTTGAGAAATTTGGAGTCATTTGGACACTGCTTGCTACTAGGAATTGAGTGATTAGAAATTAAAGATTGTAGATTAGTTTTCTTTTTTCTCAAATTGAGATTTTTTTTTTGATGAAGAGTCATTGTACATACTTGCAGCTAATAGACTAACTTGTGGACTATTGATTTTACAAGATTGAGTGAGAATCCAGTTCAGAATCATGCCAACTGAAATGAGTTTATATTGGTTCTAAAGGCCATGTATTCTTTTTCATTGAGCATTATCGGTTTTTATGTACCTTAGATCAAGCCATGTACTATCATATCAGGGTTTTGACCAAGAAACCAAGAGAAAAGTGTCTATTGAGGAGAGTGTAAACCAAGGGGGACCATTAGAGACCATAGTTGGAGAAGTGCCAGACACTTACTCCGAATCCAATTCAAAGATGTCTTTCTTTTCCACTCATTTTCATATTGGGACCTCACTCAGGTTCAAATATACATTTACGTTTAAGACCAACATCATGGGCTCCAAATTTATCTGGATCCTAATGAAGAGTTTGTGGTTAGAGGAGTCGATGCCCATACTATTGAATTCAAAGAGGAGGCTAGAGGTAACAAGCAGGAAACCTTCTATATGGACCAAACCAGATGGCAATATCTAAAGATTGTAAATCTTGACATTGTGGACAAATAGGAAGTAGAAGTTGATACACAGATTCTAGACATGACCACCAAAGAGGGACTACCAATGTTTGAGATGATCACATTGATGTCAAACCTTTAAAGTGCATACCAATTGATGCCTCAAGATTGGAAGTCTATTATTGAGAGGACAATAATGTGATAGACTACAATGGACAACTAACACAAAACTAGAGCAATTACACCCTTGAAAATTAAGTATGCTTTCAAGAACAGGGAGAAAGGTGCAACAAACCTTCCTATACACCCTCTTTAGGGATTACTAAAAAAATAACTTTGTCATGAGATGATATTGAAAGAGGCTGGATAGACCAAATATCAGGGCTACTCAATTACATATATGATTATCAAAATGGGACTTGACATGGATAAAAAATTTGGACCAACGAAAAGATCTTTTGGCAACATGGCCAATCAACAGGGCAGGGTAGCCCAATGAACCCACCTCAATAATGAAAATTGGGTGATCCAAATGAGTCACTACTACCAAGAAACTAGCTTGAAGGCTTAGAAGGATGACCATCGGCTAGAAGAGCTGGTGTCAAGCATAATCGAAGAGCCAGACAGCTGATTTCAAAATTGGGTCAAGAAATACAAGGGATTTAGGGACTAGACCAGGACATCAAAATTCATGTACTAGATGTGACAATATCTAAGAAGAAAGGCCTTCTCCAATGGAAAGATTAAAAAAGGTCAAAAAGGTAGTGATTAGTAAATTGTAGAGTTATCCCATTTATGGAAGAAGTAGAGCAAGTACAAGAGGATCACTCGCATTCTAAACTATAAGTATCAGTATCAGAGGTTAATCCAAAAAAATATACTATTTGAAGGTCTAATGCACGATTATGTGCAGATCCCTCTAGATCAATTGTTGAAAGTGGTACCCAATTTTAGAGAGGATATGTTTCAAAATATAAATGGAATAGGGAAAAGGGTCATAAGGAGCTAGATGTAGGTTATATTGTAGTTGAGGAGATGCCACCAATTGAAGTAGGCTTTAAAGTTCCAGATATTTGGGTAGAGTTTGTAAGGAGAATATCTCTAGAAGTGCTTCTTGATGAGGGATGAGGAGTTAACATTATACCAATATCTATATGTAATAAGTTGGGGACTTCTAAGCTAGCACATGCTCCATTTCAAGTGAATGTGGCTTGTTAGAGCAGACTTTAGCAAATGGTGATTTTGAAACATCAAAAGATTGTGGTAACATCTTTAATTGTTAGAGTTATTCAATGGTGCTAAAGATGAAGTTTGATAGCGACTTCTATCCTATGTTATGAGCTGGGGAGGGGGGGGGGGATCAATAGGTTTAAATTATGTATATCATGTGCATTCAACGATTATTTCTAGAACTATTTATCTGTGAATTTTGACAAATAAAATACACCCTTTTTTTATGCAATCTATAATTTTTTCCCCGATTCAATTTTACAGTACTCTTTGTATATGGAAATATCAGACAAAATGAAATTTTAAAACCGTTACGGCTCAACTCACGTGATAATCACAAAGTAATCACATAATTATTAAGTGATCCCCTTGAGCAAGACCTTAGCTAAACTGAACCAAAATTGGGACCCAATGAGGTACGAGTTAAACAAGGAAAGAATGACATTAAATTACCCACAATTAGAGACGTGAAGTTGCAACAAGCACACATACCATTATGGATGCAAGCTACGATCACAAATAAAGATCTCATCATCGTGCAAGATGGAATCCACCAAATATATATGTACTATTGGCTTCTCCTCATACGGGGGCCTTACAAACTGTGCAACATACAATGTGGTGGCAAAATTGACAGGTGGGAATTGCAAGTATACTAACACCCAATATATGCCGTGTGTCAACTCTGAGTTGATGAAGGTGTCAAAGTAGCTAGTCTTTCCAAAAATATTTGGTGAAATTATTTTCACAATTATCTTTCGTAGGACAATACTCTAGCTCCATAATCTCATTCTCAATAGGCTCTTGAACATAATGATACTAAACCTCAATATGATTTGCGTGTGCCCATATGGAAGACAGGGTTCTTGGAAATCACCATGCAACTCTGGTTGTCACATTGAAGTGTTGTTGAATTAACAGGAACATCTAAGTCCATGTGAACTCTCTTGAGATAAATTTCTTCATTAGCTGCAAAATAAGAAACTTTATTGTCATAAAAAATAATATCTAACCAACCCAAATGATTTTCTCATATTAAAATGATCATTTAATGTGGGAGAATAAACGGGAGCAAGGGTTAGAATATAGACATGTGCTTTTAGGTCTATCTTGACACGGGGCCAATGGTAAAGGGGACCAAATGAGAGATGATCTATCAAAGGGCAAGTTAGCTAATGGACCTTAAAGACCTTAGGGTTAGATTCATTAAATACCTCCAAAGGTTAGTGTAAAAGTACTTTGACCTTAGGTACACTAGGGCTGCTGAGCTTGAGGTGGGAACCCGACCCAAGCTGAAGGTGCTTGAGGTGCTTTTTGTGCTTGATGACTGAGATGCTTGAGGTGCGTGATGACTGAGATGATTGAGATGCTTGTCATACTTGAGATGCTAGGGTTTTATTTCAGGTGGGAACCCGGACCAAGCTTGAGGGGCTTAAGGGCCAAGCTTGTGGTGGGAATCGGGCCCAAGCTTGAGGACCTTGAGGTGTCAAAAAGTCAATCATCAACCCCTACAAGGAGGGGGCAAGCCCTACAAGAGGGGAGATGAGAGAGAACACACACACTCACACAATGCAATCTTGGTACAAAGAAAGCAAAAGGGACACTTGTCAACTCCTCCTCATGTTGCCCTCATGGTGTGCCTAAACCCTATTGGTTGGCCACCCAAGGGGTCCAATGATAATTTAGAAGATTTAATTAATTTTTTTCTCATTTATCAAGTCCTCTTTCTCAAAAGGGAAAGGGGGAAACTTGTGCCAAGACTACCCTTGTTGCTTGTAATGCCTCAAGCTTGTGATTGGCTAGGCCTTAAGGGGTCCAATGAGCTTCAAGCATGAGCTACAAGGGGGGGTCGCCCAAGGAAGCTAGGGGCATGCTTGGGGGGTATACTATCCCCCCCCCCCCCCCACCCCACACACACACACACACGCACATCCTCATTGTGTATTGTGCAAAGTGAAAGAGCCCCCTCTCCTTCTCCGAGCAAGTAGAGAGGTTGAGAGCCTACACCAACACTCTTGGCTATGGAATGAAAATCTAACCAAGAGCCATGCTTCAATGGTTAAGCTTTCCATCTTCTACATCTTCATTAATATGCTATTATGTATGCTAGCAAGAAGAGTGATGATAATTGAGTAACTAGTTCTTTCTCCTATGAAATGTTTCTTCTTCCTCCCTGCTAGCTCTCTCCACCTTCGAAGGTGCTTGAGGTCTTGGGACTGAGGCTTGGGATAGTTAATCCTTTCCATGAATTTTATGTTTTGCTCATGATGCATGAAGTTTTCCATCTTCATTGCATCACATAGGCCTCTAGGAACACAAAGATTGTATCTAACAAGTCTCTCTTGATGGGAGAAACTACAATACAAATGCGTATTGGAGGGGGGACCGGCTCCACATAAATCCGGTCCTCAATTGTTGTCATGTTGTCTAAACTCTCTCTCTTTCTTGCAAAGGTATTTTTCATGCCAAGTTAACTAGATGTTGTGTTTATATTGCTACCATCAATTAAGTTCACCCGCTATGCTCACAAAGTAATTTCCTAAAAAGTACTTCTCTAATTTCCGCTACTCGCAAAGTTAATAGGCCATTTCCATTACATTGGTATCAGAGCATTTGGTTTCTCTTTTCTTGCTTAAGAAGAGAGGTCCTTAAGTAGCCTATAAATGGTTGATTTTGCTAATTTTATTAGGGTAAGTGGGACTGGGATCTATTATCGGTTTTGTTGAGCTCACTATGTGGGATATGGTGCACACCTCGGGAGATTTGGACTTAATAATGGGGTCTTTTTGGACTTGCCTACTGCTTTCCCATTATTGAGCCATAAGAAGTCCAAAAGGAGCTAGCCCTCGGAAATTTTGCAATATTAGACCCACTCCACTACTCTCTATAATTAACCACTTCGAGCCGTGGGTGTGGATACTTAAGTGCCAATTTTCAAAGTCTAAGAGGAGTAGCAACTAAGGTTTTGAATTGTGAAAGCATACACCAAGTAAGTACACAAATTTTGTTAGCATGACTAACAATAATTAAGAGAGTAGAATGAACATTGATAGCTTTGATTTTGCACATGAAGGTGCTAATGATGATGCCCCCATGTTTGTCAATTATCTCATTACAGGTTGTAGCAAGCTATGGGCAACCCTGCTTTGCAAGCCAAAGTTACTCAACAGTTTTGTGCTTATTGGATTACCCTTCCTCTCCAAGAGGAGAGAGAACTTAGGAGGCCTCTTGAAGAGACCCAAAAATAAGACTCTCTCCCATATGAGAGGAGGAATCCAAAGAGCAAGAAAGCACTGAAACTTTAAGTTCCTATGAAGATGTGGCTCCATGAAGACGGGGGTCTAGATGATCGCCAACTCCTCCCAAGAGGAAAAGATAAACATACAGTCCTTCTCATCGTCATTTCAAAAGGGAAGAGAGGAAACAAAGGAAGAAAAGGGTAAGAAAGAGGTCACCCTCTTCTCCTTCTTCTTCACCTTCCTCCTCTTCCGACGAAAGCTATGGATATTCTCCTAGAGAATACAAGAGGGGAGGACATCGAAAATCATACCCTACATGGAAAAGGTCACAAAATATCAAGAAGTTCAAAGAGGGAGGAAAGAGTATCTCTTTTCTCACCTATGATGGAACCTTTGGTGCCACCGACAAAGTATTGGCCTTCATCCAACAATTTGATGTGGCCTTTGGAGACGAGGGCTTTACGGATTCCTCCAAGCTACACCATGTATCTATGCACTTCTAGAAATCGTCTCGTCCCAAAGACATGGAAAACTCTACGAGTTTCCATCATGAAGCAATTTCTTGCAAGGGATGCAAAGGACAAAGTGCTCACTGAATGCTGAAGTTTGAAGCTTCTTTTTGATGAGTCTATCCACAACTATGTAGACAAGTTTTGGGATTTACATCTCAAGGCTACTGTCTTCCAAAATATTGACTTTATCGAGAAAAAGCAACAATTCTGTGCGGGATTACCTAAAGAGATGGCCGAATATGTTAACTCTCAACGGCCTAGTTCTATCACCAAAGTAATCCATCACACCATGGTTGCTTCACACATCAATTTCCAACAAGGGGCTAGACGAAGTGTCAAGCCCATGGAAAAAAAGGAAAAAGTGATGCAAAGGGGAAAATCAATGCCCAAAATTCTTCCCGGGGCACTTCCAACAACAACAACAACAACAATCGGTCCAAGGAGAAGGGAGTTTACAAAGGCAAAAACAAACTCTCTCCTGAAGACCTTGAAGCTTTTCAAAAGGACCATAAGTGTTTTAAGTGTTGGGATCAAGGACATGGCTATCGTTCTTGCCCCAAGAAAAATGCTCGCAATGAGACTCCTAGGGCTTCCACCATTGAAGCTCCAAAAGAGGATGCTCATTGCAAAGGATCATCTCTCTCCTATGCTTGGGGAAAGGTAAGGGAGCATGATGCCTTCATCTTGTTTGACCTTGGCTCTACTCAACTTCTCATATCAATGGAGTTGGCCACCAAGTTAGACATTCAAGATTTCAAGATGGTAGATATTGTAATGGTTGACACATCTTTCAAGGGACATCAAGCATCTGTTACTCCCTTGATTGGTAAGTTGAGGCTCCATGTCCAAAGCTATGTCAACAAATAAGAGTTTTTTATCTCTCCTCTCCAACATGAGGATGCTATCCTAAGGGCTCCATGGTTTGATTGCATGGCTGCCATCATGAAGTTCCCTGAAAGGAGAATCTACTTCACTTACAGGGGGAAGAACAAGCATCACATTGGACTTCAAATGGCTTTGACAGATCCAAAAGCATGAGGACTGGTTGAGAAGTAAGCTTCTCTTTGAGCTTGTCAAAGAAATTTTTCTCCTTAGCAGTCCATAAATACTTAACGTTCTTCTTTGTTAAGTCATGTAATGGTCATGCTATTTGAGAAATTTTTTCTATGAAGCGTGTATAGTATGCACACATACCAATAAAACTTCTTAGCTCATGTAGATTCCTTGGATTAGGCCATGCTTTTATTAACTTTAACTTCAATGGATCCATACGAATACCATCTTCAAAGATAATATGACCTAGGATTTGAATCTCTTGAAGGAAAAATCGCTTTTCTTTTGTTTGAGAAAAAGCTTGTTCTCCCTCAATGCTCGAAAAATGACTTGGAGATGTTGCTTATGTTCCTCCAAATACTTGGAGTAGATGATGACATCATCAAAGAACACTCTAGTGAATTTGCGATAGGGTCTAAATATTTTCTCCATTTGACGATTGAATGTGGCTGGTGCATTAGTCAAGCCAAAGGGCATGACTAGATATTCATAAAGACCAAATGTTGTGCGAAACGCGATCTTTAGGATATCTTCATTCACTATCCTTATTTGATGATAGCCACTTTTTAAGGTTAATCCTACTAAAGTAGGTAGATCCTTGTAGCTTATCAAAGAGATATTAAACCTGAGGCACAAGAAATCTGTTTTTGATAGTGATATGGTTTACTGCTCAATAGTCCACACACATACGGTATGTACCATCTTTCTTTTGCACTAAAAGGATTGGAGAACAAAAGGGAGAGTATCTAGGCCTCACCATCCCTTTGTCTACCAATTTCTATACTTGCCTCATGATCTCCTCTTGTTGAGCTTAAGAAACTTGATAAGGAGGCTTGTTAGGTGGTGGGCTTCCTGGAAGGAGCTCAATATGCTGGTCATTAGGTAAGTCCATAGGGATATCATCGATGAATACATCTTGGAATCCTTTTAGAAAATTAGACAAGTCAAACTCTTCTTGGTTCCTACAATTTACATTTGATGAAACATTAGGATCTTTTAGAGACTCTTTGACAAAAATCATGTACGGCAAAACTAAGCTCTTCTTTGATTTATCAAAAGCAGGAGGATTTACAAGTGGAATAGTGCGACCACGCTCACTAGCATCTATATACATGTGGTGATTGCCTTAGAGCAGTCTTGCTTCAAGAAGGGCATGCCATAGCATATGAGAGCCAAAGACTCAATAGGGATGAACGAGTCTTGGGCATTTTTGAGAAAGAGCTTTTAGGTGTTCTACATGCCCTAGACACATGGAAGCACTACTTATTGGGGACTCCATTCATTTGACAAACAGACCACCAAAGTCTTAAGTACTTCATGATGCAAACCAATATTTCCAACAAACAAATGAGGTGGGAATTATTTTTTTTGCAATTTAATTTCTATATTGGTCACATTGCTGGTAAGCACAATCAAGTGATTGATGCACTTTCACAGACCCTCCCAAAGTTGAAAACCAAGAAGAGGTGCTACAACCCAAAGCTATCCTTCGGCATGAAGACAAGGTACTATGTCATGGTAAGATTATCCAATGGTATCTTATTAAGATTCAAAATTATCCTTTTGAAGATGCTAGATGAATGCAAGGAATACAACTTAAGGATAGTATGAACCTTGTCAATGCTTACAATGCTACATTAGAGTAAGCAAATGTACAATTTATTTTAAATGACCAATGTTTTGTCTTATAAGACTAGTTCTTCTTTTCATTGTGCAAAAATTTAATTAGTATGCATGCTTAGAATCATGTTTGTGATGACGAAGTCTCTCAAACACCAAGTAGAATTTGTCACTCTACTTGGGAGAATAAAATGGACTAAAGAGCAGACATGCTTGCGGCAACTATGTCTCCCAAGCACAAAATGGATTAGTCATCCATCTTGGAAATATGTCGTAGGGTAAAAAGGGATCCTCTACCCCCGCTAAGAATGATTGACTAATGACTAAGTATTTATCTCTTCTACCTCATAGTCGAGGACGACTATGATTTCAAGAGAGAGGTATTGTCATAAAAACTAATATCTAACCAACCCAAATGATTTTCTCATATTGAACTGATCATTTAATGTGGGAGAATAAATGAGAACAAGGGTTAGAATATAGACATGTGCTTTCAGGTCTATCTTGACATGGGGCCAATGGTAAAGGGGCCCAAATGAGAGATGATGTCAAAGAACAAGTTAGCTAATGGAGCTTAAAGACCTTAGGGTTAGCTTCATTAAAGGCCTCCAAAGGTTAGTGTAAAAGTCCTTTGACCTTAGATAAGCTAGGGCTGAGATTGAGGCGGGAACCTGGACCAAGCTTAAGGTGCTTGAGGTGCTTGTTGTGCTTGGTTACTGAGACGCTTGAGGTGCTTAATGACTGAGATTCTTGAGGTGCTTGTCATGCTTGAGATTCTAGGGTTGTACTTGAGGTGGGAACCCCGCCCAAGCTTGAGGGGCTTAAGGGCCAAGCTTGTGGTGGGAACCGGGCCCAGGCTTGAGGAACTTGAGGTGTCAAAAAGTCAATCATCAATTCTTACAAGGAGGGGGAGATCCCTACAAGAGGGGGGATGAGAGAGAGACCACACACACTCACACAAGGCAAGATTGGTACAAAGAAAGAAAAAGGGCACTTGTCAAGTTCCTCCTCATGTTTCCCTCATGGTGTGCCTAAAGCCTATTGGTTGGCCACCCAAGGGGTCCAATGGTAATTTAGAAGATTTAATTAATATTTATCAAGCCCTTTTTCTCAAAGGGGAAAGGGGGACACTTATCCCAATACTACACTTGTTGCTTGTAATGCCGCCTGCTTGTGATTGGCTAGGCCCTGGAGGGGTCCAATGAGCTTCAAGCATGAGCTACAAGGGGGGGTCGACCAAGGAAACTAGGGGCATGCTTGGGGCATACTCCCCCCCCCCCCCCCCCCCCCCCCTCCCCCCACCACACACACACACACACACACACACACACTCATTGTGTATTGTGCATAGTGCAAGAGATCCCTCTCCTTCTTCAATCAAGTAGAGAGGTTGAGAGCCTACACCAACACTCTTGGCTATGGAATGAAAATCCAACCAAGAGCCATGCTTCAATGGTTAAGCTTGCCATCTTCTCCATAATTATTACTATGCTATTATGTATCCTAGCAAGAAGAGTGATGATAAGTGAGTAACTAGTTCTTTCTCCTATGAAATGTTTCTTCTTCCTCTTCCCTACCCTCATTCCCTGCTAGCTCTCTCCACCTTTGAAGGTGTTTGAGGTCTTGGGACTGAGGCTTGGGATAGTTAATGCTTTCCATGAAGTTTATGTTATGCTCGTGATGCATGATGTTTTCCATCTTTATTGTATCACCTAGGCCACAAGGAACACAAATATTGTATTGTAACAAGTCTCTCTTGATGGGAGAAACTACACTACAAATGCCTATTGGAGGGGGGACCGGCTCCACATATATCCGGTCCTCAACTGTTGTCATGTTCTCTAAACTCTCTCTCTCTCTCTCTCTCTCTCTCCTGCAAAAGCATTGTTCATGCCAAGTTAACTAAATGTTGTGTTTATGTTGCTACCATCAATTAAGTTCACCCGCTATGCTCACAAAGTAATTTCCTAAAAAGTACTTCTCTAATTTCCGCTACTCTCAAAGTTGATAGGCCATCTCCATTACATTATACTTTGCTTCTTTTAAAGAAAGAGCAATGGTTGGCCACTTCTTTGTTATCTAAGAAAACACTCCAGTTGCAGGTGAGAAACAATATCCAAAAAGTGACTTTCTAGAATCACAATCTCTTGCCCAATCAGAATCACAATACCAGCCAGCCTTCCAATGAGATTTCCTTGGTTGGTTGGAAAAGTTGCCTAAAATACCTACTGCAAAACAAGTATCTTGTCTGTATTACACAAGAATATAAAACTTCCCATAAGATTTCTATACTTCTTGATATTGACGAAGAAAGAAGAATCTTCCATGGAGAGTTTCAGATTTACCTCCATTAAAGTGTTCACAGGTTTACAATCCATCATCCCAAATGTTTTTAGGATCTCTATTGCATACTTTTGTTGACAGATGAAGATGCCCTTTGTGGATTCCCTAACCTCAATCCCCAAAAAATAATGTGGCAGTCCCAAGTTTGTCATTTCAAACTTGGAACTCAAACTCTTATGTAAGTTTGTTGAATGAGCTCTTCATGATCACCTGTGATAACTAGATTATCTACATATAAGACAACAATGACTTGCTTTCCATTCTCTATTAGTACATATAAATTTGCTTCAGAAGCACATCTTTTAAAGGCAAGATTTTTAGAAAACCTATTTATTTTGAGATGCCATGCTCTTGATGATTGATTTAGGCCATATAAAGCCTTTTTCACCTACAAAACTTCCATTTTGAATGAGGTGACTCAAACTTTGGTGACTGCTCCACATAAACCTCCCCCTTGACAAGTCCATTCAAAAAAGAGGATACTACATCCATTGGTAAACAAATCACCAAAAGATTGCAGCAAGAGAAAGTACAAGACAAATAGTTGTCATTTGAGCTATGGGAGCAAAGGTTTTGCTCACATCAAACCCTCCAACTTGTGAAAAATCTTATGCTCCTAACTTTTCTTTGTAATTTTCTAGTTAGTCATAAACCTTGTGTTTGACTTTGTAAACCCATTTGGTGCCAATGAATTTCTTCTTCGGTGGCCGATCCACTATTTCCCAAGTGTCATGATTTGTGATGCTGTCATAATTGATTGCATTGGTTCTTTCCACTTTGCATTATCCATGGCCTCATCGACAAAGGTTGGCTCCTTGACAGAGCCCACAATTTTAGTCATTAGAGCCATGTTAATGATGTGTTTGGAGGTTCTTCTTTGCTTCTCTATTCTCTTTGAGCATCACAAACCACCCTCTTCTTCACCAGGATTGTGAACATGAGGATTTTGATCATCAAAGAGCTGTTGAGCTAGCACACTTTTGTAGTCGCTTCTCCTATGATGCTACAACAGGTTTGTTAGTTTTGTTTGTCATTGTCAGACAACTCCTCCTTTTGAATTTTTACCCTAATTTGATATGACACAAGGTGAGTTATTTCTAGTCTGATGAGAAAGTGGAGAAACCTACTTTCTGCATCAAGTGTCGACCTTCTTCAAATACCACATCGTGACTAGTGAGTATCTCCTTTATCTCTGGATCATAGAGTTTGTTTGCCTTAAACTCTTCACTATATCATATAAATACACACAATTTGTTTTTAATGCAAGATCAAAGGTTTCTTAGTAGACATGGCTTCTTGAGGTGTTTTACCTTTCAAAGCCTTTGCGTAGCTTTGATTGAGGATGTAAACTACTATATTTACTGCTTCATCTTAGAAGGAATCTATAATATCCTTGGCCTTGAGTATGCATCTTGACATTTCTACCATAGTCCAATTGCGACGTTCCACAAGTCCATTTTATTATGGTGTGTGAGAAGTAGTAAGGTGGCATTTGATGCCATGCTCATTGCAATTGATGTTGAATTAATTTGAGATAAATTCTCTTGCTCTAAAGCTTTGAAAAATTTAAAGTGTGGCACAAACTTATAGAAAATGAAACAGGAATGAAGGTCAAGAAGAATTGCACTTCTCACAAATGAAATACACCCACATCTTTTTACCGAATTCATTGACTGACAACAAAAAGTAGAAAGATCCACCCAAAGCGTAAGTAGACATTTTACCACAAAGATCCACTTATACCAGCTCTAGAGGAGACTGAGCTCAATTACTACTCTATTGTGGAAATGCATTTCTTTGTTTCTTGCCCATCATGCAGGCCTCACATACTTCATTCATATAGGAGATTTGAAGCATGTGTGCCACCATCTAGATCTTTGCATCTCTTTTAGCATAGCAATGCTTAGGTGACCAAATCTCTCATGCCGTAATTAAGTTGTACCTTTTTTTGTAGTTATTGTTAGTGCAAAAAGTCCGCAAAGATTGTTGAAAACCTCATGTCCTTTCCCACTATATTGCCTTCAAAATCCAAGATTTTTTCTCTAGTTTTCTTGAAAAAAACTTCAAGACCACAATTAGTGATTACAACAGCAAATGAGAGCAAATTCTTCTTGATTTGAGGCTTAGTACAACACATCAGAGAGTTTCTTAGTTTCTCTTATAGCTGCTAAAAAATAAAATTTCCTAGACCCTTTGGCTAGACATTTTGCATTATTCCTAACAATTACACAGATGGGTTCTTGTAGAGGCTTCCAAGAGCTATACCAATCTTCCTTACTAGTCATATGTTGGGATGCACCACTATCTAGAACCCAAGAACCATCAACAAACAAAGTTTGTCCTGAAGAGCATGCCTCTTCTATGATTGCCCATAGTTCAATGTCTACCTCAATATTATTGGCGGACTCTCATTCCTTCCAAAAAGCTTTCATGTCTGCTTTCTTCTTTCTACAGTGTTTAGCAGCATGACCCTTATTGTCACAATAAATCAACTACCTAAAAGATTCTTATTCTTGGGCTTCTTTTTAGGCATTTGACATAGTTCCCTTGCTTTTTGTGCTACCTATGAAAGCAGCATCACCTCCCCCCCCCCCACCCCCCCCCCCCACACCACCACCAATCATAAGTCGTAACTCCTCTTCAAGCAACATTGCACTCAGTTTGTCAAACATAAGATGGGTTGGACAAACCTGAGTGTTGAGTGTCATAACAAGACCATCATATCTTGTTGGAAGTATGCAAATGCAGTAGCGAGCTAAATCTTTCAAAGAAATAGCCACACCAACGATAGCTAATTGATCTTGGAGGTCCTTAATTTGCTTGATAAAGGACTCCACATTCTTTCCATCAGCAAGTTTCTCAACACCAAGTTGATTTTCTAGATTTTGAATTTTGGTGTGATTGTGCACCTCATATTGGTGGGCTAATATGCTTTAAGATTCATGTGTTTTAGTGGCATGCTGAATCAAAGGGAGAACAAAATCACTTACATGACAATGGCATATAATGCATATGCATTTCTTCTTTTTAAGACTTATATTTGTCGGATCAACTGCTATTGGGCGAGCTCCAGATCAACACCATCTGGTGCCAACACTGTATCCAGCAATTCATGCAAATCTAGAATTGCAAAAAATTTGAATTTTCACAATGTGTGGTTGGTGCCATCAAGCTTGCCTTTTGTGAAGGTTGGTCAATGAATGTGTTGCGGAGTAGCACCAATAGCAGCACTTGAAGATGCCAACATGACTAATTTTGCACGGTACATTAGGAAGAGAATGGGGTCTAGGAGGGCCTCTTTATTTGGCAGTTTAAGGAAGTCAAACCTTTAGTATTAAGAAAGTAATCAAAGGATAGCTTTTGAATTCAAACAAGAAAAATGGCTAGTTTATTTGAATTCAAATTCCCCCCCCCCCAAAAAAGGAATTTAAACTCTAGCAGGTAAAACCATATCATGTAGCATATCTATGGAAAGAGCTCAATGCATAGAGGTGTAGCCACCCTGTTGGTGCATGTGTAGCCACGCATCCATGTGTATCCACCCTGTTGGTGCATTTATTGAATGAACGGCCACCTAGCCGGACACTACATGTCATAAAAATTAATATCTAATTCTCCGACATGATTTTCTCATGTCAAACTCATCATTTAATATGGGGAAGTACCACGGGAGTAAAAGCTAGAATATTGGTAAGGTTGCCATACCGGTCTCTGCAGTGATCCAAAGGAGGAAAAATAGGGATTCAAAAGGGGACAATCTGCAAAAGAGAAATGTGCTTCAATGGAGCTTAAAAGACCTAAGGTTCAGCTCCATTAAGACTTCCATAGGCTAAGATTCCTAATTTTAATTTAATTGTCCAAAGGCCAATGTAGGGAAATTGGATGGTCATGGGAAGACTAAAAAGTCTTCCCACATCCCTAGGAAGGAGGGGGCGAGCCCTTTTAGTAGGGGGTGAGAGATAAACACACACACACACACACACACACACACACTCCAAAGCTTCCCCTTTACACAAAGTGAATACTGGACACATGTCACGCTCCTAGTCTAGTTGCCCTCCAATGCTCCCTATTGGATGGCCATAAGGTGGAACAATGAGAATTAGGCTAGAGTAAAGTTAGTATAATCAATTTAAAAATGCTTGATAAAAGAACCAATAGAAATTAAGCTCCCTAGAAGACTATTGGATAGTCTATCAAGGGGTCTAGCAGCCCACCAATGGCTTGCCTGATTTCTATTGGCCAAAAGACTAAGAGATCCAATGAGAGTTTAATTGAATTATTTAGTTACCTAAAACTCTCACAAAAGCGGAAATCGGGAAATATGTCACAAGGCTATCAATTATGCTTCTAATTTGTGATTGGCTAAGCTTTACATAAGCCAATGGGAGACCAGCATAAGAAAAGAGCAAGAGGGGTCGACCAAGATGAGAGAGATGGCTGCATTTTAGTCTAACACAATGCTACACACACACATTGACAACTCATGTGTGCAAGAAGAACTCCATGTACTTCTCCAAGCATAGAGAAGTAGAGGCCTACACCAACAACTCTTGGCTATGGAATGAAAATCCAACCAAGAGCCAAGCTTTAATGGAATGCTCATCTCCTCTACCATGCTAATTACTAAGCTAAGCTATGATATTAAAGTGATTATGTGAGGAGAAGACTTTAAGCTATGATTATTAAGTGATTTTGTGAGGAGAAGACTTCTTCTTGTAAGATACATCTTCTTCCTGTCAATCTATCCTCATTCCATGCTAGCTCTCACCATTTTTGAAGGTGTGTGAGGTCTTGGGGTCTGAGGCTAGGGACACTAGGTGTAATTTTCAAGAATAATTTGGTGCGTGAAGCTTCCATCTTCATTGTACCAACTAGTTTTGTCAACGAACACAAAGATTGTATTGTACAAAAGTCTCCTTTGATGGACAAGTGATAATACAAAGCCTTTATGGAGGGGGGACCGGCTCCATGTAAATATGGTCCTCAAATGTTGTCAAAGTCTCCTTTGATGGAGAAGCGATAATACAAAGCCTTTATGGAGGGGGGACCGGCTCCATGTAATCCGGTCCTCAAATGTTGTCAATAGTTCTATTTCTTTCTCTTTTCAAGTATTGTTGTAGAAGGCAAAGACAGTCCCAGTAGGCGGGAACTGCTCCTTAGAAGGCCGACTAGCGGGAATGGGAGCTGGTCTCTTCAAACAACTATTCCAGTGCTAGAGTTCAGAGCTACTGATTATCTAGGCAGTTCTGTCAGTGAGGATTGAATCAGAGTACTGGATGGAAATAGAGAACTGAATTGGAATGATGTACTGAAATGAAAGACACAACTGGAAGACGGGAAATGGTATTTATAGATTCAGATCAATAGCTCAAGGATAATCAGTACACTGTACAATAGGCTTAAGCTCAGATGAATTTTGAGGATTGATTACAGGAGTAAATGATTATAGGGGTGAATCTAGAAGCTAAGAGCTCGTAAACGAAAGGTGTCAGAAAGCCAAAAAGCCAAAAGCCCGGTTACAGTGTAGTGAGTCCTATTTATAGCTCTCAGAGTTACTACAATAACTACAATAATTATTGCCAGTGTAGCTGCTCCCGCTTCCTACTGGTCGGCCTTCTAAGGAGCAGTTCCATTTTGGTATAACTCCAAAATTTCATTCTGGAAAAAAATCCATCGCTTGATTCTGATTTGTCATGCCCTAGATCATCCATCAGTCCTTGTACTACAGCAAGCATAGTCTCAGAGATTCCAGATCTTGACTGATCTGGATGCCTTTTCTTAGAATACTGGGCTGGTATCTTCTGAATAACTCGAGCATCGTAACTCTCTGGCTGCTCTGGTATCTTCTTAGTTAGTTTCTTTGTGATCTTAGTTGCCAGTTCTCGCTACTCTTGCCACTCATTGACTACCTTCTCCTTGCCCTTAGCCTTTCTGACTTCTCTCTATTGAGTCCATTTGCTGGTGGTTTCAAGGATACATCTTCTTCCTGTCAATCTATCCTCTTTCCATGCTAGCTTCACCCATTTTGAAGGTGTGTGTGAGGTCTTGGGTTTTGAGAGGCTAGGGACACTAGGTGTAATTTTCAAGAATAATTTGGTGCGTGAAGCTTCCATCTTCATTGTACCAACTAGTTTTGTCAACGAAACACAAAGATTGTATTGTACAAAAGTCTCCTTTGATGGACAAGTGATAATACAAAGCCTTTATGGAGGGGGGACCGGCTCCATGTAAATATGGTCCTCAAATGTTGTCAAAGTCTCCTTTGATGGAGAAGCGATAATACAAAGCCTTTATGGAGGGGGGACCGGCTCCATGTAAATCCGGTCCTCAAATGTTGTCAATAGTTCTATTTCTTTCTCTTTTCAAGTATTGTTGTAGAAGGCAAAGACAGTCCCAGTAGGCGGGAACTGCTCCTTAGAAGGCCGACTAGCGGGAATGGGAGCTGGTCTCTTCAAACAACTATTCCAGTGCTAGAGTTCAGAGCTACTGATTATCTACGAAGTTCTGTCAGTGAGGATTGAATTAGAGTACTGGATGGAAATAGAGAACTGAATTGGAATGATGTACTGAAATGAAAGACACAACTGGAAGATGGGAAATGGTAATTGTAGATTCAGATCAATAGCTCAAGGATAATCAGTACACTGTACAACAGGCTTAAGCTCAGATGAATTATGAGGATTGATTACAGGAGTAAATGATTATAGGGGTGAATCTAGAAGCTAAGAGCTCGTAAACAAAAGGTGTCAGAAAGCCAAAAGCCAAAAGCCCGGTTACAGTGTAGCGAGTCCTATTTATAGCTCTCAGAGTTACTACAATAATTATTGCCAGTGTAGCTGCTCCCGCTTCCTACTGGTCGGCCTTCTAAGGAGCATTTCCCACCTGCTAGGACTCTCCTCACCTTCTACATCCTTCCCTCCTTTCTTGAATTTTGGTATAACTCCAAAATTTCATTCTGGAAAAAAATCCATCACTTGATTCTGATTTGTCATGCCCTAGATCATCCATCAGTCCTTGTACTACAACAAGCATAGTCTCAAAGATTCCAGATCTTGATTGATCTGGATACCTTTTCTTAGAATACTGGGCTGGTATCTTCTAAATAACTCGAGCATCAAACTCTCTGGCTGCTCTGGTATCTTCTTAGCTATCTTTAATAAAGTAGAGTAATCATGCATGTCTGAATCCTCTCTGGTTCCTGTGGACGTGGTTGCCCGACTGCGACTGGATGACTTTCTGTAATGATCAATGTCGGCATCCCAATGACCTTCTGTTTTAGCTTTAGTATCAATCTCTTCCTTGGCCTTCCTGCTTGTACTAGGACAACTGCCTTTTCTACCCTTGGCCTCAGCTATCTTGTGTATGGACCGAGAACCTTGAGTTCTGGTTTTGTGTTCCTCACGCTCGGCCCTTCTCCTCCTTGAGTGACTGGAATGCTGAGAGTCTCTCATCTCTTCAGCATTACTCTGCTCCTTTTGAGCCTCGGTCTCACTCTCAGGGTTCCTCTTAGTATAAGACTCTCTTTTTGACACTTCTAGAATAGGGTCGACTTGTGTGGAATCAATGCGCGATCGGGTTGACGATTTTCGACCACGACTGACTTTGGGCGGTATGTTTGCAACTGAGAATTACAGAGCTCGCTGGTCTAAGAGCAATCACCTCTAGCCACCATGACTGACAAAATGGAATGGGAGCTAGTCTTTTTAGACAACTATTCCAGTGTTAGAGTTTGAAGCTAATGATATCTAGGTAGTTCAATTAGTGAGGACTAAAATAGAGTACTGGACTTAAAATAGATAGCTGAACTGGAATGATGTACTAAAATGAAAGACACAATTCGAAGATGAGAAATCATATTTGTAGATTCAGATCAATAGCTCAAGGATAATCGGTACAATGTACAACACACTTAAGCTCAGATGAAGTCTGAGGATTGATTATAGGAGTAAATGATTATAGGGGTGAACCTAACAGCTAAGAGCTCGTAAACCAAAGGTGTCAGAAAGCCAAAAAGCCAAAAGCCAAAAGCTCAGCTATAGTGTAGCAGGTCCTATTTATAGCTCTCAGAGTTACTACAATAACTGCTATAATTGCTACCAGTGTACCTGTTCCCGCTTCCTGCTACTCGTCCTTCTAAGGAGCAGTTCTCGCCTGCTCGGACTGTCCTTGCCTTCTATAATTTTCAATGCCAAATTAGCTAGGTGTAAATTGCTATGTTGCGTTCTCAAGTTAAGTACTCTCTCTATGCTTATTAGGAACTTGTTCTTAATGAAATGCTCCTATGTGATCAGTTTTTGCTACACACAAGTTACTAGTGCATTAAATGTTACATTGATATCAGAGCTATTGGTTTCTCTTTTCTTGCTCAAGAAGAGAGGTCCTCAAGCTTGCTACAAATGTTTGATGTTATTAATTACAAAAGAGTAAGTAGAATAGGGATTTTTCATTGCAGGTAATGGGTATACCTTCAAGAGATATGGTCTTAATAATAGAGTCCTACAGGGATTGCCTATGGCTTAACCATTATTGAGCTATTAGAAGCTTGATAGGAATCGGTGCTGTCTTGGCTCTATTGAACCCTCTCTTCTATCCCTTGCAATTAATAATATTCAAGCCACGGGTATAGATGCTTGAGTGACTATCTTTGAAGGTAAAGAGGAATAGCAACTAGGACTTGAAGTGCCAAAGTACAAGTAAAAATTTACACCTAACATTTGCTAGTATGGCTGACAAGGGAGAAGAGATTGAAATGAATGTTGATAGCTTTGATTTATAAGTCAATAAAGAGCTCTATTTCTGTGTACATGATTTTTGTTAAAGATTCTCAAAATGAACCTAATGCTTTAGCAAAAGAAAATATAAATACTCAAAAGGAATTAGAGTTATCCAACTTCCTCAAGGGGTTCCAAGATGTTTTTATTGACGACATCCATTGTGAACTACCTCCCAAACAAGGGAATGACGACCATGCAATTGAACTTCTTCTAGGAATATCTCCGCCAAATAAACCTCCTTATCGAGTTTCTCAAGCTCAACAAGAGGAGATTATGCGGCAAGTGCATGAGTTGGTTGAGAAAGGCATGGTTAGGCCTAGCTCATTTCCATTTTGTTCACCAGTGTTATTAGTGCAAAAGAAAGAAGACACATATCGTATGTGTGTCGACTATAGAGCACTAAATAGTATCACTATCAAAAATAGGTTTCCCATTCCACAGATAGAAGACCTATTTGATAAGCTACAGGGGTCGACCTACTTCAGTAGGATTGACCTAAAAAGTGGCTACCATCAAATAAGGACAATTGATCAACACATTGTAAAGATTGCATTTTGCAGTACATTTGGTCTTTACGAGTACATTGTCATGCCTTTTGGCTTGAACAATGCACCAACCACATTTAACCGCTTGATGGAGAAGTTATTCAGGCCTCACTGAACCTTTACTGGAGTGTTCTTTGATGATATAATCATCTACTCTAATTCATTAGACGAACACAAACAACACCTCCAGGTAATATTTCAAGTTTTACGAGAGAATAAACTTTATATTACTCGAAAGAAAAGTGAATTTTTGTTAAAAGAGATTCAATATTTAGGTCACATTATCTCTCAAGATGGCATCCAAATGGATCCATCAAAGCTAGAGGTAATAAAAGGATGGCCTAATCCAAGGAATCTTCATGAACTAAGAAGCGTTAAAGGTATGTGTGCATACTATAGACGCTTCATAGAAAAGTTCTCACAAATCACAGGACCATTACATGACCTAACAAAGGACAACTATAATTTCAAGAGAGAGGTAATCTCATAAAAAATAATATCTAATTCTCCCAAATGATTTTCTCATGTTAAATTCATCATTTAATATGGGGAAGTACCAGGGGAGTAAAAGCTAGAATATTGGTAAGGCTGCCAGACCGGTCTCTGCAGCAATCCAAAGGAGGAAAAATAGGGATCCAAAAGGGGACAATATGCAAAAGAGCAATGTGCTTCAATGGGGCTTAAAAGACCTAAGGTTCAGCTCCATTAAGACTTCCATATAGGCTAAGGTTCCTAATTTTAATTTAATTGTCCAAAGGCCAATGTAGGGGAAATTGGATGATCATGGGAAGACTAAAAAGTCTTCCCACATACCTAGAAAGGAGGGGGTGAGCCCTTTTAGTAGGGTTGATAGAGAAACACACACACACACACACTCTCCAAAGCTTCCCCTTTACACAAAGTGAATATTGGACACATGTCAGGCTCATAGGCTAGTTGCCTCCAATCTCCCCTCAAATCCTATTGGATGGCCATAGAGGTGAACCAATGAGAATTAGGCTAGAGTAAAGTTAGTCTAATCAATTTAAAAATGCTTGATAAAATAAACAATAGAAATTAAGCTCCCTAAAAGAGTATTGGACAGTCTATCAAGGGGTCTAGCAGCCCACCAATGGCTTGCCTAATTTCTATTAGCCAAAAGACTAAGAGATCCAATGAGAGTTCAATTGAATTGTTTAATTACGTAAATGCCTCACAAAAGGGAAAAGTGGGCATGGGAGACTAGCATGCAAAAATAGCAAGAGGGGTCGACCAAGATAAGAGACAGGGCTGCATTTTAGTCTAACACAATGCTACAAACAAACACACACACACACACACACACACACACACACACACACACAACTCATGTGTGCAAGAAGAACTCCATTTCCTTCTCCAAGCAGAGAGAAGTAGAGGCCTACACGAACAACTTTTGGCTATGGAATGCAAATCCAACCAAGAGCCAAGATTCAATGGCATGCTCATCTCCTCTACCATGCCAATTACTAAGCTCAGCTATGCTATTAGTGTGATTATGTGAGGAGAATACTTCTTTATCATAAGATACATCTTCTTCCTATCAATCTATCCTCACTCCTTGCTACCTCTCACCATTTTTGAAGGTGTGTGAGGTCTTGGGACTGAGGCTAGGGACACTAGGTGTGTTTTTCAAGCATAATTTTGTAATGGAATTGGCCTATTTAACTTGAGAGTAGCGGAAATTAATGAGAGTACTTTTGAGAAATGACTGTGAGCATAACGGGTGAACATAATTGAAGATAGTAACATAATCATAGCAATTAGTTAACTTGGAATGAACAATACTTTTGCAAGAGAGAGAATTTAGAGAACATGACAACAATTGAGGACCGGATTTATGTGGAGCCGGTCCCCCCTCCAATAGGCATTTGTATTATGATTTCTCCCATTAAGAGCGACTTGTTACACTACAATCTTTGTGTTCCTTGTGACCTAGGTGATGCAATGAAGATGGAAAGCTTCATGCATCACAAACATAACATAAACTTGAAGAAAGCTTTAACTATCCCAAGACCTCAAACACCTTCAAAGGTGGAGAGAGCTAGCAGGGAATGAGGGTAGGGAAGAGGAAGAAGAAACATTTCGTAGGAGAAAGAATTAGTTCCTCACTTATCATAACTCTTGTTGCTAGCATACATGATAGCATAGTAATGAAGAAGAAGTAGATGGCAAGCTTAAGCATTGAAGCATGGCTCTTGGTTGGATTTGCACTCCATAGCCAAGAGTGTTGGTGTAGGCTCTCAACCTCTACTTGCTTGGAGAGGGAGCTCTTGCACTATGCATAGCACACAATGAGAGTGTTTGTGAGTGTGTGTGGGTGAGTATACCCCCTAAGCAACCCTCCTCCTTGCAAGGTCGACCCCCTCTTCTAGCCCATCATTGAAGCTCATTGGCTCTTGCCAAGCCTAGCCAATCACAAGCTTGGGCCATTTCTAGCAATAGGTGTAGTCTTGGGACAAGTGTCCCCCTTTCCCCTTTGAGAGAGAGGACTTGATAAATGCAAAAACAATTAGATAGTTCTAGTAATTTATCATTGGACCCCTTTGAAGCTTATCCAATAGGATTCAAGCATCTCATGAAGGTAACATAGGTAGGGGCCTGACATGTGTCCCTGCTGCCTCTTCAAGCTTGGGCCTTCCTTGTGTGTGTGAGTGTGTGTTCTCTCTCTATCCCCTAGGAAAAGGGCTCGCCCCCCCTCTTGTAGGGATACTTTTGAATTTTGGTGCTCAAGCATGACAATGCACTTGAACTAGGAGTGTTCCCACAAGCATCTCAGGCAAGCATGTCAAAGCACCTCGAGCACCTTAATCAAGTATCAAGTCAAGCACCTCAAGCATGTAGCAGGTCAAGCACCTCAAGCACCTTAATCAAGCACATCAAGCATGACAAGCACCTCAAGCAGGACAAGCACCTTGATCTTGGGCCGGGTTCCCGCCTCAAGCTTACCTAAGGTCAAAGGACTTTTACACACATTATTGGAGGTCTTCAATGAAGCTAACCCTAAGGTCTTATGCTCCATTGGTTAGCCTTGCTCTTTGATAGACCATCTCTCATTTGGGCCCCTTTACTATTGGCCTTGTGTTGAGATAGATCTATAAGCACATATCTATATCTTAACACTTGTTCCCGTTTATTCTCCCACATTAAGTGGTCAATTTAATATGAGAAAATCATTTGGGTTGGTTAGATATTAGATTTTATGACATTACCTCTCTCTTGAAATCATAGTCATCCTCGTCTATGAGGTAGAAGAGATAAAGCCTTAGCCATTAGTCAATCTTACTTAGCGGGTAGAGGATCCCTTTTTACCCTACGACATCTTTCCAAGATGGATGAATAATCTATTTGGTGCTTGGAAGACATAGCTGCCGCAAGCATGTCTACTCTTTAGTTCATTTCATTCTCCCAAAGTAGAGTGACAAATTATACTTGGTGTTTGAGAGACGTCGTCATCACAAACATGATTCTAAGCATGCATACTAGTTAAATTTGTGCACAATTAAAAAGAGGACTAGTCTTATAGGACAAAAACATGAGTCATTTAAAAGAAATTTGTACATTTTCTTACTCTAATGTAGCATTGTAAGCATTAACAAGGTTCATACTATCCTTAAGCTGTACTCCTTGCATCCATCTAGCATCTTCAAAAGGATAATTTTTGAACTTAATAAGATACCGTCGGATAATCTTACCATGTCGTAGTACCTTGTGTTCATGCCGAAGGACAGTTTCGGGTTGTAGCACCTCTTCTTGGTCTTCAACTTCGGGAGGGTCTTCAATAATTGGTTCAGTTGGTGGCTCTCCTTTGTAGGGCTTAAGTAGGCTTACATGAAAGGCATTTTGTATGAGCCAATGGTTGGGCAACTTGAGTTGATAAGCCGTCTCATTGATGGGCTTCAAGATTTGGAAAGGACCATAGTATCTTTTTGCTAGTTTAGCATAATACTTTTGATGGCCTGTAGGATTTTTGCCCGTCGTTTGCCTTAATCGAGCCTTAGGAAACTTGAGTAAGACCCAATCATTTTCTTTGAATATTAAGGCTCTTCTGTGCTTATCAGCAGAAGATTTTTGCCTTTGTTGAGAGATGGATATAGCCTCCCTAATCTTTTGAAAAGATTCTTGTAGGTCACGGCTATACTCATCGGCGGCGAAGATCTTCCCATGTACTTTGAGTAGCAAGGGACTTTTAGGTCTTCCCTCAATGATCTCAAAAGGTGCTTTTCCCGTAGAATTATGTACAGTATTATTGTAGGCATACTCTACAAGAGGTAAGTACTTTTCCCATTGTGAGTGTTGATCTACTTCGGTAACATAAGTCTTGAGTAGATCAAGTATCGTAAGATTGGCTATCTCACTTTGGCCATCCGTTTGTGGGTGATAGGCCGAAGAGAAATTCAATCTTGTTCCTAGATTTTCAAAGAGACCTTTCCAAAAATTACTAGTCATTTTAGGATCTCTATCTGACACGATGGATGTGGGTAATCCATGGTGCTTGAAAATATGAGATATGAAGAGAGTTTCCATTTGATGTGCCTTAATAGTATTTTTGATAGGAATAAAATGTGCTTGCTTACTAAACTTGTCAACTATTGTCCATATTCCTGTATTCCCATGGATAGACTTGGATAATCCATAGATGAAATCCATGGATATACTCTCCCATGGTGAATTTGGAATAGGCAATGGCTGGAGTAATCCAGGTTACTTCCCTCTATCATACTTGGTTTTTTGGCATACTACATATTTTGAAACATACTCTTGTATGTCCACTTTCATGGTAGGCCAATAGAAGTACGTCTCCACTCCTCGGAGAGTAGGTTGAATACCTCTATTCCCCGCATATGGAGGAGCATGGGATTCATACATAACTTTCTCACGAAGGGAATGGGTAACACATAGCCTATTGCCGTGGAGAAGATAACCATCTTGCAAGGTGAATGGTTCCTCTTTCTTCCCCAAAGCAAGGGTTGACATTATGTCTCTAAAGTCAGGGTCAGTAGCATACTCATCTATCATAGAGGATAGATCATTGTGAGTAGCTATAGACACCGCATTAACTTTTGGTCATCGTGAAAGTGCATCGAAAACTTGATTGTGCTTACCAGCTATGTGAGCAATATGAAAATTAAATTTTGAAAGAAAATTTGCCCACCTCATTTGTTTGTCGGAAAGTTTGGTTTGCGTCATGAAATACTTGAGACTTTGGTGGTCGGTTCGTAGGATAAATGGAGTCCCCAATAGGTAGTGCTTCCATGTGTCTAGGGCATGTAGAATAGCTAAAATCTCTTTTTCATAAATACCCAAGACTCCGTCATCAATATTGAGCCTTCGGCTCTCATATGCTATGGCATGCCCTTCTTGAAGCAAAACCGCTCCAAGGCAATCACCACAAGCATCACATTGGACCTCAAATGGCTTTGAGAGATCCGGAAGCACGAGGACTGGTTGGGAAGTAAGCTTCTCTTTGAGATTTTCAAAAGCATTTTGCTCCTTAACAGTCCATACAAACTTAACGTTCTTCTTAGTTAAGTCGTGTAGTGGTCCTGCTACTTGAGAGAATTTTGCTATGAAGCGTCTATAGTATGCACACATACCAACAAAGCTTCTTAGCTCATGTAGATTTCTTGGGTTAGGCCATGCTTTTATTACCTCTAACTTTGATGGATCCATTTGGATACCATCTTTAGAGATAATATGACCTAGGTATTGAATCTCTTGAAGGAAGAATTCTCTTTTCTTTTGGTTGAGATAAAGCTTGTTCTACCTCAATGCTTGAAAAATCACTTGGAGATGTTGATTATGTTCCTCCAAAGACTTGGAGTAGATGATGATATCATCAAAGAACACTCCAGTGAATTTACGATATGGTCTAAAAATTTTCTCCATCAAACGGTTGAACGTAGCTGGTGCATTAGTCAAGCCAAAAGGCATGACTAGATATTCATAAAGACCAAACGTTGTGCGAAACGCGGTCTTTAAGATATCTTCATCCACTATCCTTATTTGATGATAGCCACTCTTAAGGTCAATCCTAGTGAAGTAGGTAGAGCCTTGTAGCTTATCAAACAGATCTTCTACCCGAGGTACGGGAAATCTGTTTTTGATAGTGATATGGTTTAATGCTCGATAGTCCACACACATACGGTATGTACCATCTTTCTTTTGTACTAGAAGGACTGGAGAACAAAATGGAGAGGAACTAGGCCTCACCATCCCTTTGTCTACCAGATCTTGTACTTGCCTCATGGTCTCCTCTTGTTGAGCTTGTGAGACTCGATAAGGAGGCTTGTTAGGTGGTGAGCTTCCAGGAAGGAGCTCAATACGATGGTCATCATCCCCTCGTTTTGGAGGTAAGTCCATAGGGATATCATCGATGAACACATCTTGGAATCCTTTTAAAAAATTAGACAAGTCTAAATCTTCTTGATTCCTACCATTTACATTTGATGAAACATTAGTATCTTTTAGAGACTCTTTGACAAAAATCATGTACGCAGAAACTGAGCTCTTCATTGACTCATCAAAAGCAAGAGGATTTACAAGTGGAATAGTGCGACCACACTCACGAGCATCTATATATATGTTCTTTCCCCTGTAGGTGAAGTAGATTCTCCTTTTAGGGAACTTCATGTTGGCAGCCATGCGGTCAAACCATGGTGCCCCTAGGATAACATCCTCATGTTGGAGAGGAGAGATGAAGAAGTCTTCTTTGTCGACATAGCTTTGGACATGAAGCCTCAAATTCCCAATCAAGGGAGTAACGGAGGCTTGTTGTCCCTTGAAAGCTGCATCAGCCACTACTATATCTCCCATCTCAAAATCTTGAATGCCCAACTTGGTGGCCAACTCCATTGATATGAAGTTGAGAGTAGAGCCACGGTCAAACAAGATGAAGGCATCATGTTCTCTTATTCCCCAAGCATAGGAAAGCGATGATCCTTTGCAATGAGCATCCTCTTTTGGAGCTTCGATGGTAGAAGCCCTAGGAGTCTCATTGTGAGCATTCTTTTTGGGGCAAGAACGATAGCCATGTCCTTGCTCCCCACACTTGAAACACTTATGGTCCTTGCAAAAAGCTTCAAGATCTTCAAGAGAGAGTTTGTTTTTACCTTTGTAAACTCCCTTCTCCTTGGACCGATTGTTGTTGTTGTTGTTTTTACCTAGCCCCTTGATGGAAATTGATGTGTGAAGCAACCATGGTGTGATGGATTACTTCGGTAATAGTAGCAGGCCGTTGAGATTTGATGTATTCGGCCATCTCTTCAAGTAATTGCGCACAATATTGTTGCCTTTGCTGGGCAAATTCTATCTTTTGAAAGACAGTAGCCTTGAGATGTAAATCCCAAAACTTGTCTACATATTTGTGGATAGACTCATGGGAGAGGAGCTTCAAGCTGCGCCATTCGGTAAGCACTTTGTCCTTTGCATCGCTTGCAAGGAATTGCTTCATGATGGAAACTCGTAGATTTTTCCATGTCTTTGGGGATTCACCATTGCCACGAAGGCTAGCCCACCATTGACGAGCTAATTTTTGGAAATGCATAGCTACATAGCGTAGCTTGGAGGACTCTGTGAAGCCCTCATCTCTAAAGGCTGCATCAAATTGCTGAATGAAGGCCAACACTTTGTCGGTAGCACCAAAGGTGCCATCATAGGTGAGAAAAGAGATACTCTTTCCTCCCTCCTTGAACTTCTTTAGCTTTTGTGACCTTCGCCATGCAGAAAATGATTTGCGATGTCCTCCCCTCTTGTATTCTTTAGGCGAATAGCCATAACTTTCGTCAGAAGAGGAGGAAGGTGAAGAAGAAGGAGAAGAGGGTGACCTCTTCCTAGCCCTTTTATTCCTTTGTTTCCTCTCTTGCCTTTCAGAGTGATGAGGAGAAGGACTATGTGTTGATCTTTTCCTCTTGGGAGGAGTAGGCGATCGTCTAGACCGCCGTCTTCGTGGAGCCACATCTTCAGAGGAACTTAAACTTTCCTTGCTTTCTTGCTCTTTGGATTCCTCCTCTCAAATGGGAGAGAGTCTTCTTTTGGGGGTCTCTTCAAGAGGCCTCCTAAGCTCTCTCTCCTCTTGGAGAGGAAGGGAAATTCCATAAGCACGAAGTTGTTGAGTAACTTCGGCTTGCAAAGCAGGGTTTCCCATAGCTTGCTGCAACCTAGTGACGAGATAATTCACAAACATGGGAGCATCATCATTAGCACCTTCATGTGAAAAATCAAAGCTATCAATGTTCATTCTACTCTCTTGATTATTGTCAGCCATGTTAACAAAATTTATGTATGTACTTAGTGTATGCTTTGGCAATTCAAAACCTTAGTTGCCACTCCTCTTAGCCTTTGAAAATCGGCTCTTAATTATCTACACCCACGGCTCGAAGTGGTTAATTATAGAGAGTAGAGGAGTAGGTCTAACATAGCAGAGTTTCCAAGGGCTAGCTCCTTTTGGACTTCTTATGGATCAATTATGGTAAAGCCGTAGGCAAGTCTAAAAAGACTCCATTGTTAAGTCCAAAGCTCCCGAGGTGTGCACCATCCCCCACATAGTGGGCTCAACAAAACCGATAATAGATCCCAGTTCCACTTACCCTAATATAATTAACAACATCAACCATTTATAGGCTACTTAAGGACCTCTCTTCTTAAGCAAGAAAAGAGAAACCAAATGCTCTGATACCAATGTAATGGAATTGGCCTATTTAACTTGAGAGAAGCGGAAATTAATGAGAGTACTTTTGAGAAATGACTGTGAGCATAACGGGTGAACATAATTGAAGATAGCAACATAATCATAGCAATTAGTTAACTTGGCATGAACAATACTTTTGCAAGAGAGAGAATTTAGAGAACATGACAAGAGTTGAGGACCGGATTTATGTGGAGCCGGTCCCCCCTCCAATAGGCATTTGTATTATGATTTCTCCCAGTAAGAGAGACTTGTTACAACACAATCTTTGTGTTCCTTGTGACCTAGGTGATGCAATGAATATGGAAAGCTTCATGCATCACAAACATAACATAAAATTGAAGAAAGCTTTAACTATCCCAAGCCTCAGTCCCAAGACCTCAAACACCTTCGAAGGTGGAGAGCTAGTAGGGAATGAGGGTAGGGAAGAGGAAGAAGAAACATTTCGTAGGAGAAAGAATTAGTTCCTCACTTATCATAACTCTTGTTGCTAGCATACATAATAGCATAGTAATGAAGAAGAAGTAGATGGAAAGCTTAAGCATTGAAGCATGGCTCTTGGTTGGATTTGCACTCCATAGCCAAGAGTGTTGGTGTAGGCTCTCAACCTCTACTTGCTTGGAGAGGGATCTCTTGCACTATGCATAGCACACAATGAGAGTGTTTGTGAGTGTGTGTGGGTGAGTATACCCCCTAAGCAACCCCCCTCCTTGCAAGGTCAACCCCCTCTTCTAGCTCCTCATTGAAGCTCATTGGCTCTTGCCAAGCCTAGCCAATCACAAGCTTGGGCCATTTCTAGCAATAGGTGTAGTCTTGGGACAAGTGTCCCCCTTTTCCCTTTGAGAGAGAGGACTTGATAAATGCAAAAACAATTAGATAATTCCAGTAATTTATCATTGGACCCCTTTGAAGCTTAGCCAATAGGATTCAAGCATCTCATGAAGGTAACATAGGTAGGGTCCTGACATGTGTCCCTGCTGCCTCTTCAAGCTTGGGCCTTCCTTGTGTGTGTGAGTGTGTGTTATCTCTCTATCCCCTAGGAAAAGGGCTCGCCCCCCCTCTTGTAGGGATACTTTTGACTTTTGGTTCTCAAGCACCTTAGTCATCAAGAATGACAATGCACTTGAACTAGGAGTGTTCCCACAAGCATCTCAGGCAAGCATGTCAAAGCACCTCGAGCACCTTAATCAAGTAGCAAGTCAAGCACCTCAAGCATGTAGCAGGTCAAGCACCTCAAGCACCTCAAGCATGAGAAGCACCTCAAGCACGACAAGCACCTCAAGCAGGACAAGCACCTCGAGCTTGGGCCGGGTTCCTGCCTCAAGCTCAGCCCTAGCTTACCTAAGGTCAAAGGACTTTTACACACATTATTGGAGGTCTTCAATGAAGCTAACCCTAAGGTCTTATGCTCCATTGGTTAGCCTTGCTCTTTGATAGACCATCTCTCATTTGGGCCCCTTTACTATTGGCCCCTTGTTGAGATAGATCTATAAGCACATATCTATATCTTAACACTTGTTCCCGTTTATTCTCCCACATTAAGTGATCAATTTAATATGAGAAAATAATTTGGTTTGGTTAGATATTAGATTTTATGACAATTTGGTGCATGAAGGGGGGACCGGGTCCATGTAAATCCGATCCTCAACTGTTGTCAATTGTTGTATTTCTTTCTCTTTTCAAGTATTGTCAATGCCAAATTAGCTAGGTGTAAATTTCTATGTTTCTTTCTCAAATTAAGTACTCTTTGTATGCTCATTAGGGACTTGTTCTTAATGAAATGCTCACTATGTTATCAATTTCCACTACACACAAGTTACTAGTGCATTAAATGTTACATTGGTAGTATCAGAGCTATTGGTTTCTCTTTTCTTGCTAAAGAAGAGAGGTCCTCAAGCTTGCTACAAATTGTTGGTGCTATGTGTGTGGGTGAGTATACCCCCTAAGCAACCCCCATCCTTGCAAGGTCGACCCCCTCTTCTAGCTCATCATTGAAGCTCATTGGCTCTTGCCAAGCCTAGCCAATCACAAGCTTGAGCCATTTCTAGCAATAGGTGTAGTCTTGGGACAAGTGTCCCCCTTTTCCCTTTGAGAGAGAGGACTTGATAAATGCAAAAACAATTAGATAATTCCAGTAATTTATCATTGGACCCCTTTGAAGCTTAGCCAATAGGATTCAAGCATCTCATGAAGGTAACATAGGTAGGGTCCTGACATGTGTCCCTGCTGCCTCTTCAAGCTTGGGCCTTCCTTGTGTGTGTGAGTGTGTGTTCTCTCTCTATCCCCTAGGCAAAGGGCTCGCCCCCCCTCTTGTAGGGATACTTTTGACTTTTGGTTCTCAAGCACCTTAGTCATCAAGCATGACAATGCACTTGAACTAGGAGTGTTCCCACAAGCATCTCAGGCAAGCATGTCAAAGCACCTCGAGCACCTTAATCAAGTAGCAAGTCAAGCACCTCAAGCATGTAGCAGGTCAAGCACCTCAAGCACCTTAATCAAGCACCTCAAGCATGACAAGCACCTCAAGCACGACAAGCACGTCAAGCAGGACAAGCACCTCGAGCTTGGGCCGGGTTCCCGCCTCAAGCTCAGCCCTAGCTTACCTAAGGTCAAAGGACTTTTACACACATTATTGGAGGTCTTCAATGAAGCTAACCCTAAGGTCTTATGCTCCATTGGTTAGCCTTGCTCTTTGATAGACCATCTCTCATTTGGACCCCTTTACTATTGGCCCCGTTTGAGATAGATCTATAAGCACATATCTATATCTTAACACTTGTTCCCATTTATTCTCCCACATTAAGTGATCAATTTAATATGAGAAAATAATTTGGTTTGGTTAGATATTCGATTTTATGACAATTTGGTGCATGAAGGGGGGACCGGCTCCATGTAAATCCGATCCTCAACTGTTGTCAATTGTTGTATTTCTTTCTCTTTTCAAGTATTGTCAATGCCAAATTAGCTAGGTGTAAATTTCTATGTTTCTTTCTCAAATTAAGTACTCTCTATATGCTCATTAGGGACTTGTTCTTAATGAAATGCTCACTATGTTATCAATTTCCACTACACACAAGTTACTAGTGCATTAAATGTTACATTGGTAGTATCAGAGCTATTGGTTTCTCTTTTCTTGCTAAAGAAGAGAGGTCCTCAAGCTTGCTACAAATTGTTGGTGCTATTAATGAGTCCTATAACCATTATTGAGCTATTAGAAGCTTGATAGGAACCGGTGTTGTCTTGGGTCTGTTGAACCCTCTCTTCTATTCCTTACAATTAATAACAATTGAGCCATGGGTATAGATGCTTGATTGCTTATCTTTGAAGGTAAAGAGCAGTAGAAACTAGGACTTGAAGTGCCAAAGTACATGTAAAAAGTTACACATAAAATTTGCTAGTATGGATGACAAGGGAAAATATATTGAAATGAATGTTGATAGCTTTGATTTTGCTAATGAAAGAGAAACTTATGATGCCCCTATGCTTGTAAACTATCTTGTTTCTAGGCTTCAACAAGCCCTGGGTAGCCGTAGCCCATCCCTCCAAGGTGAAGTGCTACAACTATTGTGCACCCATGGTATTCTCCAAAGTCCCCACCAAGGAAAAAGAGTACCTAGGAAAGCTCCTTGTGAGACTTCCAAAAGAGGACTCTCTCCGATAAGGGAAGAAGAGGAGTATCCGTACAAAGGGCTCAAAAACTTGCTACTCGATGACGCATCTTCCTCTTAAAGGAGAACTCAAGTTTCAACGGTAAAGCCCCCACCAAAAGAACGAGAAAGAAGTAAGTCTCCTGCCACCTCGGCAGAGATGGATCCACGAAGACGGTGGGAAAAATGCTCTCCAACACCCCTTAAATGGAGAATACTATTGCATACTTTTCTACACCATAATTCAAAGAGGGAAGAGAGAAAATAGGAGAAAAAAGGCAAGAAAGTGGTCACCCTCTTCTCCATCTTCCTCATCCTCTTCCTCTTCTAAAGAAAGTGATTGTGCAGACAAGGAGGAAGAAGGGAAGAAAAAGGCGATAAAGAGGTCACCCTCTTCTCCATCCTCCTCATACTCTTCCTCTTCTGAAGAAAGTGATGGTGCAACTCTTGAAACACCTAAAAGAATAGGCCATAATCCTATGCCCCCTGGAAGAGGTCGTCCAAGCTCAAAAATTTCAAAGAGGGAGGAAGGAACATCTCTTTCCTTACCTACAATGGCACCTTTGGTCCTACGAACAAAGTCTTAGCCTTTTATCCAACAATTCGATGCGGCATTTGGAGATGAGGGCTTCATGGAGTCCTCTAAGCTACATCATGTAGCTATGCATTTTCAAAAGTCCACCAGGCAATGATGTTCTAGCCTACGAGCAAATGGTGAAGCTCCACAAACATAGAAAGCTTGAAGAGCTTCCATCATGAAGCAGTTTTTGGCTACCGATGCCAAAGACAAATTACTCACTGAATGGCAAAGCTTGAAGCTCTCTCCCTATGAATCTATTCACAAATATGAAGACAAGTTTTGGGATTTACATCTCAAAGCCACTGTCTTCAGAAAGATGAATTTTGGAGAGAAAAAACAACAATTTTGTGCAGGTTTAACTGAGGATATGGTGGAGTATGTTAACTCACAAAGGCCACACACCATATGTGCGGTCATACACCATACCATGGTGGCTTCAAGAATCAATTTCCAACAAGGGCCTAAGAGAAATCTTAAGCCCACGGCAATAGACAAACCAAACAACACCTCCAGGAAATATTTCAAACTTTTACGAGAGAATAAACTTTATATAAATTGAAAGAAAAGTGAATTTTTTCTTACAAGAGATTCATATTTAGGTCACAATTAGCTCTCAAGATGGCATTCCTGTTTGGTCACATTATCCTTGTTGGTGGATTTTTGAACGAAGTCCCCACCAATGATGCTAGCCTACACCACATGTGATTAAAAATTAAATGTCAAATTCTCCCAAATGATTTTCTACATGTCAAAGACAAATTATTTAATATGGCAAATATCAGGGGAGTAAAAGCTAGAATATTGACAAGTGCTGGCAGACCGGTCTTCTGCAGTGATCCAAAGGAGGAAAAAAAGGGATCCAAAAGGAGACAATTTGCAAAAGAGCAATATGCTCCAAAAGGAGACAAATTTGCAAAGAGCAATGTGCTTTCAATGGGGCTTAAAAGACCTAAGGTTCAGCTCCATTAATACTTCCATAGGCTAAGGTTCCTAAGTTTAATTTAATTGTCCAAAGGAAAATGCAAATCCTTAGGAAGGAGGGGCGAGCCCTTTTAGTAGGGGATGAGAGAGAAACACACACACACAAACACACACACACACACACACACACACATACTTCAAATCTTCCCCTTTACGCAAAGGGAATACTGGACACATGTCAGACTCCTAGGCCGGTTGCCTCCAAGCTCCCCTCAAATCCTATTTGACGGCCATAGAGGTTGACTAATGAGAATTAGGCTAGATTAAAGTTAGTCTAATCAATTTAAAAATGTTGATAAAAGAACCAATAGAAATTAAGCTCCCTAGGGACAATCTATCAAGGGTCTAGAAACCCAATGGCTTGACTGATTCCTATTGGCCGAAAGACTAAGAGGTCCAATGAGAGTTTAATTGAATTATTTAGTTACCTAAATCTCTCACAAAAGGGAAAAGGGGGAAACATGTCACAAGGATATCAATTATGAGCCAATGGGAGACCAACATGAGAAAATAGCAAGAGGGGTCGACCAAGATGAGAGAGAGGGCTGCATTTTAGTCTAACACAATGCTACACACACACACACACACACACAGATAAATCATGTGTGCAAGAAGAACTCCATCTCCTTCTCCAAGCATAGAGAAGTAGAGGCCTACACCAACAACTCTTGGCTATGGAATGCAAATCCAACCAAGAGCCAAGCTTCAATGGCATGCTCATCTCCTCTACCATGCTAATTACTAAGCTGAGATATGCTATTAGAGTGATTATGTGAGGAGAAGACTTCTTCTTGTAAGATACATCTTCTTCCTCTCAATCTATCATCATTCCCTACTAGCTCTCACCATTTTTGAATGTGTGTGAGGTCTTGGGGGAATGACACTAGGTGTGTTTTTCAAGCATAATTTGGTGCATGAAGCTTCCATCTTCATTGTACCAGGTAGTTTTGTCAGGGAACACAAAGATTGTATTGTACAAAAGTATCCTTTGATGGGAGAAGCTATAATACAAAGCCTTTATGGAGGGGGGACCGGCTCTATGTAAATCCGGTCCTCAACTGTTGTCAATTGTTATATTTATTTCTCTTTTGAAGTATTGCCAATGCCAAATTAGCTAGGTGTCAATTGCTATGTTGCTTTCTCAAATTAAGTACTCTCTCTATGCTCATTGGGAACTTGTTCTTAATGAAATGCTCACTATGTTATCAATTTCCGCTACACACAAGTTACTAGTGCATTAAATGTTACATTGTTATCAGAGCTACTGGTTTCTCTTTTCTTGATCAAGAAGTGAGATCATCAAGCTTTCTACAAATTGTTGGTGTTATTAATTGCAAAAGAGTAAGTAGAATAGGGATTTTTCATCCTTGAAGCACACCTGTTTATGCAATTAACGGGGATATCGTCAAGAGAAATGGTCTTAGTAATGGAGTCCTACGGGGCTTGCTTATGGCTTAACCATTATTGAGCTATTAGAAGCTTGACAGGAACCGATGCTATCTTGGCTCTGTTGAACCCTCTCTTTTATTCCTTGCAATTAATAGTAATCAAGCCATGGGTATAGATGCTGGAGTGCTTATCTTTGAAGGTAAAGAGGAGTAGCAACTAGGGCTTGAAGTGCCAAAGTACAAGTAAAAATTTACACCTACAATTTGCTAGTATGACTGAAAAGGGAAAAGAGATTAAAATGAATGTTGATAGCTTTGATTTTGCTAATGAAAGAGAAACTAATGATGCCCCTATGCTCGTAAACTATCTTGTTTCTAGGCTTCAACAAGCCCTGGGTAGCCCATCCCTCCAAGGTGAAGTGCTATAACAGTTGCACACCCATGGTATTCTCCAAACTCCCCACCAAGAAAAGAGAATACCTAGGAAAGCTCCTGGTGAGACTTCCAAAAGAGGACTCTCTTTGATAAGGGAAGAAGAGGAGGATCCGTACAAAGGGCTCAAAAACTTGCTACTCGATGACGTACCTCCCTCTCAAAGGAGAACTCAAGTTTCAACGGTAGAGCACCCATCGAAAGAATGAGAAAGAAGTGAGTCTCCTGCCACCTCGGTGGAGATGAATTTTGTTCTGAGCACTACATCAGAAGATAGGTTTCAGCCGCAAAGAAACCCGTCTTGTGTAGATTGGCAAGCAGGAGGTGGTCGGCATCAATATCGGCATCGACATACATCACTCATTAGTCTTCAAAGCATCATCTATAGACCATGTACACATATATATCATCAGATATATATATTGCAGTCTGCATTGCTACTTCTTATGCTTGCCAAGCTCTAGGGGAGGTGTGGCCATATGACAGCTTGACACCACTGACATGAATTGTAGATTGATGTACTGTGATTGTGGGTCTGCTAGTTGTGAGTCACACTAGCAGAGAGACCGCCACAGCGGTCATAGGACAGTGATTGGTCTATTGTAGGATGTATGCTAGTTCTGGGCAGTTTGTTGAGCCATCTCAGAGGGTCGTGTGTGAGGTTTTTTGAAGCCAAGAACTGGGGGCTGGGTTACCCAGTGTGAGGTGGATTAGGTTGCTGGAGTTCCCCTCTATATGCATCCTCTTTGGTGACTTTTATCCCATAGGATGTATGACTTTGTGTAGACACTGGATTGGATCTTATGCGTCAGGCCGTTGAGGCATTGTTCAGGGTTCAGTCTTGAGACAAATACAGGTTCTGTGATCGCCCAGACAGGAGACAGTGTATGCTTATAGGACAACATATTACAGAGATTTTTAGATTTGTCACTGGTCAGCTATTTATGATTGTTTTTGAGCTATCTTTTGGTTCCCAGAGCTCAGTTTACAGGGGAGACTCTATCAAAATTTTTCAAAATACTGACAGTTCTTGAGGAGAGGTGTTCATCTTGTTGTTTACAGCTTGTTTATTGTGTATAGAGGCCAGTTTACAGGGGAAACTCTACCGGATTTTTCCCCATAAGTAAACAATTTGGCAGATATGGCATCTTCTCAAAGTGAGACTCTTTACAATATAAAAAAGCTGGATGGCACAAACTTTCCATTCTGGAAGAAGCAGATTTGGCAGGTTTTGGTGCAGAAAAAACAAGTGAAGCCACTGAAGCTCAAATGGGAGAGACTAGAAGGTATGGCTGAAGATAAGTGGGAAGAGCTTGATGAGTTATCTTGTTCCACAATCATGCTGACACTGGCAGAAAATGTTTACTTCAACGTAGCAAAAGAGACTACATCGTATGGCGTATGGCAAAAGCTATGTGGTATGTACGAGAAACAAAGTGCTGCTTCTCAGATTTAGTGGCTTAAGAAATTGGTGGATTTGAAGATGAAGGAAGGGACAGCCATGTCAAATCATCTCAATGAATTTCACAAAATTTTCAGCCAGTTAACAGCACAGGAGATAGTCTTTCCATATTTAATGAAGGCTATGTTTCTCTTAATCACTTTGCCAGATAGTTGGGATACTTTTTGTACAACATTAAGTAATTCTGTCATGCCAGAAGGTCTTACAAGTGCCAATGTAGAAGGCAGCTTGCTCACAGAGGAAGTGAACAGGAAGAACATTGACAAAGGCAAAGGCAATAGTGCTTTGGTCATTCGAGGGAGATAACAGTCTAAAGAGAAGAAGGGTAAGAAGGCACAAAACCAAACTAAGTCATGTGACTCGAAGTCAAAGGATGACATAGAATGCTACCATTGTGGAAAGAAGGGTCACATGAAGCGAGACTGTACAAAGTGGAAACAAGAAAAAGGCAAAACAAAGAGTTCTGAGCAAGATGAAAATAAGAGTTCAGTGGAGATTGAAGAGGTGAATGTCACATGATCTGGTTCAGACAGTGATTCAGGTATAGCAGCTAGTGACATCTTCCTCACAAGCAATCTTGATTCTGTTTTCTTGACTACAGAGGATGGACATGCTATGAGTGATTGGATTATCAACTCATGGACATCTTTACATGTTTCTCCGCACAAAGAGTGGTTTACATCATATGTGGCTACTAAAGATTATGTCAGACTTGGCAATGAGCAGGTTTGTGACATACTTGGAGTGGGAGATGTGCAGTTGAAGTTTCAGAATGGCTCTTCTTTATGGCTCAAGAATGTCAGACATGTTCCAGCAATCCGAAAGAGCTTGATCAGTACAGGGAACAACACTTGGAAGACCTCCAAACGTTTGATGATTGTAGCATATGGAAGCAAGTCAGGAACACTGTACACTTTACATGTTTCAGAGGTTAAAAACCATGTAATTAATGTGATTGAGCAGCCAAGTGTGTCACTGTGGCATCGTAGGCTGGGACATATGTGAAAAAGAGGAATGGAAATACTTTCTCATTATGGTTATTTGCCTGGATTTTCATTTCAAGATTTTGAGTTTTGTGAGCATTGTGTTTATGGTAAGCAAACACAGGAACCGCACAGATCAAAGAGGAATCGTAGGGACAAACGGTTAGCTCTTGTGCACAATGATCTATGCGGACCAATGCCTAGTTTGTCACTAGGGGGAGCAGTGTACTTTTATACATTCATAGATGACTATTCTCGCAAAGTATGGGTTTACTTCTTGAAGCACAAGGATGAGGTGCTCAAGGTCTTCAAGACATTCTTGCAGCTTGTGGAGAATCAGAGTGGTCAGAAGCTGAAGTGCTTGAGAACTGACAATGGTGGAGAGTATGTTTCCAAAGCTTTTCAAGACTTTTGTGAAGAAAAAGGGATAAAGCGAGAAATTACTGCACCATACAATCCTTCACAAAATGGAGTTGCAGAATGTATGAATAGGACCATACAAGAGAGGGTCAGAAGCATGCTGTCAAATGCTGAATTGCCTGATGAATTTTGGGCGGAAGCAGTGGCTACAGCAGTCCATTTGATCAAAAGGTCTCCTAGTAGGGTCCTGGATAAGAGTGAAGTGGCCGAGATGCTATGGACAGCCAAGGCACCTTTGTATAAGCATCTCAGATTATTTGGTTGTGAAGCTTATAGCCATATTCCTAAGGAGTTCAGGAATAAGTTAGAACCAAAGAGAAAGAAGTGTATATTTCTTGCCTGCGGAGAATCGGGCGAGATGGGTTACTGGCTTTGGGATCCTGAGTCCAGAAAAGTTATTCATAGCAATGATGTGCATTTCAATGAAGCCAAGTTTCACGCTAAGCCAGAGAAGACAGAGGAGATCAGAAGAGTTGTCTTCAAGGAAGATGGACCTAGTGCTAGCACATCAAGACAGCATGGTCAGGCTCAGGAACAACCTATAGTGGCTAGAGAGGCAGAATCAGTTGTGGTGAGACGTTCTGAGCGTGTATCCAAACCACCTGATTGTTATGTGCTATCTCTAAATTATGTCATGCTCATAGATTGCGGAGAACCATCTTGTTACAAGGAAGCATTACAAGTGGTTGACTCGAAAAAATGACAGTTGGCCATACAGTCAAAGATGACAACTCTGCATAAAAACCAGACATGGAAGCTAGTTAAATTACCACATGGCAACAAGGCTCTACCCTGTAAATGGGTTTACAGGTATAAGATCACGGCTCATGATAGTCAGCCAAAGTACAAAGCAAGGCTTGTTGCCAAGGGCTTTAGGCAAGAACAAGGCATTGACTTTGATGAAGTCTTCTCTCCAGTGGTCAAGATGACTACATTGAGATGCTTTCTTGCATTGGTTGCCATATTGGATTTGGTGTTGCACCAAATGGATGTCAAGACAACGTTCTTGCATGGTGATTTAGATGTGGAAATTTACATGCAGTAGCCAGAAGAGTTTGTTGAGAAGGCAAGGAAGATTTGGTATGCCAGTTGTTAAAGATTCTTTATGGCTTAAAACAATCACTGAGGGCATGGTACCATAATTTCCACAAGTTTATGCTTTCTCAAGGCTACAAACGTAGTGAGTTAGATCACTGTCTATATACAAAGAATGCTAAGGATGGCAGTTGGCTGATCCTTATTTTGTATGTGGATGACATGTTGATTGCTGGAAAACACTTGGAAGAAATTTCAGCTTTGAAGTCAAAGATGGAAAATCGTTTGACATGAAAGACATGGGTGAGGCAAGTCATATACTTGGTATGCACATTGAGAGAGACAGATCAAAGAAGTTGATTTGGTTATCTCAAACAGAGTATATTGAAAAGGTTTTGCAACATTTCAATATGGAGAAGGGAAAGGCATTGAGTGTTCCATTGCCACCATATGTGAAACTTAGCAAACAAGATTGTTATGTGTCTGAGGAAGAAAAGGCTGAAATGGATAAGATTCCATATGCGTCTACAATGGGTAGTTTGATGTATGCAATGATTTCTACACGTCCGGATATTGCATTTGCAGTGGGAGTGGTTAGCAAATATATGTCAAATCCCGGCAAGAAACATTGGGAGGCAGTGAAAGGTATCATGAGATACTTAAAACATACTAAGAGTATGCGCATATGCTATGGTAGTCAGGATTTGAGTGTCAGAGGATACACTGACTCAGATTATGCAAGAGACTTGGATAATAGGAGATATACATCAGGCTATGTCTTTACATTGGCAGGAGGTGCCATATCATGGCGATCTCGATTACAAGATTGTATTACGCAGTCTACTACAGAAGCTGAGTATGTTGTAGCAAATGAGGCATGCAAAGAAGCTATTTGGCTTGGTAGATTGGTAGCAGACTTGGGAATCAAATAGATATGCCAGAGTTACAATATGATAGTCAAAGTGCTATACAATTGGCGAAGAATCCAGTGTTCCATTCGAAGACTAAGCATATTGATGTGAAATATCACTTCATTAGGGAAGTACTTGAAGACAAGCAGATACAACTGCTGAAGAACCACACCAAGGACAATCATGTTGATCTACTCACAAAGGGACTTCCAGGAGAGGGATTTGTGCATTGTCGTGAGTTATTGGGCATTGGATAGATGGCAGCCATGTAAATCTTTGTACATTTATGTTCATAGATTGACAGTTACTTAAAGTGCCACATTGGACTTTAAGTGGGAGGTTGTTGGGATTAAAGCCCAAGTGGCCTCTTATACGGATATGGTCGGTTGCCTGACTAACTCACTTATCACTAACTCTTTGTATATAAAGGAAGTACTTGAAGACAAGCAGATCCAACTGCTGAAGATCCACACCGTGGACAATCGTGTTGATCTACTCACAAAGGGACTTCCAGGAGAGGGATTTGTGCATTGTCGTGAGTTATTGGGCATTGGATAGATGGCAGCCATGTAAATCTTTGTACATTTATGTTCATAGATTGACAGTTACTTAAAGTGCCACATTGGACTTTAAGTGGGAGGTTGTTGGGATTAAAGCCCAAGTGGCCTCTTATACGGATATGGTCGGTTGCCTGCCTAACTCACTTATCACTAACTCTTTGTATATACTCACTTATACTTTTGTGGATAATAAGGTTTTGAGAGATAACCCTTCAAACGATTCTCTGCGTACTGTGTAATGTCTCTCTGTATCTTTGTGTGTGTGTGTGTGTGTGTGTGTGTGTGTGTGTGAGTCGATCTATGCTCTAGAAACACAGACCAGCAAACTGTCAATCCGAGGACGTAGCTGACCTGACTAGGGCATGGAGGTAATCTCTAGGTTGTCAACCCTGAGCTAAACATGGACAACATTCTATAGTCACTAATCCTACCACAACAATACCATAAAGCAAAGAAACAGACGACGCATCCTACGAAACACTACAAGCTCGAAACAGTCTCAAATCATATCGGAATGACTCGAAATCGGAGGGCAAGACTCACAAGGATATATCCTATATGGCCAAACACCTAAACTCTGAAAACCATAACTGTAAGACCTCTAATCGCTATCGCGATAGACTCAAAACAACAATTTCCAAAGTGTCTGAAACTGATCTACAAAGACATCAACACGAAGAGCTTCTCGCCCTGATTCTAACGACTACTTGATCATTCAGATCGGATGTCGTTTGAGGTACTTACGACCAAATATAGCTCGTAGCAGGCGGGCTCGCAATGTGGTCCTCAGCTTGCATTGTTTGCGTCGATGCGGAGAGCTCCTCGATGCTAGCACGCTCCTACTCTCATATCTGCAATGTGATTAGTGTGCGCGATGGTGTGTCTGCGTGAAGCTCACTACCATGTGCTGCAGAACCCATGAGTGTATATTAATTGAGATAACGTAATGTGTCTTTTACAAAGCCGTAGGTTTCAGCTTATATACCAAGCCTTCAAACCTAATGTCCGGCAAAATGATCTGAGTTGTCCCTAGGCTTCTACAGAGCTTAATTACAAGAAACTGAGTTGGCGGAATCTTTAATGGAACGTTGTTGAAAGGGCGTCCTTTCAACACTCTCCCCCTCCGAATTCTTGTCGTCCCCAACAAGACCCTATGTCTTTGCTGGCCTTGACGAGTTCTTGATGTCTTGGTGTTGGTTGAAGTTGTTGTGGCAGCCTCTTCTGTAGTTGGTTGCGTTGCGTGATGTTAAAGCTGCCTTGAAGTTGTACCTGTAGTGTATCTGAAGCCTGGAACTCTCCCCCTCCGATTGGTTGTTGTATCTTGAATTGCATGAGGTTGTATCGACTTGTTGGTGCAGCAGGTCGTTGTCATTGTAGCTCTAGTACGCTTTTCCTATGGTTGTTATCTAGAAGTCGTACCTGTAAGTTGACTTGAAGCTTTGTCAAGCTGTTTTTTTGCCTCTCCCTTTTGACTTGTCAGTAGATTTGCAATTAGTAGTGTGGGGATATCGTGGTTCTTCTTATTTTTGTTGTTATAAAAAATAAAAGAGTAAAAGTAAAATGTAGCGTATATACAAAATGAAGGTCTTGGATACCTGGATAAGACTAAAGGGAAAAACCGAGTGGGAAAAAATCTCTTTAGTCATAATTAAATGCGAGGCTATATGTACTTAGGTTCTGATGTTATAGAGTTATGCTGAGTTAAAGTACATATGGCCATATGGCTACTAGTATGGGCTTGATATACATGGATAAGTGTTAGTAGCTTGAAGTCAGAGTCATTGTTGTTGAGAAAAGGCTTATAAAACCTGTTTCCGCTTGGTCATCGTCATTTGTTTGTGTAAGTGCATGGGTGGAAGAAAAAAGAGTGCCTAATGCATATGTCCAATGATGGGACATCTATATGCTTGCACAGAGTTATGCATGTTAAACAAGATGCGGTGCGAGAGAAGAGTATTGATGGGTTCTTCATGGAGTTAGTGTAGTGAGCAAAACATATAGCATGAGTGCTTCAAAATCTTTCACTACTCACAAGAAGGGTTTTCACTGTCGAGGTTTCTCCACTCTTCCTCATTGTGTCAAGTGCGTGAATGTTTTTTTTTTTTTTTTTGTGGACTACTCCACCTTATATATTATATGGACTTTGACTCTTATGCTCACCTCTTCCAGCATGAGCGACATGACTTTATGTATGCTCAACTCTCCATCTTGAGCTTATACCTATTAGCTAGACTCATAGACCACATAAAAATATTAACTTGAAGCTTGGGTCTGACACTTTGCTCATTTAGTGTCTTAGCTGCCCGACTCTAGACTCTTATGCCATGTAAGTTTAATGGCGACTTGGACTTACCTGATCGCGGCCTGAAATCCAATTCCATATGCTTTTGATGTTTAGGTCTTTCTCGTTAGTTTCTGTTTGAGATGCCACGTTGTCCAATACATTGGCATATATCTGCTCTTCATTCCTTGGTAGAAAATTGTGGTCGCTTGATGAGACAGGTATTGATGTTGAAGCAATGGTTGATGAAGTCTTCTTCTTCTAGATAGTGTTCTTCAAAACTGTGACCTCTGCATTTATTGTTGCTTTTTTTTTGTTGGTAAGAGGCTGCAAAGGAGTTATGTATCTTTCTTGTTGTTGAGACTGAATCGTGGATTTTGGAACCCACATTGTTCTTGGTCCTGGTGTGATGTCCTCTGCCACTTGCCTTGTTTCTTCTTTGACTTGATGGTACCTTGTCTTTAATTTCCAAATATGGCTGTTACTTTTGTAAAAGCCTTGCTCTTGTAGTAATTGATGAGGGATCCATCTATAGGTTGTAGTACTCTTGGGTGTAGTGGGTGGTTTCTCTTGATTTCTTGATGTTTCTTGCTTTTCCTGGTTGATTCCTTGATAAGCTACTACCTTAGGTAACCAGATTTGAAAGTTACCCTCATAGAATCCTTGTGCTTCGAGTAACTCGACTGGAATGAATCTTTGGACTTGCTTGGAGGTGATCTTCACTTGACTTTGTTGGGTAGTCTGGTAGAATTCTGATTTCATTACCCAGACTTGTCGTATGGTTTGTCCAATGGAAGACATTCTCTTTTGCTTTTTGTACCTGTCCTTTCTCTTGGTTGAGTTATGTGATTGACGTTGACGGATTTGTTGATTACTGGCTGAGTGGTTGTCATGGGATGGATATCTTCAGGCTGTTATCTTGGGCTTGTTGACCCAAACATCTGAATTTCCTTTCTTGTAGCCTTGTGCAATAATTGACTCGCTTGATGTGATCCATCCTGTTACCTTTGCTTGTTGAGGTTGTTCCTATGATTGTATCCAAATTGGATCATTAACTTTAATTTGTGCCTTGGATACTAGCACTTGGTTGACCTGTTTTGACTTCCTTTGGAGACTTTCGGGCGATGGAAACTTCAGTTGATAGACTTTTTTCTTGGGTTTCCATTGTTTTGTTGATGGTTTGGCTTTTGATGTAGAGGCTTTGTCTTGCACTTGCATTGGCAAGGCTAGAGACTGTGGGCTTACTTTAGCTTTTCCTTTTTCAATAGCTAAGAATGTTTGAACTGTTGTAGGCTTGACCTCTGTTGCCACTTGATAGCTTGTCATGATGACCATTGTTGAAGATTCAGGCTCGTCTTCAAAGAATTGTGCCCATGGCTTGGACAAAATCAAGTGTGTTCCCATTTTTCGAGAATCTACCACCAAGAATTTTTCTTTGACATTCTGTGAGTGTAGTTGGAGAGTAGCTTCTGCAATCCCCATACTTATAACATCTACTTCAGGTGAGAGATTTACCTTTATCTGAATATCATAAAGCTTTGGCTTACCTAGAAGTAACCACATGCCATATGACATGACATTAGTCGTAGAATTTGTATCAATTTCTGCCATAAAATTCATCTTGACTCCGTCTTGTGCACTTAGCAAAAAATTGATCTTCTTTGGTACTAGAGTGCCTGTGTTCTCTTGAGTGACTTGAGCAATCTTTGGCGTGGACTCCTTGTTGTCTTCTTCTTCATTGTTCACACTTGTGAGTTCATCTGTGTGTTCTAGCTCCTTCTTGACCACCATTTCTTCTGATGTGTCTTTGGAGAGACAAAATCAACATTTGGTTCCTGTAGAGTCATAGGCTCTTCTTCTTCGACTTCAACTGTTGAAATGTCACCAATAGTGTCTGAACTTCCTGTCACTTACTGCACCTCTTCTTTGATTGATTCCAAGTCTTCATATTGCTTGTTTGTAGGCGCTGGACCTGAAGCATCTTCTTTGGATCTTAGCCCTTCTTCCTACAACTTTACTTTGTTGACTTGCGGCTCCTCCTTTGTACTATGCATTTGAGTTGGACAGTTTGTAATCAAGTGTGTTATCACACACTGATCGCAAAGAGCACCTATTTCTATATGACCAGTATTTAGGCTAGGTATCTGGTTTTGTGTTATCCCCATAGCTGATAACCTTGTTTCGAACTCATACTCAGATTCTTCATTTGTCTCACACATAACCCTTAGCATGTAGTAGGGGACTATTTCATACCTATTCTCATCGCAAAATTTTGTTGGTGTGGTCTCATTAACACAGACATCCAAAGTAGCCAATATCTGAGTCCACTCTAGCGATTCTAACGCCTCTTCCGGAAAAGGTTCTCTTATGTAAGCATCATCTTCTAAGACCCTCTCTAAGGAATTCTCATTTCTCCCAAAGTCATTACACTCCGATGCTCCGCACATCCAGATTTCTTTCTTTTTGCCAATCCACGGATGGTCTGTTGATCCTCTTTGTGTTGTAGAATCAAAATCTTCCACGGGCGTTCTAGTTACATCTTGGCAACTATGATTTCTCATATTTACATGTGTTGTGGTTTCAACATGTCTCAAGTATAGATAATCATAACCCCAATCTTGTACCATCTTGAGTTGCCTCATGAATGGTCTTCCAAGGATGATTTCATAGTTATTTTTCTTGCCAAAGTCAACTATGGCAAAAGTATGCGCATACTCTATACCACAAGAAGACACCACTATCGCTTCTAGCAATCCCATGGGTCTTTCCACATGCCCATCAGCTAACTGTAATTTTATTTTGGTTGTTCTAAAGGCAGGCCTACCCCATTTCTCCCATATTCGTTTTGTTGCTATGGCAATTCCTGCTCCGCTGTCAAGTATAGCTTTCGTTTCAATCCCATTGTACTCGACAGGCAAAGTGGCATTATCATCTTCTCCTTCACAGTGTTCTCCTACTTTGTTCAGAGGCGCTAGTCTTACATTTGATCTAGGATTCTCGATCTCATCTAGTTCTTTTTCCAGGAACCTTAACGGGCTTTTGATCCCAATTTTTTCCAAGCATTTTCCTATATCCGTCCACATACTTGGCCTGATTTTCAAAAGTTCTGCCAACATAATTGTGCACTTCACTGGCGTGGATAGCAAGTCAGTCAAAATTTTTGTGTCCAATTCTTTTGTCCCTCCTAGCCTCTGTGATGGAACTCTCACAATCTCAGACTTTGCCTCAAAATCTCCCATGTACTGTGGCAAAGTTCTTAACGATGCAGGTCTACTGTCTTCGAAGGCTATCGATCCTACGTCACCATAATATGACCTCGCATCAACACTCATTTGTGGTCTATCTAATGTGATTTCAGGAAATGGTGCTGGTCCAGTATCCTCTTCTCTTCTTTGGGCATCTCGGACAGCCTTCCATAACTCCTCTGGCCACTGCTCCTCAACTATAGGAACATAGGGTGGGAAATCCCTCATTGATTCATCTGTTGTATTTTGGACTACCCTCGAGTCTTGCGACCTTGGCAGTGGTTCTTCCCTGTGATCTGGGGTGACTATCCTATCCTTCAATTCTGGTGGAGGTGGTTCTAGCAATGCTTGAGCAGTTTTAATGAGCTGCTTACACATTTCTAGCCTCTGCTTCTCTAGTTCAGGATAAGGATAATTCATACATCTTTGTTCTAAGGTCTGTCTATTTGCCAATCTAGCCTCATAAGCCTGTAAAATTGCATCTAAAGGCTCATTCACTTTGTCCACTAGGACAGATCCTCCTGAACTAGCACTCTTGGGTGCTTCAACTGGTTTAAGGGTTTCAACTTCCCTTTGTTGTGTCTGTTGCTCTTGAGTTGTTTCCAACTCAGCTGTAACAACCTTTTCTTCTCCTTTCTCCCTTTCTAGTCTCACTTTCATTCTAGTCCTTCTTGCTCGTCTAGAGTTTCTACGGCTTTTGGAACTCTTACTAGTCTCTCCATCTGTAGGCTTCTACTCTTGCACTTTTGCTTGTGCTCTTGTGACAACGTTTACTGGAGAAACTTGCTTACTTTCATCTTCTTGTTGTTTAAGCACATATTCTTTTGCAATTGTTTCTTGCTCTGTTGTTGTTGTCGTCTCTCCTTTTGTTGCGGCTCATTCTTTCTCTGATTTGCTGGTAGAAGGAAAGGTAACATGTGGTTGCATTTTACCTTTCTTTCTTGGAATCTTAGGACAATCTAAAATCATATGTGTGATTGCACACTCATTACAATATACATTTATCATGATATCATGGTGTGGACAATCCTTAATCAAGTGATCACTACTACCACCTCTGTCACATGGACGTATTGGTTGTTGTGGCAATACTTGATATTGACCTTGAAGTGGCCTCTGATCTACCACATTTCTTTCTATTTGAAGCTCATGACTTACATATGCATTTCTAGCAGCTATGGGTCTTTCACTTAAGAACACTTGTTCCGATACAGGATGATATCTAGGCGGTTGAGACATAACATGCTCAAACCCTGGTGGAGTCTTAGGTCTATCGTCAGGACAATGTTCCATCGGATGGTCCCCTCCACATGTCATGCACCTGCATTGTTGAGGAAATCTATAGGCTGGTACTCTGTCAGAGTGGTTGATGCGTTGCATCACATTCTCTATGATTTGCTCCTCAACATTTACTTGGTTTTGTCCTAGATTCCCTCTTTGATCCTCAAGATCAGTGGTTTTCTTTTTCTCACTCGCATCATTCATCTTCTTCTGACCATCGTCATAGAATTCGCAATTGTCAACTAGGTCAACCGCCACTTTGGTCACCTCTTCCAAGGTTTGGTATCTTTTCATGTATAGGTCCTTTTAGAGATTCTCATTCCTAAGCCCTCTGATGAAGCATAGGATCTGACGTTTTGGCGTGGGTAACTCTTGGGTAGGACATCTAGCAACATATTGCTTGAAACGCAGTATTGCATGTCGCAATGTTTCTGTTTCGCCTTGTTTAAATTCCTGAATCTTAGGAAGGGTGTTATGTTTTATGCCCCTCTTGGTGAATTCTTGAACAAATTCATCCAACATTTTCTCAATGGTTGTGAACTTCTCCGGTTCAATAGTTCAAACCATGCTTGTGCATTGTCCTCCAATGTAGGTCCAAAACCCTCATATTGCGTGTGGAAGTCCTCTACTCGTTCTACTCGTAGGACTTGCTTGAAAGCTGAGACATGGGCGTATGGGTCTCCTATGCCATTGTACTTTCTATTTACCCATTTTCTTAGCTGAGATGGTCTTATACTTTGGGGTGCAAAGTATGGAAATCCAAGTGGTGGTCCCCTCTTTGGAATTCTCTTAGAGGTTCCTGTGTTTGGTGGATGTATCTGAGGTCCTTCATTGACCAAATATCCACTCATCTCTAATTTGGTTTGCGGATTTGTGCTTTCTACAGCTCTATATTCTCGTCCATACTTGTCAACAAATAAAGATGTCCATTGTCGGTCCACCTCGTATGTATAGACATATAAGAGCTTGTACTCTGTCAACTCATCTAGGTAAGTCTCTAAGCAACTGTAAAGATTGAATTGATCTCCATTAATATACCTATATAGTCCTTCACTTTCATGGTTATACGTCCAAACTCTCTCCACAAAATTGGTTTTTATGTACTGTAGGTTTGGAAGATCTATTCTGGGCGGGTGCTCATCCTATCCCTGCAATCCATGTGCTTGTATAAGCTGAGTCTGAGTTTGATGTAGACATGACTTCTAGGTTGAACAGCTCTAGCTTGCTGTAGTAATACCTCTCTCAGTGTGTTCAAGTGTTTTGGTCAGGGAAAATCCAAAACTATGTCCAAAACCGTGAGCGTTTTCTCACAATTCTCTCAAAATTGTCGGTTTTAGACACCCCTGACTTCCGGATGCATTTTGGTCAATTTACTCTAAGATCTGTAGTGCTGCTCTCAAGCTACGTTTTGATAAAAAAGTTTTGGAATCGGAGTCCGTAAGTGAAAGTTACGACCAAAACAGTGAGATGTAATTTGGAAAGTTGCTCTATCTGATGTTTTTTGCAAGTGGTCAGTTTGAGCCCAAAATTGGTGTGTGCACTCCTTAGGCAATGATAAACCCAAGTGGTATACTTGGTTTCAAAAAATTTTCTCAAAATTTTTTCCTCACTTGTCTATCGCGATAGGCTCACCAAGTACCCCTTGCAAATGTCCAAATGCACTCAAACTTTGTGTGTAGGGTATAATGGGCCTTCTGAACCCAAATATGAAGTCAGATTTGAATTTTGATTTTTCTATAATGAATTTTTGAGTCTATCGCGATAGACTCACCAGAGTGTTACTGGGATACAGTTTTTCAACTGTTTTTACAGATTTGAGTTCCCCCTTCTCTTGAGATACTACTCACCAAGTTTCAACCAATTTGGAATACTTTTCCTTTGTAACTTGCATCAAACAACAGTCTCTTTTATGATCTTATGAAGTAATCCTCTGAGATGCACTTACAATACTCCAAATTTACTCAAATTTTAACCATAGGCTCACAACATGTAGAACAAGGCCCTAAGTTCAGTTTTCAAAAATTTCAATTTTTGTGAAAAAGCTTGTGTCTATCGCGATAGACTCAACAGATTCTTCAGTTTTGAAAATTTTCCAGATTTCTCTTCATCACTGTGTTCCCTATGCTCTGTACACCTTGCTCACCAATTTCCACTTGTTTTGGACTTTTTCTTAGGTCTCTAACTCCAACTCTAGAATTCTGAGTCTATCTGATCACTAGAAAATAGACTTAGGATGACTTCCCAATGTCCAAAATCCACCAAATTTTGTGTGTAACCTCCTGAGAGGCTAAACAAGCTATCCTCCAGAGGGTTTTGAAAATTTCAATTTCTTTGGCCCTACTTTGAGTCTATCGCGATAGACTCAGCAAGTACCCCTTTTATAGGTCAAACTTGAACTTTGACTATACCACTGTGTTCCAACACCTCTCCTTAGTCCTCCTACCAATTTTCAAGTGGTTTGGACTTTTACTTTGTCAGTTAGACCATATCTGGTGTTTTCTACAAGCTTAATCCTCTCAAATGGTCGTAGACCCACTTTCTGATGTCCAAATGACTTCAAAATTTTTATGTGTCCTTGATAGCACCTTTCTCAGCTATGCCACAGAGGTTTTTGAAAAATTCAGTTTCTATCACTAGGTTCTTAGTCTATCGCAATAGACTCACCAAGTATATCAAAATGACATTTTTTTCAAATTCTCTCTTCACAGATGTGTTCCCTACCCTCTGTAGATCATGTATACCAAGTTTCATAAGGTTTGGAAATTTGGTCAAGTCCCTTTACCCAATTTGTCTCTGAAGTCTGACTCAAAACACCAGACTTGAGGTTTAGTGGTCAAGCAGGTGTCGAAGTAGACTCAATTTTTGGGAGCAACCTTGTATTGATGTGTTTTACATGTGGTATGAGGGGTTTTTCCTGATTGTGAGTCTATCTCCAATTCACCAGTCTATCGCGATAGACTGAGCAGAGAGCCACTGGGAAGTGATTTTTTTCTCTGTTTTTGGACAGTTTGGTTCCCAATGCCCTTAGAAGCCTATCCCCAAAGTTTCATTCAATTTGGACTTCTTTTCCTTTGGATTCAAGCATTTCACAGTTCACTTCCTTACACTCAGAAAAAGAAAATTCCCACTTAGATGCACATGCACTGATGCAAATGCTTTGAAATTTCACATACAAGCTCTAGAGCATATGCAAAACAAGGTCTTGAGGTCAAGCTTTTTTTTTTTCTAAAAATTGCAGGTTTGGTTTCAGATTTTTGTTTTTTGGGTTTTTTGGGGTTTTTTTTTTTGGTGGATTGGACCAAATCTGTGTTTTCCCCTATCTTCAGGTCTCCAATGCAAAAACAAGCACTCAAATCGGCTTTCAAACGACCATTTTAGAGCACTTTTACCATAATCAACACAATTCCTCCTTTTGTGTTTTCAAGCACATTTTCATGTCAAAATTGCTCTAGATCAACATCAGATGTCCTACACTACCTAAAGTCTTACTTTGGATGGTTGAATGGTTGTTTTTGCTTTCTGGCAAGCAAACAGCCTCCTGCTTACCTTTTGCGTTTTTTTTTTCTTTCAAGTTCTTCACAACCATAAGTCACAACCAAACACACAAACCATAAAACCTAATCTAAACACACAACAAAATAATATAACCATACCTCAACCTCATGGTGGACCACCTCGGCGAGACGTAGGCTCCCTAGCTATCCCTCAGTCAAGAGATCCGCTCTCTGACTTCCCATTAAGAAGGCAAATGGTGACAACACTCTAGAAAACTCTAGAAAAATGCTATACTATCAAACATGAGTGATGCGGTCTACGCTAGTTTAGGCGCTTCGTCCCCGGCAGCGGCGCCAATGTTAGCGGGTTCGTCGCGACGGACGATGGAGCACCTCGAGAACACAGACCAACAAACTGTCAATCCGAGGACGTAACTGACCCGACTAGGGCATGGAGGCAATCTCTGGGTTGTCAACCCTGAGCTAGACACGAACAACACTCTACAGTCACTAATCCTACCACAACACTACCATAAAGCAAAGAAACAGACAATGCATCCTACGAAACACTACAAGCTCGAAACAGTCTCAAATCATATCGGAATGACTCGAAATCAGACGGCAAGACTCACCAAGATATATCCTATATGGCCAAACACCTAAACCCTGAAAACCATAATTGTAAGACCTCTAATCGCTATCGCGATAGACTCAAAACAGCAATTTCCAAAGTGTCTGAAACTAATCTACAAAGACATCAACACGAAGAGCTTCTCGCCTTGATTCTAACGACTACTTGATCATTCAGAACGGATGTCGTTTGAGGTACTTACGACCAAATATAGCTCGTAGCAGGCAGGCTCGCGATGTGGTCCTTGGCTTGCATTGCTTCCGTCGACGCGGAGAGCTCCTCGATGCTAACACGCTCCTAATCTCATATCTGCAATGTGATTAGTGTGCGTGATGGTGTGTGTGAGTGAAGCTCACTACTGTGTGCTGTAGAACCCACGAATGTATATTAATTGAGATAATCTAATGTTTCTTACAAAGCCTTAGGTTTCAGCTTATATACCAAGCCTTCAAACCTAATGTCCGGCCGAATGATCTGAATTGTCCCTAAGCTTCTACACAACTTAATTACAAGAAACTGAGTTGGCTTTACTCATTATACAAGCATCTGTGGCCAAAATACAAGTGCCGATTTAAAATATGAGGTTCCCGTAAACATTACAAAAGTGGCCGTAATGGCTCAAAATAATAATAACGGGATATTCGATGACGTCCATGAACTCGTATCTTCATATTGCAGCATCCATCTTCATCTTCATTACTTCATCACCATATTCATGTGGAATCTTTACAGAATCTTTCATGAAATCTTTATGGAAACGTTGTTGAAAGGGCGTCCTTTCAACAGCAAGGAAGAGGTAACCCTCTTCTCCATCTTCCTCATCCTCTTCCTCTTCTAAAGAAAGTGATGGTGTAGACAAGAAAGAACAAGGGAAGAAAAAGGTGAGAAAGAGGTCACCCTCTTCTCCATCCTCCTCATACTCTTCCTCTTCTGAAGAAAGTGATGGTGCAACTCTTGAAGCACCTAAAAGAAGAGGCCATAGGAAATCCTATGCTGCCTGGAAGAGGTCGTCCAAGCTCAAAAAGTTCAAAGAAGGAAAAAAGAACATCTCTTTCCTTACCTACAATGGCACCTTTGGTGCTACGGACAAAGTCTTAGCCTCTATCCAATGTAAAGAATGAGGATGCAAGAGAGCTACACAAGACAAACACAAAGCACACAGAGATGGAAAGCTTCTTCTTCTTCTTCTTCACAGAAAAGAGAGTACAAAAATGACTAAGTGATAAAGCTGAAAAGTAGCACATATGTACATGCGGTCACTAAGTGTGAACTTGCTAGAAGCATACTAGGCTGACACTATAAGTGTAGTCCAGCTATAGAATCACTGGCAGAGATCCTCTGTGTCGGTCACCTAACGCGCTAGTGAGTAAATGCCGTAAGCGGCCAAGACCCGTAGTGGATGCCAGCTCAAGGTGTGGAGCTCGACATCTCAACACTCCCCCTCGAGCTCTGCATGTCGCAGAGTCCAATCATAGTCCGGAAACGTCGAAGCTTCTTAGCTCCGAGGGCCTTGGTAAAGATATCCGCTATCTGCTCCTCTGTGCAGACGTAGACCAAGTCGATGTTGCCCGCCAACACTCGCTCTCGAACGTAGTGGTAATGGACCTCTATGTGTTTAGTCCTGGCATGGAACACTAGGTTCCTAGCCAACTGCATGCTACTAAGGTTGGCACAATGAATGACAATCTGCTGGTCCACCTACACTCCCAAGTCCTCAAGTAATCCAAAAGTAATCTCGAACGGCCGCAACTGCTGCTGCCCTCTGTACTCGGCCTCTGTGCTCGATAAAGCAACCGTAGGCTGCTTTTTGCTGCTCCAAGTAACAGCAACACTCCCAAAAGAGAACATGAAGCCACTCGTAGATCTCCTATCAACAATGCTACCTGCCCAATCTGCATCTGTATACCCATACAATGCTAATGGTGCATCTTGCATAGAACAATGCGTAGTCAAGAGTACCTTGCACATACCTAAGTGTGCGTCGTACTCTATCCAAATGTGGCTTCCCGGAAGCTGCATGATTGACTCTCCAAGCCTACTGTGTAGCTCAAGTCTGGCCTCGTGATAGTCAAGTAGATTAGACTACCCACAATCTTCCTGTACATGTTGACATCCTCAACAACATCACCCTTCTCTGCACTCATCTTTGCATTCACATCCAAGGGAATAGAAATTGGCTTACAATCAGCCATACCATACTTTGACAACATGTCCAAAGCATACTGTCTCTGTGATATCCATACACCCTCTGGAGTCTTGATCACCTCAATGCCAAGAAAGTAGCGCAACTCGCCTAAATCTTTCATTTCAAACTCCTGTTTGAGAGACCCTTCACATGGTCAATCTCCATAGCATTGTCACCAACAATAATAAGGTCATCTACATATATGGTAATGACCACAATCCCCACATCACTCTCACGTACATAGAGTGAATGATTAGCATGAGCTCTCCTAAAACCAATACTGACAAGATACTTGGCAATCCTGTCATACCATGCTCTAGAGCCACTGCTATGACAGCTCTCACAGTCGTCATCTTTGCCACTGGAGCAAAGGTCTCCTCATAGTCTATGCCATACGTCTGTGCATAACCCTTTGCGACCAACCTTGCCTTGTGACGCTCAATGTTACCATCAGCCTTATGCTTGGTTTTATACACCCATTTACAGCCAATAGCTTTCTTGCCACTTGGCAATGGCACCAACTCCCATGTGTCGTTTGCTTCCAATGCAGCCATCTCTTCATTCATTGCATCATCCCAATGCACATTTCCAACTGCATCCTCAAAACATGTGGGCTCCACATCCTGTATCACCTTAGCCATGTAGGCTTGGTGATGCGCTAGATGCCCATCATAAGTCAATTTCTTAATTGGATTTCTGACTCTATTATATCTGCGCGGTCCTGGGTCACTCCTTTGCCCTCTAGCATCTTCTTGTACTTTCCTTACACCAGGTGTCCTGACAGCCGAAATTCCAAATTCCTCATCAAGACTTTGTTCAGAACCATCTGAATCCATGTCTACATGTGAAAAACCTGATGATGCATCAGCCATAAAGGGAGGTTCATCAACCTTTTCCTTTCCTTTTTGTGATACATTCCCTGTACCTGTTGGTGGAGTAACCTGCATACATAGTCTACCATTCCATGGTTTCTCAACAGAGCCACGAGAAGAGGACTCTTGTGGTCCACTCAAAACCTGTGACTGTGGCCTCACATTTTGTACAACCACATCATCTTTTACATCATTCCCAATAGTGCCATGTGCATTACTGTACCAGCTGCTCATCTCATCAAAGACTACATCTCTGCTCACTCGTAATTCTCGTGTAGTAGGATTGTAGCACCTGTACCCCTTTTGTTCAAGGGAATATCCCACAAGAATACATTTCTCTGCTTTAGGATCCAATTTCCTATGCAACTCATCTGGTATATGCACGTAAGCTATGCAGCCAAACACTTTCAAGTGTGCCAAATCAGGCTTTATACCTGTAAACTTTTCCTCAGGTGTTACATCATGCATCGCAGCTGTAGGTGTCCTGTTCATAATGTACACAGCTGTATTTATGGCTTCAGCCCAGAAATGATGAGGCATGTTCTTCTCATTCATCAATACACGTGCAACCTCTGCAATGTGCCTGTTTTTCCTTTCTACCCCCATTCTGTTTTAGGTTGTCCTGTTCATTAATGTACACATGCTGTATATTATGGCTTCAGCCCAGAAATGATGAGGCATGTTCTTCTCATTCATCAATGCACGTGCAACCTCTGCATAGTGCCTGTTTTTCCTTTCTGCGACCCCATTCTGTTGTGGAGTATATCTGCATGTAAACTGCCTGCGTATACATGCATTCGTAGAAAATCTCTAAAAAATCATTGGAGAGTTCTCTCCCCCTCCATCTGACCTCAATGTCTTGATTTGCATATCTGTCTCCTTCTCAATCATGACTTTGAAGTCTTGAAAGTGACCAAACACTTCACTTTTGTTACGCATGAAGTAGACCCATACTTTCCTTGTATGGTCATCAATGAAAGAGACATAATACCTGCAACCATGTATACTTGCAGTATCGGTTGGACCCCAAACATCTGTGTGCACCACCTCAAGTGGCTTTTTACATACATTGTGCTCATGTGGAAATGAGCCCTTTGACTGTTTTCCAAACTGGCATGCTGCACACACTTTATGCATACCATCCACCTTGAATTTGGGCAAACCTTTTACAATATGTTTTGATTGCATGCTGCGCAATCTCTGCTCATTGACATGGCCAATGCGTTTGTGCCAAATGTCAACATCAGCCACAACACTTGTGCCCTGTGCAAATAATGCAGCTTTTACCTCAGGCATGTCTACATTCAGCGTAAACATTCTGCCCACACATTTGCCCTCTGTGATCAGCTTACAGCCATTCTGGAAATCTTCTACATAACGGCCATTTGGATTGAAGCGAACCTGCAAACCCTACTCAACCATTTGTCCAACAGAAACAAGATTCTTTGTAATGTTTGGAACATGAAGTACATTTGCTAAGTACTTTGATTTCCCACTCTTCGTATTTAGAGGTATGTCCCCTACATGAGCAATGGGGTGAGTTGTGTCATCTCCTGTCTGCACATAGCCTAACACATCTGGTTTGCGCATATCTCTAAACCACTCTCCACGAGACGTCATGTGATTAGAGGCACCTGAATCCACATACCAAACATCATCTTGGGTGGAATTATCTGCAGTCATTGTATTCATTACATGCTGCATAACAAACATGCGCTCGTTTTTGCTGTCATCTTCATCTCTGCTAGTAGATGCATAGTTGCCCTGTTCTATCTTTCCACTTGCTTTTCCCTTTGGACAGTCACGTGACATGTGACCTCTTTCACCACAAGTCCAACATTCTCTGCTATCTGGAGTATGTTGCTACCTGCTTTATCCTGCACCACGACCTCTTTGACTCCCCCTTCCTTGAGACTGGTTTCCCCTGCCACCTGTATTGTTTTGATTTGATTGACCTTCCAAAAATTGGCCCCTGCAACCCCTTGGGCCTCGACCACGACCTCTACCTCTACCTCTACCTCTGTTGGAGTTAGAATAGAGGCCAGTTCAGAATTATTTCTGCCATGAGAAGAAGATGTGTCAAGGTTCTTCTCCTCAAGAATAAGCATAGAAATCAAATCTTGGAACACGGGGATGTCGTCTCTTGTATTCATGGAAGACCTAAAATGTACATACTCATCTCCTAGACCATCCAAGCATGCACGGACAATGTCATCATCTTCCACTGAGACTTTAATAGATCCAAGAGCCTCAATGATACTCTTGATCTTCAAGGCATAATCATTGATTGAGAGTTTGTTCCTCTTAACCTGATTTAGCTCCGAGTTTAGTTGAAGCTTCCTGGCCTTGGTGTTCACCTCGAACACTCTGCCTAAGTTTCTCCATGCAATGACGGGGGTTTCAGCATCCTGTAGATAGCACATCATGCCATCTGTGATGCTCATAGAAAGCCAATACATCACTTTGCTCTGGCCTTGTTGCCAGTCCCTCAAAGCTTTCCTTTGTTTTGCTGTAGCATTTGCCTTGGGAATCTCTGGTTCCTTTTCATTGTCTCCTTCTACATAGTCCCAATAACCTTTTCCTTTTAGGAAATTTGTTATTCTGAACTTCCATGCAGGGTAGTTATTTTTCTCAAGCTTCTCAGTAACAATCTGACTGAAACCGTCAGACATCTTGAAGCACTAAGACAAAATAGCTGCAATCTGCAAAAACCTGCAAATCTGTTGAACCTGCTATCGTGGTACCTGTAACACTTTCTACACTCAACGAGTGTCCACAATCAAGCGTACATACAACCACTGTACTTGTACAGTAAATCTCTGTATACTGCACTTTGGAGACATGTTCAGAAACTTGTGCGAAAAACTTCTCATCTGGTCGTGGATTGCGAACGAAGGGATTGTGATGCTCTTGCTCTCTTATCCTCTCTTGCCTGCACCACGCTCTGATACCATGTAAAGAATGAGGATGCAAGAGAGCTACACAGGACAAGCACAAAGCACACAGAGATGGAAAGCTTCTTCTTCTTCTTCACAGAAAAGAGAGTACAAAAATGACTAAGTGCTAAAGCTGAAAAGTAGCACATATGTACATGTGGTCACTAAGTGTGAACTCGCTAGAAGCGTACTAGGCTGGCACTATAAGTGTAGTCCAGCTGTAGAATCACTGGCAGAGATCCTCCGTGTCGGTCACCTAACGCGCTAGTGAGTAAATGCCGTAAGTGGTCAAGACCCGTAGTGGATGCCAGCTCAAGGTGTAGAGCTCGACATCCCAACATCCAACAATTCGATGCGGAATTTGGAGATGAGGGCTTCATGGAGTCCTCTAAGCTACATCATGTAGCTATGCATTTTCAAAAGTCCGCTAGGCAATGGTGGTCCAGCCTACGAGCAAATGGTGAATCTCCACAAACATGGAAAGTCTTAAGAGCTTCCATCAAGAATCAGTTTTTGGCTACCGATGCCAAAGACAAAGTAGTCACCGACTGGTGAAGCTTGAAGCTCTCTCCCTATGAATCTATTCACATATATGTAGACAAGTTTAGGGATTTCCATCTCAAAGCCACTGTCTTCAGAAAGATAGATTTTGGAGAGAAAAAACAACAAATTTGTGCGGGTTGAATTGAGAATATGGAGAGTATGTTAACTCCCAAAGGCCACACACTATATATGCGGTCATACACCATACCATGGTGGCTTCAAGAATCAATTTCCAACAAGGGGCTAAGAGAAATCCTAAGCCCACGGAAAACAAGAACCGTAACGAGCCTAAGGGGATGGACAACGTCCAAAGTCCTCCCAAAGGCAATGCCAACAACAACAAAGCTAAGGAGAAGGGAGTTTATAAAGGCAAAAATAAACTCTCTCCTAAAGACCTAGAGCGTTATCGAAAAGATAAACGTTGTTTCAAGTGCGGGGAACAAGGGCATGCCTATCGTGCTTGCCCCCACAAAAATACATGTAATGAGCCTCCTAGAGCTACCTTGGTAGAAATTCAAGAAGAGGCTGCTCATCACAAAGGATTCCCTCTATGGAATTCTTGGGGAAAGGTAAGAGAACATGATGCTTTTATTGTCTTTGACCCTAGTTCTACTCACAATTTCATATCCACAGAGTTGGCTACCAAGCTAGGCATCCAAGCCTATGAGATGGAAGATGTCCTAGCTGGCGATGGTGCTTTCAAGGGGCAAGAAGCCTGAGTCACTCCCTTAATTGGGAAATTGAGGCTCCATGTCCAAAGCTATGTGGACAAGGAGTATTTCTTCATCTCTCCTCTGAAGCATGAGGATGTAATCCTAGGGGCACCATGGTTTGATCGCACGGATGCCAATGTTAAATTCCCTGAAAGGCATCTACTTTAGGTTAAGGGAAAAATATATGTACATAGATGCTAAGGAGTTGGGTAGTACCATACCCCTTGTACATAAGCAATATTTCAATAAGTCAATAAAGAGCTCTATTTCTGTGTACATGATTTTTCTAAAGATTCTCAAAATGAACCTAATGCTTTAGCAAAAGAAAATATAAATAATCAAAAGGTATAAGAGTTATCCAACTTCCTCAAGGGATTCCAAGATGTTTTGATTGACGACATCCCTTGTGAACTACCTCCCAAACAAGGGAATGACGACCATGCAATTGACCTTCTTCCAGGAAGATCTCCGCCTAATAAACCTCCCTTAAAGCTCTCACAAAAGGGAAAAGGGGGAAACATGTCACAAGGTATCAATTATGCTTCTAATTTGTGGTTGGCTAAGCTTTACATGAGCCATGGGAGGCTAGCATATGCAAATAGCAGAGGGATCGACCAGATGAGAGAGAGGGCTGCATTTTAGTCTAACACAATGCTACACACACAACAAAGACAACTCATCTGTGCAAGAAGAACTCCATCTCCTTCTCCAAGCATAGAGAAGTAGGGCCTACACCAACAACTCTTGGCTATGGAATGCTATCCAACCAAGAGCCAAGCTTCAATGGCATGCTCATCTCCTCTACATATGCTAATTACTAAGCTGAGCTATGTTATTAGAGTGATTATGTGAGGAGAATAATTCTTTCTCCTAAGATACATCTTCTTCCTCTCAATCTATCATCATTCCTGCTAGCTCTCACCATTTTTGAAGGTGTGTGAGGTCTTGGGACTGAGGCTAGGGACACTAGGTGTGTTTTTTCAGTCATAATTTGGTGCATGAAGCTTCCATCTTCATTGTACCAACTGGTTTTGTCAAGGAGCACAAAGATTGTATTGTACAAAAGTCTCCTTTGATGGGAGAAGCTATAATACAAAGCCTTTATGAAGGGGGGACCGGCTCCATGTAAATCCGGTCCTCAACTTTTGTCAATTGTTCTATCTTTCTCTTTTCAAGTATTGTCGATGCCAAATTAGCTAGGTGTAAACTACTATGTTGCTTTCTCAAATTAAGTACTATCTCTATGTTCATTAAGAACTTGTTCTTAATGAAATGCTCACTATGTTATCAATTTCGCTACAAACAGTTACTAATGCATTAAATGTTACACCACAATCGTACTCTATTATATTTTTAAACTAGTGTAATGATAATTTGTGTAAATTATGATTCTACAGTAGCAAGTCAATCCCTGGAGTTGTAATTCTATCATGATATGTATAAAGGCCCATGTGAGCCAGTCATTGGCCATTTGAAAGCCCTAGGTATAAAAGTTATAACCTTAATGTGAAAAGAGGCTTATCTTTTGAAGAGAAATAAGCTCTGCGGTATGTACGCTCAAGCAACTACGTAGCTCTAACTTGTAAATATTACAACTAATGATTGTGTAATCCATTTTCAATTCCGAGACTTACATTGTGTTCCTGTTTCTTTGCTCTTTCATTCAAGTGTAAGCATTGTGAATTTTTTTGAGGTTCACAACTACGCGTGAATGAGCCTAATCTTCATATTTGAGTGCTTAAATTATTGTTTTTGATGTTTTGACCATAGGAGAGTGTTGCTAGACCATAGGGAAATCTTTTTGGATAGTTTTGTTGCAGTTTTTAGGACCTTGATCATAATGGATCATGATTTTGGTACCTTTTTGGATTGCAACCAAACTTGGTAGGATAGTGCCCTTAGGTGTCTTCTTGGGTGTCTCACATCTCCTCCTAAAGGTTTCATTGCATTTGGACCTCGTTTGAGTGCCAAAATGGCGTGATGACTTAAAGCGGTGAGAAAGGACATATGCAGATTTTTCCAATCATTGAGGGGTGGTTTGCTTGTTGAGTTGGTGTGTTTTCTTGTTAGGTTTGCTTCTTGACATTGACAATCTCAAAGAGTCTCCATGCCCCATCTGATTTGCTTCCCTGAGTATTGACATTATGTTAGTGCCAGACAACTATACTGCAGACATTCAATTGTGGCAACACGCTAACATTGGTGCCGTTTTTGGGGAATGATCCTTAGATGGTGAGTGATCTAGTGCATATTTAGAGCTTTCTTTTTTGAAGATTTTTAGTTCCATTCCATTTACACTAGCACTGAAGTAGCTAGACACTCGGTTTAGTGCTTGATAGCGTCTAGCAGTCGAGGACTTGCTAGATCTATTCTTGAGAGGTAAAGATAGTTGTAAGTGAGATAGCCAAAAGAATTTATTCTTCAATTTTCTCATTACTTTAACAGTGTTGTTCCGGTTTTTGTTTTGAATTTATTTTGTACCATTTTGTTTGTTTTTGTTGCTAGATTCATTTTAGTACTTAGGAGTAGGATAAGTGGAAACTACAACCATCAAATTGGGCTGAAAAGATCAGGGGAAAAAAGAGTGAAGCCATATTTTGGGCAAAACGACCATAAACTCTAAAAACTTGAAAATTTGATGGTAAAAAAGCTAATCTAAATCCAAAATAAGTGCAAAAAGGAAATAACCAAATCAGAGATAGTTGATCCAGAAAGTTTCATGCAATATGTTGTGGTGGGAAAATGGATCGCAATCCATGTCCCCCTGTGGCGTGTTGAATAGAAACTGATACCATTGGGTCTAGAGTGGTTCCACGTCGTTGAATATACACTTTTGGCAAGAAATTGATGCTGAAAACTCACTCAAATTAAGAAATTGAGCAAAAGACACAAAAACCTTGAAAATTGACCAAAATTCAGGGCTTTTCAACTTTTTGAGATTTAAATTTAAAAATAAGTGAAAATCTGACATTCCACAAAGTGCAAGCGTACAACTGACCGAATTTCATGTTCTGATGTGGCCAAACATGGATCGCGATCCATATCCCCCTTGATCATATGGAGCTGAGATTTGACCAATAGGTAGCCGATACCATTTGGAACAAATTTTCTAAAAGGCACCATAGCAAAAAATTGAAAAAAGTTGGTTAAAAGTGTAAAACATAGAAACAAAAATCGTAGGGCAGACATAAAAACTTTCTTTTGAATGACAAAAAGTTATCCAAATCCAAAATAAGCGGTGGAGTAGACTAATGATACTACAAGTAACAGCAAGCCAAATTTGGTGTCTAGATATGATGCAATCAGGATCCATGTCTCCCATCAAGTTTGTGGCTGAGATTTGAGTAGTAGGTAGCTGAGACATAGACAAACACTTTTTCCAAGAAATTGTAAAAAAGTTGAAAACAATGGTCAAAAGAGCCAAAAATAGAAGATTGTCCAAAACTGTCACAACAGACTCAAGATTTCACTTTTGGTTGAGTAAAAGTGATCCATATTAAAAAAAATTGCAGAGCAGGCTACAAACATCATAAGCTATCAGCTCATCAAATCCCAAGTTTAGAGGTGACTAAAAATGGATCATGATCCATTTTCCTCATTTGAATTTTTGGATAGACAGTATACCAGTGTATAGCAGAGACCATTGCAATCAAAACTTCCCAAAGGAGGATTGCCGAAAAAGTTCAAAAAGTGGGTCAAAAAGGCCAAAAATAGTTCAAGGTGAAAAACAGCTAAAACGGACCTAGGGATTGACTTTTTCTTGCCAAAACCATATAGCTAGCATCAAGGGACGAAGAGGAAGCTGTATGCCAAGGTTTAATGCAATATGACTCAAGGGTACATGGATCGTGATCCATGTCCCCTTGTCACAGTCTGCGACCAAAACTGTACCATAGCTAGAGCAAGTCACAAGGACCCTAGTGGTCTTTTCAAAACTGAATTTGGACATTAAAACCCTAGTCAAAATCTCAGAACTGCCAAGGACTCTGAGCAAGTGCCATAATTGACCTAAGTTTCAACCCAAAGGTCCAAATCTAAAATTTTTTGATGCCATAATATCTAGTAATCATGTTGATCCCAATGCTACCAAGAAAAGTCAAATTGGCCTCCAAACATGGAGAAAATCCATGTACCCATGGTGGCAGCTTGACTTGAAATTTTCGAGATCAATAGTTCACACATAAGAAAAAATATCTCCAAGCCTAGTTTGGAAAAAAATGAACAAATTTGGGCCAAAAGACATCAAAACTGACATACTAAAAACCATAGTGCAGCCATTTGAGCTATCAAATCAAGTCCAAATTCAAACATATTTGCAATTTAGCTTTAGGATATAGAGTGTAACAAGCTACCAAGAGATCAAGTCCAAATGTGATTGAGCATGGATCACGATCCATGTCCCCTAACCTGAGAATTTGATGAAAACTGACATAGAGTATGCATATAGCCTTGTCTAGCCATTGTCAAAATTTGGAGTCAAAACTTGATAGGTGGTCATGGATTGCGATATGTGTATCTATTCATAGTGGGGGTATTTGACTTGATGAGCTTGTAGACATACTTGTCTGTGTGTGAATGCTTGTGATATTTCCTGTCCATGCTATTGTTAGTGTGTGTGTGTGTGTGTGTGTGTGTATATGTGTGTGTGTGTGTGTGTGTGTGTGTGTGAGGATTAGAAAGAGAGAGACATTTTGTGTGTTATTCTGTAGCGCAAATTAGAGAGACAGAAGGTGCAACATTTTAGAGAGAGAGGGAGTCGCGAGCTGGAGTGCAAAGCAGAGAGAGAGATAGACTGAGAATCTTGATTTACGTCCTCTTGCAAAAGTGTAGTTGATGAGAGAGAAAGTTGAGAAAGGGGTCATTTTCCAAGATTCATTGTGTGTGCGTGCTGGTGATATGCATGTGTGTATGGCATTGGCAACAAGAAATAGAGAGAATACCTAAATAGAGAGTGTGTGTGAGAATAGGCAAAATTTCAACAATAGCAGCTATGAAGAATGAGTCACCGTGGAAGTAGAGAAGTTAAAGCTGGATCAATTTGCCATTATTGGACTGTGAGAAAGCATTGATCTCAAAAAAATATCAAAGCATTAGGGGTTAGTCAAATTATTTAAAATTTAGAAATCACTTTTAGAATTCATCTTTCCTACATATTTCAGTTTAAAAATATAAAATTATAAGAAAATTCTCAATTTGGAAAATAATCAAAAACTTAAAAATGAACTCATCTTTATTGGCTTCAAAATTATAAATAAATGTTATTATCTAAAAGATTCATGTGCATTAAATGGTGTTTGAAAAGACTGTTTAGCATATTTTTGCATACTTAGAAGCAATTTGGCATAGGAAAACTTGGGATAATCATATATTTGAAGAATTTTAATGGAAATTCACAGTTTATTAATATCTACTTGGTGTTTTAAATGATAAAAATAATTAAAGTCTATCAAGTGATTTTAGCAGTGAAGTAGACAAAGAAATTAAAACTTGTCGTGTAACCACTATGTCTAGTGAGTTGGGAATTTGGTATAGTTAAATTGCTACATAAATCTCAAACTAGTGCAAGCATAAATGAGCTATAGTTTGTTGATAAATTGTATTGAAAAAAAGGTTTAAATGGGGAGACATGGCTAGTTTATAGGCTTAGATAGTACAAGGGGAGACACATGAGTGGAGTATTAGTTTATTGGACTACGAGCTTGGAGGGAAGTCTGGTTTCCATTAGTTAGTGATGTGGAAGTGTCACACACCCAACAGCTTTGTGATCATTCAGAATAGGTTATAAAGTGACTACAAGGATGACACCTTTTAGACTTGTATATGGACTTGAAGCGATAGTACCCATGGAGTTTGCATTTCCTAGTTTGCAAACTGTACTTTAGAATAGGTTATCTCCTAACAAATTATTTCAACATAAGTAGATGTACCTATTGCAGTTTTTGAAAGAGGATAGGAGAATAAGTGCTTACATTTCTGAAGTCATTCAAAGAAGAACGCAAGCAGGGTTAACAAAAATATTCAGTTTAAAGTTTTTCTTGTTAATTATTAGGTTATGATGTTGTATGACTCTAAGCTAGGTCCACACCAGGGAAGCTTCAATTGAGGTACATTGGTCCTTTCAAAATAATCGAGGATCTTGGTCAGGGAACATTTTATATTGCAAAATATGTATGGCAAAGAGGTAGAGAAACTTGTTAACGGATTCTCACTGAAGAATTTTTTGGAAACTCTCCAATTCCTAATATTGTACCAAAACAACAGGTAGTATTTGGTCCTCATTGTGTGATTGTGGGTCAAAGGAGAGCGGTAAGGCAACAAAGATATGAGAAATTTGAGATTCAGAGGCACATTAGTAAAAAGAATCAAATAATGGGAGTATGCACGAGGTTGCATGCCAAAGGTAGAGTACTCATACGCTTAAGCCATATTGTGTAGTTTTTTCTTGATTTTATCTTTGTAATTGATCGTATAGATTCTTTACCATTTTATAGTGTCTTTCCTTTAACTCTATGTGTTCAAAGGGTCAACACTTTTGTACATGCCACATTGACGAGCATCGAACCACCATGGATTGTGGCATCATGGGAAACTTTGACATAGATAGTGATGAAGCTATGTACTATGGGACTATTGGAAGGATACTAAAGGTAAATTTTAGTGGTTTGTAAATGTGTCTAGATGGCATGAGAATGGAATCTACATGGTGGATTCTAGTGTGCATCACATGGGGAGGTAATATAGTCGTGCATAGTCCACATAAGGATACCCTTTACAATGGCCTCTCTCTTCTACTTTGAAAGTGAAACATCGACAACAGAGATGACCTTCAATAACTCCTCTAACTCTCGTTGAGGGGATCAAGATAGACATCAATATTTTCCACTTTGTACTTCCTTGGCACAAGCGAAGAAAGAAGTATATTGTCCTTCTTGGTTGTCTCCCATGGTGGAATATTGTAGTTGATGACCACTACAAGCCAAGTGCTCCATGATGTAGGCCAAGGCTTGTTTGAAGGGCGACGATCATCCCAATTGCCTTGCACCATACGTGAAAGCTAATTAGTTAAACTCAAGAATCTTTGAAAAATCACATGTGCTCTAAAAAATAATTAGTTAGTGTAGGAAGTGTAAGCTAAATTTTCAATAGTCAAAAAGAGGAAAAGACTAAATAAATAATTTAACAAAATACAATAATTAGAAAAAGAGAAAAAATAATAAAAATAGTACTAAAGGTAATGTTGGTTAGATAGGAGATTGTAGAGAGAATAGCAATACAACATCGGATAATACTTTGAGCGTTTTAATAATTCAACACACGCTAATAGTTGAGGTAATAGTCACAGTAATATATGCGGTAGTAAATGCAATAATACCCGCATCAATAATAGATAGCACTCTTAAAATGGAAACAGAGAAAGGTATGCCACGTTTTTGGCATACCTTGCTCAAAGAGTCTCCTTGCCATCACACATGCAGCTTGCCATCTCTCTATCTCAAGACCCCTCCTTCTCTCTCATTCTCTTCCACACACACACACACACTTATCTAGTTGACATTTCCTTGAATAACCCTTGGTTGACTTATGCCTTCTTGGTAATCTCGCTCTCTCTATATGGACAACGATGTCTTGGTTAAACCTTGGCCGGCTATAGCTAAAGCTGAATACATTGGTATACTTTGTCCATAACTTGTTCAATTTGGAAAATAATGACCCATGTATTTAGATAAAGGTTTGTTTACTTTGGGCATCATTATTTTCCATAAGTATGTCATACACTACCTCAGTTATGAGCACAACTGGCTTTATAAGGCGATTTTCCAATACCTTTATAGAATCCCTACACTAACTTGGCATGAACAAATCCTACTTTACGTGCCCCATGTGGAAAACTTATCTCTCTCTCTCTCTCTCTCTCTCTCTCTCTCTCTCTCTCTCTCTCTCTCTCTCTCTCTCTCTCTCTCTCTCTCTCTCTCTCTTTCCCCCCACATACACACTCACACTTGTGGTCTTTTTCCCCTGATTCGTCCTTGTGATACCAAGGCTCATTGTCTCTCAACTGTCGAGTGCAAAAAATCACAGAAAAACCACTCTTTTTCACACTCTCCACCATGAGCTCTCTCTGTCTCCCTTCTCTTGTATGCCCCAGATAGGGGTTGCCTATGCTACACAGCCCATCCAAAGTATGCAAGGGTATTTGACAGCCCACCTGGTTTGCCCTTTGCATGCATACACTTATAGATCTCATCCTCTGTTCTCCCCTTGAAGCAATACTAGTTAAGTACGCCTCTCGCCCTTTCAATCATCTGAGACATCTTTCAATCATCAAGTTCGCATGATCTCGCCCTTTCAATCATCTAACTCACCTTGGCCTATGGTAACGTGAACAACACTGCTTTTTTTTCTCATGGGGGCTAGGTCCAAACACTACTCGGGTACTGAACTATCTGACAAGATACATTTTACAACTCGCTAGCATGCGTATTCCACACACCATGCAGAAGAATACATATCAGGTAGGTGTTTTTCACCTACTTAGAAATGCTATGTTAAATTTTCACGGGGATCACTTGTTAATCAGTGATTAAGGTGGCATAAAGGGAGCATAGATATAGTGTATTTTTTACAAAAAATTTATTGACTTTGTTACTTATCTGAAAAATCCTTCTGGAATATTGTGGTTGGTGAGACCCAGTAAAACTGTTTCTCAGATGTTCGGGGCATTATACTGTTGTTGCAGATAACCTATGACATGTGGGTAGAGTACATTGGCATATGGTTTTCTTAGTGTATTTGACAGGTTTTTAAACATCGAGAAAATTGTTTGACATAAGTTGATGAATAAGAGTGATATTTTGGGGTGAATAAGCTGTCAGTGTTACTTTTTGGTCTTGTTATAGTAAATGGTACTTGAAACAGTTCGTCTTGATATATAACAAGCGATTGATACATGGAATACTTGTTAATTGTGTTGTCAAAGCCTCAAAATTCTTGTGGGGGGTCTCTTTTTAAACATCGAGAAAATTGTTTGACATTAACTTGATGAATAGAGTGATTTTTTGGGGTGAATAAGCTGTCAGTGTTACTTTATGGTCTCGGTTATAGTAAATGGTACTTGAAACAGTTCGTCTTGATATATAACAAGCGATTGATACATGGAATACTTGTTAATTGTGTTGTCAAAGCCTCAAAATTCTTGTGGGGGGTCTCTTTATGAGATGGCATATACTCGTTTTTCAAAAAACATTCCCGCTATACAACCAAGACTCTGTCCAAATTCAGTTAGATTGCTTTATTAGCCTTGCTTTCATTGGATTGTGCGGCTAATGGTTCTATTTCTCATTAAGCAATAGCGTAAACAAACATAATAGTCGGCTGAAACTGGTTGAACACGAACATTTGGATCTCATTGAATATGCAGTCTCTAAAGAGGATTTTTGGTCTATAATAATACAATAAAATGCTTGACATTTAAAGTGGAATTTACACTTAGCTGGAAGTATTAGCTCGAAGGTGGTGAATCATGAGGTTTTTTTTGGCATGTTATGAGACAAAGGAATAACATCTATGGTTTTGAATGCCTTAAACCTCTCGTAGAGGGACTCCTTGGAGATGGCGATTGCTGAAATTTTTGAAAAATTGCTAAGAATACAAACAAGAGGCTGTCTGATTTTATATAGAATTGCTAATAACTTGTAAGACAATTGCTAAAAGTAAGCTTCTTGAAACTCTGAGACTGACAGGGACTGGAGATATATTCGAGGGTTACGTACCTCATAAATTTTAATAGAGCTCAAATTGTTTTCATAACCATGAATATAAAATATCACTTGTTGTTATGGGATGCATAACATCTACTTGATTGTCTTCTCTTGGACAACGAACACACTGGATATCCCACATGTGGTAGGCCGTAAACACACTCTTAAATGATAAACTCCTTGTTTTTGGCATACGAACACATCAGATAGGTACCTACGGAGAGTTCGGTCAATTTTTGTATCATGTATGGTAGTAGATACTTGCACTATTTTGAGTATACTCAGTGAATATTGGGATACACACGACTCTACACTCAGAGGTCATATTGCTTAAATTCTCAACTTAACAGTCAATCTTAAGGGTATGCTGTAAACTAGGTCTACGGGTGTGACATGGATGACAACTGGATCCAGTGTCGACACCTGCAAACGGCACAAACATAGCTAGTTCTAAGTGAGTGTTTTTGTATGGATGTAAGTAACAACTGGATCCCTCTCCATGTAGATGTAGTGGAAGATCATCCCAAAGGATGGACACACAGAGATACAACATTGAGATATCAATTTGTAATGATCAAAGATCAAGTTTTTGATATAAATGACTGTATTATCCATTAAATACAGAATGATATTGGTGTATATGAAATGATAATTGAGTTTTATGACATCTTGCTTTAAAGTATTGTTATTTAATAAAATTGTCTAAGTATGGTTTAGTTATGAAGGTATTTTCATACTTAAACACACACTCATTTTCCCTACTAGTCTTTGGTCGGATTAGTACCATACCTAACAATTGGAATTAGATAATATATTAAATAATAATATAGCTACTCCAATTTATCCTGACTTCAATCAAATGGTTTTTGTTAGGATATGGGTATTCATATTCTAAGAATTGGATTGCTTACTCTCTGGTATAATTATTCCTAATTAAATACTCCGATTTATTTGAACTTTAATCAAAAGATTTTTGTAAGGATATGGGTTTTAGAACCATAAAATGGAAATGTAATTAGGGCTACTTATCCCTTGACTAATCAGAGACCTAAAATAGAGAGCTATCCCCCCCCTTTTTTTACAAGAAAAAGGAAGGATAATTATAAGTTATTTTAACCATACAGATGAGGGTGGTCGTGCAGTTGATCTTTGTCTTGCAGGCTGTTTGACTAGAGTGATAATCATCAGATATTCCAACCATATGGATATGGATGTCCATGCAGTTGATCTTTGTCTGGTAGGATCAGAATATATTGCAATATGATGACATATGGTGAACACATCAGGCTGATATATCGGCAAGAAACTGGGAAGTCAAGGTATGTACATTTCATATTACCATATTTTCCTCCTTGGAGGATCCCTTTTTTGAACAACAATTTGATATTCACATATCAAAACTCTTTCAACACAACACATATGAGTGATGTATAAACATTGAATCTATCCAAGAAGCATTTAATGCAATTGGTGGGGGATAGGTCCACTTGGTGGCCTATCCTCCACCAAGTGGATCTCTCCTATGGGATGGGGGGGGGCCACACACACACACACACACACACACACACACACACACACACATTTATCTAGAGGACAATGCCTTGGCTAACCCTTGGTCGTCTTCTTCCCTCTCTTGTACGCACTTTCTTGCCTACTTTCCAGATGAGTATCGTTCATATAAGCCAGATCTAATTGGGGTCACACACTCACACACACACACACACACACACACACTTATCTAGTTGACATTTCCTTGAATAACCCTTGGCTAACTTATGCCTTCTTGGTAATCTCTCTCTCTATATCTGGACCACAATGTCTTGGTTAAACCTTGGCCGGCTATAGCTAAAGCTAAATGCATTGGTATACTTTGTCCTCCATAACCTACTCAGTCTGTAAAATAATGACCCATGTATTTAGATAAAGTTTTGTTTAATTTGGGCATCATTATTCGCCATAAGTATGTCATACACTAGCTCAGTTATGAGGACAACTGGCTTTATAAAGCGATTTTCTAGTACCTGTATAGAATCCCTACACTAAATTGGCATGAACAAATCCTACTTTACGTGCCCCGCGTGGAAAACTTATCTCTCTCTCTCTCTCTCTCTCTCTCTCTCTTCTCTCTCTCTCTCTCTCTCTCTCTTCTCTCTCTCTCTCTCTCTCTCTCTCTCTCTCTCTCTCTGTCTATCTATCTTTCTTTCTTTCTTTCTTTCCCCCCCCCCCACACACACACTCGCACTCGCGATCTTCCTTTGCCTTGATTTGTCCTTGTGATACCAAGGCTCATTGGCTCTCAATTGCCGAGTGCAGAAAATTTCAAAAAAACCACTCTTTTTCACACTCTCCACCATGAGCTCTCTTTATCTCCCTTCTCTCGCATGCCCCGATGGGGGTTGCCTATGCTACACAACCCATCCAAAGTATGCAAGGATATTTGGCAGCCCACCTGGCTCACCCTTTACATGCATACACTTATAGATCTCCTCCTCTGTTATCCCCTTGAAGCTTGTCAACCCTTTCAGTTTTGGTTTGTTCAGTAGCCCTTCAGGGATGCGCACTTCTCTTCACCCGTACTGGCTTCAACCTCGTAGTACTAGTTAATTAGTATGCCTCTCGCCCTTTCAATCATCTGAGACATCTTTCAATCATCAAGTTCCCATGATCTCGCCCTTTAAATCATCTAACTCACCTTGGCCTATGGTAACGTGAACAACACTGATTTTTTGCTCATGGGGGCTAGGTCCAAACACTACTTGAATACTCAACTATCTGACCAAGATACATTTTACAACTCGCTAGCATGCGTTATTCCACAACATGCAGAAGAATACATATCAGGTAGGTGTTTTTCACCTACTTAGAATGCTATGTTAAATTTTCACGTGGATCACTTGTTAATCAGTAATTAAGGTGGCATAAAGGGAGCGTTTAGATATAGTGTATTTTTTACAAAAAAATATTTGAGTTGGTACTTATCTGAAAATCCTTCTGGAATATTGTGGTTGGTGAGACCCAGTAAAACTGTTTCTCAGATGTTCGGGGCATTATACTGTTGTTGCAGATAACCTATGACATGTGGGTAGAGTACATCTGGCATATGGTTTTCTTAGTGTATTTGACAGATTGTTAAACATCGAGAAAATTGTTTGGCATAACTTGATGAATAAGAGTGATATTTTGGGGGTGAATAATCTGTCAGTGTTACTTTTTGGTCTTGGTTATAGTAAATGGTACTTGAAACGGTTCGTCTTGACATATAACAAGTGATTGATACATGGAATACTTGTTAATTGTGTTGTCAAAGCCCCAAAATTCTTGTAGGGGTCTCTTTATGAGATGGATATACTGGTTTTCAAAAAATTCCCGCTATACGACCAAGACTCTGCCCAAATTTAGTTAGATTGCTTTATTAGCCTTGCTTTTGATGGCCAAAAATGACATGCCATATGGGGTGGCCTCTACACTGCACATGGCCTGAACATCCCAAGCATCATCTCGGGGTCAGAGTGATCCTATGGGTAGGAAGGGGCACCACCTAGCATAGATGCGGCTAGGATGCAAACATACATGGCCTAGGGTAGCAAACATGAGATGCCCTCTAGGTAATCAACATGAAATGATGATGTGATGACCGTTCACGTGTAAAGAGATGCCTAGCCATTAATCATTTGTGTGGTGTGTGCAACAAGCAAGATACGTGAAAAGCTCGGAATAGGGCATACTGGCTGGTGGGGAGGGTTGTACATGATGGAGCACGAGTAGGGTGATGTACAAGAAGTGAAAATGTCCCATAATTTTAGAAAATCGAAATAAAAAATGGACTCAAAAGATCAAGACAATATCACACCCTTTATTGGCGAATGGAGATACTTACAAGTGATGGTCTTGACGACTACAAACCTGGCTCTTGGCATTAGGGATGTAACGTGGAAAAATGCAAGCGCCATATGGTGCATGGCGAGGTTTAGGTTAGCGGGAGGGTTAGTTGAGGAGAAATTGCAAGACGATGCATCCACCGACAACGTTCATCACCAACATTGGAAGTGATGCCTTCAAGCCCAGTGTACTCATGTTGCTTGGCGGGAGAATAGTGATTACCTCATGTGAAAGAGTGATCGTAATGAGTGACTCAACGTGTTGTGGTGAATCATGGTGGTGTTGACAATGCTAAAAATGCTCAAAGCTTGCAACCAAACCTGATGCCCTTAGCTCTAAGGCATGGGTGTACTACGTGCTTAATGGTGCTTACGATGTAGAGTGCATGGAGTTAGTATACTCCTCCTACACGTGAGTGCTCTCTCACTCTTGGGGTCACCTCTCCCTTATGCATTGTTCTTGTGCTCCTTTGTGCTAAGCGGAGGCCTCTTTATAAAGGCTTGAGAGGTGGTCCTTACCCACTGGTCATTGCAAATACCCTCTGGTTGCTGTAGAAGGCCTAGATGCCTCTCTAGTGAGAGAGAGTAGGTAGAGATAGAGATAGGGATGGTGGGATGGGGAGATTCTTTTTACAAACCCCTAGCCATGGCTAGGTTATTAGGGAAGAGTGGGGTTTTACGGTATTTACAAAGGGTTTTGTCAATGGTTTGGGAGGTTGGTGTGAGGTTTCTGTGTTGTTGGAGTCGGTTTTAGTTGTGAGAAGCCGAGGTGTCTTGAATTACCTCCTTTCGGTGCAGGCCGGGGCATGCCTTCGGCGCCACTTTTTGTTTTGGTGTTGGCGACGCGTGAGTTGGCCTCCTTCTTTCCGTTGATGTTGTGTCGATAGGTTTCTCTTCTTATTTTCTTTGTTGTGAGTGCGTATATGCGTGTGTGCATGTATGGTGTATGTGTATGTATGTGTAGTTTGTGTGTGTGTATGCGGGTATGTGAATATAGTATGGTGTGTGTGTGTGTGGGCGGGGGAAGTTGGTAAGTGCATATATATATATATATATATGGTTTTTTCTCTGCGCAGGGGGAAAATGGTGTGTGTGTGTGTGTGTGTGTGTGTGTGTGTGTGTGTGTGTGTGTGTGTGTGTGTGTTTTCGGCTGCGCCTGCGGGCATGTTGCACCGACGCCAAGAGCAAGAGAGTGTGGGAGAGAATATCCATGGCGGGCGTGAGAAGGAGGGATGAGGGTTGAGGGAGGGGACGAGCCCGTGCGGCCTACGGCGTGGTCCGAGGGGCGCAAGGGGAGAGGGGGGGGGGGGGGGGGGGGGGGGGGGTAGGCTAGCCTTTCGATCGCTTGAACGAGGAAAGGGGGTGGCCTTAATGCAGTCAAGGTGTAGACTATATATAAAAAAAAGGAATGCATTATTGAGCTCCTCTCAAGGGTGTGTTCACACGCCGAGGGAGAGGAAAAAGAGAGAGAAGGGGAGGGGTAGATGGGGGGGGTTGGGCCCGTGTGGCCTATGAAAAGAGAAAGTCAAGGGGAAGGGAATGGATGTGTGTGGCAAGGAAGGGAAGGGATGTGTGTGGCAAGGAAGGGAGGGGGAAGAATTTTTTTTTTTTAAAGAGTACGGGTTATGATGGAAGAGAGGGCGATTTTGGAGAGAAAAAAAAAACATCATCCGCCATTCATTTCCCTAGAATTTCTTTGGCCGGGCTAGAGTGCAGTGCAAATAACCCGGCATCATTAGCCCTCCCCCTTAGGTTAGGGCATTCATGCCTCTAACTCATTAGCTTGATCGCTATCGTCGGAGGTAGTGGTTGATGGTGTATTCTCATCTGGAAGATTTTCCTACTTGTTATGTATAGGGCAAAGTGACCACCACAGACCCCGTCATGATAGCTAGCAATTACTCCCATGATTTCATGAGAGAGAGGGACCTTCTTGAGTATTTGGTCCTTACCCTTACAGTACAAACCATCATTGATGAGCCGATACCTTGTGGCCTTCCGCGTCAGCCATTGCTTCTGTCCCTTTGTTAAATCTGATGGGCATTCTCCTGTTTCCAAAAAATTCATGATGTCAGGTAAGGCATCACTACCTTTAAATAGAGGGGGCTTTAGCTTTATGGCCCCAACCAACACTTCTTGCAGTCTTTTTCTTGCTAGAGCATCTGCTTCATGGTTCTGAGACCTTGGAATATGGTGTATTTGAACTTCTTCAAACTTACCCAACAAGGTTTTTACACCACTTAAATGATTCCTCAAGCTAGGATTCTTGCATGTCCATACTCACTTGCCTTACCAAAAGTAGAGCATCCCCAAATACATTAAGGTGTTGTACCCTTGTGAGACGCACCATTGTAGACCCTTGGTTAGAGCTGCATACTCAGCTTCTTTGTTAGAATGCGAATCTAACAAATGGCCAAGCGAAAATACCTTTACATCAAAGACCACTATGCCTGCTGCTGCTTTGTCGGATGCTCGCTTGTAAGCTCCATCAAAGTAGAGAGAATGTGCTCCTTCTACCATCGGTGGTGTTGGAGGTGATCGAAATTCTTCCTTCTTAGACTGCTTCTCTTTCCTTTCAAAGCCTTGGTAGGTCATGAGTCCTCCCAAGCTTGCCCTTGTTGTGTTTTCCACTTGTACCGTGTAGTCAAATTCTTGCAGACGAATTAGCCATTTAGTAATCCTAGCAAACACATCCATGTGTTGTACAACATAGGGAAACATTTCATCCGTGGTTAGAATCAAATTTCGGTAGAATTGACCTAAACTTTGTTTTTGCAAATCTAAGAGCTAGGACCAAGTGTTCTACATGGGTGAAACCTTTCTCTGCAGCTGTCATCATTTGACTAGAGAAATAGATTGGCCTCATGAAAGATCTCGTTGTATACTTTTGGAGTAGCACAACCCCCAATGAGTCATCACCCACACTTGAGGTGACATAGAATTTTTCATCCCACTTGGGTGGAGAGATAGTCGGCAGGGTGGTAAGACCTCTTTTACCTTGTTGTAGTGATGTTCGCTTTCCTCGTCCCAAATGAAAGTTGATTTCTGAGTGAGTTGTTGCAGTGGCAGAACAAGTTGTGATAGTAGATGTATGAATCTACTCAAGTACCTCACTTTTTGTAGGAAAGCGACCAGTTGACGTGCGGTTGTTGATGAAGGTAGGGCTATGAGTGCAGACACCTTACTTGGATTGGCGTTGATACCTTTTGCTGAAATTTCATGACCTAGTAAAATGACTTTTCTCTCCCCAATGTGGCATTTGTCAACATTTAATTGCCCACCTAGGCTTTGCAACCTGGAAAATCCTTCAGTTACCTTTTCTAAGTGTGAAATTCGAGAGCTATATATACAAAAATCATCAATGAACACTCTTATGGATGTTCCAAAGAATGGTTGAAAAACATATGTGACATATCTTTGGAATGTGGCACGTGCATTTGTGAGACCAAATGGCATAACTCTGTATGCAAAACAGCCCCATGGCATGATAAAAGTGGTTTTTCAACTGATCTTCCAAGGCTATGCATATTTGAAAATATCCATAATATCCATCACACACATTGTAACACTCAAAACCCGCTTCTTCATTCAAAATTTTATCCAAGAAAGGGAGAGGAAAGTGATCTCTCTTTGTAGCCACATTTAGTGGTTTGTAGTCAACGCAGACCCTCCACTTACCATTTTTTTAAGGTGTCACTACTATGGGTGACACCCACTCTGAGTTTTCTACTGGGTAGACGAATCTTGCCTCCAACAGATTTCTTACATCGGCCAAGAGTGCCTTTTCTTGTATGACCCCCAGTCGTCGTAGCTTTTGCACCACCAGTTTTACCCTTCCTTCAGCTTAATATGGTGTTCCACCACTGTAATGCATGTGACTCTTTCACAGTTGTCAATGAATAGATCAAGAAATCCCATCAACATTTTCAAAAAACTATCTTTCTCCTCAAGTGTTAATTCTGTGGACAGCATACCCTTCAACCTACCTTCTCCTAGGCCAATTGATTTGGTCTCCTCTTCATTGTGTTGCCCTTCTAGTGACGGGTTACCAGTTGTGCTTACCCTTTCTGGATCCTTTATGATGATGCCCATCACATCAATGGAACTGTCACTTTTGTTGGTGGATGTGGTCTCCTCCTTAGAAGTGGAAGATTCGCTAGTGATTTCATCTGCTGATGTTTCTAGATTCATTTTCTTCTGCTTGCCAATATTCATGTCGTAGTAGATCGTATCCCCTTTCTTACCGATCATGCATAGAAGGCCAATACCCCAGCCATGTTTTGCCTTCATGGCCATCAACCATGGCCTTCCCAAGATTAGTGGATAGCCCTCCCCCTTGGTAGGCATTACAAAGACATCTACCTCTACCTCGGTGTTGAAAACTTTTATCTTCACAGCACTTACCGCTCCTACACACTTTACCTTTGCATTGTTTGCCATCTTTACCTTACATGGAGAAGGCCTATCAACCTCAAGCCCTAGTTGAAGCATCATAGCTTTGCTCATCACACAGATTTGTGCACCTCCATCAATGTAGGTATTTCCAATCCTCTTTTCTTTTATGTTGACATCGATAGTTGGAAGGAGTCGTCCATGTTGCAACCTGAAATTGCTCCGGCTACCTTTGCTTTGGAGCGTCTTGTACTCACCATTTTGGACCATTGTCGTCTTACCAATACTCATAATACAGTGGAATGTTATTTCAATGGCCGGGGTCGTCGGAGTCTAGGGGACTCTTCTACCTGGCAACTACCTCTCATCATCTGATTGTGTGGCTTTCTCCCTCCTAGCTCTTTTCACAATCATGGATTCAAATGGTTCTAAAAATGTTACCTTCTCTTGACCCTTGTCGCTCTCCTTTTCTCTGGGTGGATCCACTACTACAGCCTTTCCTTTCACTTCTAGCCTTATGATGTTTACAGGGAAATCAAGTGGTGATGCTAGTGGAAGAGGCGGAATGGATGCTTGTGATGGTGCCTGGGGTGGGTGTAGGATTTGTGTTGGTGGTGTTGGTGCTCGGGGTGGGGGTGTTCTTTCTCTAGGCGGTGACAACTGGTTCCTCCTACCTCCTCTATTATAGTTTTGTCGTGGTTTGGGACAGTAGTACATACCGTGACCATCTTCTCCGCAGTTGTAGCAGTGGTACTCCCTGTTTTGTTGTCGTCGTGCTCTTCCTGTGTCTTGATCTCTTTCTTGATTCCTTCTTTGCTGTATCAAGTGGACAAACAAATTCTGCAGTTGGGCAGTAATATGGGCCAACATATCTTGTTGGTCATCTCTTACCCCAAGAGTCGGTGGTGGTGGTGGAATGGTGGTTGTCATGGTCGTTGGTCTGCGCAATGTTCCTACTTCTGTTGACTCGGTTTCTTTGGCTTTCATTCGCAGCTTCTTGTCCTTAAGGCGAGCAATCTCAATGGCTAACTCATACGTAGCCGGGAATCTACCTTCACCTTCTCCTTAAGAAGCGTCCATAAGCCGTGCGTGAATCGGTCTTTCTTTAGGAAATTGGGTGCAGCTTCCTCCCTTGCCAGTGACTCAACCCACCATTCCAAAAAATCCAAAAATTTGGACTCATAGGTGGCATATTCCCAAAGACCCTCCTGCTTCAAGTCTCTCAACGTGTCCCACAACTTCTCTGAAGTGGTACCTCCCCCAAAGCGCCTCTTAAAAGTGGTCTTTAAGGGTTCCCAGTCATCCTTGGTTGTTTGTGGAAGTGCATTGTACCATGATCTAGCTTCTAGCTTCATGAGATGCTTAAAGATTCTAACCCGGGATTCATCCGTATCTTTGTTGCTCACTACACATGCTACTTGAAAGTTATCTAGGAAGTCCGTTACCAAATCCTCCCCCTTCTTTCCTTTAAATGTTGGAAATGCTACACTCTCCATGATTACTGAGAGAGAGCTAGAAAGACACACTGCTTAGCTTTGCCAAATTTTTTTTTTTAATTGTCTTCACAAGGAGGCGTGTATACCCTCTTATACTAGGACATAGATTAAAACTTCAAACGGTACATTTCCTTGTACCAAAGATAAGACAAATGGCTGATCTGATGCCAGAACCTCAAAAACCTGCTCCCCACCTAGCATGGTGTCGATGACGTGCTGGTAGTGAGCCTTCAAATCCAGTATTACCTTGATTGAGTGTACTCGTGTTGGTATGTGTGATCTATCTTGAGGTAGGTTGTACTGATTCATGTGAAGCTTAGAGGTACTTAGTCACTGTCCAAGCTTGTGGGCGAGGGTGGTGTTCTTTCCTGAAACAAATTCAGTAGATCCCTAGTCTCTCTGGGGAGAGTGTAAGAAAATGCTTTCGTTATCTGTGTTGCAGCATCAAGTGCGACGTGGAAACAGACTGTAAGAATTACCTCGGTGGCTTGAGTTACCCGATTCTCGAAGTAGAACAGTGTTGATTCTCTATTGTGCAAAGCTCCCTCCATCTTGTTGTTGCGGGTTGGTTGTACGTTGCGGACATGGTTTTGACTTTCTCCTTCTTCTTCTTGGCACCCGGCCTATGTACACTAGCTGAGTTTGGCGTGTTGGTTGACTCTCCCACTGCAGATCGGTTACTGTTACACCTGGCACTCGAGCTTCGATGGAGATGCGGAGTTCGTCTAGTTGTGCTTGGAGCTCTTCTTGTTCTGTCGTCCAATTAGTGAACCCTACTAGCCATTCATCCATCCACAAAAGTTTAGGAGTTTCAGACTTGTAAACTGGAGGGTTTCATGAAAGGATCCTCAGTGGGGGCACCAAGAAAATGATTGCCAAAAATGACATGCCATATGGGGTGGCCTCTACACCGCACATGGCTTGAACTTCCCCAAGCATCATCTCGGGGTGAGAGTGATCCTATGGGTAGGAAGGGGCACCACCTAGCATAGATGCGGCTAGGACACAAACATACATGGCCTAGGGTAGCAAACGTGATATGCCCTATAGGTAATCAACATGAAATGATGATGTGATGACCGTTCACGTGTAAAGAGATGCCTAACCATTAATCATTTGTGCGTGTGTGTGCAACAACCAAGATACGTGAAAAGCTTGGAATAGGGCATACTGGCTGGTGGGAGAGGTTGTACATGATGGAGCACGAGTAGGGTGTTGTACAAGAAGCAAAAACATCCCATGATTTTAGAAAACCGAAATAAAAAATGGACTCAAAATATCAAGACAATATCACACCCTTTATTGGCGAATGGAGATACTTACAAGTGATGGTCTTGACAACTTCAAACCAGGCTCTTGGCATTAGGGATGTAACGTGGAAAAATGCAAGCACCATATGGTGCATGGCAAGGTTTAGGTTAGCGGGAGGGTTACTCGAGGAGAAATTGCAAGACGATGCATCCACCGACGACATCCATCACCAACATTGGAAGCGATGCCTTCAAGCCCAGCGTACTCATGTTGCTTGGCGGAAGAATAGCGATTACCTCATGTGCAAGAGTGATCGTAATGAGTGACTCAACTGGTCACTACAAATACCCTCCGGTTGTTGTAGAAGGCCTAGATGCCTCTCTAGTGAGAGAGAGGCGGTAGAGATAGAGATAGGGATGGTGGGACGGGGAGATTTTTTTACAAACTCCTAGCCATGGCTAGGTTATTAGGGAAGAGTGGGATTTTAGGGTATTTACAAAGGGTTTTATCGATGGTTCGGGAGGTCGGTGTGAGGTTTCGGTGTTGCCGGAGCCGGTTTTAGTCGTGAGAATCCAAGGTGTCTTGAATTACCTCCTTTTGGTGCTGGCCGGGGCGTGCCTTCGGCACCACTTTTTGTTTTGGTGTTGGCGACACGTGAGTTGGCCTCCTTCTTTCCGTTGATGTTGTGTCGATAGGTTTCTCTCCTTCTTTTCTTTGTTGTGAGTGCGTATATGCATGTGTGCATGTATGGTGTACCTATATGTATGTGTATAGTTTGTGTGTGTGTATGCGGGTGAATGTATGCGAATATATGGTGTGTTTGTATGAGTGTGTGGGAACGGGAGTAGGAGGTGCTTTTTTTTTTTATATATATATAGTATATATATATATATATATATATCGGTTTTTCCTCTGCGTAGGGGAATGGTGGTGACGAGTGGAGCGCTGAAGGGGGGGTGGGGGGGTGGGTGTGTGGGTGTGTGGGTGGTGTGTGGGTGTGTGTGTGAGGGTGTGTGTGTGTGTGTGTGTTTTTGGCTGCGCCTGTGGGCATGTTGCGTCGACGCCAAGAGCGAGAGAGTGTGGGAGAGAATAGCCATGGCGGGCGTGAGAAGGAGGGGTGAGGGGTTGAGGGAGGGGACGAGCCCGTGCGGCCTACGGCCTGGTCCGAGAGGACGCACAAGGGGAGAGGGGGGGCTGAGATGGGGGGGGGGGGGGGGGGGGGGGGGGGGTTAGGCTAGCCTTTCGGCCGCTTGAGCAAGGAAAGGGGGTTGCCTTAATGCAGTCAAGGTGTAGACAATATATATATGAAAAAAGGAATGCATTATTAAGCTCCTCTCAAGGGGGTGTTCACACGCCGAGGGAGAGGAAAAAGAGAGAGAAGGGGCGGGGTAGATGGGGGGGCAGGGCCCGTGCGGCCTACGAAAAGAGAAAGTCAAGTGGAAGGGAAGGGGTGTGTGTGGCAAGGAAGGGAGGGGGAAGATTAAAAAAAAAGAGAGTACGGGTTATGATGGAAGAGAGGGCGATTTTGGAGAGAAAAAAAAACGTCATCCGTCATTCGTTTCCCCAGAATTTCTTCGGCCGAGCTAGAGTGTGGTGCAGACAACCCGGTTTCACTTTCATTGGATTGTGTGGCTAATGGTTCTGTTTTTCATTAAGCATTAGCGTAACAAACATAATAGTCAGCTAAAATTGGTTGAACACGAACATTTGGATCTCATTGACTATGCAGTCTCTAAAGAGGATTTTTGGTCTATAATCATACAATAAAATGTTTGACATTTAAAGTGGAAGTTACACTTAGCTCGAAGTTGGTGAATCATGAGGTTTTTTTTGGCATGTTATGAGAAAAAGGAATAGCATCTATGGTTTTGAATGCCTTAAACCTCCCGTATATGGTCTCCTTGGAGATGGCGATTGCTGAAATTTTTGAAAAATTGCAAAGAATTCAAACAAGAGGCTGTCCGATTTTTTATAGAATTGCTAATAACTTTTTATAGGGCTACGTAATTCATAAAGTTTCATAGAGCTCGAATTGTTTTCATAACCATGAATATAAAATATCACTTGTTGTTATTGGATGCATAACATCTACTTGATTGTCTTCTCTTGGATAGTGAATACACTGGATATCCCACATGTGGTAGGCCCTAAACACGCTCTTAAATGATAAACCCCTTGTTTTTTGGCATACAAACACATAGATAGGTACCTACGGAGAGTTTGGTCAATTTTTTTATCATGTATGGTAGTAGATACTAGCACTATTTTGAGTATACTCGGTGAATATTGGGATACACCCGACTCTACACTCAGAGGTTATATTACTTAAGTTCTCAACTTAACAGTCAATCCTAAGGGTAAGCTGTAAACTAGGTCTACAGGTGTGACATGGATAACAACTAGATCCAGTGTCGACACCTGCAAAATGCACAAACATATCCAGTTCTAACTGAGTGTTTTTGTATGGATGCAGGTAACAGCTGGATCTCTCTCCATGTAGATGTAGTGGAAGCTCATCCTAAAGGATGGACACACAGAGATACAACATTAAGATATCAATTTGTAATGATCAAGTATCAAATTTTTGATCTAAATGACTGTATTACCCATTAGATACACAATGATATTGGTGTATATGAAATGATAATTGAGTTTTATGACATCTTGCTTTAAAGTTTGTTATTTAATATATTATTTAATACAATTTTCTAAGTATGGTTCAGTTATGAAGGGATTTTCATTCTTTAACACACACACACACACACACACACACACACTTAAACACACACATATATACACACGCACATAAAATCTATTTTGGAGTAGCACACTTTACGAGCATTAATTGGAGCATCATTGCAACGAGGAGAGAAAGCTCTACCATTGGGGAAATCTCAACTACAAGAGGAAGAAAGAAAGAGGTAAGGTTTTTTCCACACCTCGTCCCCCTTAGCCTATTGTTTGAAATGTGTGTGCGCACACATGTGCACGCGCATACACTCAAGAGTAGAAGTAAAGCTCACCTCTTTGCGGTCTGATTTGTTTGTTTTCTTGTGGTGTGTGATTAGTGTACTTATGTGTAAGAAAGAGAGGAAAAGAGAGGAAAGAAAAGATTAGTGTAAGAGAGAGAGACGAAATGATTAGTGTGATAAGAGAGAGAGAGAGAGAAAGATTGCTTGATTAATATATGTTTATGTTTAATGATTAATGTGAGAGAGAGAGAAAGAGGAAAAGAAAGGGAAGAAAGGATTCATTAGTGTAGGTTTATGTTTAATGAAGTGAAAGAGAGCTAAGGTTGAAAATAACTAAATTAGGTGAAAAAAAGACTAAATGAATTTAAAGAATAAATCAAACTTAAAACAAAAAAAGTAAAAAATAAACTAAATGAGTAGAAAAATAACTATGTGAGTTTGAGAAAAAAAATTCAATAGTTTAAATGGGAAAAAACTATAGAAATGCTAGAAAAGGGCAATGTAGAGAGATAGAGAAAGAAAGCAGATATATATAAAATATAAATAAATAAATATATATATATATATAGAAAGAGAGAGAGAGAGAGAGAGAGAGAGAGGTAGAGAATGTAGAGAGAGAAAGGGAGAGGAGAAAAGAGTGAGAGAGACAGAGAGAGAAAGAGAAATATATTTACACACACACACACACACATAGAAAGAGAGAGAGGTAGAGAGAGAGAAAGAGTGAGAGTGAGAGAGAGAGAGAGTGTGTGTGGATCAGGTGTATATAACTCGTTTGTTGTATATACTTATAATACATATCTATAAGTACTTTCATATGTGAGTGTGTAGATATTTTTGCATCATGCATGTATATATGTATCTATGCAAGTGTGTGTATATGCATGTACATAGAGACTAAGCAAGAGAGCATAGCACCCGATGGTCGAACGCTTCCTCTCGGGTATAGTCCCTTTTAATCGTGAAATTGAGATGCTTGAAACTCATGTATGGATTACCGCAATGTAACCTTGGTTTTACTATGATTGAGATTGTGATGATATCTAAAGAGGTGCCACTAGACCTTTGGCACTACGAGCCCCTACTTAGGCCATATATATGATATATATATATATATATATATATATATGTGTGTGTGTGTGTGTGTGTATATGTGTGTGTATACACACACACACACACACACACACACATATATATATAAACACACACACACGTATCTATGTGAGTGTGTGTATATGTATGTATAGGTGTCCCTCTAGAGGTGTATATGTATGAGAGATTTGCTGCTTCACTCTATCTAAAACTACTATCCACCTACTATATCAAATACATTATATTAGCAGGAATCTATTTCGATTCCCTCATGGTGTCTTTTTGAAGCACGCATGCATGTTGTTCTCACGCTCACACAATTGCGTCAAGAATTTTCTCTCGCTCATCATCGTGTATACAGCCCCCCGTCCCTACAATGGATGCTTTTGCAGAGTGCTATGTCTGCTTCCCTACCCTCATTCCTCAGCCTTACATGTAGCCCGTTTTGTTCACTTCTACGAGCACCAACTGCCGCATGTAGCAGCTCTCGAAAGGCAACACTTGACAACACCATCTACCTATGTCCATCGCCCAAATCCGCCTCTCTCTCTCTCTCTCTCTCTCTCTCTCTCTCTCTCTCTCTCTCTCTCTCTCTCTCCCATTGTGCGTTCTTCCCTGCACTCGATAGGACTTACGACGGCTATGAAGAAAGCAAAAAAAAAAAAGACTCTCTCATGATTCACAAAATAGCTAGCTCCTTTAGAGATTTGGTCAGCATAGAATCACAAATGTAGCTATTAAGAAGTTCTATTGGGATGTAAATGCTTCTTATTTAATGGCATGAGGTGTTCCTAGTTTGTTTTCCATAGATACAATGCTCACACATAGAAAAATCAAAATAACTTAGCATAAGAAAGTAACCACAATGTGCTAGTGTTTTCATTCCCTTTTGGTTCATATGGCCTAGCCATCTATGCCACAACTCGGCTATATGGTAGCTTTGTTATGGATAGACATCTTTAAACTTAAGACAAGGTACTGTCAATCAAAACATTGTCCATAATAACCATGACCAGTACTCTTCTTGTCTCAAGACCACCTAAGGGTGAAAAACGGCACCCATTCCTTATTCAAATCCGGAGTGGATAAACCCCCACCCAAGGTTCCGGGTGCCCATACACCAAAACCAGTTGCCCATACAACCTGGCGGCTCCCCTAGGATAAAAAACGGTATCCTAACTTATGTAGAAACATCAAGACATGACACAGAGTAGAAACTCAACGTTCATGGGGGTAACCGACTTATCCGTGGCTAGAAAGCCAATCATTATCATCAATTTATACTAAGGAGTCGGAGGTGTCTTGAGACAAGTTGTTTTAAGGATGATCAATCATATCTTTCCTATTTCAACCAGTCATAACCCAATCATTTCTTTCCTAGTTACAATCATCGCTCGTGGGTTCGTGGAAGTTACCTTCCATTTACAGCCAGTTTATCCTTCCTAACCTTACATATACAATGCTTAACTTATAAAAGAACTTAAAACTAATTAAAGACTTAATTGAATAATGGGACACCCACCTGGGATTGATTGGCCATCTGTTGCTGCGTTGGCGCCTGAAGACTCTCCTCCGCAGGCCTACTACTAGGTCCGGCTTCGTCATCGTGCGACGCTCTAGTTCGTTTTGGAGCTTCGTCCTCATCATCAGATGTAGGATTTGCTCGGGTCCTTTTTGGTATCATAACTTGTTATCCTTATAAAAAGGACGTCTAATCATTAGGTAAATAGTTCAAAATTTAAACTTAACCTTTGTATTCAACCGTAACCCATCCAAGGTTAAATTTATAGTTTTAATTGGTAAATTCTTGACCTAGTAATTTCTTATTTGTTTATATAGGTATGATAAGTTTTTCCACCGCTTTCCTAAGGGTTTTCTAAGCTCTCCTAATTTTATTATAATTTTCTATATCTTTTTTTCTAATTTTCCCATTTACTTTTAAGCTAATAATCTACTTATTTTGGACTTAATATTTATTGTATTTAATTTCTCTTAAATATTTCATTTTCTCAACTTGATATCATTACTTGACCACAAGTCTATTTATTTTAATTAGTCATTCACTAAAAATAGTACTTTTGGTCAATTATAATATTCTAACCTCTAACTATGGTATAATTACCACAAGTAGATAAGGATATTTTTGACCTCTGGTAGTTATCTTATCATTTTATAACTTAATTATATAATTTCCATCTTCAATTTTCAACTAAAATTAGGATAATTTGACTTAGATAAATATCTATACTATTTTTCTAACCTTGGAATAATTATCACGGACTTTTTACCCTATAGTACATCTATGATAAATAGCATGTAATTATAGCACATGATTTACTAATTTTCCTCTTTAGTTTTTAGCTAGAAATAGTATAATTTGACATAGATAAGTATCTATGCTACTTTTCTAACCTTGGCATAATTATCACAGCCTCTTTATCCTATAATACATCTCTGAAAAATAGCATGTAATTATAGCACATGATTTACTAATTTTCCCCTTTAGTTTTTAGCTAAAAATAGTATCATTTGACTTAGATAAATATCTATACTACTTTTCTAACCTTGGCATAATTATCACGCACTTCCTGAGGTCTAATAAACCTCTGATAAACATCTCAATTAAATTTAAATCTATTTGTTAATTTCTCCTATTTAATTTGTCTAAAAAATAGTGTTTTTCTACTAAAATAATTATCTAGATTAATTATCTGAGCTTTCCCTAATTATCATGAGTTCCTTAGTACCTAATTAACCCTTGATAAATATATCACAGTATTTGAATTCAATTTAATAAATTCCTCTATTTAAATTACTCATAAAACAGAGTAATTCTTCTTAGGTAATTATCTAGATTTATTATTTGAGTTTATCCTAATTATCACAGGTTTTTTCACACCTAATTAACTCCTAATAAATATATCATAGCATTTGAATTCCATTTACTAATTTCTCCTATTTAAATAGCTCAAAAAATAAGGTATTTCTGTTAAAGTAATTAGCTAATTTAATTTTATGAGCTTTCCTAATTATCACGGGTTTTTAAACACCTATTTAACCACTAATAAATATATCACAGCATTTGAATTCCATTTACTAATTTCCCCTATTTAATGTTCTCAAAAAACAAGGTATTTTTGTTAAAGTAATTAGCTAGATTAATTTTCTGAGCTTTTCCTAATTATCACAGGTTTTGACACACCTAATTAACCGCTGATAAATATATCACAGCATTTGAATTCTATTTACTAATTTCCCCTATTTAATTTGCTCAAAAAATAGGGTATTTCTGTTAAAGTAATTAGCTAGATTAATTTTCTGAGCTTCTCCTAATTATCACAAGTTTTTAAACACCTAGTTAACCACTGATAAATATATCATAGCATTTGAATTCCATTTACTAATTTCCCCTATTTATTTTTCTCAAAAAATAGGGTATTTCTCTTAAAGTAATTAGCTAGATTAATTTTCTGAGCTTCTCTTAATTATCACAGGTTCTTATACACCTAATTAACCAATGATAAATATATTGCAGTATTTGAATTCCATTTACTAATTTCCCCTATTTAATTTGCTCAAAAAACATGGTATTTTATCAAAGTAATTAGCTAGATAAATTTTCTGAGCTTCTCCTAATTATCACAAGTTCACACACCTAATTAACCACCGATAAATATATCACAGCATTTGAATTCCATTTACTAATTTCCCCTATTTAATTTGCTCAAAAAATAGGGTATTTTAGCTAAATTAATTAGCTAGATTGATTTTCTGAGCTTCTCCTAATTATCACGCGTTCTTAAACACCTAATTAACCACTGATAAATATATCACAGCATTTGAATTCCATTTACTAATTTCTCCTATTTAATTTGTTCAAAAAAAAGGGTATTTTATCTAAAGTAATTAGCTAGATTAATTTTCTGAGCTTCTCCTAATTTTTACAAGTTCTAACACACCTAATTAACCATTGATAAATATATCACAGCATTTGATTTCCATTTACTAATTTCCCCTATTTAATTTGCTCAAAAATCAAGGTATTTAGCTAAAATAATTATCTAGATTAATTTTCTGAGATTTTTTTAATTATCATGGGTTTTTGAACACCTATTTAACCACTAATAAATATATCATAGCATTTGAATTCCATTTACTAATTTCTCCTATTTAATTTGCTTAAAAAATATGATATTTTAGCTAAAGTAATTAGCTAGATTAATTTTCTGAGCTTCTCCTAATTTTCACGGGCTCTTAAACACCTAATTAACCACTGATAAATATATCACAGCATTTGAATTCCATTTACTAATTTCCCCTATTTAATTTGCTCAAAAAACAAGGTATTTTATCCAAAGTAATTAGCTAGATTAATTTTATGAGCTTCTCCTAATTATCATGGGTTTTTAAACACCTAATTAACCACTGATAAATATATCACATCATTTGAACTCCATTTACTAATTTCCCCTATTTAAATTGCTCAAACAATAGAGTAATTATGCCTAATTATTTAGGAAAACTACTCAAAAAATTATAGGATAATTTTCCAAGATTAATAGCTGTCTAATCCATCTTTGATAAGTACTTCAACTTAATCTAATCTTAATTAATATATTTACCACTAATTCATGGTTAATTTGATTAATTTCAGTCCTAATATGATAGGATAACTAATTAGCTTAGTATACTAAGCTTAATTATAATAATCAACAGATATTAATTAATTAAGAGAGGTTTTATGAGTATACATAGGCCTAATCTTTGATTTATTAACAAAATAGCTTAATCTAACCTTGCTAATTATGAAAGATTAGACTAAAATACCGTTTAGGTTAATCAATTAGAGATTAAATCTAATGATTTCTGCGTAGTGTTCTCTCTAGATGAGAGAGAGAGTATCAAGGCTCCGAGTCTGTGTAAAATGTGAAGCTATGGGTCCTATTTATAGTTTTCTGGCACTCATAAGCTCTCACCGGCTGAAAAAGGCAGTTGCTTGCAGTTCTAGCAGTCCCCTACAGGTCAAAAAATGCCCCCTGCTGCTAAATGAGTCCCTGGCAGGTCAGTGATGACCCTCCCATTACCTGCAGCTTTTAAAATGTCAATTTTGCTATAATTTGACCTATTTTTGCTTAATTGGTAAATATCTTGTAAATATCTGGGAGACCTTTAATAAAGTCTATGCTTAAATGATTACTGGAACCCTTCAATTTTTCTATTTTACTCAATTCACAGTGTAAACTTCCAAGGGTCATAACTATGCCAGTTTTTATCACAATGCAATTTTGAAAATTTCTAGCACGGGGTTTGATGTGCTTAAGATTCCAAAAATACCAATATTTGCCATGGTCGGACAATTCCACATTTCTTTTTCAATAATCATATCAGTTTGATTAAGCTTTATACAACCTTTTTCAGAAACTGGAAACCTTACAGTTTTCCATAGATACAATGCTCACACATAGAAAAATCAAAATAACTTAGCATAAGAAAGTAACCACAATGTGCTAGTGTTTTCATTCCCTTTTGGTTCATATGGCCTAGCCATCTATGCCACAACTCGGCTATATGGTAGCTTTGTTATGGATAGACGGTCCTCTTTTGCATAAGAAAACACCATAGAGTAAAGCGTTACATGCACAATTTTTATTCTTGATTTACCATGAACCATTCTTGAAGATAGTCCTTCAACCCTAGTTGTCAAGCTAATGAGCAGATATCAAACACTTTGATATAGCCGTGTGACAAGTGTCCCCCTTTCTCCTTTTGTGAGAGCTTTAGGTAATTAGAATAATTTATTTAAACTCTCATTGGACCTTTGAGTCTTCTGGCCAATAGGAATCAAGCAAGCCATTGGGCTATCGGATGCTCATTGTCCAATAGTCTTCTAGGGAGCTTAATTTTTATTGGTTGTTTTTTCTAGCATTTTAAAACTGATTAGACTAATTTTACTCTATCCTAATTCTCATTGGTCCACATCTATGGCCATCCAATAGGATTTGAGGGGAGATTCGGGGCATCTGGACTAGGAGTCTACCATGTGTCCATTATTCCCTTTGTGTAATGGGGGAGCTTGGGAGTGTGTGTGTGTGTGTGTGTGTGTGTGTGTGTGTGTGTGTGTGTGTGTGTGTGTGTGTGTGTGTGTGTGTGTGTGTGTGTGTGTGTGTGTGTTTCTCTCTCTTCCCCTACCTTTAGGGCTCGCCCCCTCCTTCCTAGGGATGTGGGAAGACTTTTTAGTCTTCCCATGAGCATCCAATTTTCCCCACTATTTGGCCATTGGACTTTTTAATTAAATTTAGGAACCTCAGCCTATGGAAGTCTTAATGGAGTTGAACCTTAGGTCTTTTAAGCTCCATTGCTACACATTCCTCTTTTGCATACTGTCCCCCTTTGGATCCCTATTTTCCCTCCTTTGGATCCCTGCTGAGATCGGTCTGGTAGCCTTACCAATAGTCTAGCTTTTACTCCTCTGGTACCTCCCTAGATTAAATGATCAATTCAACATGGGAAAATCATTTGGGAGAATTAGATATTAGTTTTTATGACAAAAAATCCCAAGCAGGCTCTATTTTTCTTCAAATTTTGTAGGCTTGATCCTTGATACTCAATTGCATGGCCATACACCAAAAATCCATTGTTTATCACTTTCAAGGTGGTTCATGCATCACCACATATCGGGTGCCGCACATAGACAATTACCCACATGCATCAAACTTTCGAGGCAAGATGAGCATATCCACACTTCCTACTTGCATTATTCTAGAAATCTCAAAAACATACCATAAAGCCAAAAGAATCCACTTGGCACCACATCCAAGGCTTTGATACCCTGTCTCTAGGTCTGTGTATGTGCATGATTGTTGATATGCAAACCTAACTATGTACATTGTGTACATGGCCCATCATATTTGAAACCCAATATCACATTGGTAAGGGTTCCAAATGCATGTCACCTCACTTTAAATACCATGTCATTTACTACCTCACTCACCACTTGTCTGTGGTGCTTTGCATGGTCACGTCACTCATCACCATACATGCCACAAACACACCACATCACCATCTCTTTAACTCATCATCTATATTTTTGCCACTTAATCAGTCCATGTCACCATTTTGACATGTCATGATATGACATGGTAGATGAGGGGATCCTATATGGCACCTCATCTTTCCACCTATATAGTCCATGTCATCAATCATTCACACCACCTTGCCACATGGATGACCATGTCATCCATGGATGTCCACCTCAACAGCCATGCCATTTATTTGTAAATGTAAAAAAATAAAAATCATGATAATTTAACATAGTTATTTAAGTTTCACAAAAAGAAAATTAATTTTGTTTTTTATTAATCAACTAATAGCATTATAACTTAACATTGAAATTCTATTTATTTGAAATATTATTGGATGACAAATAAAGCATTTAGAGATTTTTTATTCAAAATTCATTTTTTTCAATAATATCCTATAATTCATGAGATAATTATTATTTTATGTAAATTAGTTTCTTATAATAGGATTGGTATAATCTTATCAAGAAGTACTCCTTTTTAGATTACATTAGGAACAAATATCTATAAACCCCTTTTTTGAGTTCACTTCATTTGTGCATAAGAATTGGAGCCCTTTATGCCTCCTTGATTAATTGAATCACTAATTATTCTAACACTCATTTTCCTAACTAAGCATGGATTTTGATAACTATTAGCTTCTACTTGCCCTACCTGATATGATCTTTATTACACACTCATAGTGGATCTTTTCTTTGCTTTATTGAAAGTAAAATTTAGGTAAATTTATGCCGGTTATTGGCTTTGTGTTGGCTCTTGACTTCTCCTTGCACATTGCAGTGATAATTATTGCGACTTACTGCTACTTCATACTAGGCCTTAAAATATATGTTTTGTTGTAGATATAGGGCTTGATATACCAAGTTTAGCTTAATTTTATGAGATAAGAAAAGCTAAACTAGTGTACACTTTAAGATTGGCTGCATTGGATGCAATCACTTGTAACTGTGATTGGGTATTTGGATAGATCTACCATTATTTAGGCATTGTGTATGAATTCGATTAAAAAATATTTCTCAAACATTGGATGGAATGGATAAATTGGTCTAAATTAATAGACACTCTTGAAAAATGTAGCTTAAATTGAATACTTCACACTTGAAATAAAAGAATATGTCACAAATATTGATTCATATTATATAAGTAAAATGCACTAGTTCACATTAAAGACAAGCCACTTGCATCAAAAGGGGTGATGGCCCCAATACCTTAGACACAAAGGGCTCTTGCCCTTGATGGCTCATATGACATGTAGACCTTAGGGGCTATTCCCCTAGTCCATATGATGGGTTGGCCATCCTTACCCAACCGAGAAGACTCGCCTCAAGATTAGGGATGCCTCCACCTATGGGGGTTGAGTATGTGTGTTGTAATTTTAAAGTTGTAGGTAATTTTATAAAAGAAGGGCGATGGCCTTTTGATGCCTTTGTGGTTAAAGTGTTTGAATAAAGGATTACTTATGCTTGGTGAAGATCCAAAAGATATCTCTTGAAAAATATGGTTTAACTTGGATACTTCATACTTTGAATTACTTTTATAGAAAAGTTAAATTGTATGATTGTGTAAACATCAAAATTGCGATTTTGAATAAATTACATTTTGTAAATACCTAATGACACTTGAATTAGAAGGGCTGATGGCCTTTTGATATTGAGGGTACCATTTGGAAATGGTTGAACTTAGAAGAAAGAAAAGTACTTAAGATTGCACCACTTACATCAAAAGGGGTAATGGCCTTCTGATGATTTACACTATTATAGACTCTAAATCTATTATGGATAGTAGTTTAAGTTCAAAACAATTTAAGTATGGAAAGGATAACAATTGATGGGTTCTTTGACACCTGTAATGTGTATTCTTAGTGTCTTGTTTATATGGATGTAGGTGAGAATGCTATCTTTACTTAAATTTTTATTTGTCTTAACTGCTATCTGACTTTGAGGATCCCTACTCAATTAACTTGGATGACCTCCACAACTCCATTTCTTTTGTATAGGATCATTGGATGATTCCTCATTTTTATTTTATTGTACAAAAATGAATCTAAGAATATAGTTATTTAAATCCAATTGTCTTTTGAACGTTATGTTCTTTTGTGTATATGTATTAAGTTTAATACAACAACACACATACACACATGGATGTAACCTTTTTGTCTCATAGGTCATTTTAGCCTTTTGAATGCTTTAATATGACATTCATTTCATCTCTCTCTCTCTCTCTCTCTCTCTCTCTCTCTCTCTCTCTCTCTCTCTCTCTCTCACACACACACACACACACACACACACACACACATGACCCTTTCTTAGGTGTGTGTGTTTCTCTATGTCCATGCATGTGTGTGTGTGTGTGTGTGTGTGTGTGTGTGTGTGTGTGTGTGTGTGTGTGTGTGTGTGTGTGTGTGTGTGTGTGTTGGGAGGGGGGGTGCTTACTGCATGCAGCAAGTCACTCTTCTTCTAGTATTTTTTGTCAAAGCTCCCCATAGATTCTTCACAATTATTTTTTCCAAATTTCAGGCATCACTTATGCAAAGCCGAGCAGTTTGCAAATGTTGCTATAGATGGCGTTAAAATTGCACCACTTAAAGTGATGCAATTTGTGATGTTGCTATCAATGACATTAGCGATGCTTTTATTTATTTTGTGAGAAATTATAGAACATTGCATAAGCAGCACATGGTATGTTTTTAAGCATCACAAGAACAAAAGACCTCTTATAGTGACAATTAGAGTCTTTCTAAAGGAGTACGAGCGGAAGTGTGACGTGAGACAGAGTGCGAGAAGAAGAGCACGACGATATGGTGAACTCGCTCTACTGTAATGTGTAGAGCATAGTGAGTTCTTATTAGGTTTTAACAAAAGAATATGTGTACATACCTGGCGGCCCGTCCACTTACTTGGGCGACCACATTGGGCTTTATACCCCAACAACCTCCCACTTAAAGTCCAATGTGGTACTTTAAGTGTGAGAGAAGCTACTATATAAGCTAATATACAAGAGATGTAGAGAAGTGATGTTCTACCCTACACCTAACTGCTTGCAAAAATGCGCAAAGCTCTCTGAGGAAAGTCCTTTTGTAAGTAGATCAGCAGGATTTTCTGTGGTGTGAACTTTGACAAGCTGAAGTTTCTTATCCTCGAGCATTTCCCTGATGAAATGATACTTCACATCCACATGCTTTGTCTTTGAGTGATAAACTGGATTGCGAGCCAATTGTATAGCACTTTGACTATCACAATATAACACAGGCATCTCTTCTTTGATTCCCAAATCTGTTACTAGTCGATTAAGCCAAATTGATTCTTTGCATGTCTCTGATGCTGCAACATATTCAACCTCTGTAGTAGACTGAGTAACACAATCTTGTAATCTAGAATGCCATGATACTGCTCCACCAACCAATGTAAAGACATACCCTGATGTAGACCTTCGGTTGTCTAAGTCACCTGCATAATCTGAGTCTGTAAAACCCTTTACGCTTAGCTCCTGACTCCCATAGCATATACGCATAGTCTTTGTAGCTTTCAGGTATCTCAATATTCCTTTCACTGCCTCCCAATGTTTCTTGCCTGGGTTTGACATGTATCGACTTACTACTCCCACTGCAAATGCAATGTCTGGGCGAGTAGCAATCATTGCATACATTAAAATACCCACTGCAGACGCATATGGAATCTTATCCATTTCAGCGTGTTCTTCCTCAGACACAGGACAATCTTGTTTGCTAAGTTTCACATATGGTGGCAATGGAACACTCAATTCCTTTCCCTTCTCCATATTGAAACGTTGCAAAACCTTGTCAATATACTCTGTTTGAGATAACCAAATCAACTTCTTTGATCTGTCTCTCTCAATGCGCATACCAAGTATATGACTTGCCTCACCCATGTCTTTCATGTCAAACGATTTTGCCATCTTTGACTTCAAAGCTGAAATTTCTTCCAAGTGCTTGCCAGCAATCAACATGTCATCCACATACAAAATAAGGATCAGCCAACTGCCATCCTTAGCCTTCTTTGTATATAGACAGTGATCGAACTCACTACGTTTGTAGCCTTGAGAAAGCATAAACTTGTGGAATTTATGGTACCATGCCCTCGGTGATTGTTTTAAGCCATAAAGACTCTTTAACAACTGGCATACCAAATCTTCCTTGCCTTTCTCAACAAACCCTTCTGGCTGCTGCATGTAAATTTCCACATCTAAATCACCATGCAAGAACGTTGTCTTGACATCCATTTGGTGCAACACCAAATCTAATATGGCAACCAATGCAAGAAATCATCTCAATGTAGTCATCTTGACCACCGGAGAGAAGACTTCATCAAAGTGAATGCCTTGTTCTTGCTTAAAGCCCTTGGCAACAAGCCTTGCTTTGTACTTTGGCTGACTATCATGAACGGTGATCTTATACCTGTAAACCCATTTACAGGGTAGAGCCTTTTTGCCATGTGGTAATTTAACTAGCTTCCATGTCTGGTTTTTATGCAGAGCTGTCATCTATGACTGCATGGCCAATTGCCAATTCCCGGAGTCCTTCATTTGCACTGCTTCCTTGTAACATGAAGTCTCATTGCAATCAGTCAACATGACATAGTTCATAGATGGAACAAACCTATCAGGAGGTCCCATGACACGTCCCGATCTACGCACAATAGGTGGCTCAGGCTCAATCAGCCACAACCTGTGGTTCCAATCTATCCTGTCCTTGCTCCTCTTGAGCCCTGACATTTTGTCTTGCATGTGCAGGCCATCTTCTTGGAAGACAACTCTTCTAATCTCCTCAACTTTCTCTGGTTTAGAATGATATTTGGCTTTATTAAAGTGAACATCATTGATGCGGATAACCTTTCTGGATTCGGGATCCCAAAGTCTTTACCCCATCTCACCAGAATTACGATAGCCTAGAAAGATGCACTTTCTACTCTTTGGCTCAAGTTTGTTTCTAAATTCCTTTGCAATGTGAGTATATGCCTCACAGCCAAAGACTTTGAGATGCTTGTATGAGGGCACCTTGCCTTACCATACCATCTCTGCCACTAAATCCTTCTGCAAAACCTTGCTAGGAGATCTATTTATAAGATGAACAGCTGTTGATACAGCTTCAGCCCAAAACCCATTTGGCAGTTGTGCATTAGACAACATACTTCTGACCTTCTCTTGTATGGTCCTATTCATCCTCTCAGCAACACCATTTTGAGGAGGATTGTAAGGAGCAGTAAGTTCACATTTTATACCTTTTGACTCACAAAAGTCTTGAAAGGCCTTTGAAACATACTCTCCACCATTGTCAGTGTGTAAGCATTTAAGCTTCTTGCCACTCTGATTCTCCACAAGTGTCACAAACGTTTTGAAAACACTGAGCGCTTCATCCTTGTGCTTGAGAAAGTAAACCCATACTTTCCTCGAGTAATCATCTATAAATGTCATAAAGTAAGAAGCTCCCCCTAGAGATAGGTTAGGCATAGGTCCACACAAATCACTATGAACAAGTGCCAACTGTGTATCTCTTCTACTGCTTCTATGCTTATGTGGCTGCTGTATTTGCTAACCATACAGACAATGTTCACAGAATTCAAAATCATTAAATGAAAAGCCAAGCAAATAACAAGAACGAGACAATATTTCCATTCCCTTCTTGGACATATGTCCTAACCGGCTATGCCACAAAGAAACGTTCGGCTGCTCGGTTACATTGATTACATTTTTAGAGACATTTGATACATAAATCATGTAAATTCCTCCAGACTTTACTCCATGTGCTACTGTCATAGAACCCTTGGATATCTTCCACATGTTCTGTCCAAAAGTGGTGACATAGCCAGTATCATCAAGTAAACCTGTGCTGATCAAGCTCTTTGTAATTGCGGGAACATGTCTCACATTCTTCAGCGTGAAAGAAGAGCCATTCTGAAACTTCAATTGAACATCTCCAACACCTAAGATCTCACATGTCTGCCCATTGCCTAGCCGAACATGATCTTTAGTGGTCACATAAGAGGTAAACCACTCCTTGTTTGGAGACACATGAATTGATGCCCCTGAGTCTATAATCCAGTCACTCAGTGCATTTCCATCAGATGCTGTAAGAAGAGCTGAGTCCATTGTATTCTTCAAGAAGTAGATGTCTCCTGACACTAGACTGTCATCCTCTGCAACAGTGTTTGTCACATTTATTTCTTGAATCTTCACTGAGGACTTGCTCTTCTCACCATGGTCTTCAGCTTTCTCTTTGCCTTTTTTTGCTTTCCATTCTCTGCAGTCTCTTTTCATGTGACCCTTCTTGCCACAATGGTAGCATTCTATGTCACTCTTGCCTTTAGCACTGCGGGACTTGCTACGAGACTGATTCCTCTTTCCACCTTTGTACTTTTCTTTGGTCCTTCCCCTGACAACTAAGGCTGTTCCTTTGCCTTTGTCCATTGTCTTTCTATTTGTTTCTTCAGTAAGCAGACTTCCTTCTACACCTTCTATGTTCAAACCATCTGGAGGTGCACAATTACTCAAAGCTGTGCAAAAAGTGTCCCAACTTTCCGGCAATGTGATCAATAGGAACATACCTCTAATAGGTTCATCAAACTTTACACCTTGAGCTGACAACTGACTGTAGATGGTGTTGAATTCATTCAGATGATTGGACATAGAGGTCCCTTCTTTCATCTTCAAGTCAACAAGCTTCTTAAGCCAGTATACCTGTGAAGCTGCACTCTGCTTCTCATAGAGATCACTCAGCTTTATCCATGCTTGATAAGCCGACATCTCGTCTGCTACATTGAAGTAAACACTTTCTGCCAAAGTCAGCATAATGGTAGAAAGTGCCAATTCATCCATTTAGCTCCATTCATCTTCATCCATATCTTCTGGTTTTATCCCCTTGAGCTTTATAGGTTTTATTTGCTTCTTTTGTACCAACACGTGCCAAATCTGCTTCTTCCACAATGGAAAATTGGTTCCATCCAGCTTCTTGATATTATAAAGAGCAGTGTCCTGTGATCCAGCCATAGCTACGCTTCACAGTGGTTTACTTTCCTGGGAAAAATTCGGCAGAGTTTCCCCTGTAAACTGACCTCTGAACCAATATCAACCTGTCAAATGAACCAAGAAATCTTCAGATTTTGCATAAATTTTGGCAGAGTCTCCTTTGTAAAATGGCTCTGGTGTACTCAAAAACAGACCAAAAAACAGCTCAAAAAACATTGTCTCTCTGACACTGTAAGCTACGGGTAAACCTGTCATGCACCTGTACTGTCTGTCACTGTCCTGTAAGCATAGACTGTGACAATGCCTCAACGGCAGTAAAGCAAATATGCAATCCCAACTGTCTAACTCACAGTCAATACATCCTAGCTGCCTAGCTAAGGGTGCTCGAGGGATCGCTCCAAGACCTGTATCACCGAAAGGATCTCAACATTCAAGAATCCCCCAGCTCAATAAAACCTCACTCGACCCTCAACAAAGGCTGCAGTAAATCTGACAGTACATAGACTTCCCACAAAATCATACATCCACAAATTTCCCACTATATGCTGTAACCGCTGCGGCGGTTGTTTGCTACGTGACTCACAGCCAGCAAACCCTCAACAGACATACATCATCTCTGAAAATACATCCCATGTGGAAGTACCTGTAATGTCAGGATGAAATCTGGAATATCAAGCAGCAAACACAAGCTAGCTGATGAACTAGTGGATGTCGCCTACAGTCTGTGTGTAGATGCGCCTGTGTTGTATGTGACATGTCTCCAAGAACTGTGAGCCGTCCTTAGATGTGTAGACAGCCACAAATCAGCACTCTAGGAGTGTCGATATCCTCAACACCTGCAGTCGTAGGCCAAAACCCCAAATTTGCAGAGTCGGATCTGCACCCGCCGAGACCACGTAGTAAAAAAAGGCCTGCGCGGAACTTTGTCGAAGCCGAACGGTGGCCAAGATGACCTCAGAATGAAATTCTGAGAACACCAAGCCCTACGGGCTTGCCCACAAGATTTGGGGCCATGTCTTCGCCTGTCAAATTTCACTCCGATCTGAGCTGGTGACTCTAGCCTCCTGCAGTACTGCCCTGAGCCTCGATCTGAGCTCTGATACTAGTTGAAGGAGTACGAGCGGAAGTGTGACGCGAGAGAGAGTGCGAGAAGAAGAGCACGATGATATGGTGAACTCGCTCTACTGTAATGTGTAGAGCATAGTGAGTTCTTATTAGGTTTTAACAAAAGATGTGTACATACCTGGTGGCCCGCCCACTTACCTGGGCGACCACATTGGGCTTTATACCCCAACACTTTCCACATGTGTTTGATGCAATAATATCCGCACAAAAATGTACCTCACAAAAGTGAATCTTGAAGCCCATTTTTCATGACCACTTGGATTTAAGTGTTTGCTTATGCTCATTAGGATTTTTGTGTCCTTTCACATTGTGTGTTTCCTTGAGATTGTTTATCGTTGTGCCACATATAAGAGATTTGGCCCACATAGAGCCTAAGTGAGGTGGACAGCTTCATTTTTTTCCCTTGTGTCTTGCTTGCACCATCATCTTGTTGACAATTGCATAGTTGTCTATGTGCATTGGCAAGGTCAACTACATCCTCAATAGATAACTTTTGCTCAAAACATTTGTGTCATGCTATAGGCCAATGCGCCGACTTGCAAACATTGTGCCACTTGTTCAAACTACCATTTTTTTTAAAGTGCTCAGTTGAGCTTGAATTGCATTAATTAATGAAATTTACAAGCAACCCTGGAATATCCTTTTCACAGGAAACTTCATAAAAAATACATTGAGGGGTCTTACTTACACAACTACTCCTTCTTGAGAAGTTGCGGCAGTTCCTATTCATTCTATAGTGGATTTTCCACTGCCATGTTTATAGAACAACATAGTTGTCAAGTGGCTTGCATTTCTTTTGAAAGAGTCAAAATACATATCTCTTACTATGCAAATGTCTATCAAAAGATACTCATTGGCAATGCATCTAGAGCCCAAGGCCAGGTCTTGTCTAAAGAAGGGAGTTTCCAAATGTGTGTACACCCACCTGTAGAACATGCCTGTGAAGACTCTGTTTGAGGACATCCGCTGAACAAGTGAGTGAGGGTTTCATCTAGGTGCTTGCATCTCACACAAGAACCTTCAGCTAGGCCTCTTACTTTAGCTTTAAGTCCGGTTGGCAAAAATCCAAAGAGTACTTTCCAGAGGAAATTTTTTTCTCTCTCTTCACATTTGGCCTTTTTCCAACTACTTGATTCCACTTACTAACTGCCCACTTTTTGGATCAGGTCTTGGTGAGGTGTTCTAACCAGCCCTCTAAAGAGAAAATCATTACATAATTTGATTTGGTCTTAGGCAAGCAAAAGTAATGAACAAATCAGGAAAACAGCTGAGAGGTCTCCACTAATCATTTGTATCATCAATTCCTGCTTCTTTGACAATTCAACCTTGGTTTTCATCAGCCCTTCAATGACTTCATAAGTCCCTTCACTTTCCTCTTCAATCTCATTTGCAAATGCAACTAAATCAGACTTATGGATTTCTTTGTCCATTAGAAGAAATGAAACATCAACATCCTCATCACTGCTGGTAGTACTATCATTGTCCTCGAAAGACATTGTGGAATATTCTTCATCACTAGACTCATCCTCATCTTCATAAAGTTCCTCCAATAGTTTCCTTGTGTCCATATTATATAGCTTCTTAGCACCTATCTTTCCATAGAGGCTAATTGTACCACGTCTCCAATCTTGAACAGCTCCCACTGCACGTAACCATGGCCTGCCAAGTATAATAGGATATGCTCCCAACCCCACTGGCATCACATGAAAATCAACCACCACCTTTGCATCATATGCCTCCACTTCTAAGCTCTTTATAAAACACCCAAACATTTTACTTTCTGATAGTTTGCCAATCTGATCTGAAAGCCTGACACCCCGGTCATTGTAAGACCCATCTTCTCAACACACGAGTGTGTTATGACACATATTTGGGCTCCACCCAAAAGTAAAATCTTCTTTCCTGCTTGTCAGATACTCCTTCAAGTCATAGCTTAATTGCCCATCTCCTAGTGGAAAATATGAAACATGAAACTTGCAACGATCCCTTATTTTCCTCTTGGCCTTCACATCATCGTCTTCATGGCTCTTTCCCTTCTTTTTACTAAGACCTGCACCATTTATTCCTTCCTTATCCTGTGTGATCCTCTTCCCAATAAGCATCACTAATGTGTCCTCCAGCTTTGCTACCTTCTCCAAGGTGACCACACTTATCACCTTTGTCGTTCATTTTTCCTCTTGGGTTAATCCACTGGGTCGTTCTTCTCCCTTAATTTCAATGCCATAATTCTTTGACCTAGTTAGAACCTGTCTTGGCAATACATACATGTCTCCCCCCATCCTTGGTGGCTTATCACATTGTGGGCTAATGTGGCCCAACTCTCTGCAATTATAACACGTGAGCGTCTACCTCCAAACCCTACCATTGCTTTGTCCAAAAACTTTCCTGGGTTTTTCTTCACCTCCTGGCTAACTTGCAAACCTCACACGACTTTGATTATTTCCTACATTACCTAGCATGTTTAGGCTGAGATTCTTTATTAAATCTACCACTTGCTTCATATCTTGCCTTAGCCCATCATCTTGCATTGTTGTAGTGACCATTGCTAGCATAACCTGAGGAGTAACATAAACCACTGGTTCATGATGAACCCCTGGCATGCGACCTTGCAAAGAATCCATAGGCTGAAACTCAAGCCTCCTGGGCAAAGACTCTACTCCTAGCTGACTCATTCTTCTTAGCTTCCACTCTTTGTTCCTTGCTACATCTAGTGCATCTTCATATGTCCTAGGCTTCTTTAGCTCCACTCTTCAACGTATATTCTTTGAAAGACCAGCCAAGAATCTATCCTTCTTCAGCATGTCAAGTGGGAGTACATATGGTGCTAAGGTCTTGCACATCGGCTCCCATGCCATTGAAAACTTACGTATGTACTCATCTACTGACTCACTTTTCCTTTGCACCAAACCCTGTACTTATTGCTACACTTTGTCAGGATCTTCTATCTCCACAAACTCACCTTCCAATCCATGCCTTATATTGTCCTAACTTAATCTCACAGGTGGATTAGCCGCACGCAACTCCTCTTCAAATGCTTTGGACCGAACTTGTGCATCACTCTTCAAACAAACCTGGAGTAGAAGTAACATCTGTGCAGGATCATGGATCTGGTTGCTAATGCAAGCAACCTCCATCTTTTCCAAAAAGTCTTCCACATCTTCATCACTTCTTTCATGAAATTCTGGATAAGAGAAAGCCATGGCTACCCAAGTTCCAATGCTTTGAGAACCCCTTCTAACACAGGTGCAAGAACCCAAAACTTTTTACTGACTCAATCCCCAAAAACTTCAATGGAGATCAAGCTTTAGAAAAGGATGAACACATGCACATCAAATGAGTTTTCATAGTTAATCAATGGAATTACAAGAAGCAAAGGGGATTCCATTATTTCTCTTAATCTTCTTGGCTCAAACATAAAGACTATGTGCTGCTGGTAAAAAATCTTCATGTCGACATGAACATTTATCTGTATTCTTTGTGTAAAATAAAAAGGAGTGAACTGAAGTCCGTCGTGATTATCCATTAAAATCCATGCAGCTCCCAAGAAAGCACACTTGACTAATTCAGCAGCATAACAACATAAATGGCTCAAAAGAAGAAAAAAACAGCCATCACAACTTGGAAAATTTTTGGCAGAGTTTCCTCAAAATTAGAGCAGTAAAAACCCAAAATATAGATTGTATATGTATGCATAACCTGCCAACAACGTCACCCAAGCATCAAGTAGGAATCGCCAGTATGTAGCCTATGACAAGTCAGAAAAAGAGTGCTCCAACCACTTGTATCACCGAAAGGATCTCACACTTGAGAATTCCCCAGCTCAATAAAACCTCACCACAACCCTCTCACGAAGGATATGAAAATATCGTATAGTCAAGTCTCAAAAATGACTATCTTTCAGACCAAGTCTCAGAATTGGTTGGGACTACCAAATAAAACCGATTATGGCTCCACAAAGACATACAATGGCAGTATCCACAAGTAGCATACAATACTAGACATGTTAGCATATACATGTGGTAGTGATGTGTGTGAACACACTAGGATCGTCGGGGCATTTTTTCCCTCTTTAGGAGGTTTTTTCCCCCGTGCATTATATATACACCCATCACTCTAGGGCTATCTATCTTTCCATTGCACACTAAGTAACACACTCTCTATTGTGTGCCTTGAGCTTCCTTCATCTTCTCCAAGCTATGTGCGTTTCTTTGCAACCCTAATTCCAACAATTGGTATTAGAGCAAGTTACGTACTCCCAAGCTTATTCGCCAGCTGCTCCAGCACATGCCTGCTCACTTTCTCTGATTACAGTGAGGTTTGGCAAGTGTTCGTAGGTCAACAAATGTTTTGGGATAGCTCGTAGAGCTGAGTCTGCTCAAATTTTTGATTCGGGCTCATTTTGGCCTCCGTTTCCACTACAGGCAGGTCTGCACAGGCAATTTCATCATTTTGTGCGAAATTTTTGTCAGCGTCCTTTTCTGCATAACATGTGCCTTACAGTCTTCTACGGTTTGTGCTATACATCACGTGTTGTTCCCGCTCCATTTCTCCTATTTTTGGGAAATTTTCACATCAGGTGCAGCATTTACCATGGATGACAACAACACAGATTTCTTCAAGATGTTTGCTGCTGAGGACAGGTTGGATGGGGACAATTACTCTATGTGGGCTTATATGATGCAACATGTTCTTGTGTCAAAGGGCGTCTAGAATATTGTGCAGGGCATTGATATACGTCCTAGTTTTGAGGATGTAGGCGATGTTGAGGATGTTGCAGATCTTGCTGCAAGGATTTCTGCTATTAGAGTTTTTTTGCCTATGACAGAACAAGCTCATTGGGATGTAAAGGATGTGCAGGCTCATGCATTGATTGTGTTGTCTATGAAGTGCACCATTTTTCCTCACATCCGTTCATCAAAACCAGCAAAACAGGCTTGGGATATTCTAGCAGGTCTTTATGCAAGCAGCAATGAGGCTAAAATTGCGTTGCTGCGTAAAGAGCTGGAGTCGAAGATTATGCATGAGGAAGATGATATGGACACTTTTCTTGCTGGTGTCAAGGATATCAATGAGCAACTTATTTTTGTAGGTGAAGTCATTTCAGACAGTTTCCTTGTGCAGACTGTTCTTGATGCCTTACCAAATTCTTACCAGACTTTTGCTGGTACTTGGAGACTTATGACCCAAGGAAATCCAGAAGTTGTCAATTTTGATGCATTATGCACATTGTTGTTGCAAGAGTCACTTTTCAGAAAAAACAGGATTAGACAACATGCAATTGATTAGGCTTTTATTGCTTCTCAAAGAAAGGGTGGTAACAGCAATGCAGCCACTTCTTATGGTTCTGCTGCGAGTGGCAAAACTTTTGTTCCTAATGCTTCTGCTGGCAGTAATTTGTCTGGAAATTCTGGTGATAAGGGCAAAAAGAAGATGCATTGCCATTATTGTAAAGCTAATGATCACTTGATCAAGTAGTGTCCTAAGTTGAAGGCCAAAGAGGCTAAGAAGAAAGAGGGTGGTTACACTGCAAATGCTGGTTCCACTACAAATGCAGCCATTGTTGAGTCTTCTCTGAAAGGAGACTGTGTTGCTGATGTTGATGCAGAATGGGCTTTTAGTGCAGAGTGCACTTACAATCATGTTGTCCATGATGCATGCTTGTCAGTTGCTACAGATTCACATGTGTGGTATTTTGACAGTGGTGCTACAAAGCACATTACCTCACATCGTGAATTATTCATCTCTCTTGAGTCTGTCCCTCATGGGAATTAATGCCTCTTATTCGGTTCAGGGAGTTGGAAAGATCGTGCTTACTGCTGCTAATGGCAGTTCTTTCACACTTGTTGATGCACTTTATGTACCTGGGATCAAGAAGAATCTTTTGTCTATATTTGCACTTGCTAGACTTGGACTTGTAGTCAAATTTGTGGATGATAGATGTACAGTTCATGATCTCAGTTTTGGTGATGAAATCGTTGCATCTAGGCTTTTGTTTTGTGGGCTGTATAAGCTCACTTTGTATGACAAGTGTGGACAAAATTTTGCAAATGTAGTTGTAGATTCAAGGACTATTTTTTATGCAAAACTTTGGCATGCACATTTTGGTCATCTGAATTTTACCAGTTTGCTTCGTTTGCAAAAATCTGATATGGTTGCTTCTTTGCCACCTCTTGAAGTACCTGTCAAACATGTTTGTGAAGGCTGCATTTTGGGTATGATGCAGCATTCTAAGTTTCCAAAGGATGGTTCAGTTCAGGCCACATGCAGGTTGCATCTTGTGCATAGTGATGTTTGTGGGCCCACGCAAACTCCATCCTTGGGCAATTACCTTTAATTTGTGACTTTCATTGATGATTACTCCAGGCATGCATGGGTATTTTTGCTTAAAGCGAAGTCCAAAGTTTTTATGTGCTTCAAACAATTTTTGGCTATGGCTGAAAATGTCTCGAAATGTACTATGGGCACCCTTCGTTTCAATTGAAGGGGGGAGTATATGTCTCATGAATTCAATGCATTTTTGGCTAGTCGTGGGATAAAACGCCAATGTACAGTGCCTTATACACCTCAACAAAATGGTGTTGCTGAGAGAAAAAACAGGTCACTTACGGAAATGGCATGATGTATGGTTAAAAGTCAAGATTTGCCGCATCCTTTTTGGCTTGAGGCCATCATGTGTGCCACTTATGTACTAAAAAAGTGTCCTACAAAAGCTTTGCAGTCTATTACTCCATATAAAGCATGGCATGATAGAAAACCTTCTATTAAGCACATGCGTGTTTTTGGTTGTTTGGCATATGCTTTGGTGCCACAAACACAGCACAAAAAATTGGATGATAAGGCTGCCAAATGTATTTTTGTTGGTTATAGTGCTAAAAGCAAAGGTTACAGGTTGTATCATCCGCAAACAAAACGTATTTTGGTTTCGCGGGATGTAGTGTTTGTGGATTCTGTTTAGCCCTTGCTGTCATGTACTAGAGACAGTAATGTAAGCTCACAGGCCATTTATGACACTTTGTTGCCTCTTTTCAGTGGTGGAAATACAAATGTATGTTCCAATGAGGAAAATGTACAGCCTATGGGGGTTTCTGAAAATGTTACAAATCAGGCTATTATTGATGCAGATGTACATGATGTACTTGATGAGGAAAGGGTTGAAAATGAGCAGGCTAGAGGTATGCCAAAACGGCTGGTGCACACGTTGCATGACAGTAAATTGGATGCACCTTTGTGTAGTTGTACTCGTTCAGGCTCTCACCATGCATCTTATGCTTCACATTGTTATGCTTTGGCTATGTCTAGCTTACATGATGTTGAGGAACCTCAATCTTTTGATGAAGCACAGAATTCAAAAAATTGGATGGCTGTTATGTAATTAGAATATGATGCAATTATAGAAAATGAAACATGGCCTTTATGTGATTTGCCTCCTGGCAAAAAGGCCATTGTTACGAAGTGGGTTTACAAGTTGAAACGCAAGCCGGATGGTGAGATCGATCGCCATAAGGCTTGACTTGTTGCAAAGGGTTATGCACAACAAAAAGGCATAGGTTATGAAGAGACCTTTGCTCCCACTTGTCGTATGACTACTGTGCATTTTCTATGTGCATTGGCATCTCATTTTGGTTGGGATGTACATCAATCAAACATTGTTACTGCTTTCTTGAATGGCGACATATTTGAGGAAGTTTATGTAACGCAGCCTCGCGGTTTTGTCAAGAAAGGAAAAGAGGACAAAGTGTGTAAATGTAACAAGGCTTTGTATGGGTTGAAGAAATATCCCCGTGCTTGGTATGAGAAAGCTGACACTCATTTGGTCAAACAAGGCTTTTGTAACAGTCCAACAGAAAGCACATTGTATGTAAAGCGTGAGGGTGATGTACTTCTAATTGTGGTTCTTTATGTAGATGATTTGCTGATCACTGGACCAAATGAGAGACACATTGTTGAATTTAAGGCTGATTTGAATGCTACTTTCAAGATGAAAGATTTGGGGTTATTGCATAATTATTTGGGCATACACTTTAAGCAGTGTGATGGTGGACTTGCCTTGTGTCAAAAAAGTTACATAGAGACATTGCTATGTAAATTTGGACTTGCGGATTGCAAACCTATTGCCACTCCCATGGAAACATGTTTGAAGTTGAGTCTACATGATGTTGGCGATCCTGCTGATGTCACTCTTTATCAAACTGTTGTTGGCTGCCTCATTTATGTATGCAACGCAAGGCTAGATATTCAGTTTGTAGTCTCACAGGTCAACAGATTTATGCATAGCCCAGGGTCTAAGCATTGGCAGGCTGTCAATAGGATTTTTTACTACTTAGTGGAACTTTACATCTTGGCTTGTATTATCCCAAGGGAGGATCATTGCCACCAGGTTTACATGCTTTTTCGGACTCAAATTGGGCTGTTGTTTTGACACATGAGTGTCCACAAGTGGTTTTTGTTTCATGCGTGGCAATTCATGTATATCATGGTTGAGCAAGAAGTAACCTACTCTGGCCACTTCGAGTTGTGAGGCTGAGTACAGGGCAGTCTTCACGGCTATGGTTAAGTGTGTATGGCTCAGACGCCTTATGGCTGATTTGCGTGTTGAACAGGACACTGCCAACACTATCTACACTGAAAGTCAGAGCACATTGGCAGTTGCAAGGAACCCAGTTTTTCATGCTCTCACAAATCACATTGAGGTGCATTACCACTATGTCAGGGAGAGGCTCTCAGCAGGAGAGATCAGCTTGGCTTATGTGCCAACACAGGACAAGCTTGCAGATCTTTTCACAAAGGCATTGTCTCGTGAGAAGCTCAAAGCTTTCCACAAATCTTTGGGCTTACTCCCCTTTGTGGATTGATCATGTCCTTAGGACATGGTACTTCCCTTTACTCATGTGCCAGCTCTCATTCACCGCATCACTCTAGGGGGGATTTGTTACCATATACATGTGGTACTGATATGTGTGAACATACTAGGACCACCAGCGCATTTTTTTCCTCTTTAGGAGGTTTTTTCCCCTGTGCATTGTATATAAGCCCATCATTGTAGGGTTATCTATCTTTCCATTGCATACCAAGTAACACACTCTCTATTGTGTGCCTTGAGCTTCCTTTGTCTTCTCCAAGCTGTGTGCGTTTCTCTGCAACCCTAATTCCAACAAGACAATGCGCTCAAACAGGTGCCAAATGATGCATACCCATGACAACTGCTAGTGACTCCCACTTGCCAGTATATCACTCTACTCCAGCTACATGTACCTGTTGACGGGAGCAAAGCGAACCCCGAACCCCCGACGGCCTCTAAAACACCGGGGACCGAATAGCATGCCTCGAGCCTGTCATGGTAAAGCAAACAGGGGGCACCACCTAGCTTCAGCGGCTAGGACGCAAACAACACACCACCATAACAAAGTTTTCATCCAAGAGAGATGGATGCTTGGGAGTAATGATGAAGAGGAAGGGAAATGATATTAAGTAAGAGAGAGAGAGAGAGTGAGGGAGGGGGTATAGCGGCTTAGTACTTAGGCACCACAAAAGGATGGCGAATCCGCACACCCTTCACACATACACAAGCTCACTCCAAACACAAGACTAGGTGGCGATTCCGCACACCTCACATGGGCAAAACATTGAAGGAAAACATACTCACAAAAACTCAAGCTTTATTTAGAGAATAAGGCGATGAAATGGGGAGCATAGGGTAGGGGAATGAGAAGGGAGAGAGTGGTTGAGCACATGGCGGATAGGTGGGAGTTGATGGCGAAGACTCGCACGAGGGTTATGGCCATCATCCTTCATTTAGTTGCCCTTCATCTTCCATAGCCCAAGTGTGTAGAGGTCATGCTCAAGACAAGCATGGTGATTGCGGTGATGGTGATGGTGTGGGTGTGTGTGTGTGCACTAGGCACACATAGTGCATAGTGTACTCTTTGGTGATGTTGTGTGTCTAGTGTGATGGTGACCCCTCTTTATATAGGGGAGGAGGGGGGAGAAATTCTAGAATTTAGAAATGAAGAAATCATTATCTACATAGGCCATGTGACTGTGGGCCCCACTTGTCTGGCTGTGTGTATATGTGCCAGAACAGCAGTCTCATGAGAGAGAGACTAAGACAGAGAGATGGGTTGATGAAAAAAAGTGAGAGGTGACATGGAGAATAAAGTAATTACAAGAGCGGAGAGAGGGGAGTGTGTTCAGAGGTGAATCTGTGTGCAGATGTGTGTGAACACAAGAAAAATCAGGTAACCACCAGGTGGGGATGGGTCTGTGGGCACCTTTTTCAGTGAAACTGAGTGTGTATGAGTGTGGGGGAGGTTATTTAGCTACAAGACAAGAGACATGGCGCCCTTTAGAGAGAGGGGGGGATATTTGGGTCATGGGATATGATAGGAGAGAGAAAGGGGGGGTGGGGTATATTATTTTGGAAGATAGGGTAAGGTGCATGTGAGTTAGGGTGCATTATTGGTGAGTTAGAATGCATTATTGGTGAGAGGTGGGGTAGCTTGAGGGGAGAGAGAAATGAGAAAGGACAAGGGGAAGAGAGAGGGGGTTGACCTTTTGAGTGGAGGAGAGGAAAAGGGGCACACAGCGGGGCAACAGTGAAGAAAAAGGAGGCAAGGTGGGGATGGGCTGCCCCGCAGGCATGAGGTGGCCTATTTTACCTTTCTCATATATTTACATAATCATACTTTATTTTTTTCTTACTTTTTCCAATGCCTTTTATCATCTCCCTCCCTAAGAGGGGGTTTTCATGGGGTGGGGACGAGAGAAGAGGGGTATGGGAGCTTGGCTTGTGAAAAGCCCCCATCACTGTGTGAATCACCTGTACCTGTACTTGTAACTTGTAACCTATAACCTGTAATCTGTAATCTATAATCTATAATCTGTAATTCCAAAGCTGAGGGTACTCAAAGAAGATCCTCCATGAGGGTGCCAAAAGAATGTGAGCGAGATGGAAATACACACAACGCCTCTATAATCACCTGATGCACACTCTTGGGATAATACACACACACACACTATGGGGCAGCACTCAGCTTACACAACCCGACCCTAACCGAGACAGGGAACACACTGATGGAGTGAGAGGAGAGAGAATATCCATTTGCCCACTCAACACAGATACAAACACACACACACATACACTACCAAATCAGCTCAAAGGATTAAACTCTCTGATGCTTAGATGCAATTGATCTTGGGCCGACACCAATGGGGCAAATAGCTCACACAATATGGATGAAATATGCCAGATACAATCACAAATTTGAGCAGAGGCTTCGCTCACAGGAGAAAATTACACATCCAAAATAGTAGAAGAATAGTGAGGAATTTGGAAAAATGTATAGCACCATTGCGTCCAGAATGGCCAAAAACTCTGCTCTGCAATATCCAAGTGCTCAAATCCGAGCTCAGATGAGTAGTTTATGGCCAAAACAAGCTCCAAAAACAGCAAAAACTGAGTAGCGGCTCTTCATCCCCTTCTCTCCACATTTTTCTGGTTTTTTTCTCAGATTTTTTAGTGTCCACACTTAACCTCATCCCTTGGGCACCTTTGGCCTTTTGATTGACCTCAAACGGACCCTAAACAGGCCAAAAAATGGCCACGCAATGCGTTTTTGTTACCCTTCTACATCCATCCGCACACCTGGCAATCAACTTTTCTCAATAATGCATCCTTTTTCCTAAGCTTTGGACCCGCAATCAGGTAAATTGGCCCCCAAATATAGTCTTCATGATGAACTTTCTGCATAATTCATCACAAGAAAACACCCCGTTGTGTCCTCACTTATCCACCTGCAAGCCTTGATCCCATTCGACCTCCTGACGCCAGTGGATGCCATCTAACACCAGTGGATGCCATCTGACGCACCTGCTTCCTTGAGGAGTTTAACGCTCCACTAACTCCTCATTATTATAGAAAAACACACTAATACTCGTGATGACTAAAATCGATGTACTATGTACACATTGTCCTACATGTTCACATGTGGGCCCCACATAACCACCTAGCTCTGGACAATGGGCAATTCTTTATTCGATGCATCATGCATGTGTATGTACATATGCATAATCACTTCTTCCAAAAAACTCCTAACATCGCCTTTGCCAAATGGGGCATCAATTTTATCGTCCCCATCATACCTCCTGCATACAGGCCGCAAGCACAATACATCATAGTAACGACTGATTATTTGACCAAATGGACGGAAGCAAAGGCAACAAAAAAAAATGATGCACCGACTACGGCTCAGTTCCTTTTCAAATATATCTGTATCAAATATAGTCTACCCATTGAAATAGTGAGTGATAGAGGAACACATTTTGTAAACAACGTCATTGAAAGCTTACTTGACAAATTCATGGTGATCCATCGCAAATCTGCACCATATCACCCACAAGCTAACGGACAAGCCAAGAGTACCAATAGAATTTTATGCACGGTGCTCACAAAAGTAGTGATTGACTCAAGAACTGATTGGGATCAAAAGCTACACTCCGCATCACGGGCTTACAGGGTAGCGTTTAAAACTTCCATCGAAACCACTCCTTTTAACCTTGTGTTTGGGATTAATGCAATTCTACCCATGGAATCCTTAATTAACACATTACGAGTCGCAACAAAATTAGGATGGACAGGACACGAACTATTAGAGAGACTAGACATCTTGGAGCAATTAGATGAAACGAGTAGGTAGCAGGTATATATGCTCAGAAATGACAAATGACAGCTTTCCATGATCAACATGTGATTAGCATGGAGTTACAAAAAGGGGATTATGTTTTGGTGTATACCCTAAAACAACACTCCAAAAAACTCAAAAAGCGAGGGATGGGGCCTTTTGTAATACATGATATATCACAAAGTGGTGCCATCAAGCTTGCAACATTGGCCAGTGAGGTGATGCCTAATTGGATGAGTGGCTGCAGATTAAAGAAATATTTTCTTCCACTGACACCAGAAGAACTCCAAACAATACATGCAGCAGATCAACGAAGAAGTCGAGCCCATGATATTCAGGAACAGGCACAATAAGAGGCCAAGATCAGAATATTAAAGCGGAAGGAACAGGAAAACCTTGAGAGAAATTGCCAACAAAACAATTGTACCAATTTTCTTCCAATTGCATCCATACAAACGGAGCCTACATGGTTGGGTGGCATAGATCTACAAATTGTGTTGCAACTTGATGATGGTACCATCGAGCGCGCATTAGTGGACACTGGGACAAGAGCAAATGTTGTCAACTACTCCACCTTTATGAAATTAACAAAAGGACCTTTGACGCCAAATACTATTGGGTTCAAAGTGGCGAACAAAGGAACAATGAACAGCCTGGGACATGTAAATTTACCAATAATTGTTGATGGAACAATTTATCCTCATCAATTTCATGTGATTGAGGATATAGATCTTAACATAGAAGTTATTATGGGAGTGTCATAATCGGCACCAAATCGACACCAGTTATCCTATCAAGCCACACCAAATCGGCAGGATAATACCTTACAACTCATGCTAGATGACAAATCTTTTGCCACACCATTTGTACACTGAGACTACATATGGGAACCTCTCCAATCAACACTTGCTCCAATACAGCAATGTTCTCAAATGGTGGTCAAGAAAATCTGGGTAAAAAAGTCCATTATGCAAACCCATCCGGAGAAATTATGGATACCCAAATGAAATCATACTACAAGTCCACCTATGCAGCATCAACCAAACCCAGCCCTCAACAAACCACCCAAAGCTCCAACTTTTGTCGAGCCTCATGATCTATACAATCACACCATCGACAACCAAAAGAAGTCATTTGGATATGGAAACAGAAACCGACTCGCTCACTGGATGACTGAAACTTGAATTCAACATCAAAGAAATTTCAGTGGCATCCAAAAAAAAGACCTCAATCAAAATACAATGCAGACTGTCAAAGAACGAGTGCGTCTTCTACAACTACTTTTGTTCGGACCACGCAGCTTCAACCTAACCTCATCATCAAAAGCCCCTGAAGTTGTGGTTCAAAACCCATATCTTGCACAACACTTTGTTACCCCATGCATATTTTCAATTCACACTCATAGAGCCACAATATACGGCTATGCATAGACACTTACTTCGTACCCATGCACCTTGACACATGTTTGTCTGGGACGACTCACTATAGGAAGGGAGGGAAATGCAGCAAGATACTCATCATTTTGTATATATTATTTTCTTTTCTTTTTCTTTTTCTTTTCCTTTAACAATTTTTCAGAGCTTTTTAACTCTTAGCCGGCATAATCATGATCCATATTGACACCGTCTAAATGCTAGGTTAAGAATATGTATGTATGAGTGATTACAATAATTTTGACAAAATTTTGGCCAATTAATAATAATTGTGGATAATTTTCTTTTATTTTTAGCAGTTAAAAGCTAAAAAGGACAAATAATCAACAAAAATTAATAAGTTGAGTCAGGAAAGTCGGAATTGACTTTTGAAAGCAAACACAAAAACTTCAAAGCAAGGGCTTCAAACATGGAAAATATGAAAAGGTTTGGCACAAGACGGATTTTGAGCCAACTTCTAAAGATCAAAACTGTAGATTAAAGGCCTTTTTTGACCAAATATTAAAATGAAGAACGGTTTGAACTGTAAGTGATATGACCAGCAAGATATGATCAATGCAGGCTCAGGGGATTCACCATGGAAACTTACCGCACAATGTAAGTATAGAGGAGGGTTTGTTTTACAAGCTACATAAGCATATAAGTTAGTGACAGGCCCCCAATAATTTCTATCCCAACCTTAAAAATAAGGGGGGGGGGGGGGGGGGACCTGACCCGGGTTGATTACTTATAATGATTCATAATTGGTTTTCACTAGAACTCGAATGAATTTTAAAGAAGTTTTTTATCAGGTCACTCATCAAATTTTGCATCAAGCCGACTATAGATAAGGGCTGATTTGGAGTAGGTCAAGGGTTGCTTTACACTAGCTTTAGATGGGTCAGAATTGGACGAGTAACGTGAGTGCAGGTTGATCGGGCACATAGTTTGAAAGTCAAACTAAGACACATTGAGGGTACATCTAGTTATCAATAGAAATGGTTCCTTAGTACGTTGCCAGTCACTATGCTACACACTCTTTTACTAGTTTCACTCAGATCATGCGAGACCTAAATTTTATATGTAAGATAGGGGTATGATATTTCTCTTCATTGATTGTCGTGTAAGCATAGAAAGGGGGGTCATATTCCCTAATATGAGTTGTATATAGGGGTTTTATCAAAATTTTCCGCTTGTAGGTGGCGTCCTATTTTTTAAATAGAGTGAATCCCTTGGGAATGGAGGTAAGTATGAATGGGGTTGTTGACAGGTCAACCTTTCAACAACGCTTCCACAAAGATTCCATGAATATTCCTCAAAGATTCCAAATAAAGATGCTGATGAAGTGATGAAGACGAAGATGGATGTTGTATGTGAAGATACAAGCTCATGGACATCATCGAATATCCCGTTATTATTATTTTGAGCCATTACGGCCACTTTTGTAATGTTTATGGGAACTTCATATTTTAAGTCGGCAATTGTATTTTTGCCATGGATGCTTGTTGGATGAGCAAAGCCAGCTCACGGTGTTGTAATTAAGCTCTATAGAAGCCTAGGGACAAATAAGGTCATTTTGGTCGGACATTAGGTTTTCTAAGGCTTAGTATATAAGCCAAAACCTAAAGCTTTGTAAAGGGACTTCTAATAATCTGATCTACTGTCTGTGAATGAGCGTACTGTGTATGAGACAGAGTGAGAGCTTCTTCTTGACGCTACACGCGTACCAGTGGTCGAAATCGAGTGCAGAGAAGTGTAGCGTGTTGCCCCCGACGAGAGCTACGCGCCAATACCTGCATTGCGCGCGTACGGTCCGGTTTTGCGAGCTCCATCTACGAGCTTCATCTGGTGATTCGATGAGCATACGTTGTCCGTTTCTGCATTTCAGCATATCCACGCGTTTGTATTGAGTAGAGCTACACATTGGGCACTTAGTTTTTGGAAACGACGACCTGCAAATTTCGGCCAGACATCCTACGCGATTTTGCACCGGGTGTTTTGGGTTGAGATTTTGGTTCGTGTACCTTAGGGAGAGCGACCTATTAGTGTTAGTAGGGTCTCCTTCAAGTTCTGTGGCATTTAGAGACTATTTGATGGGTGTTTGGCTCTTGTAAGCGTTGTAGGAAATCTCTTCTTAAGCACTCTTGAAGGCTATAGCTTAGACATTGGGTAGAGACCTCTGTAGAAATTAGTCAGGAGTCAGTCGAGTGTAGATTGACACCCTATGCTTGCTTCCACGCGCCTGCGGGTCGAGCTCCGTCCTCAGTTGACATTATATATTAGGTGAGTTCTCGCTATGCTGGCGTCCGTCACGGCGTATCCGTCCAGCATTGGCGCCGCTGCCGGGGATGAGGGCCCTAAGTAGGTGATTGAGACTAGTCCTTGAGGATAGAGGTCCCTCTGGCTTGCCAGAGTACTATTTTACATTTAGATAGGATTGGAGAGTGGTGGACTCTTTTGGTCTTAGAGGGAGTCTAGGGAGCGTGTGTCTGGCCTAGATCCTTCGTCTTAGGTAGTATTAGGTAGTAGTAGGTTGTGGTGTAGAGAGTAGGAGTTGGAGTGGTAGATGTGGTGGTAGGTTGACTTGAGAGTCCGTGTGAGGCCAAGAGCAACCAAGACATCAAAATCACCATCTCACATGATGAGTAGGAGTAGGATAAGTAGGATATCTTGATTGCTGATCTAGAGTACTTTATGCATGTCTTATTTGTTGTTAGGCTCATCAGAGAAGTGGAAAATGCTAAGTAGGAAAGACGGTAAATTGTGTTTGGAAGCTGATTTGAAGTCCAAAAGTTTATGTGATTATTGCTGAGAGCTCTACAGAGCATAGGGAGTACTACTACCAGAAAAAATTTGCATTTTAAGACAGTAGACATCCTACACGTAGGATGTCTTTAGGGCACTTTTGGCAGGGAATTCAGGAAAATTGAGGTTACCAGTGGGTTCAAAGGGTAGGTTTTACCCTAGTAACATATTGACTTGAGTGTTTTTCCCTATTTGTGTTGACCAAAAGCCAAAAGGCGGAGTCAAAAAACGTAAAATTTCAGAAAAGGCTTAAATTGAGTGGTTTTTGCTTTTTTTTGCAAATGTGAAGCATACTTGCACTTGCTGAGAGCATAAGGAAGCATCAGAGACACTTCAGTCTGAAAAAATAAGCAGTAGACATCCTACGTGTAGGATGTCTACAGGGTGATCTGGGCACTTTTTGGAAAAACTGAGTTGACCAGTGTGCTCAGAAGGTGGGGTTTACCCTATTTTCACTTGGAAAGTGGAAATTTGACCAAATTTTGACACATTAAAGCCAAAAGACGAGAATTGCCAGACATCCTACCCAAATTGTGTCCAAGGCCTAATTTTGAGACCAAACCATAGGATGACTCCATAGGCATGTTCTAAATGTTGTATTGAGTGCATGTGATAAATTTCATCTCATTTGGGTCAGTGAAAGTGAAGATTGAATAGACTTTAGCATTTTTGGACAGACAAAAGGCAAGAATAGCTAGTTTTGGGGTCTTTTGACATCCAAACTCAAATCTAAGCATACCAGTGGGTTGTTGAAGACTAGGGGAATCTTTGGTCCAAGTTTGGGTTCATTCTAGGCAAAAAGACATCCTACGCGTAGGATGTCTACTGCATGATTCTGAGACCAAAATTCTTCTGTGACCATCACATGCTGTCTTATAGCCTTAGATAAGCCTCCTAGGCAAATTTGGTCCAATTTGGAGTTGATTTGACTTGGGAATTCATCAGAACAGACATCAGGCTTTTGGAACAGATTCTTGATCATTTGACCAACCTATAGGTGTCATAATCAAAAAGTAAAAATAGCTGTGAGTGTAGCACATCAAGAAGAAGCTACAGTGCAAGTTTGAGTTGAAACAGAGCAAAAAGACATCCTACGCGTAGGATGTCTCCAGTGTCATAAAGTGGTCAAAATTCTATTGCAGCCATATAGGGAGGTTCTAAGTGTCTTAAGGATTCCATATCTTTTTTTCAAAAGTGAATTTGGACCTTGTTTGGCCTATTTACCAAGCAAAGACAAGAATTGTCAGACAAGTACAATAGAAGCTTATGCAGCCCAAATCTTGACCTATTGGCATCCAAATTCAATTCTAAGCATACCATTGGGTTGTTGAGCACTAGGAGAATCTTGGGATCAAGTTTGGACAAAATCTGAGCAGTTAGACATCCTACGTGTAGGATGTCTCCAGCTTGATTTAGGACTCCAAACCAACCTATGAGCACACCATTGTGATCAGCACATCAAGGAGAAGTTGGGGTGAAAATTTCAAGTCATTCTGAGAAAAAATACATCCTACACGTAGGATGTCTCAAGGCCGTTTTTAGGTCCAAATGAAATTCTGATCATACCCTTGTGTTGTTGGACTTAAGGGGAGTCTCTGGACCAAATTTTGTTAAATTCTGAGCATATAAACATCCTACGCGTAGGATGTCTCTAGGCCAGTTTTAGGGTCCAACTGTAATTTTGACCATACAGGAGTGTTCACAGTGTCACAGAGATCCCAAATCTTCTTTTAAAATTGAAATTGGACTCATTTTGACCATTCTAAACTGCATTTCACGATTTTGGCCATAACTTTCACAAACGGTATCGGATTGGAAAAGTTTTTATATCAAAACGTAGCCTGAGAGCGACTCTATAGATCTTAGAGCAAAACTTGAAGTAAATGCATGCCGATGGCAACAGTTTAGGTCAACTTTGAAAAAAACATCGTTTAAGGCCTCAAAATGTATCCGGAAGTTAGGAGTGTCTAAAATCGATAATTCGAAAGAATTGAGAGAAAACGGTCACGGTATTGAAGACTGCTAAGTTAGCAGATTGAAATTATCTTTTGGGAAAACCATTGGTCATCCGCAGAAAGGTGTAAAAGTTAACTACAGCCTAGTGTACGTCCATACACAAATCTAGTAGCAGTAAGACAATACACAAGGACTCTTGATTTTGCAACAACAGTCGCAAGTTTTGGAGAACTTTAACACAAGATTTTTGCTAGCAAATCACTGCAACTTGTGCATAATTCTCTTGTGCTAGCTTAAGTTTAGTTCAGCTAAAAGTGAACTTGAAAATCACTTCCGAGCCCATGGAACAAGTGTGGCCGTCAAAGGCACATCAAGAATTTTTACATTCATTGTGAAAAAGTTTGCCAGCTAAATAGAATTTTGCAAATTGTGTGCTAAAGTGAACACAGGTTAGCTCAATCCAAGAATCGCTATGAAGGGAACAGTCATTGCAGTATAGTGGTAAGTTGCATAACTTATCACAGTGCTTCCAATAGATCGAGGCCTGCTAAAAAGCTCTAGGCAAAGCAAGCAGCCAGACAAGACAGTATCAGCCTTGGCAAGCAAGGGAGCTAAGAAGTTCAAGCAAAGCCCAGTTCAGAAAACTCAGAGATTAAGGCATCCACAAAAGTTGAAGGACCTCAAGCGAAAAAGACTGACACAAGGGTGCTAATAATTTTTATTAGCTTTGAGGCAATCTATAAGAGCTATCACTGAACAGGTACAACAAGGGAGTCAAGACGAAAGCAATGGTGTATCAAAGGAACCAGACCAGCCGAGATGAAGCTTCAAGTACATCCACAGAAATAACAAGAGAGCAAAGTGGGCTCTATTTAAGTGGCCATTACAAAGGATTGCCATGCTATGAGGATATAAATCGGAATTTTTACATCAAGACAAAGAAAGATACAAAGGAAACTCGGACATCTCAATATGTGGAAGTTGAAACAGCGAAGAATGTACTACACGCACATCCAGATTTCATGGAAGACTGTCTGGGATCAATTTACATGAGGCACGGAAAATACATTGAAAATGAGATAGAAATGTTGCACAAGGATCAACTTACAGAACTCTACACATATCCTCCAAGTATTTTTCTGTACAAAGCTCAAGATGGGAAACGGAAAATTGGTACCATTTATGTAGATCAGGATGGTTGCTACTACAAAGCTGCCACAAATCATGAAGTTCCTGCAGAGAGTAACCAATATTTTGCAGCTGAAATATTTGGATCAAGAGGGGAAGACTACAAATCTGAAGGAGGTAATGTTTATCATCTAGTCATGACTTTACCTCTTGATACGCAGCTAGAAGAGTTAACACCTACAGTTGTCACTGCACAAATGGGTGGCACAACACAAGGCACAACATGGAAAGACACTGCACAAGTCTCGTGCACCGCACCAGCACAAGACAAAGCACAAACACACCAAATTGCACAAACAGTGAATAAGTCGGAAGTACCAGCTATGAAAATAGCACAACTTCAAAAAGAGCTAGCTCGGTCTCAAGAGCTAATTAACATAGCACAACAAGTCATATCATCAGGCATTGAACAGATGCCAACATCAGATATGGAACCCTCTCGGATGGGGGGAGTTCAAACTCAACAAAGAGACCCTATATCTTCAAGAGTGGGATTAAGAAGTCCAGCTTTACAAGAAACAGTGTCCCTTTCAGAAACCCAAGTGGAATTTCAAGAAGCATTGGAAGATGCCAAGCCGGAGGAGAAACCACTGGAAATTCACAATGCCCAATGTAGAAGGTCAGGTCAAGATGTCATTGTGGTCGAAAAATACGATAGGCACTATGAATTAGCCGATGTGAAAAATATGGATAAGTTTAGCATTTGTGGGCAACCTGTAAGTCACATACTTGGACCCCGTCCAAAAGCACCATCCAGGGAAACGAAAAACAAATATTCGATTCGATCTTCACCCTCAGTGCAAACCTCGCCAAAATCAACTCGAAAACATACCCCTAAGGCTATGCAGAAGCCCCACGACAAAGATCATATAGTGATGGAAGAATTAGCATTACAACTACTAGAAAACATGGATAGTGATTTGATCTTGTATGCAAGCAATAATGGAAGCTATTTTCAGCTTCTCAAGGACAAGACGATGAAGGATAAAGAGACGAAGCCAGTGGATACACTTAAGTCAGTCGTAATCTATAGGTTCATGCATGCAAAGAAGAGGTCATATATGTATCTAGATACCACAGGAAACCATTATCAGTAGTATTATGGAGAGATGCCTCGTCCAAAGGGTGCACATGTTGAGATAGCGACATATTGCAACCAATGTGCCATTGGTCATTTAGTGAAGGACTGCCCAACAAAGCTCTACATGGAAAAGAAGAAGCAACAAGCCAAAAGCAAAGTTCAGATAGTGACAACAAGGGAACAAAAGCAAGAATCCCCAACGAGATCTCCTGAAAGGAAGCAGATCTTGTCGCAGAGCACAAAAGATAGGCTCAAGACACAGTTGCTTGAAGTCAAGGGTGTCAACGACATTATCCTAGAGAATAAGGATTTCAAAAAAGATCAATTGAATCAGCTGATTCAAGATCGCTTAAAGAACCTCAGTGAGGACAAGTCAAAACATCCACAAGGTGATGAAGATGAAACACGCAGTTCAAGGGTCGAGAGCAAAATAAGCCAAGATTCTGACAATAGTGAGCCAACACAAGAACAGGTGGCAGTGGTAACAAAAAATCTTAGTGCCAATCACAAGTGGAAGACATGCAAATAAAATCAATGGATGAAACTGAACGTCTACCAAATAAATTCTCTACTGTGGACTCTTCATTGGTGATTGAACAAATCAAAGAGTATGAGAAGCTAAAAGAATATGTAACTGAAGACATAGAATGCACAGAAGAACAGGAAATGACTGAGTCCAAGATTGACTACCAAGGACAAGCAATACAGGATATGAATGAATATTTTCGAGAAGAGACTCTACAAAAACCCATGGAACAATGGAAACCAAAGGCCACGCCGACCATTGCATCAGACGAAGAGAGTCGACCTCAACATCCTGCTACAGAAACTTCAAAAGATTTCCAAGAAGAAAAGTCACCATTGAATTACCTTCAAGTTCTAGAAGCAATAAATAGTGACAGAGAGCTTCTGAAATCAAGAGTCAAGGCGTCACAATCAGAAACTAGCAATGAAGACCAGCAAGCTGCTTAGGCTATAGACCTTCCCCAAAGCTATATATCAGAAGATAGTAAGCACTTTGGACATGCTACAACCACTCAAATGATAAAGAAGTTCAACATACAAGAGGATGACAAAGCTTCCAAGGCACAAAAGTCCAAGAAAAGTACCAAAAGCAAAGAGGACATCAGTTACTTGGAAGCCAACAAAAAAATTAAATTCTCGTTGGATGTGCATGAGACACTGAAATCCAATTTTACAGCAGACATAGATTACACTACCACGACTAATGTCATGTCTTACGGGCTGTGGTTACTTCTAGATAAACCAGAACTGTATGAAATTTAGGTAAAGGTTCCTATATCACATGGAATAGCCGTCACAAGTTTAGGGATTGCAAAAGCCACCCTTACACTACGGTCAAAGGTAATCAAAGACAAATTCCTAGTGGTGGACTCTCAAAAAATGAGTACACACTTGATTTTGTCCAAGCAATGGGCGAAAATGTTTGAAGAAGCACCTGAATCTTCAACAGTGGTTAAGCCTATGACAACTCAAAGATCTTCGGCCACTATCGACAAAGAAAAAGCTAAATCAAGTGAAACAGTGTTTTGCAACCCAAATCCTTCACTTCAGTCAAAGTCTTTAGCCCAGCCAATTCACGTACACGAAGAAGCCTCTACATCAAAAGCCAAACCCTCGACAACACAATGGAAACCAAAGCGCAAAGTCTATCAACCAAAGTTTCCATCACAACAAAGCCTCCACAAAAGAAAGAAACAGGTCGTATCCAAGGAGTACATCAAGGACAAAGATCCAATTTGGGTACCAGCATCAAAAGAACCACGATAAGCAAAAGTCACAGGTTGGATAACATCACACAGTTCAATCAATGCTCAAGGCTACTATGACGAGAACATCAAAGTATGGGTCAAAAAACCAAAGGTAACACCTTGGACATACCCAGCATGTGGTATCTCTTCACAACAAGATCAACAGGGCATCAAGTGCAGGTCTAACTGTTCATACAGGACTAAAAACAGGTACAGGAAGAAGAAGCAAAGACCTTCCAAGCAACAAACATTGAAGCAGTTGTGGGTACCAAAGTCAAATCTCTGCGGTGAAAATACCCCACAAAGTCAAGCTAAGGTCACACAGCAAGCAGTGCAACGAATGATCCCAGTCAAGCTACTGGAAGCACAAGGATACTATACAGCTAACACTCAAATTTGGTTGCCAAAGATTAAAGCTTCCTCTAAAATCATGAAGAAAACTCATGTAGCACAACATGGCCAACAACAACAACCCAACTACGCAACCATGAGTGCTACAACTCCAAGGTGGATCCCTCGTCATTTACTACATGAGCAAGGTTTTTACAAAGGTAACAGCAATATTTGGACACTGAAGCCAAGGGACCATCAAGTCAAACAAGCAACAAGGCAAGTGGAAAAGAAAGTCACACAAGGACCAAGGACAACTTGGATTCCAAAACCTATAGCTGGAACTCAACAACGGAGGCCCACAACTAGTCTACAGCCTCCTATCAACAAAGGTAAAGCAAGGATACACGAAGAAGTCATAGTTTTAAAGAACAGAGTCTGGAAGAAGACTTCGTCAACCATTGCTTCAACCTCAAAACCTATCTCACCATGCAACATTAGTGTGCTACCAAAGCATGAAGAGCAGGTATTTGTCAATTTATTTGACAAAATGGCATCACAAAACCAAACCAAAGAGAATGGCCTAAACCTCAATAGCATATGGAATTGGATTTCAGGACGTGATCAGGTAAGTCCAAGTCGCCATTAAAGATACATGGCATAAGAGTCTAGAGTCGAGCAGCTGAGCCACTAAATGAGCAAAGTGTCAGACCCAAGCTTCAAGTCTAATATTTTCTCTGTGGTCTATAAGTCTAGCTAATAGATATAAGCTCAAGCTGGAGAGTTGAGCATGCATAAAGTCATGTCACTCATGCTGGAAGAGGTGAGCATAAGAGTCAAATTCTACTATTTTAAATGGTGGAGTGGCAGAGTAGTCCAGAAAACACTCACGCACATGAACACAGTGAGGAGAGTGGAAAAAACCTCGTTGACCAAAACCCTTCTTGTGAATAATGGTAGCTCTTGAAGTCAAATATATTTTTGCTTCTCTAGCTACGTTCACTCCTGGAAGCACCCATTCAAACTCTTCTCGCACAACATATTGTTTTCCATGCATCTATCTTTGCAAGCATATACAATGTCCCATCATTGGACAATTTGTGTTCCACCCATGCACTTACACAACAAAATGACGATGACAAAGCGGTAACAGGTTTCATGAGCATTTGCTCAACAACAATGACTCTCACTTCAAGCTACTAACACTTATCCAATGTATATCCAGTCAATAATAGTAGCCATACGGCCATAAGTACTTTAACTCAACAAAACTCGGTTACATCAAAACATAAGTACATATAGCCTCACATTTAATTGTGACTAAAGGCATTTTTTTTCCACTGGGTTTTTCCCTTTAGTCCTATCCAGGTATCCAAGACCTTCATTTTGTAATATACGCCAGATTTTATTTTTACTATTTTATTTTTCTTATAAAAACACAAAAAAGCAGATCAACGACATCCCCAAACAACTACATGCTCGTCAACTAGAAGATCAAAGGGGAACGGCCCAAAAAAATTTCAAAAAGGCTTCAAGATTATAGGTACACATGCAAGATGACACCTAAAGAACAAACAATACAGAGCTGCCAAGATAATGACTTGCTGCAACAACAAATCTCACTCAACCTATTCATGCTACAATAACCAATCGGAGGGGGAGAGCTATGGCTTCAACTACACTACATGTACAAGAAAAAGGTAACTCTACAACATACAAAGCATTTGGTAGAAGCAACTGCAACAACAAAAGCTTCAACCAACACCAAAACATGAAGCACTCGTCAAGGCCACTGTAGACATAGGGTCTTGTCGGGGACGACAAGACTTCGGAGTTGGAGAGTGTTGACAGGTCAACCTTTCAACAACACTTCCACAAAGATTCCATGAAGATTCCTCAAAGATTCTCTAAAGATTCCAAATAAAGATGTTGATGAAATGATGAAGACCAAGATGGATGTTGTAATGTGAAGATACAAGCTCATGGACATCATCGAATATCCTGTTATTATTATTTTGACCCATTACGGCCACTTTTGAATGTTTACGGGAACATCACATTTTAAGTCGGCAATTGTATTTTGGCCATAGATGCTTGTTGGATGAGCAAAGCCAGCTCACGGTGTTGTAATTAAGCTCTATAGAAGCCTAGGGACAAATAAGGTCATTTTGGTCGGACATTAGGTTTTCTAAGGCTTAGTATATAAGCCAAAACCTAAAGCTTTCTAAAGGGACTTCTAATAATCTGATCTACTATCTGTGAGTGAGCGTACTGTGTACGAGAGAGTGTGAGAGCTTCTTCTTGATGCTACGCACGTATCAGTGGTCAGAATCGAGTGCAAAGAAGTTTAGCGTGTTGTCCCCGATGAGAGCTACACGCCAATACCTGCATTGCGCGCGTACGGTCCGGTTTTGCGAGCTCCATCGACGAGCTTCATCTGGTGATTCGGTGAGCATACATTCCGTTTCTGCATTTCAGCATATCCACGCGTTTGTATTGAGTAGAGCTACACATTAGGCACTTAGTTTTTGGAAATGACGACCTGCAAATTTCGGCCAAACATCCTACGCGATTTTGCACCGAGTGTTTTGGGTTGAGATTTTGGTTCATGGACCTTAGGGAGAGCGACCTATTGGTGTTAGTAGGGTCTCCTTCAAGTTCTGTGGAGTTTTGAGACTGTTTGATGGGTGTTTGGCTCTTGTAAGCGTTGTAGGAAATCTCTTCTTAAGCACTCTTGAAGGCTGTAGCTTAGACATTGGGTAGAGACCTCTGTAGGAATTAGTCAGGATTCGGTCGAGTGTAGATTGACACCCTATGCTTGCTTCCACGCGCCTGCGGGTTGAGCTCCGTCCTCAGTTTACATTATATGTTAGGTGAGTTCTCGCTATGCTGACGTCCGTCACTACGTATCCTTCCAACAGGGGCATTCCGGGTAGATAGGAAACATATAGTCAAAATGGGGCAAAATAGGCTCATTTGCATTCACATACACATACACACACACACACACACACACACACACACACACACACACATACAAAGTCACTGCATGCAAAAACAGTTGCAAAAGGGGTTGGGACATGGATCGCGATCCATGTTCCCCAAACCCTAAAATCCATGAAACTGGCATAGTGATTTTCCCATAAGCCCAGGAGCAAATTCCACTAATTGGAACCCCAATATCCTTCCCAACATGGATCTCTATCCATGTACCTTGATGACAAAATCATGGCAAAAGTTGATCACTAGCTGGAGGATGCAAAAGGATAACTGACCAGGCAAAATAGTCACAAAAAGGGGTCTTAAAATCATTAAAACCTAATGATTTGTTACCTTTAGTCTGCAAATGGTCATTTGGAAGTAATCAAGACTAAAATGGTCATTTTCCAGCAAAAACACTATGGAATAGAGTTAGAAGAAGAACATGAAGCTACCCCACTAGCCAAAGCAGCAATTGAAACATATCGAGGCTTTATTCCAAAGAAATCTAAAACAAGAGGGAGTCTGGAAGAGGGTGAAATACAAGCATCAGGGAGAGTTAACACTAAAGGTCTAATTAGGGGCAAACCAAGCAAAACAGTACCTACAAAGTCATGCAAATTGCCTGGATCAATTTTCCCCCTCAGATTAATTCAGAAACTGTTGAAAGTTGGTGGGGAGATATCAATTCATTTGGATTCCAAAATCCAAACCAAAATGCCAAATTTCTCTAAGTATGAGGATAATTACCAAGAATTGACCTAAGTACCAAACCAATTATCCAAATCTAAAAAATTTGGACCAAGGCACCACCTTGATGAGCCCTACCATCTGGTATCATCGGATCTTCAAAATGTATTCCAACATGAATTGCAATCCATGTACCTCAGTGCTCTATTTCATCTGTGACCTCATGCCTTTGTGACTATAGTAATCCTAGATGCACTGGTGAAATTTGGTCAAATTTGGAATAGTTTTGACAAAGTTAAGCTCATTTTTCATTTTATGGTCAAGTTTGTGTTTCTTCAACTTTTCAACAGTTATTGATCATTTGCTAAACCCTATTTTCACTTTGAAACTGGCACCAGGATGCCCCAAAGGAAATCATAAAGGGAGTGGGAAGCAGCTCCATATCAGATCACAGATATATCCTCAAATGAGAAAGTTCATATCACAAAACAGGTGCTAGAAACAATACCTGCAAACATATTAATCAGAAAGTTTCAAGCAGCAGATGGAGAGATAGTAAGGCCACCCTTTTTCCAAGGGAATTTTGGGCATTACACCAAAGATCCAAAGTGCTAGCATGGGCCAGGTGTCTACACCTAGACAGTTTTCTACAACTACTTCCATGGGAAATAGACTTCAAAAGAGTAGGTGAACTTATCAGCTCTATTCAATACAATGGAGAAGCCATCCTTACAGACAAAGACGGAGCTATGATCGAGGTTTAAATTACTACCAAGATAATCAACGAAGCTCTCCACCTACAATAGGGAACACATAATCTATTGCAAAAGACCAAAGCAATAGATAATGACAAGGCCTTTCTAAAGCAACGAGGACACAAGTTAACCTATCAAGACTTGATCTACTCAGAGACAAAACTGCCATTGCAGCTCATGTTGCAACATTTCAAGGTACAAAAGCCGCCATGATACACAGAACCTCTTTTGCACATGGTAGTGGTAATGGCAATGGGGTTAGCAGAAAGAAGAGTAGTTAGCTGTGATTTTGGCAACTACATAATTGACAACATAGTGGAAGCAAATATCAAATGGTAGTGGTAATGGCAATGGGGTTAGCAGAAAGAAGAGTAGTTAGCTGTGATTTTGGCAACTACCTAATTGACAACATAGTGGAAGCCAAAAGAGCAAGTCTTATATGAATGTTGGACCAATGCTGACTCAAATTTCTTACTAGGAATTAGGAATGATTGATGGAGACGGATCTATGATCGAGGTTTAAATTACTACCAAGATAATCAACGAAGCTCTCCACCTACAATAGGGAACACATAATCTATTGCAAAAGACCAAAGCAATAGATAATGACAAGGCCTTTCTAAAGCAACGAGGACACAAGTTAACCTATCAAGACTTGATCTACTCAGAGACAAAAATGCCATTGCGGCTCATGTTGCAACATTTCAAGGTACAAAAGCCGCCATGATACACGGAACCTCTTTTGCACATGGTAGTGGTAATGGCAATGGGGTTAGCAGAAAGAAGAGTAGTTAGCTGTGATTTTGGCAACTACCTAATTGACAACATAGTGGAAGCAAATATCAAGGGTAGCCAAAAGAGCAAGTCTTATATGAATGTTGGACCAATGCTGACTCGAATTTCTTACTAGGAATTAGGAATGATTGATGAACTACCACCTGCTAAAGCACAACTTGATTTGATCCACAAATCTAAAAGAGTAGTAAAGCCAGTAGCAAGACCATCAACAAGGCCACAACCGGAGATCAAACAAACGTGGAAAATCTCAAGGAGACATGACACTGACAGCGAGGAGATGGAATCAAATGCACCGATCAGTGAAGAAGCTAGGTCAAAGGACAAAGAAACTCCTTTAGAGTATCAGTCTTTAGATGAGGAACACAGAAATGAATTTGCACTTCCACACATAAGATTGAAGAAGAGGTCAACTTGAGCGGTAGAGGGAATCCCCATCGCACAAGCTCAAAGGACAATGGAAGAAGCACAGGCACAAAGAGAAAGACTCCACCAACAAAAACACGAAGAAAAGAGAATTATGGGAGCGGAAGAAGATGATGAAAGAGAAGAAGAAGAAGATGTGCCTCTACAGCACAAAAAATCTGAAGCTCTAGAAAGGATCAAACAACGCAAAAGAAAGGAAGCAGAGGAGAATTTGAACATTCCGAGGGAAATGCGGCAATGGATTTAGAATGAGCTTAAGCGTAAAATGGAGCAAAGAGAAAGAGAGGATGCAAAACGCCCACGCGTGGATGATCTTGAATCATCCAACAAATCTACCAAGGCAGGGATGAAAGCGCAAAAACCAAGAAGGGGAAGGTGATCAGGACACCCTTGACCAACAAGAAGATAACTTTCCATCACCCAAAGACAAAAAGCTACCTTCAGAGGCTGAAACAAAAAGAAGAGAAGAAACCATGGATCTTCCAAAACAAACCACAGACAAAGTGTTGTCACCAAAGCAACGGCAGTTCAAGAAAAAGAGACAGCACTACCAAAAAATCACTACGGTTCCGGCTGCTCGCAAAGTACAGATAACAGAAGAAAGAACGATGAATGATGTTGGTAATTCTGACCATGGCCAAAGAAGTCAAAAACAACCAAGGCCGCCTCGTTTGCAAGCTGTAGTTAGAGAAGGGAGCACAAATAATCAGGTCCTTTGACATTGACGCACATTTAGACCAGATCAAGCTCCAGTTTCAATGCCAAAGAGCTCTCTACAACCTGCATGGACTGGAGCTAGAGGACACAAGAAAAGAGGCCATGAAAGCGGCCAAAAGCACACTCAAGCTTCAAAACAAAATCGAGGAGTTGCAAAAATTCCAACTGCAACTCCAATAAAAATTACAAAGGGAACATGAAAATGCGGCATACTACTACATGGAAGTCCATCAATTTAACGAATCCAACACTACTCTGTAGGTTGAGCAACAAATACTAGAAGAAGAGCTAGTCATGGAGAGGGAATAGAATGAGAAGATACAAGAATCTTATGCAGTGGTCAACAAGACTCTGATCCAACTTTTAGCCTTGCAGAAGACGCCACGCTCTACAAGCATAGCAACTAAACCAACCTCGCTGACAAAAGAGGTACACGATCTAAAGGATTTCCTTGCTCAAGAGAAGTATGATAGGCAAATTATGACAACAGGGCATAGAGCTGCAAAAAGCTAAAGATGAGAAAATTGAAAATCTGAGAAAGCAATTGGCGGAGGCAAATGTAGATTTGAATGCTCTAAGGGCAACATAGGAGGTGAATCCTATAAAAACAGTCCATGTGGAAGTTGAACAAACAAAACTACTAGAACAGTTCACCTTCAAAGCTCACCACATAGATATGCCAGGTACAAGCACAGGAACAGCAATGCATGAATCTGAAGATCCAGCCATGACGGCCATTTTGAATACTGTAAAAGATGAAATTCAATAGTGGATCTCAGAAGTCAAAGACCCTTCACACAAGGAGTATTTGCAATATGAGCTCAAGGTGTTGGAGTCAGCAGCCCTTCTCATGACCACTCCGGATGAAGTGGTGAAAAACCTCGGGCATGAGATGATATCATTGATAATCAACCAATCTGGCAAAGGAAATGGTTTGAGCAGCATACAACTAATGAAACCTATTATAGAAATTCTCCACAGTATCTCAGGATCGACCCAACTTATTGTCCCATTAACAAATGGCGATCTTGGGAAAGCTTTTATTCATGGCAAAGCAAAAGACCAGCAGCTCTAAAATACCCTGTCATAACAATGTCAAGCAATAACATTCTCCCATCAAAAAATTATATGATTCAGACGCTCAAAGGAGTCATCAACATGATGAAGGAAATACCAAATCTTGCATGCTAGATGCTAGTGAAAATTGCAAAGATGCTAATCACCTGCATTACGGCATTCAATGATATAGAAGCAACGGAGCATCCTTGGCAGGTCTTTGTGAAAGGCACAAGAGGATTGTGATGGAATATGGAAACAGAGATTCCCAACAAAAACGTCATCATGGGATTGTATGCGAGAGTCATGTTCCTACACTCCCACTACTTGCAAACTTTTGAGGAGGCATTCATGACAAGATTCTTTGAAGTCGATTCCTCCATCTTTAATCCCATGACCAAAGATTTACAAGCTCGCCATATAGCATATCAGAGCACTCTCAGCAATAATCCTTTTAGAGATCTGGCAACAAAGATGGAGATCGAGGCAAGGGCACAAAAATTCAGGCGGCTCACTGGGATGCTAAAAAAGAGGCTGATCAACTACTAAGGCGACAGTCAAAGGCAGGTTTCACGAGGACGTGCAATGAATAGGAAGGGGGGAAATGTTTGGTGGACACATCGAAATGTCACTTTACTCAATCATTTTTTCAAAAGAAGTTGTGTAATTTTGCTAATGATGAATCTCAAATTGTAATATAATCTATCACTCCCTCTTAGTCTCTTTGAGCCTACAAACCATGTAAGAGGCCAAATGGCCGTGGGAAAGAGTCGCAAGTCTTTAAGACAAAACCCTTAGTTTCTTAAACAAAATTATCATTATCTTGGGAAGTAATTGGACGTCGACTGAGAGTTGCCTTGCTGCTACAAGGTGTAATCAATTTTTCTCCTTGTCTGGTAATCAAAATTCAATTCCAAATAGCACATTGTGTTCCTTGTCTCTGGCTCTTCAATATGAGCTAACTGCATTGATTTGAGGTCTTAAATGGTTGTTTTTTTATGTTTTGACCTTGGAAGTGTGTTTCTATGCTTAAAGGTAACCTTTCCGTGTAGTTATGTGTCAATTTTCTATAAATGTTTTGGGATGGATCGTGATTTATGTACCTTCTCAGATGACTGCAAAACTTGGTAGGAATATGCCCTTAGGTGTTGTAATACCTCTCCTTAAGTTTCATGGCATTCCAAATTTGTTTGGATGCCAAAAAGGCGTGGTGACCTAGAGCGGTGAGATTGGACATAGACTGATTTTCTTACTAGGAAGTGGTTGATTTGCTATTGTAGAAGTATGAACACTCTTTTAGGTTCACTTCGATGAGATTGACAATCTCAATGAGTCTCTGTGCAAAAAGCTATGCTACAGACGTCCGTCGCGACGACCGGCTAACAGTTTTGTACACATGTGAAAACAACAAAACAAGGTGATGTAGATGCTCACCTATCAAATAGTCAAGATTGTCTCATTTTGCAGCTTCAATAAATATACAGAGTAAGAATGTGTTGTTGACTAGAGAGAAACCAAATCTGCTACACAACCAGCCAGTTTAGAACATTGAACTTTTTTAATGCAACTATGATTCCATTGTACTTACAATAATTTGCAACTCTTACCACAACCATGGGAGTTGTGAGGCCAAACATCTCCAACACATTGCACTTGCTACCTGTTGAAATCTTTCTCTAGTCTCTAGGCCTACTCTAAGGTCCATAGCCACTGCTTTTGGTTTTTTTATCTTTTATGTCCAGAGCACTACTATCTATCTCACTGGTCAACAAGTGAAAGCATGAACTTTGCAAATGAAGATAAATGAAGCATAAATTTGTAGAGAACTCCAAGTCATTCAGTCATTGGCAACAACTTCTCCATGACTACCTCAACCTGCTTTAAGATGCCTATAACCAAATATGTACACGTGTTCAATGAAGAGCGAGCATGCTTGCTTTGAGCACGTGTTTCTGGTTGGACATGAAAAAGCTATAGATAATCTCAAATAATACACTACATAGACTATAGAAGCATACCCTAAGTTACTTAAACTGTCAATGTGAGCATTAATCAAAACTAAGTACTAACATGACCAATGCAGTCCCCGGGGAGGTCACCTAATAAAAATGTAACCTATCACGTGAATTCAACAGAAGGGTATTTAAAGTTCTTGAAACTTACAAAAATATATATACAGAAGGGCATTATTTTTTCAAATTTGAAAAAAACTTACAAATTTTAAAAGAAAAGGGTACATGATATTCTTTAAAAAAATCATAGATAAGGGTTTTACAAACATGTCTTGAACGCACGTGATATGGTAGTTTTACACATAGTGAACCCCCCAAGATGCAGTCCCAGTTGCAGCCACAGAAATCTAGCTTTCAACAATCAAAAAGGTTGAAACTAGACAAACAAGTAGCTTTTAACCATCACAATGGTTGAAACTAGATGAACAAGTGTAGTTAGAAATGCGTTTCAAAGACACCATGTAACTAGACATGGTCCAACAAGAAACAACTCACAAACACAAGTACAAAAAGGTGTTAGCAGCTTAGCTTTATGTCCTAGACTACTCTCCTATTAACAATTATGCATTAATCTTTCAAAATAGCACTTGAATGATAGATAAAGTGATTTACCACAATAAAATCAACCTTCTTAAAAAAACAATTGAGATAACACTTGAGAGAAAGAGCAATGGACCATTGATACAATTCAATGATCTTAAAAATCCTTAATTTTTAACTTTCCAATACTCTCTCTCTCTCTCTCTCTCTCTCTCTCTCTCTCTCTCTCTCTCTCTCTCTCTCTCTCTCTCTCTCTCTCTCTCTCTCTCTCTCTCATGGTCACACCAAGTTGCCACAACACATCAGCATCGATAAAACCCTGATTAAATTACAATAACATATACACCATTCATTTATCTTTCAGGCATTTCAATTGTGCAAAACACTCGTCAAGGCAAAACTTTACTTGAGAAGTCAAGACTGTCACTTCTAACTTCTCACAACTGAGAGTCACAAACTAAAATTTTCTTGCCTTCCACCTGAAAAACCAAACCCTACTCACTACATAGACAGAATACCTAGTACAAAACTACCTAACGGAGCATGAAATCATCCAACAGAAGCTAATTATAAATATTGTTCTGAAAGCAATCCCTTGATCCATTCTTTCTCCATGTCAGTTGCACCAATAAGTTCATTAGGCACGGTAATAAGAACTTCCTTGAGGAGCTTCTTCACATTCTCAGTCATATAATTTTAGTTGCGGTCAATGCCGTAGCAAGTAAGGTTGATGTGAGGGTCCATAGGAATCTGTTGCAGCTGCCATTCACTTTTCTTGTCCCACGTGACAGCCACTAGAATGAATTTTGTGACAAACTCTCCTTGTGGTCCAAGAATCACATAGCCTTCCATGCATGTAGCAAGCAAGGGATTTAGTGCCCCTTTCTAGACCACGTCATCCCTAAAAGCAGACGTTGCAGCTTCCACAAGAATTGGCTCAGCTTGCAAGCCAATATAAATCATAGACATATTCTTAGACACACGTGGAAACAAGGGTTTTGCAAGCTCAGATCGAGCACATATTGAGAGTCCTGCTGAAGCAGACCCCATGGTGCACATCCACAGTCAGACCTTCTTGTCAAACCAACTTTTGCAAAGCAAAACGCCAAACAAAGGAAGGCTTATCCCCCATTTCCAGCCTTGCAAACCACATTGGCCTACCTTGCTTCAACCAATGTTGGGTTGGAAGCAGACAAGAACTTCGTGAGTCCTTTCCTTGAAAAGAGACATATTTGGTAGGAGGAAGTAGATTGGAGGTGCCAATTTTTGAAACCCATCGATCTGGACCTGTCACGATCCTCGTTGTGCTTGTTGGGTAACAGATTGGTAACTTTAGCAAAGGTGTCTAGCATAACTGCACTGAAGGTCTGATGGTCAAAAAACATCCTGAGGGCCCTCTTGATTTAATAGAATGGGGAGAGGGTCATCGATTTTGATTTTAGTTCTTTTATTTGCAGCCCTCTTGCTTCATCAAAGGCAAAGATGACAGTGTAAGGGGTGTAGATACATGCACCCTTCTCGTCAAGTGAGCATTGTTTGCACTTCTTCTGCAAGGCTTTTTCAATAGACTTGATTACTTCACTACAAGTGGCAATGCTCCACCTATCTAGATTTTCCCCTTTGTATGTGTCATCACGGTCAAACTCCATGCACTACTCTAGAATCTTCTCACAGCAAGGTCATCTTTGGGAGAACCATGCTCATCAGGAAGTTGATATTGCTTCCAAACCTCTGGGGGTGTGGTACTAATGAAGCAGCTAGTATGATGAGCCACAACTTCAAGTAAAACACCATACCATGTTCTGTGAATGTGTTAGCAAGCTTATCTGTGAGACCACCTGTCCTCGGGGGAAGACTGTTGTCGAGTGACTCGCCAGGTGCAATAGCAAACATACACGCCCATCTTACTCAATTCCATCAATGCTCTTGACTTTCCTATAAGGACCATTGCCATAAAACAAAATGTCAAATTTAGTATTGTCCGACTGCTTTTGATTCATAGTAGAACTCCTTGTAGAAGAGTACCCATATGGATAATTTGCAAATTCTTTGGGGATAAACAAGTATGCTTTGGTACCATACAAGGAGTAGGTTTGGTACAGCACAAAGACTTTGGTACTACACAATTAGGCTTTGAAAAAATAGAGTGAGGCTTTGGTACTCTATAGATATATTATTTTCATATTTGGTACTTCCATTATTTGGCTTTTGGTAATATTTACAACCATTGGCATGCAGGAGAGTACCAAATTGGGTAGTTTACAAAGGCTTGGGTACTACACAAAGACCTTTGGTACTGTGGAGGACCATTGACATATAACAAAAAATCAGATTTGGTACTCTTTTGGTACTTTTGACTCATAGTAGAACTCCATGGAGAAGATTATTATATAGGTACTTTACAAATTATTTGGTGATAAACATGAATGGTTTGGTACTATACAGGGAGTAGGTTTGGTACCGTACAAAGACTTTGGTACTACACAATTAGGTTGTGGTAAAATAGAGAGAGGTTTTTGTACTCTATAAATAGGCTTCGGTATCTCAAGGGAAGGAAAATGTATTATACAAAGGCTTTGGTACTCTATGTATAGATTGTGAAATTACTAGTAAACGATTGAATACCAAATTTGGTATCTGTTAAGTATGGAGCCTGATTTACCCCTTGGAATTTTCTATGGTAAAAGCGCACATTTGTAAGGCCTCCATTATGAGGAGAAGCCATCGTGCGGGAAGAAAAATCACTCATCGAAAACCAAAATTTTCACAGTCAAAATTCAAGGGCAACATTAGGGGCCTCGGGGACGGAGGCCCCCGAGACTTTTTTTTCCCTCGCCAGAATATTCCTTTTCGACGGAATATTTTGGCCGGACGGCGGCCGGAAAGTGGTCGGAAATCGACCGGTTGGTTGGCCGGTGGCCGGTAGTCAATGGCCGGTGGCCGGTGGCCGAATTCAAAAGCGGATTTGTCTACACAAGGGCGGCCACACATGGGCGGATTGGAGGGTCTGATTTGGACTTACTCACACAAGGACGGCTACACATGGCTGCCTCTCATGAGAGAGGGCAGCCCTTAACACACATTTGATAGTGTGAAGTTGATGCAACAAGGTGGGTGTGAGGTGGTGAGAGTGAAGCAAGGCGGGAACTCCATTAAGGGTATAATCCCTTTGTAAACTAATTCTTGTTTTGAAGTACTAAATCCATTGAGTGGCTGCTTTCTCGTGGACGTAGCCCACATTGGGTGAACCACGTATATCATGTGTACTCTCTCTCTCTCTCTCTCTCTCTCTCTCTCTCTCTCTCTCTCTCTCTCTCTCTCTCTCTCTCTCTCTCTCTACTCTATAATCTCGTGTATGTAAAGTTGTCTCTCTCCATTAAGTAATCTACTCAATCATCTATTTAGCTACGTCTTATTTCCTGACAACTGGTATCAGAGCAAGGTTTTCTCGTAGCTAAATTATCTCAAGGAAAGGACTCCTTGAATTGAGTGGGAGTTATGGCAGAGGAAGGGAAGCTCAAGATTGAGAATTTCAATGGCAAAAACTACCAACATTGGAAGATGCACATTGAAGACTATCTCTACCAGAAGAACCTCTATTTTCCACTAGGCGGTCTTGCAAAGAAGCCCGCAACAATTGCAGATGAAGCATGGATTGTCCTTGATCGAAAGGCACTGGGAACAATCCGGTTAATCTTAGCGTCAACGGTGGCCTTCAATGTTTCGGAGATGAAGACCACGGAGGACTTGATGAAGTCACTTGACGACTTCTACGCGAAACCATCGGCATCCAATAAGGTATTTCTTATGAAGCGCTTGTTCAATCTAAAGATGGCAGAGAATGGTTCAGTTGCAGAACACCTAAATGACTTTAACACAAACATAAGTCAACTTCAATCGCTGAAAATCAATTTTGATGACGAAGTGCGAGCTCTCCTTATACTATCATCTCTACCGGATAGTTGGGAGAGCCTTGTGATGGCTGTAAGTAATTCTATTTCTGGCACAAATACTCTTAAGTTTGATGATGTTGTGGGTGTTCTCCTAAGCGAGGAAATACGAAGGAGAAGCACATGAGAATCATCAAGTGCTGCACTGTCAATGGAAACAAGAGGAAGGCCTAAGGAGAGGTTCAAAAACCAAAAGGGTCGTGATCGCTCAAGACGGAGCAAGTCACGCACAAAGTCAGTTCTTGAATGTTGGAACTGCGGCAAGAAGGGCCACGTCAAGAAGGATTGCGGGTCCAAGAAGAAGAAGGAGACAGAGTCTCAAGACAACAAGACAACATCGGAGGCCAATGTGGCAGGTAAAGTAGAGCAAGATGCTCTAATTCTCTCATTAAACAATGTGTCTAATTCCTGGATAGTAGATTCTGGGGCTTCATTCCATGCGACACCACACAAGCAACATTTCCAAGACTACACCAAAGGTAATTTTGGGTATGTATACTTGGGAGATGATGAAGCTTGTGAGATTGTCGGCAAAGGTACAGTTTCTGTCAAAACTGGTAACGGAAATGAATGGAAGCTTAAAGATGTTAGGCATGTTCCTTCTCTTTGCAAAAATTTAATCTCTACAGGACAATTGGACGATGAAGGTCACAACATTGCATTCGGAAACAAACGGTGGAAGATCTCAAAGGGATCTTTGGTGGTTGCCGAGGGAGAAAAGGTCGGTACACTTTACTTGTGTACTGTTAGCACACAACCTTCAGCTTGTGCAGCAACTACAGAAGTTGACAGTGCGGTGTGGCACTACCGGCTTGAGCATATGAGTGCCAAAGGAATGCAAATCCTTCAAACAAAGAAGTTTCTACCAGGTTTGAAAGAAGTGGACTTAGAGTTCTGTGAAGATTGTGTTTATGGTAAACAAAAGAGGGTAAAATTTTAAAAATCAAGAAATGAAAGAAAAAATAAAAAACTTGAGTTGGTTCATTCTGATGTTTGGGGTCCTGCAAGGTCACCATCACTTGGGGGCTCATTGTACTATGTAACATTCATAGACGATGAGAGTAGAAAAACATGGGATGTCATGAAGAATAAATCCGATGTATTTTCCATATTTCAAAGGTGGAAAGCCTTTGTGGAGAATGAAACAGATACCAAGGTTAAATGCCTCAGATCCGACAATGGAGGCGAATATTGCAGCCAAGCTTTTGAAAGCTTTTGTGCTAGCAATGGCATTCAGAGGCAAAGGACAACCCCAAGGACACCTCAACAAAATGGGATTTCGGAAAGGATGAACAGGACAATCATGGAGCGAGCACGAAGCATGCGGCTACATGCAGGCCTACCGCTTGAGCTTTGGGCGAAAACTGTAAGTACGTCTGTGTACTTAATCAATCGGTCACCCTCAACGGCATTGGATGGGGGAGTTCCAGAAGAGGCATGGACAGGTAAACCGGTGAATTATGCATTTCTCAAAGTGTTTGGGTGTGAGGCTTTCATGCACATAGATAGAAGCCTAAGATCAAATCTAGATGCAAAGTCCAAAAAGTGTTTCTTCATTGGCTATGGAGAAGGTGACTTTGGGTATTGCCTATGGAATCCTGAAGATGGTAAAATCTTAAGGAGTAGGGATGTAATTTTTAACGAACAAAATATGTACAAAGATTACTTGGAAAGAAAACAAACAAAAGAAACAGGTGATGAGTACATGGAGCTTGAGGACGGTGAAGACTCAAGGACTGCAAATGGTGACAATTTGCAACAACGTCAACAAAATGAGGAGCCTCAACCTATTCCCCGAAGATCTACAAGAGCAAGTAGACCTCCAGAAAGGTTTGTTCCTTCCTTCAACCATCTCTTGATCTCAGATTCTGGAGAGCCGGAATCATACAAAGAAGCTATGCAACATGAATCCAAAGAAGAATGGACGAAGAGCATGCAAATGGAGATGGACTCACTACATCTCAACCAAACATGGGAGTTGGTTGAGTTGCCTAAAGGTAAGTGGGCACTTCAAAACAAATGGGTGTACAAGCTGAAGGAAGAAGAAGATGGGAAGAAAAGGTACAAGTCTAGGCTTGTGGTAAAAGGGTTTTCTCAAAAGAAAGGTATTGACTTCAAAGAAATATTTTCTCCTGTTGTAAAAATGAACTCAATTAGGCTTGTCTTAAGCCTTGTGGCTGCTCATGATCTAAATCTCGAGCAAATGGATGTAAATACGGCATTCCCTCACGGTGACTTAGAGGAGGAAATCTACATGCTTCAACCAAAGGGGTATGAAGTAAAAGGTAAGGAGAAAATGGTTTGCATATTAAAGAAGAGCTTGAATGGTTTGAAGCAAGCATCAAGACAATGGTACTTGAAGTTTGATCGATGGATGTTGGATCATGGATTCACAAGATGCAACTCGGATCACTGCGTCTACACGAAGAATTTGGGAGATGGGAAATTCATCATCCTAATGTTGTATGTTGATGACATGTTGATTGTAAGTGCTAACATGCAGGACATCAAAGACCTAAAAGAGGAGCTGTCTAAATCTTTTTCAATGAAAGATTTATGTGCTGCAAAGAGGATACTTGGTATGAAAATATCAAGGGACAGGACGAAGAAGACAATAAAGCTATCTCAAGAAGATTACATCAAGAAGGTACTAGAAAGGTTTGCAATGCAAAATGCAAAACCAGTTTCTACACCTTTGGCTGGTCACTTTAAACTAACGAAGGATATGTGTCCAAAGACACAAGAGGAGATAGCCTATATGTCTAAAGTTCCATATGCTGCAGCGGTAGGTTCTCTAATGTATGCTATGGTCTGGACAAGGCCAGACATTGTACATGCAGTGGGAGTTGTGAGTAGGTTCATGGACAACCCAGGTAAAGATCATTGGCAAGCTGTGAAGTGGATACTTAGGTATCTAAAAGGGACAACAACAAATGCTTTGTATTTTGGAGGAACTGATATTTTTCTAGAAGGGTATGCTGATGCAGATATGGCAGGTGACAAAGATACTCGAAGGAGCACTACTGGCTATGTCTTCACGGTTGGAGGCACAGCAGTAAGTTGGGCTTCAAAGCTGCAGAAAGGGGTCTCACTTTCTACCACGGAAGCAGAGTATGTAGCAATGACGGAGGCAAGCAAAGAAATTTTGTGGCTTCACAGATTCTTAGAAGAGCTTGGATTCAAACAAGACAATTGTGTCTTGTACAGTGATAGCCAAAGCGCTATCCATCTTGCGAAGAACTCAGCCTTTCATTCAAGGACAAAGCACATTGAGGTGAGATATCACTTCATACGCACTCTTTTGGAAGAGGGACAACTAAAGCTAGGAAAGGTGCATACAAGTGAAAATCTTGCAGACATGTTTACAAAGGTGGTCAACAAGGAGAAGTTGAGCTTTTGCTCATCTTCAATCGGCATTCAAGGATAAGAAGCCAGGATGGAAAGCAGTCACAGGTTTGGTTTGGAGATCAGTCTCTAAGTGGGAGATTGTTAAGTATGGAGCCTGATTTACCCCTTGTAATTTTCTATGGTAAAAGCGCACATTTATAAGGCCCCCATTATGAGGAGAAGCCATCGTGCGGGAAGAAAAATCACTCATCGGAAACCAAAATTTTCACAGTCAGCCCCCGAGACTTTTTTTTTCCCTCGCCAGAATATTCCTTTTCCCTGGAATATTATGGCCGTACGGCGGCCGGAAAGTGGTCGGAAATTGACCGGTTGGTTGGTCGGTGGCCAGTAGTCAATGGTCGGTGGCCGGTGGCCGAATTCAAAAGCGGATTTGTCTACACAAGGGCGGCCACACATGGGCGGATTGGAGGGTCCGATTTGGACTTACTCACACAAGGACGGCTACACATGGCTGCCTCTCATGAGAGAGGACAGCCCTTAACACACATTTGATAGTGTGAAGTTGATGCAACAAGGTGGGTGTGAGGTGGTGAGAGTGAAGCAGGGCGGGAACTCCATTAAGGGTATAATCCCTTTGTAAACTACTTCTTGTTTTGAAGTACTAAAGCCATTGAGTGGCTGCTTTTCCGTGGACGTAGCCCACATTGGGTGAACCACGTATATCATGTGTACTCTCTCTCTCTCTCTCTCTCTCTCTCTCTCTCTCTACTCTATAATCTCGTGTATGTAAAGCTGTCTCTCTCCATTAAGTAATCTACTCAATCATCTATTTAGCTATGTCTTATTTCCTGACAGTATCGCACAGGGGCTTTGGTTCTATATAGGACAGCTTTGGAACTACATAGGAATGCACTAGTATTGTATATAGCCTTTGTAAGGTACTGTACACATCCACTGTCATATAGCAGACAAACAAATTTAGTATTGTCTTGACCAAATCAGCCTTAAGGATTGTCAAAAAAATTACAATTGCTAAGAGTTGTTGGTACCTGAGAGTCATTGAGTAGATACACAGGATGTTTGACAACACTTTTCCTTCCAATTCTCTTCTTGCATATGTCCTTCTTGTTAGGTGAAAACGATGGTCTCTTATGTCCAAAATGAATGCGCCAAATCTCTTATTTCATTGGTAATAGGGTTCCTCAAAGTAATTATCTCTCGCAAGCACTGAATGGAAACACTTAATCCTCATCTTTATTCTGTAGCCTTGAACTTGCAGCAGCTATATTCCTTCGATGGATACCTAGGACACTAGCAATTTTAGATTGGTTTATTGAGGTCTTACCTATACTATTGTTCAAGTTCATTGTCAAAAAGATTCTCTTCAGAAAAAGCTCATTTGCTGAGTGTGGGACCTTAATTTGAATCAAAGTGTTGCGCACACCCAATAGAACGGTGTCTTCAACATTGCCGAAAAATTATTTGCACCTCAAAAAATGACTAGTGGTCCAAGAGTTGCAGGACAATTTCCTTTTGTTCATTCCTTGATAGACCTAGTGTTTTCTTGCGCCAACATAGTGCCACCACTGTGAAAATGTTCTTCCTTGTCCTAGATTTTGATAATCCAAGAGCATAAGAAGGATGTCTTTCTTTGCTTCTATGTCCTCGTTTCTTTACAAGCCAATAATTACGAAGAAAAGTCTCATCAATCGATAAAATTGCTAATGGAATGGCTTTGTGTCTGTTCATCCGTGCTTGGACCACCTTCCAGCTCGTCAAACGAGAGAAGTTGTGGATCATCTCCGTAGTAATTTCATGATGTACTATCCATTGGCAAGGAGTAAGATCGAGAGGGAGGGAGGGGGGGGGGGGGGGGGGGGGGGGGGGGGGGGAACGATCTGTAAAAATTGGCTTCTCCGTGAGCTACAGGGCGGAAAGAGAGAGAGAGAGAGAGAGAGAGAGAGAGAGAGAGAGAGAGAGAGAGAGAGAGAGAGAGAGAGAGAGAGAGAGTACAACAACTTCGGTGGCTATGGAGCAGGCAAGGTGAAAGATGCTAAACTGTGTGTGTGTGTGTGTGTGTGTGTGTGTGTGTGTGTGTGTGTGTGTGTGTGTGTGTGTGTGTGTGTGTGTGTGTGTGTGTGTGTGAGAGAGAGAGAGAGGGGAGTCAAAGCAATGAACCATAACCCCCCTGGTCCCTCCCTCAACCCACACCTTTTCTCGGGAGTGGCCAGTTTCAAAAGATAAAAACGTCTTCAAAAACAAAGAAAAAATATATATGGCCCTTCCAAGATTCCAATTAAAAGGTCCTCTCTTTTTACACACATGAACCACCCGGACTATGTTGTGTCAAGGACACTCCTTTTTGTACCACCAAACCATGCTTTCAGACATTTCTCTAAGTTAAATAAGAGCTTCATGTTGTTGAAGCCGATGCTTGCAAATTTGCAAGGTGTAAAAAAATTGTAAGCTTCAAAAGAAAAGTTGCAAAATTAGATACCTTGAAGCACCTTGCATGCAAGGAGATGCAACAAGTGAAAGAGCATCATCCAGTTCTCTTGAAAAGAGAAACAATGGTATTTTGAAGAAAAGCCTTTTTGTTGTGGGATGATTTGATTGCATTCATCTTATTGAATCATGGTAACAAAAAAATAAACATTTTGAATCACACACGCAATACCCTAAACCATATTGATAGTGCTAACTCTAGTCAGCATTACAATTTTACAAAAGGTGTACGAAAGAAATAGAAAAACCAAAACCAGAGGTGTACCCAAAATGATATTTGTAAGGCAAGCTGAGATAGACCATGATTAGTTAGGAGGGGATGTTGAGAGTGCAAGCCCGATTGTAGTTTGTTGCTGCAAAGCCCCTCTTTGGCTTTCAGATGTTGCTCAACTTCAGCACATGTGCTTGCTGCTTTATTTTATGTTGCTTGTTGGTGGACCTACTGCCACTCCCCCATCGACACTCTTTCGAGCTACAGGTCCCCTTTGCTTCTTCTTTTTCTTCTTCTGTGTTCTTCTGTTGTTGCACTCAACCACATGCATCTCAATCATGTTGGCCTTGGTGGCAAAGACCAAAATATGTTGAAAACAAGAAAGGATATCTAGTTGTTACTTCAATACGAATGGAAAAGAGAGAGAGAGAGAGAGAGAGAGAGAGAGAGAGAAGAAGAAGAAGAAGAAGAAGAAGAAGAGAATTTTTATGTTGTAGGAACATTCTTAAGACCCCATAGATCTATGTGACAACTCTTAATTGCATAGCTGAGAGAGAGAGAGAGAGAGAGAGAGGACTCCATCATCAAACAAGAGAACTTTATATCAAAGTGTGTATAAAAAGAAGGCAAAAAGGGATGATCCAAAGATGTGAGAATCTCTCTTTTTGTTTGTGGTTCTACAAGATACTTCCATGCAGTTCCACAAGGTAGACACTCGCAATGTCCCCACATCCAAGCCTCTTCTTTAACTAGACTACTGTAAGAGTGGTCACCAAACCTATCTTAATTTTGTTTGGAAGCCAAGGTTAAAAAATAAATAAACACTTGATCTCAGAGAACACAATACAATTTATTTATGTAGATGCTATTCTATTTATGCTACAATACGTCAAGAGTGGTATCCTCCTCCATCTTTGTCAATGATGTGTTATATACTCAATCTCTTTGGTATTTTTCTCCTCTTTCTCATGAAAAGGAACATGAAATGAGAATTAGACCAACAAGCACAACAAATTCAAAGATTCCCACCATAGTAGGATAAAGAATCTGAGTTAAATCTTAGTGAAAATGTGGAGAAAAACCATTCAGGGCCTAGTTGTTGGGGTATAAAGCCCAATGTGGTCGCCCAGGTAAGTGGGCGGGCCGCTAGGTATGTACACATATTCTTTTGTAAAAACCTAATAAGAACTCACTATGCTCTACACATTACAGTAGAGTGAGTTCACCATATCGTCGTGCTCTTCTTCTCGCACTCTCTCTCGCGTCGTACTTCCGCTCGTACTCCTTCAACTGGTATCAGAGCTCAGATCGAGGCTCGGGGCAGCACTGCAGGAGGCTAGAGTCACCAACTCAGATTGAAGTGAAATTCGACAGGCGAAGACACGGCCTCAAATCTCGTGCCCCATTTCATTCTGAGGTCATCTCGGCCACCGTTCGGCTTCAACAAAGGTCTACGCAGGCCATTTTCGACTACGCGGTCTCGACGGGTGCAGATCTGACTCTGCAAATTTGGGATTTTCGGCCTACGACGCAGGTGCTGAGGATATCGACACTCCCAGAGTGCTGATTTGTGGTTGTCTACACATCGAAGGACAGCTCACAGTTCTTGGAGGCGTGTCACATACGACACGGGCGCATCTACACATAGACTGTAGGCGACATCCACTAGTTCATCAGGTAGCTTGTGTTTGCTGCTTGATATTCTAGATTTCTTCCTGACATTGTAGGTACTTCCACATGGGATGTATTGTTAGAGATGATGTATGTATGTTGAGGGTTTGCTGGCTGTGAGTCACGCAGCAAACAACCGCCGCAGCGGTTACAGCATACAGTGGGAAATTTGTGGATGTATGACTTTGTGGGAAGTCTATGTACTGTCAGATTTACTGCAGCCTTTGTTGAGGGTCGAGTGAGGTTTTATTGAGCTGGGGGATTCTCGAATGTTGAGATCCTTTTGGTGATACAGGTCTTGGAGCGATCCCTCGAGCACCCTTAGATAGGCAGCTAGGATGTATTGACTGTGAGTTAGACAGTTGGGATTGCATCTTTGCTTTACTGCCGTTGAGGCATTGTTGCAGTCTATGCTTACAGGACAGTGACAGGACAGTCAGAGACAGTACAGGTGCAAGACACGTTTACCCACAGCTTACAGTGTTAGAGAGACAGTGGTTTTTTGAGCTGTTTTTTGGTCTGTTTTTAGTACACCAGAGCCATTTTACAAAGGAGACTCTGCCAAAATTTCTGCAGAATCTGAAGCTTTCTTGGTTCATTTGACAGGTTGATATTGGTTCAGAGGTCAGTTTACAGGGGAAACTCTGCCGAATTTTTCCCAGGAAAGTAAACTACTGTGAAGCGTAGCTATGGCTGGATCACATGACACTGCCCTTTACAATATCAAGAAGCTGGATGGAAAAAATTTCCCATTGTGGAAGAAGCAGATTTGGCACGTGTTGGTACAAAAGAAGCAGATAAAACCTATAAAGCTCAAGGGGATAAAACCAGAAGATATGGACGAAGATGAATGGAGCGAAATGGATGAATTGGCACTTTCTACCATTATGCTGACTTTGGCAGAAAGCGTTTACTTCAATGTAGCAGACGAGATTTCGGCTTATCAAGCATGGTTAAAGCTGAGTGATCTTTATGAGAAGCAGAGTGCAGCTTCACAGGTATACTAGCTTAAGAAGCTTGTTGACTTGAAGATGAAAGAAGGGACACCTATGTCCAATCATCTGAATGAATTCAACACAATCTACAATCAGTTGCCAGCTCAAGGTGTCAAGTTTGATGAACCTATTAGAGCTATGTTCCTGTTGATCACATTGCTGGAAAGTTGGGACACTTTTCGCACAGCTTTGAGTAATTCTGCACCTCCAGATGGTTTGAACATAGCAGGTGTAGAAGGAAGTTTGCTTACTGAAGAAACCAATAGAAAGACAATGGACAAAGGCAAAGGAACAACCTTAGTTGTCAGGGGAAGGACCAAAGAAAAGTACAAAGGTGGAATGAGGAATCAGTCTCGTAGCAAGTCCCGCAGTGCTAAAGGCAAGAGTGACATAGAACGCTACCATTGTGGCAAGAAGGGTCACATGAAAAGAGACTGCAGAGAATGGAAAGCAGAAAAAGGCAAAGAGAAAGTTGAAGACCATGGTGAGAAGAACAAGTCCTCAGTGAAGATTCAAGAAATAAATGTGACAAACACTGTTGCAGAGGATGACAGTCTAGTGTCAGGAGACATCTACTTCTTGAAGAATACAATGGACTCAGCTCTTCTTACAGCATCTGATGGAAATGCACTGAGTGACTGGATTATAGACTCAGGGGCATCACTTCATGTGTCTCCAAACAAGGAGTGGTTTACCTCTTATGTGACCACTAAAGATCATGTTCGGCTAGGCAATGGGCAGACATGTGAGATCTTAGGTGTTGGAGATGTTCAATTGAAGTTTTAGAATGGCTCTTCTTTCACGCTGAAGAATGTGAGACATGTTCCCGCAATTACAAAGAGCTTGATTAGCACAGGTTTACATGATGATGCTGGCTACGTCACCACTTTTGGACAGAACATGTGGAAGATATCCAAGGGTTCTATGACAGTAGCACATGGAGTAAAGTCTGGAGGACTTTACATGATTTATGTATCAAATGTCTCTAAAAATTTAATCAATGTAACCGAGCAGCCGAACGTTTCTTTGTGGCATAGCCGGTTAGGACATATGTCCAAGAAGGGAATGGAAATCTTGTCTCGTTCTGGTTATTTGCCTGCCTTTTCATTTAATGATTTTGAATTCTGTGAACATTGTCTGTATGGTAAGCAAACACGGCAGCCACATAAGCATAGAAGCAGTAGAAGAGATACACAGTTGGCACGTGTTCATAGTGATTTGTGTGGACCTATGCCTAACCTATCTCTAGGGGGAGCTTCTTACTTTATGACATTTATAGATGATTACTCGAGGAAAGTATGGGTTTACTTTCTCAAGCACAAGGATGAAGCGTTGAGTGTTTTCAAAACGTATGTGACACTTGTGGAGAATCAGAGTGGCAAGAAGCTTAAATGCTTACGCACTGACAATGGTGGAGAGTATGTTTCAAAGGCCTTTCAGGACTTTTGTGAGTCAAAAGGTATAAAACGTGAACTTACTGCTCCTTACAATCCTCCTCAAAATGGTGTTGCTGAGAGGATGAATAGGACCATACAAGAGAAGGTCAGAAGTATGTTGTCTAATGCACAGCTGCCAAATGGGTTTTGGGCTGAAGCTGTATCAACAGCTGTTCATCTTGTAAATAGATCTCCTAGCAAGGTTTTGCAGAAGGATTCAGTGCCAGAGATGGTATGGTCAGGAAAAATGCCCTCATACAAGCATCTCAGAGTCTTTGGCTGTGAGGCATATACTCACGTTCCAAAGGAATTTAGGAACAAACATGAGCCAAAGAGTAGAAAGTGCATCTTTCTAGGCTATGGTAATTCTGGTGAGATGGGGTACAGACTTTGGGATCCCGAATCCAGAAGGGTTGTCCGCAGCAATGATGTTCACTTTAATGAATCCAAATATCATTCTAAACCAGAGAGGGTTGAGGAGATTAGAAGAGTTGTCTTCCAAGAAGATGGACCTGCACGTGCAAGACAAAATGTTAGGGCTCAAGAGGAGCAAGGACAGGATAGAGTGGAACCACAGGTTGTGGCTGAGCCTGAGCCACCTATTGTGCGTAGATCTGGACGTGTCACGCGATCTTCTGATAGGTTTGTTCCATCTATGAACTATGTCATGTTGACAGATTGCAATGAGCCTTCATGTTACAAGGAAGCAGTGCAAATGAAGGACTCCGGGAATTGGCAATTGGCCATGCAGTCAGAGATGACAGCTCTGCATAAAAACAAGACATGGAAGCTAGTTAAATTACCACAGGGCAAAAAGGCTCTACCTTGTAAATGGGTTTACAGGTATAAGATCACCGCTCATGATAGTCAGCCAAAGTACAAAGTACGGCTTGTTGCCAAGGGCTTTAAGCAAGAACAAGGCATTGACTTTGATGAAGTCTTCTCTCCGGTGGTCAAGATGACTACATTGAGATGCTTTCTTGCATTGGTTGCCATATTAGATTTGGTGTTGCACCAAATGGATGTCAAGACAGCGTTCTTGCATGGTGATTTAGATGTGAAAATTTACATGCAGCAGCCAGAAGGGTTTGTTGAGAAAGGCAAGGAAGATTGGGTATGCCAGTTGTTAAAGAGTCTTTATGGCTTAAAACAATCACCGAGGGCATGGTACCATAAATTCCACAAGTTTATGCTTTCTCAAGGCTACAAACGTAGTGAGTTCGATCACTGTCTATATACAAAGAAGGCTAAGGATGGTAGTTGGCTGATCCTTATTTTGTATGTGGATGACATGTTGATTGCTGGCAAGCACTTGGAAGAAATTTCAGCTTTGAAGTCAAAGATGGCAAAATCGTTTGACATGAAAGACATGGGTGAGGCAAGTCATATACTTGGTATGCGCATTGAGAGAGACAGATCAAAGAAGTTGATTTGGTTATCTCAAACAGAGTATATTGACAAGGTTTTGCAACGTTTCAATATGGAGAAGGGAAAGGCATTGAGTGTTCCATTGCCACCATATGTGAAACTTAGCAAACAAGATTGTCCTGTGTCTGAGGCAGAACAGGCTGAAATGGATAAGATTCCATATGCGTCTGCAGTGGGTAGTTTGATGTATGCAATGATTGCTAATCGCCCAGACATTGCATTTGTAGTGGGAGTAGTAAGTCGATACATGTCAAACCCAGGCAAGAAACATTGGGAGGCGGTGAAAGGAATATCGAGATACCTGAAAGCTACAAAGAGTATGTGTATATGCTATGGGAGTCAGGAGCTAAGTGTAAAGGGTTTTACAGACTCAGATTATGCGGGTGACTTAGACAACCAAAGGTCTACGTCGGGGTATGTCTTTACATTGGCTGGTGGAGCAGTATCATGGCGTTCTAGATTACAAGATTGTGTTACTCAGTCTACTACAGAGGCTGAATATGTTGTAGCATCAGAGGCATGCAAAGAATCAATTTGGCTTAATCGACTAGTAACAGATTTGGGAATCAAAGAAGAGATGCGTGTGTTATATTGTGATAGTCAAAGTGCTATACAATTGGCTCGCAATCCAGTTTATCACTCAAAGACAAAGCATGTGGATGTGAAGTATCATTTCATCAGGGAAATGCTCGAGGATAAGCAACTTCAGCTTGTCAAAGTTCACACCACAGAAAATACTATGATCTACTTACAAAAGGACTTCCCTCAGAGAGCTTTGCGCATTTTCGCAAGCAGTTAGGTGTAGGGTAGTACATCACTTCTCTACATCTCTTGTATATTAGCTTGTATAGTAGCTTCTCTCACACTTAAAGTACCACATTGGACTTTAAGTGGGAGGTTGTTGGGGTATAAAGCCCAATGTGATCGCCCAGGTAAGTGGGCGGGCCGCCAGGTATGTACACATATTCTTTTGTAAAAACCTAATAAGAACTCACTATGCTCTACACATTACAGTAGAGCGAGTTCACCATATCGTTGTGCTCTTCTTCTCGCACTCTCTCTCGCGTCGCACTTCCGCTCGTACTCCTTCACTAGTGGTACCCTAGATGACAATCTATCCAAGGGAGGACCATTACCCCTTGCCCATATTCAGAACATGTGCTTGAAAGAGTTGCAGGGAGAAAGCTTTAGCTTTTTAGATGGGTACTCTGGCTACAATCAAATCACAATTGCGCTAGAGGACCAAGCTAAAGCAACTTTATAACCAAATTTGGAGTGTTCGCATTTCGTGTTATGGCTTTTGGCTTAACCAATGCTCTTGCTACCTTTCAAAGATTAATAAACACTGCTTTTAGAAAATATTTGAGGGAGTTTTGTGAAGCTTTCTTAGATGACCTTTGTGTTTATTCCTCTTGGAAAGAACATCTATCATGCTTACAAAAAGTGTTTGAGAAGTGCAGATTGTATCGCATCTCCTTAAACCCTTTCAAATGCCGATTTTGGGTTAAACATGGAGTCATTTTAGGGCATATAGTGTCCAAAAATGAGATTTCCACATATGAGAGCAAAATTAAAGCCATTGTTGAATTGCCACCACCTACAAACTATAAAGGAGTTCAAAGGTTCATGGGCCATGTGGGTTATTACAGTCGGTTTATTTTGAACTTTGCTGATATAGCTCGTCCTTTGTACAAGCTTTTTATTGAGTTCCACTGGACCGCGGACTGTGACCATGCTTATGAGTCATTGAAAAAGACCTTGACTAGCACTCCTATTCTATGAGTGCCCGATTGGAATGTAATTTTCCATGTGTATATTGATGCATCAAACTTTGCTATTGGGTGTGTTCTAGCTCAACCTAGAGAACATAAATTGGACTACCCCATTAGCTTTGCAAGTCGTCAATTGAATGATGCCGAGAGAAACTACACCACTACAGAGGGAGAAGGTTTAGATATGACTTATACAATGAAGAAATTTCACTACTACCTTATGGCCAACAAGTTTGTTTTCTATGTTGATCATCAAGCTTTGTTGTATCTAGTAAATAAACCTTGTTCCACAGGAAGAATTACACGATGGTGTGTTTGAGACTTTAGAAATGTTTTAGGCATAGAGAAGCTTGATCACTTAAACAACAAAAGACACTAGTGAGAATACCAAGCAAAAAACATAAGTGCCACAAATGAAAAATCTTACGCTAGAAGAGAAATCCTGGCTTGATTTGATACTTCACTCACATGTAGTCTATGGTACTAGAGCCCTAGAGGTTTTCAGTGTGGGCACTTTTCCTTGAGAAGCAAAAAGGCCCGGACATGCAAAATAAACACACACGTCAAATGATTGTGAACCAAAGTAAAAGAAAAAAGAAAAAAAAAGACATTTAAAAGACTTTCATCGAGATTATAGTTAAAATTTCAAGCTTTTGTTTGGAGTTGTGAGAGCTAGTTGGCTAATCAAAACAGAAAAGCACAATTAGAGAATCTTGCATTTAGATAATTTTCTTAGCTTAGCTAGTACTAGAGTAGTTATTTTAACCTTAGTCATAACTAACTAATTGATAAACTCACCCATAAGCCCAAAAATTTTGATTAATTCATTTTATCAAAGTGCAATTTATTTGTCCTTAACACTAGAATGGTAACCTAACAAGACATAAAAGTGTCCTTTCAGGGTTTTGGGAAAAAATTCCAAAACCATAGTAGATCCACTCATTTTGAAAAATCCTTTCATGAGCTTATAGTTCAATAACTACTACATATGGAAAAAATGAGAAACTTGTAATTTTTCTCATCCCTTGGTCACTACAAGCCTCCAAAGTTGATGGACCAGTGCATTTTGCCCAAAACAACAATTTCTTATGGTTGATTGCATATAAATAAGAGTGGATATTTTTGTAGGACTTGAGATAAAATGCCCCGTTAACTTCAATTGGTGACCAAAACATATGGTTGCTTTTACCTCACTAATTTTTTTTTGGGCAAAAAAAATAGGTACAAAAAAGTTGCATTTTTGCCATTCTGTGCACCTATCATCAAAGTTTCTATAGTCAAGCTCAATACAGATACTATATACATGTTTTCTTAGTTCCCTTTGGGCCTTTGGATTCAAAAGGAGCCATGGAGCATGTCAAAAGGATAATGGATCTCTTACAATTGGAACCTTGGGGGCAATGATAAAGTGCTAAATACAGCAAACATGAAAAAAATGGGTTTACCATTATGACCTCTAGAAATCCATAGAAACTACTCATTATCTAGCCAAGTTTGTAGTCTATGATTAGATATGGTTACTACCTACAAAATACACACAATTGGCCTAAGAAACTAGCAATATTGAGAAAGTTATACTTGCTACTCTAAAATGTATCGTATTCTTCAGCAATCAAAAAACTCAACCATCATCATATACTATGCTATATAGCATGTTAGGTCCCCCAAAACTCAAGGAAGATTAGCTTTATGTTATACATTGTACTTACACAATCAAAATTGAATTTGGATATCAAGAAAGCCACCAAAAAAATCATAAAAGTGCTAATTTTGCCAAAAAAACAGGATTATGCAATTCTTGTAAATTGGTCATAACTTTCAATTTTAACATTTAGCTCTCCCTACAAGCATCAAAACATGTTGAGAACTATGAAGGCCTAACCTCTAGCCATCTAAACCTCACAAACATAAAGTTTAGAGTGATATAGTTGCCAAAAATTGAAAAAAAAAAGCCAAAAACAGGACCCGTTTTTTCACACAGTTTAGGTTCAAAAATGTTGTGCAACAGTAAGGTTAATGGTGAGATTGATACTCCAAAAAAAATGCTAAGTTTTTTTCAGCTCATAAGGGAACTTTGTGGATATATAGCACCTAGAAATTCATTTTCATACTCTTCAAATAATTCAAGAAAAATGGTCACTTAACAAGACACAAAAGTGTCCAAGGACATAAAAGTGTCCTGTTACCATTCTAGTGTTAATGGCAGTCTAGCATTTCATAAATCTTGCATTTACTCATTTCCACATGTACTTTACATTCCTCTCATGATTTATTGCCATATAATTTCGCTTCCATAAAACAGTGACTTTGCCTTGCAAATTTAAATCCAGATGCTCTACAACATGGACAAAACGGGCTTTCTCTCACTAGCTTCCGAGGGCGGAATCTACATCAGGAAGGGGGGCATGTTACCACCAAGCAATCAGCACCACCAAGCGACCACCTTTTATGTAGCCATGGGTCGGGCTTGTCAGACCCGCTAGTCGTGTATTATGTTATTGGCCGGGCTTGTTGGTCAGGTATGAATGGTTAAGAGTGATCGTCGATGAGAGGTGAAATCTAAAACTGAAACCTATAATGTTTGGGTAAGATTGGTTAAGTGTGGGCACCCAAATGTGAATGGGCAAGCCCATATAAAAGTCAATCTAAACCTAAAATACCTCATTCTCTCATTTGTGCAATGTAAGAAGAGTGCTCTTGCTCCATCTCCTTCTCCGTCTCCCTTGTGTACTAGTGTGTGTGTGTGTGTGTGTGTGTGTGTGTGTGTGTGTGTGTGTGTGTGTGTGTGTGTGTGTGTGTGTGTGTGTGTGTGTGTTTGTGCACGCGCACGCGTGTGCGCTTGAGAGAGAGAGAGAGAGGGAGTGTGTGTGATCGAGCATTTCGGCAGCACGACGACGACGAGGCGGTTGAGTGCGGCGCAACGGCAGCTCCCTCTTCTTCGCGGCAAGGAATCCTCCACGGCAGCAAGCATAGAGCGGTGAGTGACACACCATCATCATCTTTGAGCTTACTACTTTAGGCTAGCTGCGTGCTTGGAGCCCTCTGTGGCTCGTACACAATGTTAGGCAAGGCCCTTGCTTTGATACATGCGGTAGAAGCCCACACACCATTCATAACAATGCTTCTGAATACTATATTATGCAAGGTAGGTAGCTCAAAATGAGATTACATACCTTCAATTTAATGAATAGACTTTTTTTATTGGCTTCTTTAGTCTCTTCCTTCGTAGAGGGTTTTGTACACATGTGAAAAACTTTCAAGGAGTGGCTCATGTGTGAGCTTCACCAGACTCAGCAAAATGCAAAACCAACAAAACAAGGTGATGTATATGCTCACCTATCAAATGGGTGCAACTGTCTCATTTTGCATCTTCAAGAAATTTACAGAGTAAGAACGTGTTATTGACTAGAGAGAAACCAACTCTGCTACACAACCAGCCAGTTCATGTTGTATGAACAACTAAAGAATTGGATGGGCATTGAATTTTTTTAATGCAACTATGATTCCATTGTACTTATAATAATTTGCAACTCTTACCATAAGCATGGGAGTTGTGAGGCCAAGCATCTCCAACACATTGTGCTTGCTACCTATTGAAGTCTTTCTCTAGTCCACAGGCATGCTCTAAGGTCCATAGCCAGTTCTCGCTTTTGATTTTTGTCTTTGATGTCCAGATCACTACCATTGATCTCACTAGCACCCAAGGTGAAATGATAGCTCTTCTCTTGAGCAATTGAAAGCATGAACTTTGCAAAAGAAGATAAATGAAGCATAACTTGGTAGAGAACTCCAAGTCACTTGGTCATTGGAAGCAACTCCTCCATGACTACCTCAGCCTTCTTTAAGATGCCTATCACAAAATATGCACACGTGTTCAATGAAAAAAGAGACTAATTTCTTTAAGCACATGTTTCTGACTGGACATGAAAGAGCTATAGAAAATCTCAAATAATACACTACATAGACTATAAAAGCATGACCTAAGTTACTAAAACTGTCAATGTAAGCATTGATCAAAACTAAGTACTAACATGACCAGCTCAGTCGTAATTGCAACTCTAGAAATCTAGCTTTCACCAATCACAAAGGTTGAAACTAGAAGAACAGGTAGCTTTTAACCATCACAATGGTTGAAACTAGACAAACAAGTGTAGTTAGAAATGTGTTTCAAAGACACCATGTAACTAGACATGGTCCAAAATGAAACAACTCACAAACACATTGTAAATAGTCCTCCTAACAAGATAGTCCCCCTACAATAAGACAAATAAATTTCTCACAAGTTTCACACTTGTGTTTTGGGGGACATCAAACAACAAGTTTCCTCTCTTGTCCTTTAAGAACAAAAGCAAGGAGATGACATTAAAAGTGCTACTTTTCTTCCTGTTTCTTTAAGTTAAATAAGAGCTTCATGTTGTTGAAGCCGAAGCTTGCAAGGCGTAAAAAATTTGTAGCTTCAAAGAAAAGTTCCACATACAAGCAAATAAATTTTTGAATCAGGCACACACTACCCTAAACCATATTGATAGTGCTAACTCTAGTCGGAATTAGAATTTTACAAAAGCACGAAAGCAACAAAAAAAAAAAGCAAAACCAGAGGTATACCCGAAATGATGTCTGTAAGGCAAGCTGAGATAGACCGTGATTAGTTAGGAGGGAATGTCAAGAGTGCAAGCCCGATTGTAGCTTGTTGTTGCAAACCCTCTCTTCGGCTTTCAGGTGTTGCTCAACTTCAGCACTTGCGCTTGCTGCTTTGCAGTATGCTGCTTGTTGGTGGACCTACTGCCACTCCCCCATGGACACTCTGTCGAGCTCCAGGTCCCCTTTGCTTCTTCTTCTTCTTCTGTGTGATTTTGTTGTTGCACTCACCCACATGCATCTCACTCATGTTGGCCTTGGCAGAGAAGAAGCAGCTTAAGCAACTTAGGACATTTAGTTGTTGCTTCAATAAGAATGGAAGAGAGAGAGAGAGAGAGAGAGAGAGAGAGAGAGAGAGAGAGAGATTCCCACTTCTTAAGATCTTGCGTTGCATGATGTGTGAGATATCTTATTGCCGCTCAAGAACTCGCCAAGTTGCCAACGCAACCAAAGGAAGGCTGCCAAAGAAAGAAAGGAGAGAGAGACAAGGAGGGAAACAACACTAAGGCCTTCCAGTATGTGTGGCCAATGTTGAAAAAATCTGGAGGAGAAGAATATCTCCAAGATGCTTGGATCTCTCTCTCTCTTTCTCTCTCTCTCTCTCTCTCTCTCTCTCTCTCTCTCTCTCTCTCTCTCTCTCTCTCGGCCAACTATAGGAAGCATGTGTCAAAGATCAGGGTGCCGCAGTATGTGTCATGGACACAATCATAGGTTTTGGGGAGCAGAGCAAAGAGGGTTGGAGCATGGGGTGGTGTAGTAAGCGAGGAAGGAGGGGGGATCGAAGATGGGCATGGGCTTGGAGAAGCAGGGGGAGCAAGGCATCGCACTGGACTGAGCAGCTCTTTTGTGTGTGTGTATGTGTGTGTGTGTGTGTGTGTGTGTGTGTGTGTGTGTGTGTGTGTGTGTGTGTGTGTGTGTGTGTGTGTGTGTGTGTGTGCACGCGCGCGCGTGTCTTATACAATGGTGCAACCACCTTTGCACGAGAGTGCTCGGGTGGAGGGAGGTGGAGGGTGCCAAGGGCACATGGCAAAGAACAGGTGTGCAGAGCTCTCTCTCTCTCTCTCTCTCTCTCTCTCTCTCTCTCTCTCTCTCTCTCTCTCGTTTTTTGACCTAGTAGACAAAGTTCACTCTTTTGACCATAACTCGCTCAATAGAACTCCGATTTAGGTGATCTATAGCCTCAATCGAAGAGCACAAAACCCTCTACGCATTGATGTAAAGAAAGAAAAAATTTGTGTAATGGAAGGCTTTGCTGTAACAGCATCTCAGAACTGAAAAAACTGTCAAAACTTTTCGTTTTTGTTGCCGACTTGAAGGCAATGTCAGACAAAACTCGCAAGGGTGAAAAATCCACACTCGCCATGAAGAATGATGCAAAATCTCCAAGGAATTTGGATGCTAATCCAACCACATCGTCTACAACAACGGAAGCAATGATCATGGCTTACTTGATCTCATTAGAAGAAACCGTCAACAAGCAAGGTGAAGAGTTGCGCGCACTTGCAATGGAGAATGGCACTTTAAGGGTTCTCGTTGGAGAATGAGCACCTCAAGAAGTTTCTTGAAATGCAAACAACACGCTTGATGCATCTTGAGAATGAAGTTCAAGAATGTAAACGCTCTTTTGTTGACATGAATGTATTGAAAGAGCGCTTGAGCAAAGTTGAGAGTGATTGTGTATTGAAAGAGGAAATGATAGATACAATACGACATGATGTATGTGAGATGAGAAATGCATCCAAATCATGGGCTGATATATGTAAGGATAATGTGGTTTCCACATCTCCTATCACGCAAGCCGTTGTCCAAGCAAAGAATGTAGAGAATGGACACTCAAGAATTGCAAGAACGACAAAAACACTCAAAGAACATCGTCATTCGTGAAATCAAGTAGGAAAGCATGGAAACGCCCCAATCTCTTGCGGTTGCTATTGAAGAGTTTTGTGCTACACACTTTGGCATGTCACGAATCATGGCTTATGGTGCGCATCGAGTTGGAAAACAAGGAGTCTCTCGCTCGGGAGAAAGACCTATTGTATGTACCATGGTTGATGACTTGACAATAGTTGGATCTACCTCAAAGGAACGGGTTGTAATGTATATGAGGATCGCACTTTTATGCAACAAAATGTACGTCGTAAAGCATATGAGGAAAGAAGCAAGAAGGTTAAAATGTTATCTCAAGAAGAAAATCCACTTGAGGAGGATGCAAGTCCACCCAACAAATAGTGACACATGATCTAAGAGACCAACTCACGTTTGCGAATAAGCTTTTGGAATTGTAACGGGTATCCATGGAATGCGGGAATTGGCATTGATGAGCTTACCAATGACTCCGATGTGATACTTCTTGTCGAAACATGAGAGCATGATGCGCAACAAATTCTTGGATTTGACAAATACGATGTGCATTCTTTGATGTGGGCCAAAAATGCAAAGCAACGAAGAGGCCAAGGTGGTGTAGCATGTATGACCAAAAAGTTGTTTGAAAGATATTTCCATTGTCAAAGAAGATAAGTATAAACGCGACTTATGGCTGAAAATCAGCCCACCAAATGGTCCAGTCATGTTTGTGGCTGGTTGCTACATTCCTCACTATGACTCCAACTTTTATGCTCGCTTGGATATAGATAGAGATCAGCTCTTTTTTAAATTAGAGGAAGACATTGCTCATTACAAGGATCAAGGTGAAGTCATTGTTTTTGGAGACATGAATGCTCGCACAAATACATTACAACACGACACACAACAAGTCGACATACCGCATGTCTCAAGAAGAATGGATGACTCTTACATGTATAATCGAAGTTCTAATGATGCAAAAAAACTGGATCACTATGGAAAGTCACTTCTACATATGTGCAATAGTACCGGAATGCTCATTGCAAATGGTGTATTTCTATGGCAAGGCACCAATGACTTTACATATAGAAAGCACAATGGTGATAGCGTGATTGACTATATGTTGTTCTCGGAAGCCACTCTAAAATGCATACAAAGCTTTACACTTGGTGAATGGAATCCGGAATCAGATCATAGAATGTTATATATTGACCTCAAGTGTGGTAAACGGTCCGAGCATGTAGCCTCCAATCATGATGTGAATCATTTGTACTTACGTCTGGACTTCAAACGAGCACTTATATATGCTTATATGGTGGACCAAATGTTAAGCATGATAGAGCATCAAGAGAGCCCAACATTAGAATGCAAGTGGAAAGTTTTCAAAGAAGTAATTTGCTCTTGTGCGAAGGAATGCTTTTCAGTGAAACGCATGTCTTGCAAAAGGTCTAAGAAGGGTAACACCAAGAAGAAATGGTTTGACATGGAATGTAGTCAAGCCCGAAAACACTTGCTAAGATTGGATACAAGCAAAGACAAGGAAGTTTACTTGAAATGTTCACACACATACAAAGCACTTGTTCAAAAGAAGAGAAGAAAGTGGGAAGTCAAAAAACAACTTCTTTTAGTGCAAGAGAAAGTACATGCATGTGGCAAGTTTTGGCAAAATCTAAAAGGCAAGCGCGTTGAGAGCTTTGGCGACTTGACTCTTGAGGATATGTATATGCATTGCAAGAACCTCTATGAGCAACCCAATGTTGATAAGATGGAGTGTTGTAGCTCCCTTCCGTTTATGTCTCCCTCCTTTACCATTGAAGATGTATGCCGCGCGGTTGAGAAACTTGCTACTCGCAAGGTAGAGGACCTTCAAGGTGTCAAGGCTGAAATGATTAAATGGACAAGCAAGAAAACACGATATTGGATATGCGATATGCTTAACCTTGCACTTCAGCATGGCATGCCTCATGATTGGAGTGCAAATTGGATCAAACCTTTGCACGGAGGAGATGTAAACAATGTGAATAACTATCGCACTATAATGGTGATGGCAAAGTTATTTGGATGTATCATGGAGATGAAGATAAGTGAATGGACTGAAAAGAATGGCAAACGTGCGCTTGGCCAAGCAGGTTTTCGAAAGCATCATAACACTATTGATCACCTTGTCACTCTTCGAGTTCTTATGGAAGCGTCTCGATTGAAAGGAAAAAAGTTGTATTGTTGCTTTGTGGATTTCAAGGAATCTTTTGACATGGTACCGCGAGGAAACCTTTGGAGACGTATGCAAAGCCTTCAAGTGCCGAGAGAATTTATGCATGCAGTATTTCGCATCTACCAAAAAGTGATATGTCGATTACGTATGAGAGATGGAATTTCAGAATTTTTTGCAAGCACCATTGGTGTCAAACAAGGATGCCCACTTTCCCCAACCCTCTTTGGGCTACTCATTGATGAATTGGAATGCATGGTTCTTGATTTTATGCAGCAAGAAGGCATAAAAGAGGTTAAAATCGAAAATGCAGTGATCATGCTTTTGCTTTATGCCGATGATGTAGTGCTATTGTCACATACCTTAGAAGATGCACAAAAGCTTATGAGTGTCTTGGAATGCTTTTGCCTCCATAGCGGGCTGATCGTGAATGGAGCCAAAACCAAGGTTATGCTTGTAAAGACCATCAATGACGAAAATCCATGCATTGTATACAACAATGAGCAACTTGAAGTGGTAGATCACTTCAAGTACCGTGGCCTTGAGGTTCCATCCAATCATAAATGAAGGATTGTACAATGCGTCGCTTGGAAGCCGAAAAGAGGGCTTCTTATACATTTGAAAACATGTGCAATGCTGGAGAGATCAAGTGTTGGGCTCTCAAAAAGTACCTCTTTAACACATTGGTGACACCGGTGCTTCTTTATGGAGTGGAGGTGTGGGGTGGAAGCATCGGAAAGTCTACTTGGAAAGAGTTTGAGAATGTCCAAAAGCGTTTTCTCACCAACTTTCTCCAAGTCAAGACACAAACACCCTACATGCTCTTACTTATCGCTTCCCATTGAGGTCTTGGGCATGCAGAGGGTTGTGGAGTACATGCTTAAGACACAACGTAGCCGTTTGCATCGACTTCCTAGAATCGCATATGAAGCAAGTCAAAAGGTCCAAAAGACATGCAAGAGCAAAATACTAAGTTCGGGATGGATGCTTGACATCAAGAAATGGTTTGGAAGATGGGATGCATGTCACTTGATCAAGGATACGTCGATCGACTCCCAAGTTAATGAGACCTTCTTACAACACCAATGTATCACGGCTTGGAAGAAATCCGGAGGTACTCGCTTCAACCATTACACCACACGTTGCCTCAAACTACAAATCTCTCTTCTTCTCCAAACGAGGTAGCCGAACCCATCCCGACATCCTTGAACCCATCCCATTGAGTACGATCCGCACCATTGCTTCCATTCGTCTTAGCTCCCATTCTTTACGCCGCGAAACAGAACATTGGAACACTGACAAGGAGTCTCATCGACTTTGCACCTTATGCCCTCATCAAGTGCGAAAGAGTGAGTACCAAACACTACTTGAGTACTCAACCACATTAGGTCCTCTTTTCCCCATATATTCAGCCATGAACTCTCCCTACATACCTTCCTCTCCCAACCACGATATGGACTCTTTATTGCGACGCTCATTTCAACCACATTTTTTAACATCAAGAGTCACTTATGACCTACACTCACATCACGTGACATGTTCATTTGGTCTCATAAGTCATATTTGACTATCTATCTCTCTCTCTCTCTGCGTAGGTTAGAAGTCAAGTTGCGACGTGGAAAGGAAAGGAGAAATATCTCGAAGAATCGCACTGATTAATAGGATTTATATTTATTTATGCCAATACGAGTATGTCATGCCAAAAAAATAAGAAAATAGTCCACTTAGCAACACAAAACGTGCAACTAGTCCTTCCTATCAACTACTCACTTTATCGATTTAAAATCTACACAAGCTCGGATGGCCACGAAACTTATAGAGGGACTAGACAAGAGCTAATAGAAGAAATCTGAAACCTAAAGATCACCATCTGAGAGGGGCAAAAAATGTGATCCACCGTATTTTAGGTCAAGCAAACAAGTGCAAGAAGATCTCAACAGCTTAGCTTTATGTCCTACAAAACAGTACTTAAACGATAGATTAGGTGATTTACCACAATAAAATCAACCTTCTTACAAAACACTTAAGATTACACTTGAAAGAAAGAGCAATGGACCACTAACACAATGCAATGATTTTAAAAATCCTTAATTTTTCACTTTCCCAATATACCAACGCCACAGCAGATCAACATAGATAAAACCATGATTAAACTACAAAAACATATACACCATCCATCCATGTTTCAGGCATTTCAACTGTGCAAAACACTTGCCCGACAAAACTCGACTTGACAAGGCAAGACTCTCACTGCTAACTGATCACAACTGAGAGTCGCAAACTAAAAGTTTCTTGACTTCCACCTGAAAAACCAAACCCTGCTCACTACGCAGATAGAATACGTAGTACGAAACTACCTAACAGAGCATGAAATCATCCACTAGAATCTGATTATAAATATTGTTCTGGAAGCAATCCCTTGATCCATTCTTTCTCAATGTCAGTTGCACCAGCAAGTTCATCAGGCACGGTAATAAGCACTTCCTTCAAGAGCAGCTTCACGTTCTCAGTCAGATAACTGTAGTTGCGATCAATACCGTAACAAGTAAGGTTGATGTAAGGGTCCATATCTGTCGCTACATCACCTTCATTTGATGTCCAAAGAAGCCATGCAGACCCATCCCAATCCTGGACTGGCTCATGCAAGGACATAACAATAGTGATGACGAAAAGGCCTGGTTCTACCCTTACATTTGTAAACTCCGACCTTACTTTAGCAATAGAAACATTTTCTAGCCAGCCAGGCTGTTTCAAGTTCTTTACTGAGACAACTATGCAGGTCATGCCTTTTGAAGTCCACACTGGAATGATCATGTCTATACCTGGCAAGTTGTTCTCTGCCCTGTACATGAGAGCATAACCTGATACGAAAGCCCTTCGCAATGTATCAGGGGTTGGAGGTTTACGCACTAGCACGAATGAATTGAAGAAAACGCTCCCCCCCTCTGGACATTTAGCCTTAAAACGGTTAAAGAGGCGGTTAAAGATGACCTGATCAGCCTCTCCATCCACAAGTAGCTTTTGCAAATACTTTTCCACAGGAATCTGCCGCAGCAGCCATTCACTTTTGTTGTCCCACATGGCAGCCACTAGAATGAACTTTGCGACAAACTCCCCTCGTGGTCCAGGAGTCACATAGCCTTCCATGCATGCAGCAAGCAAGTGCTTTAGTGCCCCTTCCTGGACCACATCATTCTGCAAAACAGAGGCTGCAGCTTCCGCAAGAATTGGCTCAGCTGGCAAACCAATATAAATCCTGGACCTATCCTTAGATACGCGCAGAATCAAGTTCATGTGTGAAGCTGACATGGTTTCTGCAAGCTCAGATCGAGCACATATTGAGAGCCCTGCTGAAGCAGACAAAAGTGCCATGGCTTGGCTTTCAGTCATGACCCCACTGCGCACATTCACAGCCAGATTCTTGTCGTCAAATGGCCCAGCGACGGTTCGAACCAACTTTTGCAAAGCAAAAAGCCGAATAGAGGAAGGAGTATCCCCCATTTCCAGCCTTGCAGACCACATTGGCCTACCTTGCTTCAACCAATGCTGGGGTTGGAAGCAGTCAGGAACTCCATGACTTGCAGTTTCCTTGCGAAGAGACATATTTGGGAGGAAGTAGATTGGAGGTGCCAGTTGGAAACCCATCGCTTTGGCCCTGGCACTGTCCTCGTTGCGCTTTCTGGGTAACAGATTGGTAACTTTGGCAGAGGTGTCTAGCATAACTGCAATGAAGGTCGGATGGTCAAAAAGCATCCTGAGGGCGCTCCTGATTTGATAGAATGGGGAGAGGGTCATCGATTGTGAATTTGGTTCTTTTATTTGCAGCCCTCTTGCTTCATCAAAGGCAAAGATGACACTGCAAGGGGTGTGCTTACACTCAGTCTTCTCGTCAGGTGAGCATTGTCTGCACTTCTTCTGCAAGGCTTTTTCAATAGACTTGATTACTTCACTGCAAGAGGCCGTGCTCCACTTGTCTATATCTTTCCCTTTGTACGTGTCATCAAGGTCAGACTTCATCCACTCCTTCAGTATCTTCTCAGCAAGGTCACCTTTGGGAAAACCATGCTCATCAGGAAGCTGATATTGCTTCCAAGCCTCTGGAGATGTGGTACTAATGCAATCAGCCAGTATGCTGAGCCACGCCTTCAAGTAAAACACCATACCATGTTCTGTGAATGTGCTAGCAAGCTTATCAGCAAGACCACCTGTCCTCGGGGGGAAGGCTGTTGCCGTGTGACTCGCCAGGCTGCAATAGCAAACATACACATCCAGCTCACTCAATTCCATCAATGCTCTTGATTTTCCCATACCTGATGATTGTACAAGGGCGCAATAGGGACTGTAGTGAACATCACTTGCCATTGTGGCGCGATGTTTAACAAGCTGGTTGTGCAGTTCCTGATGTGCAGTTCCTTGAAACGGAACCTTGAAGCACTTGTTGGCGAGAACCCTTTGGTTGACATAATGCGGTTCCTCATTATCAAGGCGAGGTTTTTTCGCAATACGACCCTTCAAAAATTCTGTGGCATGTTGCGCTTCCATATAAAACTCTGAAACCAACTTGTCAGGGTGGTATTGGAGCAAATCTGAGAGTGTCTTCCCAGACTGAACCAGACTATCGACAACAGAAACTTCCAACAAGTTTGAGTCGATCATGTAGCCAAAAATTTCCGCCTCTCTCGCTGCTTTTTCCGCCTCTCTCGCTGCTCTTTGCTGCTGCCATTCCTGCAAGCGTCTTTTGTTATCCATTGATGCTAGCTTAAGCGCTTACCCGACTGGAGCCCTCTTAGGGAGGAATCACAGAGCAATCACAGAGCCCTCTTAGAGAGGAAGGCAAAGCAATCACAGAGCCCTCTTAGGCAAACGTCCGCCCATTCTCTATGGACAAAGCGAATGACCACAAAGAGGATTCACGCACTCGATGAAACGGCGGGAGCTGTTCCAACTCCCCCGTCTCTAATTGACACCCTCAATTTTTAGAGGGGATCTACGGTTCAAAATCGGCGTCACTTGTCGGCGAAGATCACAACCGTTGATCCCAGATGTGAACTTGATGTAAACTCGGACAAATGTGAACTAGTTGTGAACTTGCATGTAAACTAAATGTGAACTTTGCAAAGTCTATGAACTATAGGTTTGTGGTGTAAACTCGATGTGAACCCGGAGTAAACTCGATGAACTAAGATCGCGGCAGGCCAAATCTACGCAATATGATGCTATCGTTCTACATGCTTATCAAAACACGTGTAATAGCGTAGTGGTAACTCATTGGTCTTGGGACGGGGAGGTTGTGAGGTCGAATCCTACCCAATTTATTTTTTCCTCTCATTGAATCGACGGCCCACGATCAACAATGATTTGGGACAGTAGATCCCCTCTAAAAAATGAGGGTGTCAAATAGAGAACGTGGCCCCCGCCAGCTTTTCAACAAAAGTTTCGGGCGAGAGATTTGATCTCGGCACCACATGATCGCGCACCCAAGGTCATACGAGCTGAGCCAATAGCTTCTCACGTAGTGAGTCCACGAAAAAGCAGTTATGTCCATTGTTTGTGAATGCTCGAATGTCCATCACAACCGGGTAGGGTACTTTTTGGGCCCTCCATTGGCATGAAGCGCCAGGATGGATGGTGCCCATTTGTGGAGCCACCCTTGATGTGAAAGGGTTCGCGAACGGGCGTCCAATGTTTTGTTGCCTCATGGGCAAGCATTCACCCGCTTGTGAAACCACCCTTACTCCTTTACACGAGTTGCGAGCTGAGAGAGGGACGAGAGAGACTAATGTGACTTTAATGCTATGAGGTAATGAGACCCATCTTCAATGGGTCTTGCTCGTTCTTACCGCATGCCAATCCGCAAGAAATTACAGCCACCTTCCACCGCCAATGTAACTTCTCAGCATATGGTTCCATCAAGAGCTATGGCATGTAACTTCCCTGCACATGAGTTTCCTGTGGTAATGGCTCCTCCCAAGTTTTATTCACCAATTGATGAGCCTCCTTGAAGAATTGGGGCAACGGCTTATTGAGTTTGATGAGTTCATTGTAAAGCACATGGGATGCAATTCTTAAAGAATTGGCATATGTGGCCTACTTTAAAGAACTTTTCAATTCATCGTGTAGCCTTTTGTTTTCCACAATTAGCTCCCCTGGGGGCTTCTTTTCCTCTCTCAGTGGGTGTACTTTGTTTGTTGAATGCAAGCACCAATTCTGCTTTCCCATATGTGTCCTACAGTTTGTTTATCAGATCCCTATTTTGTTCTTGAAGCCTCATGTTTTCCTTTGTGTGCCTAGCATGAGTTTCAAGCTATCATGGTCCTCTGAAAGCTTAGTTAGTGCTTCATCCCTTAGTTTTGACAACCACTTCTCTTCTTGTTCCATAGCCACATCATCAATAGTGGCGCAGCTCATGAGGGTTCTGTTGTATCTGAGGATTTGTGGGACATGTTCGAAATGTTTTTCTGATGTTTTGATGTAGTCCTTCATTTATTCCTCATCATGTGCTCCTTAAACCTTTTTGCTTCTTCTTGATTTTCCTTCAATTTTATGTTCGTCTCCTTACGTTCTGAGACCAAGGCTAAGCACTCCCTATGTAGGTGCACATCCCTTTGTAGTATCCTTGAGCTTCTTGTTCTCCTCTCTAGCAGTGACCAACTAACACTTTCAGTATTCTGGCTCATTCATTTGATACTTGCTCATTTCTTGGCCTAGTTCTGCAGCTTGGTATCTCACCTCCTTCCTTGTTGAGAGAGAGAGAGAGAGAGAGAGAGAGAGAGAGAGAGAGAGATTATATTAGCCTCTGCTAGAGGCTTAGGTTCACTTTGACATGGTGTTTGTAATTGTGCTTCACACTTTTGATGTGCATGAATGCCATGTAAGGTGCTATGGTCATCTCATGCACATGTGGTTCAATGATAACATTCGTATTTGTATGTGTACTCTCAATGGTGCAAATGGGAGAATTTGTATGTTCTTTGTGTAGAATCTCTATAAATATCATTTGTGGTGGCCTTACCATGAGCTTCACAAAGTCTCTCAAATAGTGTAAACCACTTAAAAGGTATTGCATGCATATCAAATATGTGGTGATGGTATAGTTTGAGAATGATTCTTGTTTGTGTGAGAATACATGCCATTTGCAAAGGTCTTATCACACGAGTCTATAGCTACCATGTCATCAATTTTGATGCAAGGTTGATTTTGTGAGTGTATGTGTGCCCTTTACTTTAGGCCCCATCAAACGGGTACCATAAGTTGTTGGGGTTAGGATTTTAATCATAACTCTTTCTTTAATAAATGGGACACTCGACCAGGATCTGGAAGTTGGTGGGAACTTCTTTTTCTTCTTCTTCTGCTTCTCTAAGGGTTTTAGGCCCCTCGATTGAGATATGCAGATTGGCTAGGGTTATGCTCGGGGAGCCCTAACCTTTTTTGTCTTCAATGGCTTGGCATGTTAGCAATTTGTGACATTGAGCATCTTTTTTTCAATCAATCTCCTGGTGGAAAATGGGATCCACGTCTCTATGTTATTTTTCTCCTGCTAAAACAAAGAGAAAGAACTTTTAAGTTTGTAGGAACAATCTCAAGAGACCTTGAAGATCTTTTTCATTTAAAATGCATTTTCATATGCTTACTCTAGTGCAACATTGTAAGCATTCACAAGGTTCATATTATCCTTAAGCTAGGTTCCATGCATCCATTTAGCATCTTAAAAAGGATAATTATTTAAGTTTATAAGATATCGTCAGATAATCTTATCGTTTCTTAATACCTTGTCTTCATGTCATAGGATGGACTTATATTGAAGTACTTCTTCTTGATCTTCAATTTTTGGAGGGTCTGCAAAAACTTTTTCTTCTTTTGATGGCGCTCCTTTGTAAGGCTTACGTAGGCTCTCATGGAAAACATGGTTCATGAGCCAATGGTTGGGCAACTTTAATTGATAAGGTATCTCATTGATTAGCTTGAGAATTTAAAAAGGACCATAATATCTTTTTGCTAGTTTAGCATCATATTCTTGGTGGTCCATACGACTCTTGCCTGTAGTATAATGAGTTTTGAACACACACACACACACACACACACACACACAAACTAAGGCTTGTGTCACACATGGACGTCTATCATAGTAGATGTGGCACCCATTAGACAAGCGCCCACTTTGAAAGGAATTGTGTGTGTGTGTGTGTGTGTGTGTGTGTGAGAGAGAGAGAGAGAGAGAGGATGATGGTGTATGAACAGAGGCAAAGTTTACATGGAGCAAATATGGAAAAGGCGAACGGATTTCTTGTAGCGAGCTCATTACTTTAAATTTTGTAGCGAGCTCATTAGTTCTAATTTCAATAACACGGCTATGTTAGCCAAGCAGGTAAGTAGGGCGGCAAAGGCCAAGTGTGGGTTTAAAGGTTGTAAGGGGATATGATTTAGACCTTTATTTAATAGGTCTTTGATTTCCTTTGAATCAATTAAAGATAGATTTGTAGTACAAACGTGTTGTCCAAACTCACCAAAATCCGAACAGTAGTCTTTAAAAAGAGAGCATATACACAATGGTTGTCTGTTAGAAGTCAAAAATTTTGTAGAGTATACAAAGTTCTTCAATGGTGGGTCAAAGGTCCAACAAAAAGTCAAATCATCCAACATGTTAGTATTGCCAAACAATTGTTGAAAGGCATTTTGCATCAAAGACTTTGGTGTAAAAAGATCAAAAAATCAATTTGAAAAATGGCAGTGAATTAAACGCTTCTTCAGATACTCTTTTTTGCATAGAACCAGCTTCCCAAAAGTAGTCCGCTTGATCTGAAAAAAGCAATACAATCAAGACTTAAACATTTTCTTGATAGGGAGATTCTTCCCTCTTCCTTTGACATAGCTTCTAGCTTTATTACGTCCTTCAGAAGACCCAGGTGTAGAGGAGGGGGATAAAAATGAGGTGATGGAGTGAGAAGCAGAACTAGTCAACAGAGGCCTTTTAACAGTGGGGGGCTCATCTGCATCTAGTGATGGTTTGAGAAGGGATAGAATATGTTTGATTCCTTTAGAAGCACTAAGATTTGACAGTAAATGACTAGGTGCATCTAACTTTACCTCCTTCAGAGCCTCATACGTGAAATTCATGAAGTGTAGATATGCAATTTGGGCTCGCACAGCTTCCTTAGCTTGGTCTCCAAGCCATGAACAGATCATAGGTAAAAAATGCTCCTCCTTGTGTGATGGGAAGAGGTCCTCCAGATGGTTGAGAAGAAACCAGATGGCATGATCAAACCAAAGGATGTTGCTTTCACAGTTTGCTTTTGCATCCAAAGCTTTACAAGCACACTTGATGTAGGGACGGTAGATGTTCCAAATAGACTCAGAGTAGAATTCACTGCTTTGTTTAGAAAAGGTCATCGTCTCTTTGGTTCTGACATAGATGCCAAATATGACCGGGCATTTCCTTAAATCCAAGAAGTTCATACTGAAAGGTGCTTTTATTACATCACCTTTGTCCAAAAACTGAACACCTTTGAGGGTTTCCAGTCGACAATCTTCACTAGTAGAGGTCGGTAGCGCTGCTAACAAGACCCAAGTCTCTATAGAGATGGGTGCAACAAAAGCCTTGTTCTGAAGCTCCCAAAGCTGATGGTCAAGCTCAATTCCTTCAATTGCAATCTGCCTAGGAGGGAGGAAAGGAAAACATTTAGAGACTTTGGGAACCATATCAAGTAAAGAAGTTTCACTTGACGAGCTAAGTCCCTATTGAAAGCTTTTTACCGCTTCCAGAGCCGCGTCATCCCTACAAAAAAGGCCTTTAGGAGCCTTAGCAGGATCGAAAGATTTAGTGGAAGCAAAACAAGAAGTGAGGCCACATAGTTTTCTGATAAAGTTAGATAGGTCAGCTCCCTTAGCTGAGAATTGTAGCAGATCAGTTTTATGACTAATTTCAATAGCAGATAGATTGGAAGCCAATCTCTGTAGATGAAGTAACCCTTCTTTTGAATCAGCAACCAGGTTGGCGAGGATCAAAACCCAGTCGTTGAAAGTCAACAGATTCATGATCGAGTCATGGGCCTTTGTTACTTTAGAGTGTTCGGATCAGTTTAATCACGAGCAGGGAAGCCGGAGAAAAGGGCAAGGTAGAAAGGTCAAGGGTAGCAGAGATAGGGATAATCTGAAGCCAGAAACAGGAAAATATTAGTAAGATCCATAAGAGGAGTTGGTAAGTATTCCATCTTAACAACAACCAAGACAGAGGGTCATAACGGTTGTGTGGGATACTCCCTATCCCAGAAAATATGGTTGCAAGCCAAATCTTCTAAGGATAAAAATCCTGTAGACTAGGTCCTGGTGCTCTAGGGCAACCCGAGAGCCAAAAAGCACCCATGTGCTTAAGGAGAGAGAGTTTTAACTATTAACAGTATACATAACACATGAGATATTCTACAAAGACCATGGCCTACATATACAATACAAAGTCATGTATTACTTTCGACAATTTATCCAAAGCAAAATACATCATAGTAACAGGCCATTTAAAGGTAGGAAGGTCCTGTTATAGTCCAATAGTTACAGGTACATCACTTCTTCTTCTAAATCAATAGCCAAGGAAAGGACACCCTTACCTACATCCACAGTAAGAAAACAAACCATTCGTTAGCTTCCAAAGAGCATTGCAAGTAATTGGGGTGACCTAGTTGTCACCAAGGTATCAAAAAAAGAAAAATCATGCTGCTAGGGTTCAAAGTGATTAGTAATATTTATTTCCAGAAAAACTTTCCAGTTTTAGTTCAAGTTCATTTCTTTTCTTCCGAAGTTTTAAATGAAGTTTTTATAGCCCAGAATATTGTTCACGCTATACCAATTGTTTCTTATGTTACTGTGAAGTCAGATTTTAGTATTTTTTAATCAGATTCAACAATCATTGGCATGGCTGTCCTCATCTACCAGTATTTCCATCATCAAAAAAGTTCCAAAAAACCTAGTTTAGTGAGTTATAGCAATCTTTCAGTCACATCTTCTCTTCAAAAGCACCCACAGTAATGATTCGAGACCATAATCAACAGAAAGAAGCACCTTTTACCATCAGCCATTCAGTCTAGGCAGTAGTTTAATCTGCCAGCATTTCCAGTCGAAAAAGCCAGTCAACTTTATCCAATATACCACTACTAGATAGTGATAAGAGTCGGGGAAAAAACCCGTCGGCACAAAAACCAGTCAAGACCAGCAAGGGATAACTTACCTTTACATGTATCCATCATTGGCATGGATCTTCACAAATTCGAACATAATATGATAACCTAGATCAGCAAGGCTAGCTAACCCTTGCATATATCAGTCATCGGCAAGGGTCCTCACAGAATCTAACATGATCCGAGACCATAATCAGCAGAAAGAAGAAAATGATCTGAGACCATAATCCGAGATCATGATCAGCAGAGAGAAGAACATAATCCGAGACCATAATCGAACAAGATCCAGTCGAAAAAAGCCGGTCATCCTATCACTATACCACTACCAGCTATTGACAAGATTCGAAAAAAACCAGTTGGCAAAAAAAAACCGTTAGGCCCAGCATAAGATAGCTTACCCATACATGTATCACTCAACTGCAAGGATCCTTACAAAATCAAACAATTTATCTTAGTTCAACCCCTAATTATACACAACATAACCAGATAATGCTAAGAGTTAAGGTACAATCAAGCCCATCCCCTCAAACCGAGAGAGAAGAGAGCAGTCTAGCAGCCCGAGACTACCATCTAGTGCCAAGAGTCAAGGTATCCCAAAAAATTGGAAAAAACAGTCGGCAAAAAAAACCAGTCGGTAAAAAAACCGTCAAGCCCAACATCCGATAGCATACCTTTATATGCATCATTTATCTGCAAGGATCTTTACCAAGTCAAACAGTTACTTTCATCTCAACCCCTAATTACCTACAACATTACCAAATATTGCTATGAGTTAAGGTATATCAAGCCCAACCCCTCAAACCGAGAGAGAAGAGAGAAGTCTCATAGCCCGAGACTTCCATATAGTGCCAAGAGTCAAGGTATATCAATCCCAAAGAGTCGGAAAAATTCCATCGGCGAAAAAATCAGTCAGCAAAAAAAAAAAGAAAAAAAACCAGTCAAGCCCAATATCCGATAGCATACCTTTATATGTACCACTCATCTGCAAGGATCTTTACCAATTCCATCAGTTAATCTTAGTTCAAACCTGTTGGGGTATAAAGCCCAATGTGGTCGCCCAGGTAAGTGGGCGGGCCGCCAGGTATGTACACATATTCTTTTGTAAAAACCTAATAAGAACTCACTATGCTCTACACACTACAGTAGAGCGATTTCACCATATCGTCGTGCTCTTCTTCTCGCACTCTCTCTCGCGTCGCACTTCCGCTCGTACTCCTTCAACTGGTATCAGAGCTCAGATCGAGACTCGGGGCAGCACTGCAGGAGGCTAGAGTCACCAACTCAGATTGGAGTGAAATTCGACAGGCGAAGACACGGCCCCAAATCCTGTGGGATAGCCCGAAGGGCTAGGTGTTCTCAGAATTTCATTCTGAGGTCATCTCGGCCACCGTTCGGCTTCGACAAAGGTCTGCGCATGCCATTTTCGACTACGTGGTCTCGACGGGTGCAGATCCGACTCTGCAAATTTGGAGTTTTCGGCCTACGACTGCAGGTGCTGAGGATATCGACACTCCCAGAGTGTTGATTTGTGGTTGTCTACACATCGAAGTACGGCTCACACTTCTTGGAGGCATGTCACATACGACACGGGCACATCTACACACAGATTGTAGGCGACATCAACTAGTTCATCAGGTAGCTTGTGTTTGCTGCTTGATATTCCAGATTTCATCCTAACATTGCAGGTACTTCCACATGGGATGTATTGTCAGAGATGATGTATGTCTGTTGAGGGTTTGCTGGCTGTGAGTCACGCAGCAAACAACCGCCGTAGCGGTTACAACATGCAGTGGGAAATTTGTGGATGTATGACATTGTGGGAAGTCTATGTACTGTCAGATTTACTGCAGCCTTTGTTGAGGGTCGAGTGAGGTTTTATTGAGCTGGGGGATTCTCGAATGTTGAGATCCTTTCGGTGATACAGGTCTTGGAGCGATCCCTCGAGCACCCTTAGATAGGCAGCTAGGATGTATTGACTGTGAGTTAGACAGTTGGGATTGCATCTTTGCTTTACTGCCGTTGAGGCATTGTCGCAGTCTATGCTTACAGGACAGTCAGAGACAGTACAGGTGCAGGACAGGTTTACCCACAGCTTACAGTGTCAGAGAGACAGTGTTTTTGAGCTATTTTTTGGTCTGTTTTTAGTACACCAGAGCCATTTTACAAAGGAGACTCTGCCAAAATTTATGCAGAATCTGAAGCTTTCTTGGTTCATTTGACAGGTTGATATTGGTTCAGAGGTCAGTTTACAGGGGAAACTCTGCCGAATTTTTCCCAAGAAAGTAAACCACTGTGAAGCGTAGCTATGGCTGGATCACAGGACATTGCACTTTACAATATCAAGAAGCTGGATGGAACCAATTTCCCATTGTGGAAGAAGAAGATTTGGCACGTGTTGGTACAAAAGAAGCAGATAAAACCTATAAAGCTCAAGGGGATAAAACCAGAAGATATGGACGAAGATGAATGGAGCGAAATGGATGAATTGGCACTTTCTACCATTATGTTGACTTTGGCAGAAAGCGTTTACTTCAATTTAGCAGACGAGATGTCGGCTTATCAAGCATGGTTAAAGTTGAGTGATCTTTATGAGAAGCAGAGTGCAGCTTCACAGGTATACTGGCTTAAGAAGCTTGTTGACTTGAAGATGAAAGAAGGGACACCTATGTCCAATCATCTGAATGAATTCAACACAATCTATAGTCAGTTGTCAGCTCAAGGTGTCAAGTTTGATGAACTTGTTAGAGCTATGTTCCTGTTGATCACATTGCTGGAAAGTTGGGACACTTTTCGCACAGCTTTGAGTAATTCTGCACCTCCAGATGGTTTGAACATAGCAGGTGTAGAAGGAAGTCTGCTTACTGAAGAAACCAATAGAAAGACAATGGACAAAGGCAAAGGAACAGCCTTAGTTGTCAGGGGAAGGACCAAAGAAAAGTACAAAGGTGGAAAGAGGAATCAGTCTCGTAGCAAGTCCCGCAGTGCTAAAGGCAAGAGTGACATAGAATGCTACCATTGTGGCAAGAAGGGTCACATGAAAAGAGACTGCAGAGAATGGAAAGCAGAAAAAGGCAAAGAGAAAGCTGAAGACCATGGTGAGAAGAACAAGTTCTCAGTGAAGATTCAAGAAATAAATGTGACAAACACTGTTGCAGAGGATGACAGTCTAGTGTCAGGAGACATCTACTTCTTGAAGAATACAATGGACTCAGCTCTTCTTATAGCATCTGATGGAAATGCACTGAGTGACTGGATTATAGACTCAGGGGCATCACTTCATGTGTCTCCAAACAAGGAGTGGTTTACCTCTTATGTGACCACTAAAGATCATGTTCGGTTAGGCAATGGGCAGACATGTGAGATCTTAGGTGTTGGAGATGTTCAATTGAAGTTTTAGAATGGCTCTTCTTTCACGCTGAAGAATGTGAGACATGTTCCCACAATTACAAAGAGCTTGATTAGCACAGGTTTACTTGATGATGCTGGCTACGTCACCACTTTTGGACAGAACATGTGGAAGATATCCAAGGGTTCTATGACAGTAGCACATGGAGTAAAGTCTGGAGGACTTTACATGATTTATGTATCAAATGTCTCTAAAAATGTAATCAATGTAACCGAGCAGCTGAACGTTTCTTTGTGGCATAGCCGGTTAGGACATATGTCCAAGAAGGGAATGGAAATCTTGTCTCGTTCTGGTTATTTGCCTGCCTTTTCATTTAATGATTTTGAATTCTTTGAACATTGTCTTTATGGTAAGCAAACACAGCAGCCACATAAGCATAGAAGCAATAGAAGAGATACACAGTTGGCACTTGTTCATAGTGATTTGTGTGGACCTATGCCTAACCTATCTCTAGGGGGAGCTTCTTACTTTATGACATTTATAGATGATTACTCGAGGAAAGTATGGGTTTACTTTCTCAAGCACAAGGATGAAGCGTTTAGTGTTTTCAAAACGTTTGTGACACTTGTGGAGAATCAGAGTGGCAAGAAGCTTAAATGCTTACGCACTGACAATGGTGGAGAGTATGTTTCAAAGGCCTTTCAGGACTTTTGTGAGTCAAAAGGTATAAAACGTGAACTTACTGCTCCTTACAATCCTCCTCAAAATGGTGTTGCTGAGAGGATGAATAGGACCATACAAGAGAAGGTCAGAAGTATGTTGTCTAATGCACAGCTGCCAAATGGGTTTTGGGCTGAAGCTGTATCAACAGCTGTTCATCTTGTAAATAGATCTCCTAGCAAGGTTTTGCAGAAGGATTTAGTGCCAGAGATGGTATGGTCAGGCAAAATGCCCTCATACAAGCATCTCAGAGTCTTTGGCTGTGAGGCATATACTCACGTTCCAAACGAATTTAGGAACAAACTTGAGCGAAAGAGTAGAAAGTGCATCTTTCTAGGCTATGGTAATTCTGGTGAGATGGGGTACAGACTTTCGGGTCCCGAATCCAGAAGGGTTGTCCGCAGCAATGATGTTCACTTTAATGAATCGAAATATCATTCTAAACCAGAGAGGGTTGAGGAGATTAGAAGAGTTGTCTTCCAAGAAGATGGACGTGCACATGCAAGACAAAATGTTAAGGCTCAAGAGGAGCAAGGACAGGATAGAGTGGAACCACAGGTTGTGGCTGAGCCACCTATTGTGCGTAGATCTGGACGTGTCATGCGACCTCCTGATAGGTTTGTTCCATCTATGAACTATGTCATGTTGACTAATTGCAATGAGCCTTCATGTTACAAGGAAGCAGTGCAAATGAAGGACTCCGGGAATTGGCAATTGGCCATGCAGTCAGAGATGACAGCTCTGCATAAAAACAAGACATGGAAGCTAGTTAAATTACCACAGGGCAAAAAGGCTCTACCTTGTAAATGGGTTTACAGGTATAAGATCACCGCTCATGATAGTCAGCCAAAGTACAAAGCAAGGCTTGTTGCCAAGGGCTTTAAGCAAGAACAAGGCATTGACTTTGATGAAGTCTTCTCTCCGGTGGTCAAGATGACTACATTGAGATGCTTTCTTGCATTGGTTGCCATATTAGATTTGGTGTTGCACCAAATGGATGTCAAGACAGCGTTCTTGCATGGTGATTTAGATGTGGAAATTTACATGCAGCAGCCAGAAGGGTTTGCTGAGAAGGGCAAGGAAGATTGGGTATGCCAGTTGTTAAAGAGTCTTTATGGCTTAAAACAATCACCGAGGGCATGGTACCATAAATTCCACAAGTTTATGCTTTCTCAAGGCTACAAACGTAGAGAGTTCAATCACTGTCTATACACAAAGAAGGCTAAGGATGGGAGTTGGCTGATCCTTATTTTGTATGTGGATAACATGTTGATTGCTGGCAAGCACTTGGAAGAAATTTCAGCTTTGAAGTCAAAGATGGCAAAATCGTTTGACATGAAAGACATGGGTGATGCAAGTCATATACTTGGTATGCGCATTGAGAGAGACAGATCAAAGAATTTGATTTGGTTATCTCAAACAGAGTATATTGACAAGGTTTTGCAACGTTTCAATATGGAGAAGGGAAAGGCACTGAGTGTTCCATTGCCACCATATGTGAAACTTAGCAAACAAGATTGTCATGTGTCTGAGGAAGAACAGGCTGAAATGGATAAGATTCCATATGCGTCTGCAGTGGGTAGTTTGATGTATGCAATGATTGCTACTCGCCCAGACATTGCATTTGCAGTGGGAGTAGTAAGTCGATACATGTCAAACCTAGGCAAGAAACATTGGGAGGCAGTGAAATGAATATTGAGATACCTGAAAGCTACAAAGAGTATGCGTATATGCTATGGGAGTCAGGAGCTAAGTGTAAAGGGTTTTACAGACTCAGATTATGCAGATGACTTAGAAAACCGAAGGTCTACGTCAGGGTATGTCTTTACATTGGCTGGTGGAGCAGTATCATGGCGTTCTAGATTACAAGATTGTGTTACTCAGTCTACTACAGAGGCTAAATATGTTGCAGCATCAGAGGCATGCAAAGAATCAATTTGGCTTAATTGACTAGTAACAGATTTGGGAATCAAAGAAGAGATGCCTGTGTTATATTGTGATAGTCAAAGTGCTATACAATTGGCTCGCAATCCAGTTTATCACTCAAAGACAAAGCATGTGGATGTGAAGTATCATTTCATCAGGGAAATGCTCGAGGATAAGCAACTTCAGCTTGTCAAAGTTCACACCATAGAAAATCCTGCTGATCTACTTACAAAAGGACTTCCCTCAGAGAGCTTTGCGCATTTTCGCAAGCAGTTAGGTGTAGGGTAGTACATCACTTCTCTACATCTCTTGTATATTAGCTTGTATAGTAGCTTCTCTCACACTTAAAGTACCACATTGGACTTTAAGTGGGAGGTTGTTGGGGTATAAAGCCCAATGTGGTCGCCCAGGTAAGTGGGCGGGCCGCCAGGTATGTACACATATTCTTTTGTAAAAACCTAATAAGAACTCACTATGCTCTACACACTACAGTAGAGCGAGTTCACCATATCGTCGTGCTCTTCTTCTCGCACTCTCTCTCGCGTCGCACTTCCGCTCGTACTCCTTCAAAACCCTAATTGCACACAATATTACCAGATGCTGCTATGTGTTAAGGTATATCAAGCCCAACCCCTCGAACCGAGAGAGAAGAGCAGTCTAATAGCCCGACACTTCCATATAGTGCCAAGAGTCAATTTATATCAAATCCAAAAAGTCGGGTAAAACCAGTCAGCAAAAAAACCCATCAGTAGAAAAAAACCAGTCAAGCCTAACATCCAATAGCTTACTCATCGGCAAGGATCCTCACCCAGTCAAACATATAATCTCAGTCCAACCCCCGATTACACACACCTTTACCATATACTGCTAAGAGTTTAGGTATATCAAGCCCAACCCCTCAAATTGAGGGAGAAGAGTAGTCTAGTAGCCCGAGATTACCATATAGTGGCAAGAGTCAAGGTATATCATTCCTAGACAGTCTGTCAGCAGTGAATGTACAGCAAATCAGTCAGTCAAAAAGTACCTAGTTTAGTCTAGCACAGGATATCCCTTCCTCTCATACATCAACCCATCGGCAAGGATTATCATATAGTCGAACAATCCACCTTAGCCCACCCATTGATTTGACATCTCACTATCAGCTAGAGTCAAGGTAAGTCAAGCCCAACTCCTTTTTCTCAGATATAAGAGCAGTCCAATAGCCCGTGACCACTCTTTGCCTCATACAATACTACACATTGGATATAATGATCAGTGTATCAGTCCGAAACTACTGATTAGACTAGTCCTTACCTGATAATGCCAAAAGTTTCTAAGTTCCCCATTTAGAAATAGCAAGTGCATATAGATTAATTCGCATAGTTCAAAACTGAATCAGGTGTAACCAACAGCAGTGAAAAACCAAAAACAACTTTTATTCTATTCCATAATGTCAAAGCAAACCATACCCAAAAATGCTTTTTAGTAAAAAAACACACAGGTACCTCTGTCGATTCGGCCAATGATTTTTTGTTGGGAGCCATCACCAAAAGACTTGCAGGGATGAATCCTCTCACCCACAGTATAGTGTGTGCAACAGGATTGCAAAAGACAAGGTGAAATTTCTCACACCCTTACCCACTCAGTGTATGCAAAAACATGAAAGGATAGAATACCATATGCTTAATGGAAGCTAAGTGATCATTATGCTCACCTTTATAAGGTATTGACAGGCTTTGCAGACTCCCGCTCTCGGCCGTGGAGCCCACTCATGAGCACATGGATCCTGGCCGTGCATTCGAATGCCCACCCACCGCGTAGGGGTGATGTTAGTCGCATGCACCCAAAATCAGCAAGCGGCGTTCGCAATATCCGCAAAGAGGCACGATTCCCTATCACGCCGCGCTGTGCCATCAAGTGAGCTTTATGACCCTTCCCTCAAATAGTACACGACCTAGATAAAGCAGGTGCCCAAAAAAAATAATCATTATTTTTCCAACCACCTTGTGGCCAAACCCTGTTCCCACGGTAAAAAGTTACCATGCGATAATAAACAATCACCTACATGGCCCAAATCACCATGCGGATACTGTAATTATTCCCAAGCTTTGAAAGAGGGAGAGGGAAGCCCAGACGGGCCATGGGGTCATTATCCAATAGTTTTAAGAGCACAGTTATATAACAGTCAAAGAAAAGGAAAGTAAAGAAATATAAACAGAGAGAGAAGATGAGATACGGCTATCCACTCACATAATGAATCAGTTCAGGGGTTGATCTAGTGTTAGTCCAAGCCGGAGGTAGGATGTGGTACAGCAAATCCTGTTATAGTAAGTATAGAGAGAGAGAGAGAGAGAGAGAGAGAGAATGATGGTGTATGAACAGAGGCAAAGTTTACATGGAGCAAATATGGAAAAGGTGAACGGATTTCTTGTAGCGAGCTCATTAGTTTAAATTTTGTTTTGCCCTCAAAGGGCGTTTGCATATCACAATTGATATTTGAAACACATGTATCGATACAAATATTGATGGTAGTATCAATGTTGGAAAATTTTCTAGAAAGCGTCACTCTATTGCCTCGATAATTTGAAGAGCTGCTAGTAGTGTTGGTGAGGTACTTCAACAATAACAGAATGATGAATTAGCAATGAAAGCTCAAAGGATTGCATGAGAGGAGAAGACTAACACCACGTGCAATGAGATGCTATATTTGGGGGTCAAAGTTTTCAAAGTACATGCATTGCTAGCTCTCATGGACTTACAAAGTGTGTATGGATGGTCATATACAAGTGTTTGTACATTGTTTAACCTCTTACAAAAACTATTTCTTGTTGGAAACAATATGCCTACATCAAGTAGGGTTCCAAGAAAGTTTTGTTTAGGATTGGGCTTAATTAGGAATTCATCCATGCATGCCCTTATGATCATGTATTGTATTGTCGATGGTAGAGGATGCGGTGAAATGTCCAAAAGTGTGGGACAAATCGATATGGACATCTATTGGTTCCTTTGTAGCCCACAATTTAAGCAGGAGTGACTCACATGTAATAGCAAGCTCGAGTACATGAGCTTGATGTAGAAAACGGGCCAACACCAGCACTAGCTACACCTCTTCAATGATCATGGATGGTTGGTAGGGGGACTTGCAAGCATCATACACATTTTCAAAAAGAAACCTTGCATCAGAGGTGTATGCAAAAAATATCACTTTAACATAAGAAGCCATGGCTTATTGAGCACCACCCACCTAACTAAAACCTCTAAGGAGCCACCCAACAAATCAAAGATATTTCAGCCAAAGTATCAAGAAAGCAAAGGAAAGTCAAGCAAATGTTTGTTCCGAGCCATTTAGTTAAAGTCAATGATCCAATTTGGATTAAAGACAGGAAATCAACACAGAAAGACAAACACATGGGATGGATAGCATCACAATGGAGCTTAAAGGAACAGGAGTACTATGGAGGTAACAGACAGATATGGGTACCAAAACCGCAGGTTAGGGCATATGAAGTAACGTCATGTCCCTCCCAAGAAAGAATGCCCACAAGGTATCAACTACGACAATATCCTAGGGTACCTAAGAAGCAGGTATACAACAGAACAACATTGAAAGATGCTAAAGTCTACCACAACTCTCAGGAGGATACAGAACAGAGGAAATCTCAAAGAATCTTCCTCTTAGACAAGGATTCTACACAGGGTATACAAAGATTTGGATACCAGTCAACGCCAAGCCATTTGCAACTACACCAGACCTGGATGAAGATCTAAAGAGCTGAGCAAGACCTAGAGCTAAACAAAGTCAACAAAAGAGATACAAACATCATCAAAAGATTTGGATTACTAAGTCTTCCAATGCTCCTAGTCAAAAGCCAAATGCCGACAATGAACAGAGGCCTACAACAACATCAAAGACTCCTATCAATAGGCCTAATTAGAGAATTAAACAGATAATGGAGTCTTCACAGTCAAAGAAAGACAACCCAACCAACGCGAATGTAGATTCAAAGATGATAAAACAGGTATGGCAAAAGAAACCTTCAATGCCAACTTGGTCCTTCACTAGTCCTCTGTTTGAGGATTCAAGCTTACTTTTCCTTGAAGAAATATTTGTAATAAGCACAAGAATGTAAAAAGTCAAGTCACCATGTAAGGATATGGGTCCTATGGGCAAGGCCACCGGAACGGCTGGACAATGTGTATGCTAGGGGGAGGCTATAAGATGGCACGGTTGGGTGGAGACTAGCACACGCATTACCACCGCCCTTTCACTAGTATCCGAGCTATCTTTGGGAGGAGGCTAAAAGCGGCTTGCATGTGCGTGTGACACCCTGCTTCTCTCCCACATTCCGCAAACAGCGACGTCCCGGCTGTGCAGCAAAAAGCAGATAGGCACATTTTTTTGTGCGAGCAGAGCGTGTACAGACAACGACCCAACCACGACCGCCCCATATGCGTCCCCAACAACACACAACTAAGGCGGGTGACCAAGGAAAACTCGATGGTACCAAGGCTCCAAAGGCTTCCGTTGGCACCATTGGCTGCGTGCGTAGGAAGGCCTGACCCTTGTATGAACGAGGGTTGAACCCACCCTATGAGGGTAAGAGGCCAACACTTTACCATCAAGCTATTGGCCCTTGTTGTGTATAACAAGGAAAGATACTCTACTTGTGTTGAAAGGAAAACTAGAAGGAAAGGGAAAGCTTCAAATGTCAAGGAAGTAGCTTTACCCTTCCTTTTCACTTCATGGAGAAAGGCAAGGTTTCCTCCAAAAATTATTTTTTCCTCAAGGAGGTAGCTTCAAAGTGAAGAAAAGCCTTCACAAAAACGACGAGTTTTTGTGAAGAATCATCAAAGATGTTCTTACAAGAAACGACAAGTGAAGCACTCAAATTCCCGCAAGGTGAGGTTCGCATGCAACGCAAATCGCGGACCATACAAAACACAAAGACTTCAATTTCTCAAGGTACAAGTTGTCGTTTCTTTTTCTCTCTTTGCATTAGTGTGTGTTTACCATGGCCAGTGAGGATATCCCACCTACACACACGTTTGATTTTGAGCACATAGATCAAAATCAGGGCACCACGGGTGCTGCTGACACTAATATGCATGATGATGATGATCTAGGAGATCATGGGCTTGTAGATATGGCTTCTTTCAAGACTTTGGAACATCGCCAAAGCGTACTTGAAAGAAACATCTCTGCACTAAATGCAAATGTTACCAATCTTACAGATTTACTTGTGAAATTTATGAATTCACAGACAACTCAAGGAGCCACAAGTGGCACGGTTCAAGGGAACCAAGCTCGCACGACTCAAGGAGTCCAAGAGACAAGTGCTGCAGAAGATACAGAAGGTAGCAATACATTACTTAAGAATATCACCATTCTTGAGTTTCACGGGGAAGAGCGTGATCGCAACAAGGATGCAATACGTTCTTACACAAATGGAGTGATATTCATAGATTGAGACACACCCCGGATATAAAGATGGCTGTGGAAACAAGTCTATCTCTTAAAGGCAAGGCCTATAAGTGGTGGATGACATTCCAATAGATGCTCGTCCTCCGTCTTGGGCTGCGTTTCAAGCTTCTTTCTCCAAAGAGTTTTTGGACTCCAATGAAGAAGATAAGAATTGGTTAGCATGGGATGCATGCCGGATGTCTGGCCTCTCTCTCACACAGTACCTTTCAAAGTATCGGGAAATCATATTAAAACTAGAAGGTCTAGATGAATTCCAAACGATACGGGGTTTTAATAGGGGCCTTGACAAAGACTATCGTCAAGACCCAACATCCAAAAACTTTGGAAGAAGCCATTATCATGCACAAAGATATGATGATGACCAAGAGAGGAAAGGAAATGTTCCCTACTCTAAGAATACTTTTGCTAAGAGCCAATGGCGAGGTAGATCTCCCACACGTTCCAAGAGGAATAAGAGACAATCTACCTCTCCACGCCCACAAGAGGCTAAGAAGCCTAAGCAATCATGAGATACTCCGCTTGGGTTTCTTAGCACTGCAGATTTTGAGAGTGCAAAGAAACACAATTTGTGTTTTAGATGTCTTTCGGACCAACATAACAAGAAAGATTATCCTCTTTTGCAAGGCAAAGAAAAGGCCATGCACACGGTGCAACGCCTCACATTAGATTCATCTCCTAAATATTGTGATGTAGAGGTTCTTCATATGGAAGAAAAGCACAATAACTTCTTGAACTATAAGCTAGTCAAGGAATTGAAAAGCTTACACAGACTCCCTGCTCTCACAAGTATGTGGTGGAGCAGATGCCTAGGAATGATAAAGAAGTACGGGACACGGTAGTTCAAGGGGTTGAGCTTATTGTTCAAGATCATACAATGACCCTTGACTTCCAAGCTACGAACATGGACCGTGTTGATGTAGTTTTAGGACGGGAGTGGCTGCATGGTTTAGGAAACACATTGCACACTAGTTATGAACACAACTCCTTATCCTTTATAGCCAATGGTAAACATGTGCTTTTGCTTGGTGAGAAAAATATACCATCTGCACCTCTTATATGTACAGCCGAGCTTTCTATTTTGCGGAAAGCAAATTTAATAGATGAAGTCTTTTTGTGTTACTGCTTGTCTCCAAGTCTTGTGAATTCTCAAGAGCAAAGTGCGGTGAATTCTAGTAATGGTATGCAAAGTGCAATGAATTCTATTGATAAACAAAGTGTCAACAAATCTAATGAGCAAAGTGCTCTCAATTTTAATTCTATAGAGCAATGTGAACTGTTGTAAAACAAACATTACAGGAATTACAAGATTCTCCATCCCATCATAACTCTAGTTTACTTTCTCCTTTTGCACCGCAAAAGCTGACTCACTTACTCACGGAGTATAGTGATGTGTTCTCAAGTGATTTACCACCGGGTTTACCGCCTACACGTGATGTGCAGCATGGCATAGATATCTTGCCAGGCACTAAACTGGTGAGTAAACCACCTTATCGTATGAGTGCTAAAGAAGCCAAAGAGGTTGAGAGTCATTTGGCTGACTACCTCGCTCGTGGTTTCATTCGACCTAGCACTCCGCCTTGGGCATCACCAATTCTATTGGTAAAAAAGAAAGATGGTACTATGCGCAAGTGCGTAGATTATCACGGATTAAATGCGATAACCATCAAGAACAAGTATCCTCTGCCTCAAGTGGATGAGTTGTTTGATCAACTCCACGGGGCAAGATACTATACAAAGATAGACCTTCGTTCATGATACCACCAGGTATGTATCCTACTGCAAGATATCTCCAAAACTGCCTTTAGAACACGGTTCGGGCATTTTGAATTTTTTATTATGCCTTTTGGTCTAACCAATGCTCTAGCTACATTTATGACACTCATGGATAGTGTCTTACGTCCCTATCTTGGAAAATTTGTTGTGGTTTTCCTTGATGATATTCTCATTTATAGTAAGACATGAAGATGAACACATAGAAAGGTCAAAACCTGGCCAAAACACGCTTTTCGCTCCAGTCTCATAATTACACTCCCACTGTACCATAGGTTGTCCTATAGTCACTGGTCATCCCCATATTTTTTTGTTTTTCATTACGACTGTTTTTCACCTTCTTTTTGTATTTTTGAAGTTTTACTGCCGAAAATTAGCAAAATTAAAAGGAAAATAGCAAATCAAACCCAAAAAATCCCCAAAAATCATAATAAATCACAAACATCACCGCCAAACATTATATACACTCACATGCAATTTTTATGGCCGGATTTCTCCGTTTTACCAATATTTTGCCTGAAAAATGGCTATTTCTACTTATATACACACACCTAGGGGCTTGATTTGGCGTTTGGCCCCATATACCTGTACCTTCATGCTATATAAGGGCATATATACTTGGGTTACTCCAGAAAATTTCACAATCAAACAACAACCCTTAAAATAGTCAAAAATCATGCCCTTTTTTGCTGTTTCTGTTATTGGTTTTGCATTTGAGAGTGCCTCTAGAATGCCTCCCCCCCTCCTAGCCGGAGTCCTCCCAGACGACCAGGTATTGCCTCGGAGTATGTGCCATGCATAGGTTGAAAAAGTTGTGCTAATGCCTGGCCGATTAATGTGGTCCTATTTTATGCTTACTCGGTCAATGCATGGAAAAATTAATGTTGTGCAAGAGAAGGGAATAAGCGATATGCTTATTGGCATTCGCTGTCGAGGTTTCCTGCTTTCTTTGCAAGTAACAGCTGTAACTCTACTACTCTCTATTTAATTGTCTTTTTTGCAAAAGGAAGTTGCTTTGCCGACACTGTTGATGGAGTCGTAGCTATTTCTAAGGAGAGAATTGGCTGGGCCGGAATGGCTATGGGCCGTATTGCCTTTACTTTCCATTGGTATTTTGTTGCTGCCGGTTTTTGTAGATGGTTTGGCACTTTCTTGTTTGCCACTGGTTTGTTGTTTATTGGCATCCACATAAGTCGGTTTTCCTTTTTGAAATGCAGATGTATGCCTTTCATTGTTGCTTGTACTGAAGGGAGTTCCGTTTGCTTTTGCTTTGGTATCCAAATGTGAGTGACATTTGGGTTATGGCTAAGAATTTTCTTTGGGATCCATATCTGTTTTATGCTGTTGGTTTGTGGTTGAACCGTCTGCTTCGTTGGAATTCTGTTGTTGCATTGTTGTTTGTTAGCCATGGCATTTCTATCCTTCTGCATCCATACTTGTTTCCCATGTTTTGGTAACCTAGTTCTTTGCATTGCAGCCGATGACTTCGTATGTTTGTAGTTAGCATGTTTGGCTTTTACTTGCTTGTTGATCTCGGGTATCATGTTGTTCTTTGATGGCATTTGTGCTTTTGGCTTTCTTTCCAGTGATTGCATGGCTTGCAGTTGATCATTCTGGTATTGTTGAGAAAATTCTATCACCTATTGTTCATGTGCATGTTGAATTTTGACTGCCTTTGCTTTCTACTCTATCTGCACATTGTACTCTTTTTACCAAGGTTGCCCCAGCATCATTGGGTGTTGTGTGCTTTCATCTGTCACCACATAGAATTTGTGTGGGTAAATATATTGATGTATCTGTACATGCAATATAGTCCATCCCAATGCTTTCAACGGGTGTGATGTGCTACTTTCCAGTACTTGAGGAGTAGGATGAAGTTGACCTGTGACTTTGAGCTGTTGGTATAATCCGTAAGAGATCAAATTTGCTTGAGCTCCCGAATCAAGCAAGGCTGTCGTTTCAACTTGATTGCTGCCCATTTTGACCTCAATTATTGGCTCCGCTATTTCTTCATCCCACTTCGTCAGTCGAATGGCATTGATTCGCAATGGTGGTCCACTTTGTTGTTGTTGTCATAGAAGTCTTCTTTTTGCAATGCGTTCTTGTGCTTCTGCTTGAGCTTCCTCTCGTATTCTCTGTTTTTCCTTCGTTCTTTGTTTTCCTTGATGAATTTGTTGGAGCATCTCCTGTGTGAGTGGTAGATGATATCTCTTCAGTCGACATCCACTAATCCAGTTCGGCATTTCTTCACCTACTAATGTAGCAAGTTTGACAGCTCCACTTTGTGATAGATCACTAATCACAAATGGTCCCATCCCTCGCTTTTTAAGTTTCTTGGCATGTTGCTTCAAGGTATAAACAAGTACGTAATCACCTATTTTGAACTCTTTAGTGCGTACATGTTTGTCAAAAAATTCTTTTTGTCTCCTCTTTTTAGCATAGATTGAAGCTACAGCTCTCAAGCGAAGTTCATCTAGCTTTTCGAGACCATCTATTCTTGAAGAGAGCTCATGCCCTGTCCATTCTAAGCTTTTGGCTACTCGTAGAGTTGGAATTAAAAACTCTATGGGTAGTATAGCATTTAGGCCAAACACCATGTTGTATGGTGTTGTTCCGATTGATGTTTTGTAAGCTACCCTGTATGCCCATAGTGTTGAGTGTAGCTGTTGATCCCAATCTGTTCTTGATTCTGACACTATTTTAGTGAGAACCGTGCATAGTGTTTTATTTGTGGCTTCAGCTTGCCCATTGGCCTGTGGATGGTATGGTGCGGATTTCCTATGTATGACCATGAATTCCTCTAGCAGATATTCAATGACTTCATTGAGAAAATGTGTTTCACGGTCACTGACAATTTCTATTGGTAACCCGTAACGTACAAAAACATTCTCATACAAAAATTGTGCAATGGTGAGTGCATCAACGTTTTGTGTTGCCTTGGCTTCGACCCATTTTGTGAGATAGTCCGTAGCCACTATGATATATTGGGTATGGGTGCGATATGCAGGGGGTGATATAGGTCCCACAAAATCAATGCCCCATTTGTTGGCATCTCATCTCTTTGGTGCGTTGACATGCATCACAACGCTTTACAAACTCTTCAGCATCCATGTGCAATGTAGGCCACCAAATTCTTGCGGTTAAGACAATTTTTGCCGTGTTATTGCCCGAAAAATGGCCTCCACTTATTCTGCTATGTGCATGTTCTAGAATCAGTAGGTATTCGCTTTCACTGGCACAGATTCTAAGTTGATTGTCCTTACCTCGCTTATAGAGTTGGTTCTCAATTAACTGAAAGTCACGAGCTTCCAGCTCTATAGCTTTTTTTCGTGCTCTTGTGATGTTAACACTCAGGGAACGTCCTGGTGGTTAATTAGTCAATGATATATTGACTCCATGCAGGTGCTATGTTTACCTGAAACAAAGTTGCGTGGTCCATTGGTCATTTGGCACTACATATAGTACAATTGGTAACATAAGAATGTGTGTCCGCATACATAGTTGGCCAATAAACCCCTAACTGTTTCAGTCTCTGGTGTGTCTTCACTGTTGAACAATGAAATGCACAACCCTGGACATGTGCCTCTTCAAGGTAGCACTCGAATTCTTCCGGATTTATACATAATCGTAGGATTAGGTCCGATCCAAGATGATACAGCCGTCCTGCTATCAACTAGAAGTTTTTTGTTTGTCGAATTGTTTGCTGTTTGGATCTGTATTCTGTATTATCAAACTTGCTTCCAAAGGAAAGAATGCTAACAATTTCCTGAGACCATTTGGGTATCATTTCAATATTGAAAAGATAAGCATCTGGTATGTCATCATCTACTCCTTCAGGAGCTTCCCCGTTGTGTATCCTTGAAAGATGATCCGCTCGTAGATGGGTTTTACCCTTTTTGACCACCACTGTGAAGTCAAATTCTAGCAATATAATAAACCAGCATACAATTGTCCCTGTATTGCATGGTTTATTTACCAGATACAAAAGAGCTTGATGATCTGTGAAGAACACAAATTTGTTTGCGAGCAAATAATGCCAAAATTTCTTACAGCATAGATCATTCCTAACCCTTCTTGCTCAGTGGTTGTGTAGTTCTTTTCTGCACTGTTTAACTGTCGGCTCGCATAGCAAATCGGAAAATCCATTGTTCTGTCTCCAGGTTGAGCTAGAATACTTCCAATGGCATAAGCTGAAGCATCAATGTGCACATGGAATATCTTTTCCCAATCTGGTGCCTTTAGTACACGTGCTGATATAGGTTTTCCTTCAGCTTTTGGAATGAAGTTTCATACTCCTCGGTCCACTCGAAATTGACTAGCAAACGATACAGAGGTTGTGCGATAACCGCATACATGTATATGAATCTTCGATAATATCCGCAGTGTCCCATGAAGGATTGCACTTGTTTCGCGTTAGTAGGCCTGGGTAGGTCTACAATGACTTTCACTTTGTCTAGGTCTGTGGTTATGCCATTTCTTGAGACAATGTGTCCTAAGATTTGTCCTTGCTTAACCATGAATACACACTTTTCTGGGTTAAGACAGATTCGATATGTCCTGCATTTTTCAAAGACCTTTTGTAAATGGCCAATATGTTCCTCTCGTAGAAGAGAGTGTACACACAGGTCATCCATGTAAATTCCTAAGAATATTCTTAGGTATTCCTTGAATGCGTGAGTCATTAACCTTTGGAAAGTGGCTGGGGCATTAGTTAAGCCAAACGGCATAACTCGATACGCATAAATCCCCCATTCTGTGGCAAAGGCTGTTTTGTGTTGATCCTCCCTTGCTATTGCCAGTTGGTTGTATCCTGAAAACCCATCCAGAAAGGAATAAGCCCGTTTTCCAGCCACTCGCTCAAGTACATGTTTTGTGATTGGCAAGGGATAATTATCCCTTATGGTTGCTGCATTCACCTTTTTGAGGTTTACACACACTCGCAGTTTTCCATTCTTTTTGGGAACTACCACAATGGGTGACACCCAATCTGTATGTTCAATCTCATAGATGAATTCAGCTTCCATCAGTTTATCAATCTCTTCTTTGATTCGTTTAGCAAATGTGTCATTATATGTATAAGGACGTTGTTTGCTAGGTTTTGCATCCGATTTTAAAGGAGTTGTATGTTGGCATATTGATGGATCAACTCCTTTGAGATCTTTATAGGACCAAGCAAATACATCTTTATACTTCTTGAGAAGTTGTGTTAGCTTTTCTTCCTCTTCAAGCTCTAAATCGTTAGCTATATAGACCGGCTGAGGCTTTTCACCTGGTTCTACGAGGTCTATATTTTTTGCATTTTCAGGCCCATCGTAAGATTCTTGGTTGGTTCTTTCCCTGACTGGTGGTGTCATGATGATTTTTCTGTTCTAGATAGTAAATTTCCGATAGCGTGATGGTATGTTCATGTTCCCCTTTTCTGACTCCCCTTTACCATCACTATCTTCTTCAGTAGTCCATATCTTTCTCAAAGACCGTTTCAGTTCTTGGTATTTCTGTTTACTCTCTAGTTTGGTCCACTCTTGGTCTTTTGTTGTTTCTTTTTTTTATTTTTGAGATTTTTGTGATTTTGTTTCGGTTTTAGCTTTTCGTACCTGTTTTATTTCCTCTCGTGTTCTTTCTTTTCGATCTTTTGAGAATCTTCCTGATATTTGATCTTTTACAGAATCCTCTGCTTTTACAAGCATCAGATAGTGAGTTTTACCTTTTATCCTGGGCATCAGGTTCTCTCTCGCTTTGTTTCCTGCTTGTTTCTTCCTATAGCGTTCTTGGCGTCTAGGGTGTTGATTAGCAAAATCATAAAACTTGATATTCTCGGTTTTGTTTCCACGCTCACTTGAGGTGTCTGAACACTCATTATCTGCATCATCATTTACTTCCAAATGTTCAGAGGAGTTGTAAAACTCTTCTTGTTCTGGTGGTTCTACCGTCTCTTTTTCTCCTGGTATAACGCTTACCATGTAATAGGGTAACACATCATAGCCATCTTTATCGCAAAATTTTGTTGTTGGACAGTCGGTAATGGTACAGACATCCAATGTTGCTAGCATGTGTTCCCATTCTAGAGGTTCCAAGGCATCTTCAGGGAAAAGTTCTGGAATATACTCTTTGTCCTCAATTGCTCTTTCTAAGATGCATTCCTCTCTTCTTATGCTTCCACAATGTGAAGCTCCGTACATCCATAGCTCTTTTGGTTGCCCTAACCATGCTAGGAGTTCTGATCCTGCTATTGTAGCCGAATCAAACTCTTCCACAGGTGTTTGGTTTACATCTTTGAGGTGTATTTTAGTTGTTGTCTCGCCATGTTTGAGGTATATGTGGTCATAACCCCAATCTTGAACCATCTTCAATTGTCGCATGAATGGTCGTCCCAAGATGATCTCATAATTGTTCTTTTTGTCGAAATCGACTATTGCAAATGTATGCTCATACTCGATTCCGCACGAAGTGACGATCACTTTTTCTAAGAGTCCTAATGGCTTCTCCATGAACCCATCTGCCAATTGCAATTTCATTCTGGTAGCCGTTAAAGCTGGTTTTCCCCATTTTTGATTTCCTTGGTGGCGATAGCAACTCCCGCTCCACTGTCAAGAATAGCTTTGGAAACTACTCCTTGGAATTCTACTGGTAGCGTGGTGTTTCCATCTTCTCCCTCGCAATATTCTCCAACCTTATTCAATGGTACTAGCCTAGTGTTTAGTTGAGGCCTGTCCAAAACTCTGATACCTTCTTGTAGCTTCAAGGTGGGGTCTTTCACTCCAAATTTTTCTAGGCATTTTCCTACTATGGTCCACATGTTTGGCCTTAACCTTAGGAGTTCTGCTAACGTGATTGTGCATGCCACCGGAGTGGACAACAACTTAATCAATCCTTGCGAATCCATCACCTTGTTAGAAGAAAGTATTTGAGATAGGATTGTTTCACTTTGGACTTGGCTTCGTACTCTCCTAGGTAAGAGGGTAAAGTTCTCAGCGAGTCTGGTTGGCTGTGCCCCGAACTAATTGATCCTTGGTCTCCCCCTTGTGAATGTATCTCAAAGTTCATTTGCGACCTTGCCTCAAATTCTTCAATAGGAGGTAAGGTTACATTCTTTTCTTTTCTCGTGCTATTCATGCGGTTACTCATCCTATTAGCCTCGTTGGCCTCACGGATTTGCTTCCACAGATCGTCTAGACCGTTACAGTCCTTACCCATTTCTGCCAATATTTTAGGCTGGAACCCGTCACTTGTCCCATCTGTGGTATTTGGCACTATGATAGGATCTCCTCTGAACTCATAGGCATTAGTGAGTCTTTCCTTCGTTTCTACATGTTTCTCTAAAGTTGGTTGGATAGGGGTTGGAGCTGGTGTCTCATGCCAATTTGCAGGTTTACCCAGCGGGTCTTCCATCAATGATTGAGCCGTCTCGATCATCTTTTTACACATATCCAACCTCTGTTTTTCTATTTCTGCATATGGATTAAGTCATCCACCTTTGCTCCTGGGTCTGGTTCTTTTTAAGTCGAGCTTCATAAGCTTTTAGAAGTGCATCCAACTGCTCATTTACCTTGTCTGCTAGTACAGATCCTCCTGATCCTGCACTTTTGGGCTCTGCTATTTCCTTGGGTGCTATGGTTGCTGTGGTGTGTGAGCTTAAGCTAGCTAGATCCTCTAACCGCTCCAATCTGTCCTTTGTATGTTTCAACTCCTCGGATAGGGCTGTTTGCTCTCGTTCCTTCCTGGCTTTCCTACGCGCCTTTCTAGATTTCCAAGTGCTTCTCTGATTTCTCGTTTCTAAACTTTGGGCATTGGTTTTTGGTTCTTCAACGAACGAACTATGGGTTCGTTTGTCCTTCTTTGAGTTTGGGCTTGTGTTACCGCCTGAATAGGTATGATTGTTTCATTTTCCGATCCTCCACTAGAAGGTACTATTTCTAACATGTTCAAGGTGATTTTTGCTCCTTTGCTCGGGTTTTTAGGGCAATCGGTAATCAAATGAGTAATTCCACATTCTGGGCAATACGCATTGACTCTAATGATTTCATCATGAGTACAGTCTCTCAGCCAATGGTCTCCACCACACTTGTAACAGGGTCCCTTGGGTTGTTGAGGTGCTCCTTGAGCTCCTCTTTGTTGGTAAACATGTCTCTGTCCACCCATACCTCCATTGGCTATGAACATCAGCGTTCGCTCATCTAAGCTATATCTTCCTTCTCCTGCTGCTTGTGCAGCAATTGGTGGTCCTGTATTTCCTATCTATTCCATGGTTCTGGTGTCGAGGGTTCTTCCGGTGGATAATAGACAAGGTTTGCTGCATATCCATTGGGATCTTCATAATATGCATGCATAGGCACCAAAGACTTATGCTCTGATTCAGTTATTGTTGGTGTGTATCTTATACCAACTGGTCGTAATCCTGGTAGGGGTGGTTGTTGCCCCAACACCGATTGTGGTCTTTCTATACCTACAGGTCCTGGTAGGTTGCCTGCTTGATATCTAGGCATCGGTGGAACTTGGGGAGAAGCTACCGGAGCTTGGGGAGCGTACGGTCTCTCTCTCACATACCCCTTGTTATAATAACATTCCTCGGTCCCCTGGTTTGTCCATTTTTGTTCAATAGCGCACCACTTGGGCTGTTTAGCCTGGGGTTTAGTGTACAAGTTAATCTTTTTTAGCACTTCATCTACAAGCTGCTCCTGGTTTACAACTACTTCTCCTTTCGGTGCTGTCTTAGAAGACTTGCTTCCACTTTGTTGTGAAGACGAATCGTCATCAAGGTCCTTGAACTTCCCCTCTTTGTAGACCGCACAATTGTCCACCTGGTAAAGAGCTTCCTTGGTCAACTCATTCAACATAGTGCTCCTCTTCATATGTAATTCTTTCTGGAGATTTGCATTCCTTAGTCCTTGGATGAATACCAGCATAAGTCTGGACAGTTGGCAGTTCTTCAACAGGACAGAACTTAACATATCTTTTTAGTCTTAGGGCTGCCTTTTGTACAGATTCTCCATCTTTCTGTTTGAATTTATGGATCTGTGAGACGTTATTATGAGCTATTCCCCTTTGTGAGAATTCCTCGATAAACTCGTCAAACACTTCCGCCATAGACTCAAAGTCTCTACGCTCTACAGAGTCAAACCAAGTGGCATCATCATCCTCTAGGGTTAGTCCAAACCCTGCAAATTGGGTAGGAAAATCTAACACCTCTTCGTCTCTAATTACACACACAAAGGCTGCAACATGATCTCTTGGGTCTCTACTTCCTGTGTATTTCTTGTTTATCCATTTCCTACCCAATTTGCAGGGTTAGTCCAAACCCTGCAAATTGGGTAGGAAAATCTAACACCTCTTCGGCTCTAATTACACGCACAAAGGCTGCAACATGATCTCTTGGGTCTCTGCTTCCTGTGTATTTCTTGTTTATCCATTTTTGCACTTCAGAAGGTCTAATTCTTCGATGGTCTACAAACCTCATCATTGGATCACCCCGTCCTAATCGATATAACTCCTCAGGCCTTCTGCAATAGGTTGGTTCCTCTCCCAATGGTGCTCCTAAGCCATAATTTCTTATGGTTCTCGCTGGAGGTGGTTCTTCTCTTCGAACTCGTTCTATGGGTGGTCCTCCAAACTCTGTTGACCCTTGAGTCTTTGGCTTACTCTCTGCCGGATACCTTGAATACAGTGGTGGTTCTTGCAAATCCCTAAGCCCTCGTGCGGCTTGATAACCATCTCGGTTTCGGTCTTGTTCCAATGTTGCACTCTGTCAAAGCCATGCCTGCAATGATGGCTAGTTTGTCGGTGTTAACCCTCACGGCTCACGGACACCCCATCACCTACGACGGACGTGTATTATGTATTTGGTAGAGTCAGGTACCGGGCTTGTCGGACCAATAGGAAAAGGGTAAGAGTGATCGCGGATGAGAGGCGCACTCTAACTGGGACATTCAAGGGATTATTTGGCTAAGCATGGGCGCCCAAGTGTGAATGGGGTGAGCTCATATAAAAGCCAACTAAACCTAAAATTCACTCATTCTCTCATTTGTGCAATAGAAGAGTGCTCTTGCTCCATCTCCATCTCCATCTCCATCTTCTTCTTCTTCACCTCCTCGTGTGTGTGTGCATGTGAGAGAGAGAGAGAGAGAGAGAGAGAGAGAGAGAGAGAGAGAGAGAGAGAGGGAGAGTGTGTGTGCGATCGAGCATTACGAAGGCACAACGGCGGCGAAGCGGTTGAGCGCGGCACAACTGCAGCTTCTTCTTCATCGCGGCGAGGAATCCTCCATGGCAGGAGCATAGAGCGGTGAGTGACACACCATTGCCCTCTTTTGAGCTTGCTAGATTAGTCTTGTTGTGTGCTTGGAGCCATTTGTGGCTCGCACACGGTGTATCGGCAAGTCCCTTGCTTCGACAGTGCGGCAAGGAGCGCACATTTTTGGCGCCGCTGCCGGGGAATCGCCCTGCACTAAGCCCAAGAGGCACTTTGTGCTTCTCCTATGAGTTGTTTGTAGTAGGAAAGAAGAGGAAGAGGAAGAGGAATGAGTTGTTTTTCTGCAAGTTGTTAATTTCTGTATTGTCTGCAAGTTCTGTGATTTTTGCATAATGTTGTGTTTTCTGTTTGCACACAGTCTTTGCACAATTAGTAGTCGTTAGCTTGTTTGTAGGGAATGAATAAGTAGGAAGGCAGGTAGCAATTTCTGTTGCACACAATCTATACACAGTTTTCTGTCAAGGTTTGCCTACACACAGTCTTTGCACAGCAAGGTAGTGAGAGAGGAAGTAGGTGGACAGTTAGCTCACTGTCAGTAAGCAGTTAACAGATTAGTTAGTAGATTAGTTAGTGGTTAGCAGCACTCTTAGTAAGTAGATAAGGTAGTGAGCTCTCTGTGAACTGTGAGCTGTTGACTGGGAGGTTAGGTAGGTGACAGTGTGTGTGGCCAAGAAAGGGTCACCAAAACCGCGCGTCATCGCCCAAAAAAATATAATTAAAAAAAATTAAAAAATTAATTTAAAAAAAAAATAAAAAAAAACCGAAAATATTTAAGCGTGAGTGACTGGGGGGCCACACTAAAATTTTGATCGAGATCGGGATCATTTTCCCAAGCCCAAGCCCAGGCCTTAGTCCTCAGTCTTATAATATATACTAAACTCACTCTTATATATATACCCTACCCCCTCAAGAGGGAATGAGAGCATGTGGGGCAAGTCCTCCACTCTCCTCCCTTCTCTTCCCACTTGCACCCTTAGACTTTCTAATTCGGGCCTAGTTCCCTACTAGAAATTGACGGTTTTAGGGATTCCGAGGGCATAAAGTGACCAAACGGAGGGCTGAAAGCACGGCATGTCCCTCTGACCGAGACGCTCGTTTTGAGCTATCATACGTTCTATTCTATAGCTGGGTCAGAAAAAAAGGACCAAAAAATCAAAAAATAAGAAAAGACTTGGGTTGCAAAACACCCAAAATTACTAGGTGAGCAGCCTTCACGGGCCCTCACTGACACTTCTAGGGGATCCAAGTCATATGAACCTACGCTTTGGACGAGTGTTAGAGCACGAGCATATTGGTAGTGCCTCCATTTACGTGGGCACCCATTATTCCTCCACCCTAGGTTCTGGACCTTCGGCCGGGACTCAAGCTAGCGCGACCCAAGATCCTGATATCGCGTCTAGTGATTCTTCCTCTGACTACGAAGTCATGGAGGGGTATCCTACACCAAACCCTGATAGTTCAAGTCAAGACATGCATGCCATGGGCCCACGGCCCGGGTCCAGCGTGTTTAGCTGCTTAAAAGAGACCCTTAGTAGAGCTACTCGCTCCGAACATGCGGTTAATGAAATAAATGAAGGGAGTGGGGAAGTAAATTCGTCATTCATGCCTAAAATGGACCCTATGCTTCTTGAGAGTGTGCATGTGAATGTTCCATCCACTGCACCTCCTGATCTTTTAGGGCTATCTCCCTCTGAGGTTTTACTACCCGATGGTAGGAGTCTTGCCGAAGTGCAAGAGATCGAACGCTATATGCAAGCAACAAGGGAGAGGGAAATTGAGAACCTACGAGGGCTAGAACAAAGTCGAGCCCTGAAATCAAAGGCTCCTATGACAACAATCATGCCAGCCGAGCAACCGAGTGCTCCCAAGGTAGTAGTCACGAAGGGGCAAGCTATGAGGAGCAATAATGCTTCCACTTCAAGGGAAACCTCCAGCACGCCAGGCCTAGATGGGATATTCCTAAACGAAAATTGGGAGTATGACCTACAAGCAGAAGATTTAACTGATCGGTACACAGGACACACCTATCATGTGGGTTGGTTAGATGTTCTACAATCCACATCGGGTGCTACTAGCATAGATGAGCAACAACAGAAAGTCTGTGATGTCCTCCATAGGATTGTCGAGTTAGAAAGACAGAACACAGGGATCAACATGCCTTCAACAGGCCTAATGAGATTCTTGGATACGGGAAAGGCCAACCAACCAACCGTGTCACAAATGGAGACTCCCTCAGTGAGCCCCATTGATCCTCCATATGTTGTTTCGCCAGGAGCCTCAGTACAATCTGAGCCCACAAGTGGCAGCTTTACCTTTCCAGATCTAGCTCATCTTTCTCTTAATGACACTACGACTACCATGCATATCCCAATGGTGAGCATGACAAGAAGTACACCATGGAGTTCATTTGTTAACACTGTGCCGATGCCTAGTAGCACAATGCTCCCAACTATACCTACATGTATGTATCAATCATGTGCACCTGTCGTACCTCAGCCTCATGTAGCTCCTACACCTCCGATTATTCCAAGAGCTTACAATCCACAATGGAATTATCCAAGCTCTTATACAAGTGGAGCCATGCCATTTAATAATAACATGCCATATCAGGCACCCCCTATGCCTAGGGCCACGCCTGTAAACTTTGGACCACCGTCTGGTACACCACCATACGAAATTTGGGACCCAAGAGCCGCGCGTGTGCCAAGGCCAAGGCCAACTCCCATCTCACATGTGGTTCCATGAGCACATACACCCATTATACCTGCTCAAATAGGAGATTTGGCAGCATTTGCTCAAACTATCGGTCGCTCTATTGCGGAAAACAAGCGTAGTGCACCTGATAGAGAGCCTAGGAGCAAGGCAGTTCAAGTAGCTAAGCTCACACAGAAATTCAGTGGAGACAGAGATGCTAGAAAGCATATGGAAGTCTTTGAACATGTGTGCGATTCCTTGGAAGAGCACAATGAGCTACATAAGTGTAAGGCTTTGAGTTTGACCCTAAGCGAAAAGGCTGGAGATTGGTATAGAACCTTAAGAGTAGAAGAAAAAACGATCTACTCTACTCTTAGGAGACTGTTCTTAAAAGAATACATACGAGAGGGAGTACTTTGGGGTGTAGCCTCTCAACTCCAGAAAGCCCAACAAGAAGAAGGTGAATCCGTGAGAGACTTCATTAGTCGCCTAAAGAATTTGAATTCTCGATGCAATCCAAACGAGCGATTCAACAAAAACCAATTGCTCGATAGATTCATTAGGGGACTACGACATGAAAGTATTTATAATGGCCTAGTCATTAGAGGTATCACTACTTGGGAAGCAGTCACTATGAATGCAATCCAATTGGAGGATAATTTAATGATTGCAGGAGAAAGAGTGTCTGCCGAGCCGAAGTCTAGTAGCTCGCAAGCATCAGGGCATGAGCCAATGAAGATAAAGCCAATCGTGAAAGAGCAAACGATATCTGAGATGACTTTGGCAGATCTCACAAAGGCCATCCAAGAAAGCCTTAGGGGTAATCGTGCTCCACAAAACACTCATATGTATCCAAGAAGGGAGCAACAATGGTGCTCAATTTGCTTGGGCCCACATACTACGAGTGAATGCCCTACTTTCAGAGTAAAGTTTAACGGGACTTGTAACGTGTGTGGTAGGTATGGCCATCAAGCGAAGGATTGCCTAATGCTTAAACGCATCATGGAAAATAGACCGCCTATAGCTTGGGCAGACTCACCTCGAGTTCCTGCATTGATGCCTACCCCACCCATGGAGCAACAGTTGCCATTACAGCACATGGTCCCTAGAACCCAAAATGTGGTCCAAACCACACCGTTGCCACCTCCAGTGCTAGGACCGCAACCCCCTCATCCAAGAGTTACACCTATGAACCAAATAGGTTGCGAGTCATCTAATACTTATGTAGATTGCGAAGAAGACATAGACTCTAGTATCACCTATGGAGTTGACAAGCTTGAGGAGTGTCCCATGTACTATATGGAAGTCCATTGGGGCCAAAACATTAATAGTTTTTCCAGGAGACCACCTCTTCAGTGCTACGAATGTGGTGGACCACATCGAGTAGCTGAGTGCCCCATTAGAATGCAAAAGAATGCTGCACTAATGCAAACAAGTCAAGGGAGTGCATTGGCAATGCCAATACTCACTTGTAATCGTTGTGGCATAGATCATTTGATCGCACAGTGTCCTAACAATCCAAACGCACCGAAAATCACACCATTGAACATAATAGAGATTGTTGATGGGACACCACCAACTATAAACATAGCACCAGTGAATGCACTCACACGGTCGATGCTCCAAAAGCAAAATTACATCCTCAAAGAGAGAGATGCTGCATCCATTGGCCGAGCAAGAAAGAAGAAAACACGAAGAAAGAAATCCCTTAATGCTTCTAGCTCAAAACCTAGTTCAAAGACTAACATAGGGACAGGAGAGGATCCCTTGTATATGAATGACCCTGAGGATGACTTAGATTCGATAGAGACCACGGAGACCAAAACTATTACTACAAAGGAAAAAGCCAATGAGGAGGATCACGAGAGGGAATTACGACGAACACCAAAAGAGTATTCAAAGTTAAACTACCCAGTTGCAAACCCCCAAGATAATCCACGAGAGACAAAAAATGAGGATTGCAAGAGAAAGATTGGAACCTATCCAAACCTAACAGTGGAAATTGAACGAGTCCAACAACTGAGGGGTTTGGTGGAAGAAACTCAACGAACATTAGAACCTGAACTCAAACATATCCAGATGTCGGACACAGTGTTTCCCACACAAGTTCAACCTCACAAGAACTACAGACCGTTAGCTATACCCAGTATCATTCGGGAAGAGAGTGAGGGTAGGACATCTGAAAGTGGACACACACCTTTCCTACTAGAGAGAATGTTTGGTGAGGGAATGCCCGACCCCCTTGAGGAAGTGGAGATTCCATCTTCACCATTCTCTTGTCAGGGTCCTACGTCCCACAAGATGCCATTAAATGTTGCCAAATTGATGGATTTCATGTCTTCAGAAGTTAGAAGAGGAACAACCTGGGTAACACCAAATGGGGAAGAGATACCACACATTGCACCAGTAAACATGTTAGGTGTAGCGCATGTAACATCCGATGATAAGAAAGAGGCACACCTACCTGAGAGTGAAACCGATGATTCCTCAAAGGCTTCACGCCAATACACATCAGAAACGGAATCTCAGGGAGAAATGGATTCAGAACCTGAGGAAACATCGAGTGAGCCAAGTATAGAAACTGAACACTCAAGGTCTAGTATGACCATCTATGGTAATTTATATGAGAGTGAAGAAGATACAAGCGAAGACCTATCAAGCGATTCGAGTTCAAACATTTACCAAAATCAAAACCTTAACAAGAAACAAAGGTCATATAAGAGACGATGGTATCGATCAAATGTGAGATCTAGGATAAACAAGGAAAGATCTACTGCAGAATGGCTTAGCTATCTAGGGGCATGTGATGCTCATCGAAAGCTAGTAGACAATTGGGGTGAACATCTCCAGAGTGTCATGTGGTGCAGCCCGCGACCCATTGACCTCGCTCAATTGGAGGTTACAGAGCCGAAATTGAGTCGAACTATAAGAAGACATCAAAATCGAGAGTTAGCACAACAACAAAAGGAGGCAGAACTAAAAGAAAGGTCTCCGTCAGGACAAGAGCCTGTTGACTTACATACGGCTCCTGAACATTTTAAATCTTATACCAGGTGGGAGCGAAAGGTTGTGTATGCCAAGGCCCAACGAATACCTACCAATGAAAGCAATGGAGTCTATGATGGTCCAACGGTAGTTAAAGAGATAGAATTAGCAGAACCAGGTGAGGAGTCTAAACCAGTCTTTATTGCTCAAGACCTTACCGAAACTGAAGAGGCTGTACTTAAGGAGCTCCTCAAGGAATACAAGGATATCTTTGCTTGGACATATCATGACATGAAGGGCGTTCCACCTTCTGTGGTGCAACATAAAATTCCCATGATCAACAATGCTAAACCCGTCCAGCAACGACCCTATCCAATGAATCCTAAGTACACCAAAATTGCACAAGAGGAGATTGAAAAACTTATCCAATGTGGATTCATATACCCTATTGAGCACTCAGAATGGGTTTCTCCAATAGTCATTGTGCCAAAAAAGAATGGGAAACTAAGAGTGTGCGTGGACCTCAAGAAAGTTAATGTAGCCACTAGGAGAGATCATTATCCCTTGCCATATTCAGAACATGTGCTTGAAAGAGTTGCGGGCAAGGAAGCTTATAGCTTTTTAGATGGGTACTCTGGTTACAATCAAATCACAATTGCATTAGAGGACCAAGCTAAAACTGCTTTTATCACAGAGTTTGGAGTGTTTGCATTTCGTGTTATGGCTTTTGGCTTAACGAATTCCTCTGCTACATTCCAACGATTAATAAACACTGCGTTTAAAGAATTTCTAAGGGAGTTTTGTGAAGCTTTCCTAGACGACCTTTGTGTTTATTCTTCTTGGGAGAAGCATTTGTTATATCTACGAAAAATATTTGAAAGGTGCAGATTTTATCGCATCTCATTGAACCCTTTCAAATGCCAATTTTGGGTTAAGCATGGAGTCATTCTAGGGCATATAGTGTCCAAGAATGGGATATCCACAGATGAGAGTAAGATTAAAGCCATTGCCGATTTGCCACCACCTACGAACTATAAAGGAGTTCAAAGATTTATGGGCCATGTTGGTTATTATCGAAGATTTATTTTAAACTTTGCCGAGATAGCGCGTCCATTGTACAAGCTTCTTATCGAGTTTCACTGGACGGAAGAATGTCATCAATCTTATGAGTTATTAAAGAAGGCCCTAACAAGTGCTCCAATCCTGCGAACACCTGATTGGAATGTACCTTTTCATGTGCATATTGATGCATTAAATTTTGCTATTGGGTGTGTTCTAGCTCAACCAGGAGAACATAAATTGGACTACCCTATTAGCTTTGCAAGTCGCCAATTAAATGATGCCCAGATGAACTACACTACTACAGAGCGCGAAGGTCTAGCTATGATTTACGCAGTAAAGAAATTTCGCTGTTACCTTCTTGCTACCAAGTTTGTGTTTTATGTTGATCATCAAGCATTGATATATTTGGTAAACAAGCCATGTTCCACAGGTCGAATTACACGATGGTTGTTAATTCTTCTTGAGTTTGACTTCACCGTTGTTGTGAGGCCTGGGAGGAAACATGTCATGGCGGATCATTTATCTCGTATCCCTAATGGCGAATCTCCTACGGGGGTTGATGATGAATTGCCTGATACTCCTTTGTTCATTGTTGAGACAATGCCTGAATGGAGTGAAAAGATTGTTAACTTCTTAGTTAATGGTTTTCCACCCAAAGAACTGCGAAAAGATATAGCTCGAAAATTAATCAAGGAATGCGAACCCTATTGCTTACTGGCTGGAACTCTCTATAAGAGAGGAAAAGATGATGTTCTTAGACGTTGTGTCCGCGAGGATGAGTATTTATATATTCTACAAGAGGCACACATGGGCGTAGCTGGTGGTCACTTTTCAGGAAAGTTGACTGCCCGAAAGATCTTACAGTCAGGCTATTGGTGGCCCACTCTGTTTAAGGATGCATCACTTTTTGCAAAGGGATGTGATGAATGCCAACGCTTCAACAAGCCACAAAGAAGGGATAGGATGCCTCTACATCCCATCAAGGTAACCCGACCATTTGAAAAGTGGGGCTTAGACTTTGTAGGACCGATTAGTCCGGCTGCACGTAACACGCAATCACGATAGATCATTGTGGCTACCGACTATGTAACCAAATGGGCTGAAGCAAAAGCAACACGAAAGGCAGATGCAAAAACAACAGCTAAGTTCCTCTTTGAGAACATTATCACACGTTTTGGATGCCCCTTTGAACTTGTGAGTGACAATGGAACTCATTTTATAAATGAAGTAATAAAAGAACTCACATCAAACTTTCTGATATCTCACCACAAGTCTACACCCTATTATCCCCAAGAAAATGGCCAAGCTGAGAGTACCAACAAAACTCTCATCTCCATTTTGACAAAGACAGTTGAGGCTCATCGCACTGATTGGGACCTAAAGCTTACATCAGCTTTATGGGCTTATCGTACTGCGCATAAAGTTGCTATTAATTGCACACCGTTTAAGATGGTGTATGGCCAAGAAGCAGTTATGCCATGGGAGTTTGTCATTCCTAGTCTTCGAGTAGCCTCTCAAGAAGGTTGGGATGGTAACCCCTTAGTGGAGCGATTATATATCCTGGAAAGGCTAGATGAAGAAAGGCAATTAGTTGTGCGAAATGCTCTAGTGGAGAAGGATAGGAGAAAGAAGTGGTTTGATAGCCATTTAAAGGATAAAGACATCAAGGTTGGTGATAAAGTTCTTATGTACGGGGTACGTAATGAGAAGAAGAAATTGAAATACGCTGGTAAGGGACCATATCGAGTGCGTGAAATTACTTTGCAAGGTACCATTCGTGTGGAGACTCTAGATGGAGTTGAAACCATTGGATTCCTTAATGGGAGTAAATTCAAAAGATATTATGATCCTCTAAGCCAGGAAGAGTTGCAAGCCATCCATCAAAAGAAGGCTGCCAAGGAACAAGCAGAGCTTAAAAAAATCCAAGCAAGAGTTGAGGCTCGAGAACGACAACAACGTCTTAGACACCAACGAGAGGCTAATCTGGGAATCACGCAAGCATTTTTCGAGGACACAGATGATGACTCATTAGAATCTGAGCCACCCCTACGATACCCAATTGAGCTAGATAGCCCCTATGGGGAAGTACTATACAATGCCTTATTAGATACGGGAGCTAAACACAATTTGTTATCCTATGGAGTTTGGTGTCAACTAGGGAAACCGACCCTATCCCCGAGTACGATGCAAGTCAAGGCCATTAATAAAAAGAAAAATGCTATTCTTGGAGTCCTTCAGACCCCTGTTGTCTATGACAATGGAAGTATAGTGCAGAGGTTTCTAGTCATGCCCGCGGGAGCTATGGAAGGCAACGTAAACCTGGGACGCACGTGGATGTTGGCAACCAAATGCACTATTGATTGGGATACTATTAGTGTCACGACGCGACCACCGACTCTTACCCCTATCATTCAAGCAAAGTCACCTACATTGCAAACTCTAGCAAAGTTGAAGGATAGCCAACATTCACAAGCCAAGGTGGTTAACTCGTCTTTGCCAGCTACCCATGAACCTAGCACTTCAACACTTGTAGTTGCAGCAAGCAGGAATATTGCAAGTACTCATCCACGACCTAAGAGTACATATCAATGGGTCCCCAAGGCCTTACTTCCAACTACCTCAACCCTCCCATCCATTCCAAGAAAAAATTTCCCGGGAAAACCAAGAGCGCGCCCTAGGAGAGTCAAGACCAAATCACGATGGATTCCAAAACAACTATTAGAAGCCCAAGGATACTATGATGGAAATGAGCAAATTTGGGTACCTAAACGTAAAATGTGTCCTTCCCTATTGACAACAAACCCATATGAGTCAAACAGTGTAACGCTAAAGCCAATGGTAGACCGTGGGAAGGGAAAGATCACAGAATGCTACACACCTAGTCCAGAGCTAGTTTAGGCTCCAAGGCAAAACCAATTTATTCCACCTAGCTTCGAGCTCCTCATGTAATACATCCATAGAGGTAAAAGCTTCTACACAGCCTCCATCTATAGTAATGGACCTCCATGAAGCTACAAAAGAATCCACACCTCCCAGTGTTCAAGAATCACCTGATGAACCACTTCAAGTTCGATCCTGGGAGAGTACCTTACCACCCTTGCAACTTGACGAGGCACCTAGGGTAATAGAAAACTACTGGCAAAAATCCTCACCTATTACCAGTTGGAACAATTGGTTTCAAAGGGTGACGACATCATTTCAAACGGTATGATCTACCCAAGGAAGGGGGGAGTGTTTGTGGACATCCATCATTCACTCTCTTCCCTCTCAACCTTTCTCCCTGACCTCTTAATCTCCGATCTTAGGGAATGTATATATAAATCCTTATACTCACAAAAACAAGATAAAAAAGTAAAAGAGCAAGAGCCATAACACAAATCATAAAAACAAATTATGCACAAGAACACGACCCTTGTAATATTTGCACTCTAACCATCATCTATTTGCGTGTACAGATATGGCTAGTACACTAGAGTCATCCACTCCTGCCTTGGGTGAGAGGTAATTTCGTTACTTTTCACAAATATTTCACATGGTCTTTCCAGTGCTTGCATGTGAATGGGATTTGATAGGTACGCTAGCATGTGAGAGAAATTTTGAGGAGTTAGAATGGCTGATACATCTCTTGAACACGTCTGATCCATACTTAGTAGAGAGCGTTTCTCCCATTGCAAGAGCCTAACCTTTTGACCAAAATGACTATAGGCGTCTAGTGACCTTCTTAGTAAACATGGGCACCTATGATGAAGAAGAAAATTTACACGACTACACGGATGGCACATATGGTCTCATGGATGATGACTTTGTTTATCTCGACGACGAGGATAGGGGTTTAGCCTTAGGGTTTCCCCCCAACCTCTACAATATCCTATTCCCTTGACTCTCTAGGGGGAGTGCAAATAATTAGGTTAGAATTCCTTATGTTTTTTGTTGTGTTCAATAAGTGTTGGTACCTTTTTCCACTAATGTGCCTCCTGGAGGTATTCCTTTTGTTTCCTAGTATGCACAGGAGCGTGTTGCTATTGGTAGGATTTGGACCTTCATGGAATCTTTATCTCGACTCACTCTTCAAATCAAGCACGACCATCGACACAAACAGGTGTTTCTTGTCCATTAGCATTGCCCCTTATCTTTTTTGCATCTATGATTGTCTGCTTTAATTGTGATTGGTAGCCTAATATTCACCGCATTTTCTTAGTATCAAACATTTAATTCAATGTAATTTTTTGTCATAATCACTTGTCTAGGTTTAAAAATCAAGCAGTCCGACTAAGCTAGTTTGACCAAGTTAGGTGTTAGAAATCTTCTCTTAATACCATGGGGAATGCCTTCCTAATAATCAATGGTTACTTTAGGTTCTTAATCCGATTTAGGCAGCATTGTGTGAAATGTATTAGGGCTTTCTAGTGGGATTGACCCTATTGACCTTTAGCTTAAGTATTATAAAGGGAGTTAACTAGTGTGATGAGCCTGGGGAGGTGTATCAGTGTTATATGACCCCCCAAAGTTACAAAATTAAAATGCTGAAAATGAACAAACAAAAAATCAAAGTGCCACACTGTAAAATCTTAAGCTGGAAGAGAAATCTCAGCTTGATTTGGTACTTCACTCACATGTATTGCCTATGGTACTAGAGCCCTAGAGGTTCCCAGTGTGGGCGCTTTTCCTTGAAAAGCAAAAAACCCAAGGCATACAAATAAGCACACACATCAAATTGAATCACTGTGAAAAGACTTTGGGGGGTCAAAGAAAAAGTAATCAGTCAGGCGATGATTTCATGAGAAATTCCTTTTATGGTAGCTTAACTACAAGGTCTTCTAGATATAGCCTCTAGTCAGCCCTCGAACATGAATACTTGGCTCTCGCGATTAAACAACTTAATTGACCACAGAAAATTAAGAAGCTTACCCATGGTATTAATATTCGATCTCTAGTGCCTTTCGACCGTCAAATTAGCGACCCCAGACTTGTTTAATTTTTTACCTTTACATCTGTTTATGCATTTGATTACATTGCAATTTAATGTTCATTGTTGACAAATTGTTTGAAATTCTTTTACCAATCAATTTGTCTACCTAAAACTGCATATGCTTTTTAATCACTTATGAGAATGCAATTACTGTGCCAATGTTGTTTGATTTTGCAGTGACTGAAGAAGGCTAAGGACATTCATCTCAAATGCTCTTCCACCTCGACGAACGAACTTCAACTCAATAGCTTCCGAGGACGAAATTTACATCAGGAAGGGGGGCATGTTAACCCTCACGTCTCAGCGACACCCCATCACCTACGACGGACGTGTATTATGTATTTGGTAGAGTCAGGTACCGGGCTTGTCGGACCAATAGGAAAAGGGTAAGAGTGATCGCCGATGAGAGGCTCACTCTAACTGGGACATTCAAGGGATTAGTTGGCTAAGCATGGGTGCCCAAGTGTGAATGGGGTGAGCTCATATAAAAGCTAACTAAACCTAAAATTCACTCATTCTCTCATTTGTGCAATAGAAGAGTGCTCTTGCTCCATCTCCATCTCCATCTTCTTCTTCTTCACCTCCTCGTGTGTGTGTGCATGTGTGAGAGAGAGAGAGGGAGAGTGTGTGCGCGATCGAGCATTACGAAGGCACGACGGCGGCGAAGCGGTTGAGCGCGGCACGACTGCAGCTTCTTCTTCATCGCGGCGAGGAATCCTCCACGGCAGGAGCATAGAGCGGTGAGTGACACACCATTGCCCTCTTTTGAGCTTGCTAGATTAGTCTTGTTGTGTGCTTGGAGCCATTTGTGGCTCGCACATGGTGTATCGGCAAGTCCCTTGCTTCGACAGTGCGGCAAGGAGCGCACAGTCGGTTGGTCTCGGTTGTTGAATGCTTGCGGTCGGGTGGAATGTGAGGTTGCGTCATACTCATCTGAAAAAGGATTCGTTGACCTGCTTGGGGTGTAGGTGGCTCTTGGCACTTCCTCAGGGGCATATGCTGATGCTCCTGGACCGGTTGCCCTCTCTACCTCCTCTGGGAGAACACGTTGGTATTCTCGCCCGTATCTATCAACAAAAACTATACCCTTCCCCGTAGCAGTTTCATAAGAGAATAAGTAAAGAACCTTGTCTTTGCTTAATTCGTTTATGTATGGTTCTTTGCTGCGAAAGTAAGAGACTATACCCTCACTCTCATGTTTGTAGATTCCCACGTTCTCATTATAAGTTGGAACCCTGGTTGTTTTCTTATCATACATAAAAAGAGCTCCGGGCCGAATGTTTGGTGGCGGTTCTTGAGTTTCTGAAACCATTTTCCCTTTCGCCATATTATCTCCATATCTGTTGTAATCTTCTGGGTTACTAACTATCAAATAGTGGTTCCCCTTTTCGTCTCGGAATCTATCTCCATCATCATATACTCGGATTATCTCCAATCTTTGAGCTGGCCTCTCTTCGATACAAATGCACTTGCGGCCTCGATAGTCAGAATAGACTAGGGCTCCTCTCAAGTTTGTTCCCTCTAAGAAGATCACCGTGAGTTTGGAATCATTCAAAGGATTTTGTGAGGTGCATCCTCCTCGCATAGGTCCATCATAGGTGAAACTCCTGGCTGTTGACTACCCATCATGAAGAAAGATTTGTCTGACGAAGTGTCAGTATCACTACCTTCCTCAATAATCGGTGCTAGCGGATCTAGCCTTGCCTGAGTTACACTCTCTTCGGTGGACACTAAGCTACCTTGGTCACCTGTCACCTTTTGGTCTCTAACAATGTATCTTCCTGATCTTAAATTCATCAAACTTATCAATGCAATTTATCACAAATCCAACCACTCACCTGGCAAAGGGTCAGTTTCTGCTCAACTTCTTACTTTGTTGCTGAATATACCTGTACACAAGCGTTTTAACTTCGGCAATAGAATCAAAGCATTTATCTGCTAGAGGTTATCTTAGCAATGATTGGTATAACTGGAGAGTTAATCTCAACCACTACTGTATTTTATACAATGCTCATGTTCTGGATTAGGTCTGCTAATCTGAAACTGTACTTCCCTCAGATGTTGGTCAATTTACATGAAAAAGTCTGAATTCAGTCTTTGCTTCGTCAAATGGGCAAACAAGGTCCAAATTCACTTCTGAAAGAAGTTCTGGAACCCTTAAGCCAAATAGAATCTCATTGCCTATGCCAGGTCAAATTTTCTTTGCAGTATGCCCCAATAGACATCCTACGCGTAGGATGTCTCCTGCTGTGTTTTGCCTGGATTTTTGCACTGTGGTTTCCCCTTATTGTGCTGAGCTTATAGTTGCTTTTACTTTTTGGTTTGGACACCTATTAGCTGGTCAATGAGTCAAAAATCTGTTCCGACAGCCCGTTGCTGATATTGATCAGTCTAATCAACTCCAATTTGGACCAAAATTGACTAGGAGGCTTGCCTTAGGCTATACAACACCTTACTATGCTCAAAGTCAAAGTCTGGCTTCAATTTCTTGCTTTAGACATCCTACGCATAGGATGTCTTTTTCATCAAAATGGCTTCAAACTCAAAGCCCAGGCTCCCCTTGAGTTGCTGATCACTTTGGTATACTCAAAATTTGGATTGGAGTCCAAGATCACTCAGAAGACATCCTACGCGTAGGATGTCTTTTTGGCCTGTTTGACCCCAGACTTGTCCCACAGCTTCCCCTTGATGTCAGTAACCCAGTGTTATGCTTAGATTTTAGTTTGGATGTCAAAAGTACCAAATTTCAGTTGTTCTTGCCTTTTCCAGTCGAAAGTGCTAAAGTCCGCTTTGAACCCAATTTTCTCACCCAAATGAGGTGAAACCCCTTTCAGTCACTCAATATATCATGCAGGACATGCTCATGCAACCATCTTATGGTTTGGCACTATTTGGGTAGGATGTCTGGCAATTTCAGTCTATCTGGACTTATCCTGTCAAGATATGGCCAAATTTCCACTTTCCAGTTGAAATTAGGGTAAACCCTACCTTCTAAACACACTGGTCAACTCAAAATCCCAAAATTCCTCCCAGATTAGCATGTAGACATCCTACACGTAGGATGTCTCCTGGCTTAAAATTAAATTTTTTTCTGACAGGAATGCTCCTGATGCTCTGTAGATCTATCAGAAACACTCACATCAACTTTTGGACTTCAATTAGGCTTTCAAACACACTTTTGCGTCTTTTTACTAACTCGTAATGACTTTACCAAGCAAGTGTACATGCATGAAATGCTCTAGATCCTGAATCATGATGTCCTACTTACTCTACTCCTACTTATCATGTGAAATGGTGATAATGATGTTTTGGTTGCTTTTTGGCCTTTCCGGACTCTCAAGCTCTCCTCTCACCGCTTCTACCACTCCAACTCCTACTTAAGAACTTGACTACTACCTAAAACTACCTAAGTCTACCTCATCTACCTAAGTGAAGGATCTAGGCCAAGCACACACTTCCTAGACTCCCTCTAAGACCTAGAGAGTCCTCCATCCTCTGATCCTATCTAAATGTAAAGCGAGACTCTTGGCAAGCCAAAAATCCCAATCCTCAAGGATTAGTCTCGGTCACCTACCTAAGGTTTTTGTCCCCGGTAGCGGCGCCAATGTTGGACGGATACGCCGCGACGGATGTCAGCACAGCGAGAACTCACCTAACATGTAATGTCAGCTAAGGACGAATCTCGACCCGCAGGCGCGTGGAAGCAATCATATGGTGTCAACCTACACTCGACCGACTCCTAACTAATTCCTACAGAGGTCTCTACCAATTGTCTAAGTCACAGCCTTCAAGAGTGCATAAGAGGAAACTTCCTACAACGCTTTCTAGAGCCGAACACCCATTAAACAATCTCGAAACACCATAGAACTTGAAGGAGACCCTACTAATACCACTAGGTCGCTCTCCCTAAGGTTTATGAACCAAAATCCCGACCCAAAACACCTGGTGCAGAAACACGTAGGATGTCTGGCTGAAATTTGCAGGTCTTGGTTTTCAAAATCTAAAGTGCCTAATGTGTAGTTCTACTCAATGTGAACGCGTGGATATGCTGCAATGCAAAATCGGACAATGTATGCTCACCCAAACACCCGATGAAGCTCGTAGAAGGAGCTTGCAAAACCAGACCGTACGCGCGTAATGTAGGTATCGGCACGTAGCTCTCGTCGGGGGCAACACACTGCACTTCTCCGCACTCGATTCTGACCAGTGGAGCACACATAGCGTCAAGATGAAGCTCACACTCTCTCTCTCTCGTACACAATACGCTCACTCACAGACTTCAAAACTTGTTTTTAAAAATGACAAAAGGTTTTCTCATTAAGGTCAAAAAGTGGTATATATACCTTACAATTCTCAAACCCTAAAGTTCCAAAATCAACCATCTGCTCAATCTAACTATCAAAAATAGGATATAGTCTGGAAACTTTTGTAAGTCGCAATAATTACAAGGTGAAAAATCAGGTTTTCCTCAATGAATGAATAATTACAAAAAATAATAATCCTCCGAGTAGTTACTGCCGTAGGGTGTGTTCAGCTTCTAACATACTCCACTTAGGAACATGTGACATTTGGAACAATGTTACATGAGGTATGGGTGTGTTTTTGACATTGATGATAATTTTTCACAAAAGAATGAACATCACTCCTCATAGTTGGCCAAAATATTTCAAGTCTCAAGATTCCTCGCATAGTTTGATCATCTGCAAAGTGAAGTCCTACTATGGTAATGTGTGTTTGACTTAGGTATTGGGTTTTCTCCTTAGGATTAATGCATAAGAGCAATATTCCATCCCAATTTCTTTTGTATAACCTTCCAGTTAGCAATTGATACATAGCCAATTGCTCAATTAATCCGATTGTAATAGGAAGTGGTATTTGCGAATCCACTTGAGCTATTGTCATCAATGATACCATATTTTCCGACCATCGAGATATCATTTCCACGGAGAACAGATATGCATCTGGTAGATCATCGTCTACTCCTTTAGGTGATTCCCCTGAAACAATCCTTAACAAATGATCTACTCTTTGATGTGTGGTGCCCTTTTTTACAACTATAGTGAAATCAAATTTCAGAAGAATGATGAACCATCTCACTATTCTTCATGTGTTGCATGGCTTGTTGACTAAGTACAATAAGGCTTGGTTGTCCACACAGAACACAAATTTGTTGGCTAATAGGTAATGTTTATACTTTTTAACGGCATAGAGCATTCATAGTCCTTCTCTTTCAGTGGTGGTATAATTTTTTTTGTGCCATATTCAACTATCGGCTAGCATAAGAAATAGGAAGATCAGTTTTTCTGTCTCCTGGTTGAGCTAGTATACACCCGATGGCAAAATTGGAAGCATCTACATGTATGTAGAATATCTTATTCCAAGCTGGTACTTTCAATATCAGAGCTGAAGTGAGAGCTTGCTTAAACTTCATGAAGGATTCTTCACATGCCTCAGTCCATTCAAAGTGTGTAATCAAGCTATACATGGGTTTTGCAATTATAGCATACATGTGAATGAAATGTCTGTAATATCCACAATGCCCCATGAAGGCTTGAACCCCTTTGATTGTTGTCAGTCTAGGCAAATCAACAATAATATGAATTTTGTCAATATCAATAGCTATGCCATTTTTAGACACTATATGTCCAAGAATTTTTCCTTGTCTACCCATGAATGTGCACTTCTTAGGATTTAAGCAAATGCTATAAAATCTACATTTTTCGAATACCTTTTTGAGGTGTTCAAAATGGTCAGCTCAGATTGATGAGTGTACGCATAGATGATCCATATATACTTCCAAGAATTTTCTAAGATATTCTTTAAAGGCATGGCTCATCAATCTTTGAAAGGTGGCAGGGGCATTAGTTTACCCAAAAGGCATAACCCGATAGGCAAAAATACCCCACTCCATTGCAAAGACAGTTTTATGCTGATCTTTTGGGTCAACTAAAAGTTGATTGTCCCGAAAAGCCATCTAAAAATCTGTAAGTTTCTTTTCTTGCAACTCGTCCTAAAACATGCTCAGTGATTGGAAGAGGAGAGTTGTCTCTAATGGTAGTTGCATTCACTTTCTTCAGGTTGACACACACTCGTAATTTTTCATTTTTCTTGGGCACTACCACAATTGGAGACACCCAATCTGTGTGTTTTATTTCATAGATGAATTCAGTCTCCGTTAACTTTTCAATCTCTTCTTTGATCTTCCTGGCAAATGTTTCATGGTATGTGTATGGCCTTTGTCTACTTGGTTTTGCATCATCTCTCATGGGTATGGTATGTTGACAGATTTTTGGATCAACACCCTTGAGATCCTTGTAAGACCAAGCAAGATATCTCGGTATTCTTTTAGTAAGCTTAACAAAAGACCTTCTTCTTCTTTTGTAAGGTCATTTGCAATGTAGGCTGGTCTAGGCTCTTCTCCTGGGCCAGATCTATCTTTTTTACGTTTTTAGGCCCTTTGTAGGACTCACCTTGTTTTCGTAGTTCTCTAACAGGTTGTTCGATTATGATTTTTTGATCTTGGAGAGTATATTTCTTGTAATGGGATGGAACACTCATTACATCTTTACCCTCTTCTTTAGTGGCTTCCATTTCAGTTGCATATATCTCCTTTAGAGCTTTTTTCAACTCTTGATATTTCTTTTTTCGTTTGACTCGTGTCATGGTTGAATCCTTGTCCTGGTTTTTTAGGTTTTGCTTGAGTTTCCTTTCTCGTTTTTCTTGCCATTTTTGAGATTTTTGGATTTTCGTTGGAAGGATATCTACCAGTGATTTTGTCCTTGACACAATCATGTGCATTTATCTGCATCAGGAACTATGTTCTACTAGAGACTGATGGCATAGGTCTAGCTTTCAAATTTCTAGTGCCTCTTTTTCGTCTATACCATTTCTGTCTTCTCGATTTCTGGTTAGGAAAGTCAAAAAACATTTCCTCCCCTCCTTTCATGTGTAGCTTAACTCTCACATGTTCTTTTTTCGACCCCGAATCATCTGAGGTAGCTGAGTGTTCTTCTAACTCATCTGTTGCATCATAGTAGAGGTCTGAAAAGACTTGTTGGGCTTTCATCAAGTCCTTGGATTTTGGAATTTTGTTTTCAATGTGGAGGGTTGAGATTATTTATATGGGAATTATGTCATAGCCGTCCTCATTGTAAAATTGAGTAGGCATAGATGTATTTACACATACATCCATTGTCGCTAAAATTTGAGTCCACTCAAATGGCTCAAATGTAAATGCTCTGGAAAGGGTTCAGGTACATAAGCTTCATCCGTGCAATCCATTTCTAAGATACATTCTTCTCGTTTTAAGCTCTCGTTTTTTGAAGCTCCGCACGTCCAAATAGGAGTGTCTTTGTTCAACCAAGATGGAACTTAGTTTCAGTTGAAGAGACTGAATCGAATTCTTGTATGGGTGTTTTCATGACATCTCTATAAGTGTGATCTTTTAGATTAACCCTGGTTATTGATCCCACTTGCTTCAAGTACAGATAATTGTTTCCCCAATCTTGAATGAGTTGTACTTGTCGCATGAAAGGTCTTCCCAATATGATTTTATAATTGAGTTTCTTTCCAAATTCTACTATGGCAAAAGTGTGTTGATATTCAATCCCACAAGAATATCAAGGTCAATGGTTTATACATCTCTGAAGCTTCAGATCCGCAATCCCCATACAAGGATTGTACATCCATGTCTATATCAAGAGGTAGATTGTCTAACCATACTTCCTCTATAGGAGCTGACTTCAAAGTTAGGCTCCAATCATTGATCCCTCTAACGTTTTCCCATAAGTGTCCTGGCCAGTCTTCTTCTACGAATGGAATTCCGTCTAAGGCATCTTCATTGTCCGACACTATAAGTTCTGGCTCTTTTGTTTCAAGGTGGGGTTCTACCACCATTTTGGATTTTTCTTTATTGGCTCTTACCACAAGCTCCTCAGGTTTTGCCATATTTTCAAGCTTGGTTTTTTTTTTCTATCATCTCTTGCGTGATTCTTACCAAATTTTGATAAGCTGCAAGCTTAGCTGCTTCCATGTCTAGAGAAGGATAGTTTTTCCATTTGTTTTCTTCAGTTTTTATCTGAAAGTAAATAATCGCGATTATTTACTTTAGGCCCAAAATGAACACTTTTTTGCACTTTTTCAATGGACAGTGTTTTCATGAGCTATTTTAAGCCTATAAATCAAGTCAAGACTTAATTTGGCCTAAAATGTCAAGAAAAAGTAAATAATTTGAGTTTTTGCAAACTCTTGAATTCTTTACCTCAATGTGTCCTTGAGCTTACCTACTGGTTCATACAACTTTTAAGCATATTCTCCAGACGCATTGAGTAGTTGGCAGTCTTTTCATGCTATTTTTGGCCGTAGACCTGAAATTTTTCAACTTCAAATAACAACTCACAATTGATTCCTTCAGAGAGAGCAATGTTTTTAAATCCACATCAGATTCTACTTACCCTACTCTTAGGTTCTACTACAATGGGGTTGTGGAAAGTGTCCACAAACACTCGTTTTCTTGTTTTTAATGGTTTCTTGAGCCTTGATCTTATGACTTGTCTCGTCCATCAATCATTCTCAAAATTCTAGTCTAATTCTACAATCCTAGAATCCTAAAGGCACTCAGCAAGTATGATCACTTCCAAGCTACCTCTACATAGCAAAAGACGACAATCTTAGCTATGCGGTTTCCAAAAGAAAGTTTCGACTCTAGGAGATCCTAGAGGAAGTTAAAGGATGACTTCACAAGATGCTCTTGTTTTTCCCTAGTTTAGGTCTCTTCAATCCCGGCAGCGGCGTGGGGTGTCTAACCTCAATCCTATCTTATTGCAGATTTAGCGAGAACCACAATTAAATTGTCAATCCATGGGACGAAGATGACTCGACTAGTGCATAGAGGCTACAAGAGGTTGTCAATCTCTTGGAAAAACAAACAACTCGCATCTAACTCAAGCTACACTCAAGTGACTGAAATCACCAAAAGCCAATCGCTCATCGGCAAACAAATCAACATGCGTTACAACATCAAATGACATTCAAACATAACAAAACTTCTAGGACAAGTTTATAAGACCTAAGCACACATGCTTAAGGTCTCAAATCCCATTTTAGGTGAAGTGCAAAAATCATGATTATTACAGCATTGGATTTTTGACCTAGTTGTTTTCGACCCAAAATGCATCTAAATGCTTAGCAATGATGCCCCAATACCCCGCCTATAGTTAGTTTTTGATTTTGAAGTGTAAATTCCTACTTATGATGAAATTAGGCCGCGGTTCGGCGATGCCAAAAGCTGTTAATAGTCATGATTTTTGTAATTGATTTTGAAGTGTAAATTCCTACTTATGATTATTATGTCCTAGATATGGAGGTTGTTGATCCAATACGGATTTGAGGTCTTTCCATACCCATCGGTGGTCTTTGAGCTGTGGCCATATTAAGCTGATATCTATACATGGGTTGTCCCTGTGGCCTCATAGGCATGTAATGAACATTCCCATCATACTTTGGTCAATAATAGCACTCATTGGTTTCATGGTTGGTCCATTTACCCTCGATTTCACACCATTTATGCGGCCTAATTGGTTGTCCATGTGAAGGTATCCCTTGTCCTGGTCCTCTCATAGGTGCTTTTTGCATGTTATTCATCATGTAATTCATCCTTTTGAGCATGTCTTCTATGGCTGAAAGCGGTGTTGCAGTAGCTGTTCCCACTTGAGCTGGTTTAGTGGATGTTGTTTTCTCACGTTGGTTATCTTTAGGGACATCTTCTTCATTGAAAATATCATAATTGTCTCCTAAATCAATAGCATATGACACACACTCTTCTAGTGTTGTATGCTTCTTGCTATATAGTATAGCATGAAGTTCATTGTTTAGCAATCCCTCTAGAAACAATGATACTAGTCGTTCTTCTGCAGGTATCTCTAGATCTGGGCATCTAGCAATGTATTGTTTCATTCGAGTTGCACAATCCCTAACAAACTCACCTTGTTTTTGTTTAAAATTGTAAGTTTATCGGAAAAATAGGAGTTACAATATTCTCGAGTTAACAAAATAATAAGTGTTTTTACAATGAGAGCTCCAAAAATTGGTATCCGAGTTAGCTTGCTGCTAACATAATACCATATTCCAAACTTTGAAAAGTGTGATGCCAAATGCCAAAATGGAAGCCACGCTTCACAAAAGTACTCATGGAGTTTTGGTTCTCATATAGCTAATAGATACTCTTGGAAATTTATAATATCATAGCAAAAGAAAGTCAACCTTGTCAAGCATTCATAGATAATCGACCTTGTTGAATTGTACAACGTATTGAAAAAAGAAAATACTTGCAAAGTATGTACCTTATACCTGCTTGGATTGATTAATGTTGTCCTTGAACATATAGATTTGTCTTGATCGATAGATGTGTAAAAATAGTTTACCGAGAAGCCATGCTCTAGCGAAATTGCAAATCCAAAATACGACATAGAGAAATCCCTACGATTTCCCAAGCTGTGACAAGTGGTCCAAGAACTTTTTCGTCTCGATTGCTTCTTATATCCATTGCACGTCTTACGAGATTGTTAAAAAAAAACTCCATATTGCATTTTGTCTTTAGAGTAGTTGCCTCTTGCGATAGTGCCAAGTCTAGCAATAGGCTGCGCCGATCTCCTTGAGATGCTAGAGAGGCGGTTTGTACTCAAGTCGTGCTTGATTTGGATTTGAACTAATCATTGGCCCTTGCCAATAATATATGAAACAAAATTTTAATGTTGATGATAAAGGTCAAAAGCTGTGCTTGTGCTTAAAGTGCTTAAAGTGCACTCACCACTATTGCATGATAAGGCTATGCAGCATATTATGAAAATTTGCCAAACAAATTGAAATCCATGCATACCTTATGAAGTCCTTAAATTGACTTGATGTGCCTTTATAATACTCAAACGTATTTCAATCCAGAAAAGATTCGATAAATTCTTTGTTGGATACGTGTGCTTGGTTTATAGGATACATATACTCATTGCCCAAAGATTTCCTATTTCCATTTGCTGAGGGCCTTGCCCAATTTCCAAATCAATGAAGGCTATAGACGCTTGGTTGCAACCCGCATGTCTATCAGGATCCACAACCAACACCATGCCTTGCATGGATTTTACATCAGTTACGTAATTGCTATCGCTCTAAAATCAAAATTTCTTCGTGCTTCAAATTCCACCCTCCTTGAGAGCTTGATCAAATGTGGCGGTGCTTTCTGGACACGACTGCATGCCTTGGTTGCCTTGAAAGATCTGCCTTCAAAACAATTGACCTCTCTTGCAAGTCCTCGATTCCAAGTCCTTGTTGCTGCTAACTCCAAGGTGTGACCCTGTTGCCTGCATGCCTTGCATGCTTGCTAAGTCTATTTCCAAAGTTGTTGCCAATTTTTGCAACCTCAAGTTCCTTGCTACGATCGGTGATGGGTGGGCATGCACCCTTATATTATTTTTGGGTGGCCAAGGTACCCAAAGCAGGGTACCCTGGTTTGAAAATAGAGCTTGAGAAGGCATGTTAGCGTTGCATCACAATGTTGTTTGCAAAAAAAAATAGAGAAAGAGAGATCTGTTGTGAGGCGATTGTGGCCACCATGACAAAAAATGACTTACCGGCCTCTATAACCCCAATGGGCAAGGGCTCCTGCACGTGGATTTTCTCGATCTTTCCCTTGGGACTTCCCCACCTGTCAAGGGTGGTTCTCCACGGCCTTCACAACCTCTCTGCTAGAGAGAGAGAGAGAGAGAGAGAGAGAGAGAGAGAGAGAGAGAGAGAGAGAGAGAGAGAGAGAGAGAGAGAGAGAGAGAGAGAGAGAGAGAGAGAGAGAGAGAGAGAGAGAGAGAGAGAGAGAGAGCATGCAACACCATGCAATGAGCATGCAAAACTTTATTCCTTCCTCCATAGCTCCCTCCTCCACCAAGATCTGATACCAATGTGAGAAACCCAAGAACTACCGTCCTAGATCCTCCACCCAACCTCCCTTTGTAGCCCTCTTGGCCTAGGATCTCTTCTCCACTGGTAGCGGCCCGGTCCTTGACCTCCTTGGGTTTGCCCATGGCATTACATTAGAAGTCACAAAAACTTCATGGACACTGCACTAATTGCTCCTGCGTTGGCACAAAACAGGTTAGGGTAGAGTCCCAATTTCTTAGTGTTAAATGCAAAACACAACAAAGGATTGGAAATCAATGTTGTGCAAGGTAAGGGGGGCCTGACTGAGAAATTTAATCGCAAAAAGTGCTCTCAATATGATGCTACAAAAACTAGAAATAGATTTTAAAAAATTGCCATACTATTGATGGCTTACTCCTTTTTGTTTACGACATTGCAGAGGTGAGTGAGTCCAAGCATCCAGAAAGGCTTAGTTGTGGTAGAGAAAGGCGTGAAAGAGATTTTTATGTATTTTTTTTCATGAAATTTATGATTTACTTTGAAAGCATTAGCTCTTGTTTTTGTTAATTGGATTCGTCCATTAACTGGTTCTGCATCGACGCGGTATGTTGAAGGGTCGTGCCCAAATAGAGATGAAAAGAAATGAATTTAGAAGATTAATATTGTAGGATGACAAGCACATCAAGGAGAGCTAAGTTGGGACCCTATCTTAATAGCCTCCATGCTGATACGGAATGCTTTAGGGACGTGTCCAGATTTAGATGAAATTAAATGGATTGAGGAGAGCAAATAAGCGACCTTAATTGGGACATATCCTAATCGCTCTCCTTCCATTTTATTCATTACTTCTTGAGATGCTCTTTGAGATTCCCTCTCTCTTACTCTCAAGTGAGAGATTCACTACCCCTACAAAAGTGTAATTCGGATTCGAACCCCCACCTAGCCAAGACTTATCTTGCAATTGCTCTCGTAAACCACTTCAGTGCCTCAGTCACCTTGCACCTTAGGGCCTATCGTATAAGGGAAAAAAAATAGCTTTGCCTTCACACACGCCTGCTTGCTCTGCTTGTTGCATCGCTATACACTCCGGTTTCTCTCTCCTCTGCATGCTGCGATCTACTTCCAATAACGCCCACCACGTCGCATGTAATGAGCTGCAACGTCTGACGAAGGTTGCACTTTCGCGAGGCAATGGCTTCTTACAACTACGCAAGAGAATCTACCTTGATTATCTTGCTCTTTTCCTTTAAAAGAATTGAAGCCCCTACTGGCTTTTGTGCCAACACATAATGGTTAAGATGTGTGTCCTGAATGGAGAAATTATTGGTTTGTCTTTATGAGGTTATGAGGTCTCCCTTTGAGCATGAGGATTGTAGGTTTGGTAGCATGTATGGATCCTTGCCTGCATAAAACCGATTAAGTTCTATTATGACATATGCTTTTGTGGGATATATCTATGGTAGACGCGAAGGGTTGAAGGGAAAATAGAGTGCTACAGTTATAAATGATTTTATTTTCATTACAATATAAGCCTATGTCTAATCATTACCTTTTTGACCAGTTGTTAATGCCCTTATAAAATAAATCTTCTTAAACTTGAGACCAAAAAGCTATCACTACCCTAATCATCATTTTCATAAAGTGAACCTTTTGGGACACTGCACGAAACTGTCCTACGATGACACGATAGAATTTAGAGCAATGTCCCGGAGTTGAAGCATGGGAATGAAAAAAGGTGTAGTGGTAATTTTTATATTTTTTCATCTCAGAATAAGCCTATGTGTAATCATCCTTTTTGAGGAGTTGGTAATATACTTATATAATTAATCTTATTTAGCTTGAAACTAAAAAGATATCACTATCCTAATCATCATTTTCATAAAATGAACCTTTTGGGGAACTACCCAAAATTGTCCTGCGTCGATGTGGGACATCTTAGAGCAGTGTCCCAATCTTGAAGCATGGGAATGAAAAAACAAGGTCTAGTGATAATTAATATTTTTTCCTTGCTATTGCAAAGGGGCCATTGATATTATCATCATCGTATTGCTACCTTTAGTATCATGTTTCATATACTTACACTTTGGGGGCACTACCCTAAACTATCTCACATCGATGTGGGATAGTTTAAAGTGATGTTTGATAAGGTTTTCATATTTGGCCATTTGACCGCATAGAGAGATTGTATGGGTCATGTATTAAGTTTAGTGAGAATTAATTGTTCAAGCTAAAATCTTTTGTTGAAATGAGCAAAAGTCTTGATTATATATGGAAAAAGTTAGGCATATGTTATGGAAAGTTTGTTGGGTATTGCTCTAAAGATTATTAAATTTTTATTTTTAATGTAGTCCCTCTTTTTCTAGGGGAGGTCCTAGAAGACGTGACAAAAGTACATCAACTCCAAAACACATTTTTAACGATCAAGTAAACTCTATGTCCGAAACAGAGTTATCGGATGATAGTGAAAGTCATGATATTGGTTTAGGCTCTTTACAAGATGTAGACCAAGATATAGCTATAGTTGAAGCTACTATGTAGATAGTGCCATTTAGAATGAGACCTGAAATACGTACAAGTGTTGCAGATGAAGATGATAACACATTGCACATGGACCGGGGAGAGGACATCTAAGTAAAACAAGAGTTTTTAGTTGTACCACTTTGCAGACTTATACCACATACCAGAGTACATGGTTTGAGGCCAAATGTGAGTGGCTTGAGGTCTGCATTCGCTAGAGAAGGCTATATCAAAGAGAAGGGTGTATTTATAGTGTCATTGTCTACATGTCAAAAAAAGAGAAACTTTGGTCACATGTATGTTTTCTTATTTTAACTTTTGTTCATTTCTTTCAATAATCATAAGTAACATTATGTGTATTGTTTGTAAAGATGCTATTATGGAAGGGTGGGGATCCAATATGGAAACAAGTCAATTTAGAGTTTGAAGGAGAGGTTGTTACACATCCACAATTTGAATCCCTTTCCCAAAACATTAGGAAAAATATGAACCCTCTAGGGGCCCTTTGGGATTAAGGTTAATTAGAGGCCAGCCAATGAGAAAAGGGTGGTGGACACACTCTAAAAAGCAGGGGGACAACTTAGTCTTATACTTCTTAATGGCCTCTTACCTAGTGAGAGCGGTGGGGGAGGGCACCTGAAACCTCCAAGTTTCCCTCTTTTTTGACCCCTAAAAATTTTCAAAAATCAAATATTATCTTCTTAAACCCCCTTAAACCTATTTTATGGTCAAAAAAATATTTTTTGACTTCCAAAAGTCAAAACGTACACCAAAAACCCCTAAAATTCAAAAAATTTCAAAAAAAATTGAAACATCAATTTTTACTATCCAAAGCCCTCCCAAAACTATTCTTCAATTAAAAAGTGATTTTCTCTCTCTAGAACCCCTTTTCCAACCCCTCCTTGGTTGCAACCATCACACTCACCCTCTACTCCAACACTCTCTATCTCTACACAATCTCCATTACTGCAGCAAAGAAGCTCCTCTCTCCTCCCCTCCCACCTCCCATTGCCACACCAAGCAAGGGTCATCCACTTTCTCCTATCTGCATTGCCACCACACTCCTCCCCCGCTCTGCCACTACCACCTCCCATTGGCACACCAAGGAAACTCATTCACTTTTTTCCACCTACATTGTAGCAACAAGCATGTTTTTAGTGCGATGCTTGAGTTGAGTTTTTGATCACCTTAAACTCCCATCAGTTGATCTTTACCACGGAGTATAGATGCAGCAATAGGTTGAGATTGTCATTAGAAGGTCGAGTAGGTGATTTGACACCCACCTAGTTGTTTCCATGCGCCTGCGGGTCAAGCTCCGTCTTCGTCTGACAAATTCTGTTGTTGGTTGAGTTCTCGCTATTTAGCTTCCGCTAGTGGCGTAACCGCCTTAACATTTGGCGCTGCTGCCGGGGACGAGAGCCCTAAGTAGGTGACCTTAGACTAATCCTACGAGGTGAGTCGTATAAACTACTTTGTATACTTTAGTTAGAAAAGATCTAGGAGTGGTGGACTCCGAAGATCTCGAGAGATACTAGGTAGTGGGGTATTCCTGGGTCTTCCGTGTTGACAGTATTTTTAGATTAGCTTAGATTTGTTTGTTGTTTTGTTGGTGTTGAGTAGTTGTTGATAGAAGAAGAATTTGCTAGTCCGTGAGTGGCAGTGGATCTCTTTAAAATCACAATTACCAAACCCATTTTATGATTAGGAATAGCTTAGGTAGGACTTCATTTGATCCTGATCTGGAGCTAGTAATCATTGGAGTATTTGCTTGATATGGTTGATTGCATGTTAGATCACTAAACCGTCGAGTTAGTAGTGAAACTTGCAATAAACAAAAGCCAGAGAAATTTTCTGTGTATCTGGGAGTTGCTGAGCACTTGAGAAAGCTTTAGGAAGGATTCTGTGCCCAAAAACTGGAAATCTGCAACTTTAGACATCATACGCGTATGATGTCTAAATGACCAAACAGAGACAAAAACAGAAATTTTGACTTTACCAGAATGTTCAAAAGGGGAGTTATACCCTAATTTCAACTTAAAACAAGAGCATTAACACTCAAAGAAACCCAAAAAGACAAGTCGGAGTCCAAGAAACGCAAAGAATAGGAAATTTTGGATTCAGATCTTGTTTTTACATTCAAACCTGACAAAAACACTTGAAACTCAATTATAAACATTGGAGAAGGCTTAAAACCAAGAATAGTCAAAATCTGGGACAAAAGACATCATACGTGTATAATGTCTTTTAGCACATCCACTACTTATTTTTGATATCTGACCTGACAAGATTGTTACAAACACTGTAGAAAGCAAAAATATCAAGTCTTGACCAAAATTGATGAAAAAGACATCATACGCGTATAATGTCTTTTACCTAATTTTGGACATATTTTGATACTTTGCCAATACAGATCCATTGTAATAGCTGTCTAGAGGTTATATTTCAAGTTTCATCCCATTTGGATCATAATTGACCCAAAACAAGTCAAAAGCGGAAAATTGCCAAGAAAAGCGTAAATTAGCCATAACTTGCTCAAACAGAGTTCAAACTGAATTTTGTGAGTGGAAAGAGCATAAGGGGGCTACTGAGAGTGAGCATAACCAAAATAGTTTAAATCTGTGAAAAAAGACATCATACGCGTATAATGTCTTTTTCAGCATAACTGCAACAAAATTCTCACTTGATGAAACAGAAGTTGTCCAATTGACAAGATTAAACAATTGACCAAGTATCAATCAGTTTGGATCAATTCTGACCACAAAAACTTGGGAACACAAATTGCCGAGACGGAGAAGTTAAAGTCCTTTAGGGGAATTGATAAATTTGAGATCGGGCAGGAATCTCCAGAATAACCAACCAAAACAAGGGGAACAAGCAAGTGTCATATCAACCGAGGGAAGTGTAAACCAAAGTTGGGTGCAACCATTAGAGCCGATCTTTGAAGGAAGTGTTTCTGATACTTCTTCGGAGAGATCTTACGAGATTTTCACCGAACACTTGGAACACTTGAACCTGAACAACAGAGAAAATATGGCAGCAGGATCATCAAACCCTTCCGCCACAATGAAGCTATTGTTCATAAAATACCAGTACGACAATGAGCAAGGTGCCAAGATCTACAAAGATGGAATGGACCGCTATTGTGTAAAGATAGAAGAGAGACCTAGTGAGTTCAAGGACTTAGTGCCTGTGAGCTATAGCGGAGATAGATATCTAGATGACGAGGGTACCATGTACTTGGTAGTCCTAAACCCTAACATTATGGACAAGTGGGGATTGATGGGCACCAAAGCCAAAGTAGATGAAGAACTTGAGGAGAAAGCACCAATAATGAACTTCCCTGATGCGAGGTTAAGAAGAGAGAATGAAACTACAAGGATCAACACTGATAACATCTATGTGGGGCTATACAAATATAATAATGGGGAGCAAGATCTCTATTATAGATGTGAAGAACCCTACACAGGAGAGTTGACAGACCAAAAAAGACTTTATGTCTTTACCTACACAGAGGGATCGGAAGTGAAAATTGCTGCTTACGACAAGTATGGGAGGTAATACTCAACAATGGGCAAGAAAGAATTAGAAGGATATACATACTTTGGGGGACCACTACATCAGTATTATGTTACTTCTAGCTCACAAAGACCAGCACCAACAAATGGAGGGCAAAACCCAATGACGATAAGAGGACAAAGAACTCAGGCTGCTGACTCTTTCAGTCAACCTCAGTACTCGAAGCCCGGACCAATGGGATCATTACATTCCAGAGAGTCAATGGATACGAATCGAGGTAGTGCAGTTCCAATCCCCACATATACCACTCCAGGTCCAAGGTTCGAAGCGGAACCATCACATTTATCTCCTAGTAGTAGATTCAGGGCAGGGGAACCGACAAGGGTAACCCATGAAGTCCATGATGCTAGAGAAAGCTTTAGCCGGGACACAGGAGCAATGAGATTGGTAGCAGACCATAGACGTATGAGACCATCTCAAGTAGCGAAGTGTATGCCAAAGAAGTATGGTGGTTCAGGAGATCCGTATGCACATGTGTCACTCTTTAAGCAAGTCTTAAGAGCTGAGCAGATAACAGATTTCCATACACAATACGAGGGATTTGGTCTTACTCTAGAAGGTACGGCATTGACATGGTTTCAACCACTGAACATAGGGGGATTCCATGACATTGACCATTTGCTAAGAGAGTTTGCTGAGGAATTCTCAAAACGAGGGATTAAGCACAATACGGTCTCACAAATATATGCTTTTAAACAGAGAGAACACGAAAAAGTGAAGGAAGCTTCACTTCGCTTCAAACAATACATTGAGAGATGTCCAGTACGTGAACGACCACAAGATGACAGACTATCTGTTCTCTTTATTGAGGGACTGAGAAACGACACTCTCAAGAAGGACTTGCACTTGAAAGCTTGTACAAGTTTCGAGCAAGTAACGAGAGAGGCATTGTACTTAGTGGATAACTGTACGGTTTATGGAGAGGTGTCAGCGGATACAGATTTTGCATCCAGTAGCTCCTCCTCCGTAGCGAGCGAGACTACCACTAAAAAGAATGTTCAAACAACAACCATGCCAAATGTAGAGCAAATGATAGAAGATGCTCTAAAAAGGATGGCACCATACCAAAAACCATTGCCAAAAACACTGAAATGGTGTGCTATTGAACAAAAATGGACAAACCATCCAACAGAGGAGTGCTATTACAACAAAGGGTATGTAAGGGAGCGTCAGTATGCACCTCCTGCTCAATTAGCACCACCTCAAGTACATCCAGTACCTCGATACCCAACGGGAAATGTACCAGGACCTATGGGGATAGAAAGACCGCAACCGGTATTGGGACAACAACCACCTTTACCAGGAGCAAGACCAGTAGGCATTAGATATGCACCAACCTTAGAGAATCAGGAAGAACAAGCCTTAGTGCCTGTTCAAGCCTATTATGAAGAATCTGGTGCACACATGTCTCCAACTGTGTATTACCCACCAGAAGAACCCAAACAACCAGAACCATGGGGCATGATTGGGAATGTTGGAATACCAACAGTTACAAGTGCTTCTGATGAAGAGAGATACAATTTGGACGCAAGAACATTGATGTTCATAGCTCATGGAGGGTTAACAGGACAAAGACCATCCTATCCACAAAGGACGAATCAAATGGGACCAAGACCAGCACTAGGACCCTGTTACAAGTGTGGAGGTGACCATCTGATGAATGTTTGTCCACATACGGAAATCATTAGAATTAACGCTTATTGCACTGAGTGTGGGGTTACTCACTTCATTGAGGATTGTTCAAAGAATCCAAACAAAGTGCAAAAGACGACATTGAATATGCTAGAAACTATTCCTACCAGCAGTGGGTCTGAAAATGAAACTCTGATACCAACGCAAGTTGTTACTAGAGCTCAAGCTAAGAAAACCACTAGAGAACCTGAGAATGGAAAGTTAGCGACTGAAGTGGTTAGTCAAGGACCGCGGAGTCAAAGAAACACATGGAAAGCTAGAAAAGCACGCATGAAGTTGAGAAAAGAACGTGAAGACGCTATTCTAGCTGAGGAACTAAAGCGAACTAAAGATAGATTAGAAAAACTTGAGAGTCAAAACGGGAAACGAGAGATGAGCCCGGAAAGAACGAAACAAAAGAGTATCAAAGAAACAACGAGCTTAAGCTCAGGGGGATCAGTGCTAGTCGACAAAGTACACGAACCATTGGACGCACTGATGAGAGCTTACGAAGCTAGGTTAAAGAACAACCAAACACAAGAACAGAGGTGGATGACATACCCAAACGCGGAATTGGAAAAGCAGAGACTTGAAATGTGCCAGAGAATGATCGAGACTGCACAAGCCTTATTAGAACCACCAAAAGAAACAATGAATTGTGGAACGAAAAACCCAATTCAGCAAGAGACTATCGTTTCACGGGTAGCTGAAAAGACTCCCAGTGCACAAAAGCCTAAAAATACACACAAGGATGACCGCATAGTATTGAACACAACCGATCAGGAGGTAGAGAGTTTTCATCCAGTCATACAGAGGTCTTATGGAAGAGATGATGATTACAATGAATTTTGGAAACAAGTGAGAGAGGCAAACTTTGCAAACGAGCTAAGTTGCCAAGCTAATCAGACAAATTGGGAAAAGGACATCAGGAATCCTCCCATAGTGGAATTTGAGGCAGGATCTCAAGTGGACTTGGATCTGCAATCTTACTAGGGAGATGGGGGCTCTGTTAGAACAATGGAGAGCATACCTCACTCACTGAATAAACCACATCGAGACTGCAAGAGGGTATACAAGAGCTGAGTAAACCACAAAAGAACGCTAAGCCTGTACCCTTAAACAAGGTCGGAGAGTATTGCGAAGGTGAAGAGGGGAATACAACCTTACCAGTTGAATTCCAAGGAGTGAACACAATGGAAATACTAGACAACGGAGCTGGGGTAGCCATTGCTACAAAAGAAATCTGGAAAAAATGGGGGAAACCAGCAATAAGGAAGACTAGGTTGAAACTCCAATTAGCAGATGGACACATGGAGAAACCTATGGGGTTATTAGAGAAAGTCGTAGTGACTTCTTGCGGCATTGAATACAAACATACTTTTGCTATTGTCGATTTTGGCAAGGAGAATAACTATGATATCATATTGGGAAGACCATTCGTGAGACAGTTGAAAATGGTCCAAGATTGGGGCTACGATCACATATACCTGAGAAATATGGAAACCACTACACGTGTGAACCTGAGAGAGACCATAGCTACAAAAATGTGAACCGAATACCGGTAGAGGAGTTTGATTCAGCTACTTTGGCGGGATCCGAATTTCCAGCTTGGTTAGGTAAGCCCAAGGAGTTATGGATGTGTGGAGCCTCGAAATGTGGAAGTCTGAGGCGAGAAGAATATGTTTTAGAAAGGGCTATCGAAGACGAAACTTATATAGGAGAACCCTTTCCAGAGGACACGCTTGAACCATTAGAATGGACACACATTCTAGCAACCCTAGATGTTTGTGCAATTCCGGATGGTCCCACAACGAAATTTTGCGACAAGGACGGGTACGACGTGGTTCCGTACTTCATGTTGAGAACTGTACTCGAAAAAGAAACTGAAAAGAACGATACACTGGAAAAGGAAGATGAAGAAGAGGTGTTTCACGACATTCCCGATCATCCAGAGTGGGGAAATGAAGCAGACAACGAGTCAACGGACAATTCAAGCGGAAACGAAGAAACTATAACGGATGTCCGATTTTATGATTTTCCGAACCAAACTAAACAACGCCAGAAACGCTATAGAGCAAAGAGAAAAACAAAGGGGGTTAGAACCAATCCGATGCCTAGAATAAGAGGAAAAAATCAATTCCTAATGCTAGTAAAGGCGGAAGATTGTGTTAAGGACAAGATTTCTGGAAGAATGAGAGGCAATGATCAAAAGAGCTTACGAAAAGACAAAAGAGGCTCAAGAAATCAAGTTCAAAGGAATGGAACGAAAACTGAAACAGAAAAATCAGAAAAGAACAAGCGCAACAGAGAACACACGGAGTCCAAGTTAGAACGTAGAAACAAGTACAGAGAGCTCAAGAAAACTCTGAAAGAAGTTTGGACGACAGAAATTGAGAGTGGAGAGGACGAAAACGCCAAAATCAAGGAAAACATGGATGTTCCCTCTCACTATAGGAAATTCACAATAGAGGATAGGAAGGTGGTATTAACCCAACCTATTCGAGAGAGAAGGGAGAACGAATCTTATGACGGACCGGAGGATGCAAAAAAAGTTGATTTAGCAGCTCCAGGTGAGACACCTAGACCGGTGTACATAGCCACAGATTTGTCTCCAGGCGAGGAAGAGAGACTTTTGAGTCTTCTCAGAGAGTATAGGGATGTGTTTGCATGGTCTTATAAGGACTTAAAGGGAGTTGACCCATCGATATGCCAACACACAATCCCACTGAAACAAGACGCAAAGCCTAGCAGACAGAGACCATACACATATAATGATACATTTGCTAAGCGAATCAAAGAAGAGATAGATAAGCTAATGGAAGCTGAATTCATATACGAGATTGAACACACCGATTGGGTATCTCCGATTGTGGTAGTACCCAAGAAGAACGGAAAACTCCGAGTGTGTGTCAACTTAAAGAAAGTGAATGCTGCAACAATCAGGGACAATTATCCCTTGCCGATAACTGATCATGTTCTAGAGCGTGTATCAGGGAAAACAGCATACTCCTTTCTTGATGGTTTTTCAGGATATAACCAGCTAGCCATAGCACTGGAAGATCAACATAAAACAGCTTTTGCAACGGAGTGGGGAATTTATGCTTATCGGGTTATGCCTTTTGGTCTAACCAATGCTCCCGCAACCTTCCAGAGGCTGATGACGCATGCTTTCAAAGAATACTTAAGGTTGTTTCTAGAAATATACATGGATGACTTATGTGTACATTCTCTTCTGAGAGATGAGCATCTAGAACACCTAAGAAAAGTATTTGAGAAATGTAGGACATATCGCATTTGTCTCAATCCTGAGAAATGTGTGTTTATGGTCCGACAGGGCAGAATTCTGGGACATATTGTCTCACAAAACGGAATATCCACGGATTTAGAGAAGATAAAAGTTATAGTGGATATGCCTAGACCAACCAATGCGAAACAAGTACAGAGCTTTATGGGACATTGCGGATATTATAGACGATTCATTTACATGTACGCTATAATAGGCCAACCACTTTACAGGCTAATAGTGAACTTTGAATGGACAGAGGAGTGTGAGGAATCGTTCAAGAAATTGAAAGAGGCACTCATTACTGCTCCAGTCTTGAAATCACCAGATTGGGAGAAGATATTCCATGTGCATATAGATGCTTCGGCATATGCAATAGGATGCATTCTGGCTCAGCCAGAAGAAGGAAACATGGATTTTCCTATCTGTTACGCCAGTCGACAGCTCAACAATGCAGAGAAGAATTACACCACAACAGAGCGAGAAGGATTAGGAATGATATATGCTGTGAAGAAATTTCGGCATTATCTTCTAGCCAACAAGTTTGTGTTTTTTACGGATCACCAAGCCTTGCTCTACCTAGTGAATAAACCATGCAATACCGGGAGAATAGTGAGATGGTTCATTATCTTACTGGAATTCGACTTCACGGTAGTAGTAAAGAAAGGAAAAACACATCTTAGAGCTGATCATCTTTCGCGATTGACGAATGGAGAAGACCCTATAGGAGTAGATGACGACATGCCAGACGCGTACTTGTTCAACATAGAAATGATACCGAAGTGGTCTCAAAATGTCGTTAACCTATTAACCTATGGAGGAGAGTTTGATAGAAGAGAATACAACCAGAAACATATTGCTATTCAGCAATCCAAGAATCTTCAATTGGTTGCAGGAAGGTTGTATCAATTGGGAAATGATCATGTTTTACGACTATGCATCAATCCTGAGGAATATAATATATATCTGCGCGAAGCACATGTTCAGGAATGTGCATTTCATTGTTCAAGAAGGAACACATATAGGAATTTGTTACAATTGGGAGTCTATTGGCCAGGAATGAAAGAAAGCGTACATGAATATGTCACTGTATGTATTGTATGTTCATCAAAACCGCCAGCAGAGTATTCGACATTATATCAGATAATGATCGCTCCGAATGGAGTCAGTATATTGTTGAATATCTCACAAATAGAACTTTCCCAGAAGGAACGTCAAAAGCTCGTCAGAAATCTGTAGAGACAGAAGCTAGAGATTACGCTTTAATAGGAGATCAACTCTATAAGAGAGGTAAAGACAACCAGCTTAGGATTTGCGCATCAGAGTCTGAGTATGTGATAATCCTGGAGCAAGCTCATGGAGGAGTAGGTGGAGGCCATTTCTCAGGTGATAAGACAGCAAAACTTGTCTTAGCCGCAGGAATATGGTGGCCAACATTACATATGGACGCTGAGGAATACGTTAAACGGTGTGATGACTGTCAGCGGACCAAAGTACCACTTAAAAGAGATGATATGCCGCTTAGACCAATGATGGGGGCAAGAGCTTTTGCAAAATGGGGGATTGATTATGTCGGACCCATTTCACCTCCTGCATATAAGACTCATGCACAATACATCGTTGTGGCTACAGACTATCTAACAAAGTGGGTCGAAGCAAAGGCAACTCAAAAAGCAGATGCCAGGACCACGGCACAATTTCTATATGAATACGTCTTTGTACGATATGGATTGCCAATAGAAATTGTGAGTGATCGAGGCACACATTTTATAAATGAAGTGATAGAGATCCTTCTAGATGAATTCATGGTAATCCATAGGAAATCAGCCCCGTATCATCCACAAGCAAACGGACAAGCTGAAGCAACAAACAAAACCATATGCACGGTCCTCACGAAGATTGTATCTGAGTCGAGAACTGACTGGGACCAGAAGTTGCATTCAACATTATGGGCATATAGGGTAGCATATAAAACATCAATAGGAACGACCCCATATAACATGGTTTTTGGGCTAAATGCTATCTTACCAATAGAATTCTTGATTTCAACCTTAAGGGTGGCTAAGGATCTAGAGTGGACAGGGCACGAGCTTTCTGATAGAATAGATGACCTGGAAAAGCTAGACGAGCTTCGCCTAAAAGCAGTAGCTTCTATCTACGCTCAAAAAAGGCGACAAAAGGAATTTTTTGATAAGCATGTGCGGACTAAAGAGTTTAAGGTTGGGGACTATGTCCTAGTTTACACTCTGAAACAGCATGCTAAGAAGCTTAAAAAGCGAGGGATGGGACCTCTGGTGATTAAAGATCTATCACCAAGTGGAGCCGTCAAGCTTGCTACATTAGACGGAGAAGAAATGCCCAATTGGATTAGTGGATGCAGAGTGAAAAAGTATCTTTTGCCGCTAACCCAAGACATGCTTCTCAAAATACATCAAGAAAAGCTGCGTGTCCAGAAAAAGAAAATGATTTTGGAGGAAGCGCAAGCCGAGGCGAAGGAAAGAATGGAGAAAAGAAGACTACTACGTCAGAAACAGCGCAATGAAGGAGCAATACGAATAAACGCAGTCAGTATAACAGAAATGGATAATGACAAAGAAGAACCCATCATTGAATGCAAAGTAGGAACCAACCAAATCAAAGCCAGAGCACTATTGGATTCAGGAGCTCAAACTAACCTACTTTCACTCAGTTTGTATAGACAATTGACAAATGACACTAAACTACAAACTGCCAAGCAAGAGTTAAAGAGTTACTCTGAGAATTCAATCAAAACTGTCGGATGCACAGTTTTACATATACAGATTAACCAGTATGTGTATCCTCATATGTTTTACGTGGTTGAAGACCAAGCTACACAACATCCATTATTGCTAGGACAACCATGGCAGAAGCAATACAATGCAATGATTGACTGGAGTTCTAAATCAGTGCTTATCAAATACGAAGGTGAAAGTCAATCAGTTAAGTTCACCAAAGGAGAAGAGCCAACTCCAAAGGACGAATCCAAAGACAAAGGTAAACAACAACCAGAGAAAAAGAAGAAGCAATGGCAACCAAAAGTTTCTATACAACGGATTCTCTTCGACGAGGAATTCTCAACAGTGGATAAGGAAGACAAGCAATAATATAACAGCTCAACCTTGGAAAAAAACGGAGTCAAAGTTGGTATGGAGACCAAAAAAGGTTGTGCCAGAGAACACAAAGGTGGAAAACAGAGTCTTCAATACCAGACAACAGAGTGATTCCAGACAATCAAGGACAGTGAAACAGATCTGGATTCCAAAGAAGTTCATGACGGCACAAAGCTATAGCAAGCAAATTTGGATCCCAAAGATTTGTAAACAGGAACTCCCTTCAGTACAATCAACGGAAACTCCTAGGTATTTCAAGGCGAGGAAATCAACACAAAGAACAAAGCAAGTTTGGGTCGCAAAGAGTTTGTGGCAAGCACAAGTGAAGCGGAAGCAGATTTGGATTGTAAAAAAGAACAACAAAGTAAAGAAGAATCCATCTACTGATTCTACTACCGAAGTGCCAAAACCAACCCAAAACCCGACCACCAATCCTTCAATCAAACAAAGAGCAGCTTTATTGGAAAGACTGTTGTATCATCGCTCTACAATTGCATTGGGAACTTATGACCAAAACAACTACAATGCTTCGCCCACAAACACTTCATAGTCGTCCGGGAGGACTCAGACTAGGAGGGGGGGAGGTATACAGGAGTTACAAAGCAGCTACAAGCGCCAAAAACAAAGAAAAACAAAAATTATATTACAAGGGCAGTGTCTTACATGATTTTGCAATTTTTATGTTTGATTGCGGATATTGATAATATTTATGCCCTTATATACCTTTTTTTGCAACAAGAAGAGATCAAATGATGAATTTGGGTCTCTAGACGTGTAAATATCACTAAATAAGAGTGTGTTTGGAGCTAAAAAGTGGAAAAAAGTGGTAATCCAAGTCCAGAAATCACAAATAAGTGTATATTCATATACACAGGGTTACCGGCTATTTATTGTGTATGTTTGGAATTTTTTGGCTTCAATTTGCTATTTTTCTTTATTTTTTATGATTTTCTTAATAAAAGTAAAAGAAAAATAAAAAAGCAGGTGAAACGAGATCAGAAAAAAGAAAAGAATAGATGGTGATGATCCTAATGACAAGGGAAACCCATGGTAAAAATTGAGTACAATTCGGGAAAAGTTGCGGGAAGCCCGAAATGACAGAATTTTGCCAAAGTGGACAGATTTCTCAGAAACAGGTCAAACGGAGTCCAAATTGAGAAATTTCAAATCCTAAAGTGCATTTCACGACGAGATAGGAACACATGTCAAATTTGGTAACAAGTGATCCGGGAAGTCCGAAGTTAAGTATTTTTCACTTCACTTTCAAGCTCATTTCCACTATTACCTTCTTGGAGAGAGCAAAGAGCACACAGGAGCATCCAACCTTCTACAGCCTTCTACGACTGCTACGAGAGCTCAGAGGACACCAGACATGAGAGGTAGACTCGTTGCCATAAGCTTTTGATGCTTATCATTAACTTTTGTCGCGAAAACTGACCAAAACCAAGAAACAAGAGCAAACGGGGAATGCGGTAGAATGCTAGGTAGTGGCACAACCGCCTAATCAAACCTTGCAAGAACTTATAGGTGGGTTACCTTAGTATAGAAGATGGGTTTCTAACACTCAAAGCTCGACTGGAAAAACTCTAGGTCAACAGAGCCTGCAAGAGGCAAACAGGAAAAAGTTATCGAAACAACATGAAACTTCACAGGAAGTTCAACCACATCAAGGACAATGCAACCATGGAGTATCTCCAGGTTTGGACCATCAAAAATAGGTCGGAACAACCGATTCGGCTACGGACACACAAAGCGTCATTTTGGCATAACGGTTGAAATTGACGACCGAATGAAATGAAACTTCACAAGCAGCTTCAAATATACATGGATGACTTATGTTTGCAAGCAAAACCCAAAAGAAAGCTGATTCACTTACCGATGGTGAAAAAGACGCTTTCGGGCAACCAAATGGAGAAAGATGGAGAACGGGGAGCCAAAGTCAAGTTCAACCAAATAGATGGCTTCACAACATATCCAATGAGCTGGAAATGCAACTCTCAAGAAGAAAAGTTGAAGAAATTCAACCCCACGGCAAAGAGACGACTTCGGAGACTGAAATGCCTATAAGGGGGCTTTTTAGCTAAACTGATGACTTTTTAAAGTTGAAAACTAGTTAGCAGGGCTTAGGGCACTAGCACAAAGCATTCTTTGCACAAAAAGACCAACATTTCAAGAAAAGATATCATACGTGTATGATTTCTCACAGCATGAATTTCACATCCATTTCAACATTTGAGTGCATAGCCTCATTCCACATGTTAATCACATCCTATGAACCAAGTATCATGAGAATTGGAGTTAGAAAACCCAAGGAAAACCAAAAAAACGCAAATTAGGCCATAAAATTGATTTTTGGTCCTAATTTTGTCAAAATAACTCCAAACTCAATGAAACTTTGTAGGATTGTTGATTAACACATCTACAAGCTATCTGGAACTAAAAAGCACCATTTTGACACAAAAGACATCATACGCGTATGATGTCTATTTACACTTACAGAGCCAAAATTGCTCATTTGTTATCATACATCCATTATATATATCTAATACATGCTACATATGAAATTTGGAACCATTTGGTCAAGTGGATCACCCCATTAGCCCAATTGAGGGAAAATCCTTCACATAAAGCCTATTTTTGGCCCAAATCCAACATACTCAAGTCCAAACCAAGATTTGAGTAGGGACAGTCCTTCACTAGTACATGGGGAATCCACAGAACCAATCCCATGAAAAATTGAGGAAAAAGACATCATACGCGTATGATGTCTCCAGAGCCATTTTTAGCCCAAAATCTATCCAAACTTCATAAACCCACTGAATAAGCCTATCTAAAGCCAAATCCAAGCTTATAGAGAAATTTGGTCCAAAAATACACTAAAAAACATCATACGCGTATGATGTCTCACTATGTGATTTTGGCACCTCAAGGCTTTAACCACCAAACAGAAGTGATCTACATGCCATTTGAAAGTGAACCACCAAGTTTTATCCAATTTGGATCATAAAATCCAATTCCCTTTCAAAATTTTGCCAAGAGCCAGAACTAGACTAAACTGGCCAAAACTTGACCAAATGGGATCCAAACTCAAATCCAAGCATATGATACTCATATGTACACTATCAGCTACAAGCACAACCAATATGAAGTCATTTTGACACAAAAGACATCATACGCGTATGATGTCTCCAGCATGATTTTGAGCCCATTTTGCATATTTTTTCACCTACCTTGCATCCTTAGGCCCTGAATAGCTCATGTTTCAATTTTCAAGTCATTTGATAGTTAAAAGCTTCATTTCGGCTTTCAGTACTAAAAAGACGCTAACTTCTGAAATTGGAGTTACAGGATCCATGGATTCCACCAAGTTATCGGCAACGAAGAGAAAAAGACCGACAATCAAAGATGCTCTTGCAGAAGCGGAACCCTTTGACATTCCAGCAGAAACCCTCAAGCCAACCAAAACTTGGGTGGAGGAAGCAGTATTGGAGAAAGAGGGAATAAAGATCTACCAGGGGACTTTCAGAGATCCTCAAGGGCAAGCGGTGGATGTACCGATGATCCCACAGGAATTGGTAGACTATAGCAGGTCAGAAGACATCAGCAGGTACCTGGAAAGGGCAGACTTGCACAGTTTCTTCACCTCGAGACCATCAGGTGTGGATACAAGAAGAGTGTACGAGTTGGCAACATCCATTCAGAAGGATGGGAAAGCCACATTGACAGCCATGGATGGAGAGAAAGTAGAAGTACAGATCACTCCACAACTCATTGCAGACGCATTGAAGCTGCACAACAAATGGAGCTCTGTCAGGGAAAGAAGGGAGGCCATAGAGGTCTATGGATCCAAGAAACAGAATGCAACCTATGGAGATATGGCGGACCAAAGGGCGGCAACCCTTTGCCGACTGTACAACCAGTTTCTCCATGTTTGCAGTAAAAAACCGCAAAAGTATACGACACCGCCCCATGCCATTGCGACTACCATCACATGGGCATTAAAGAGAAATATGCCAAAAGAGGTGAATTACGCTCAACACATCCACGAGTAAGTAATTGCCATGCACAACGAGAAGCCAAAGTACATAGGAGGAGCGGAAATTCTGACAAGAATAGCTTATGAAGCTATTGGAGCTAGAGATCAGTGGCCAAAGGTTCCCTCCCAGAATGAGTGGCTTAGAGAAGCCGACGAGGAGGAAGAACAGCCCGAAGTATCCAAGAGGGCGTCCACAAGAGCACGCCGGAAACTAGAAATAGTTTCAGAACCTGAAGAGGAGGTGGACGAGCCGCTTATGAAGAAAGTAAAGAAGAAGGTTGCTCCCAAGCAAACCAAAAGTCAGAAAGTGGCAAGAATGGAAAGACTAGTGGAGCAGTTTAGAGCAGAAAGAGCTCTAAAGGGTGACTTTGAAGAAAAGTGGGTGCCAGACCCCACCAAAGTCGGAACTAGCTCAGCCAGGCAACATGTTGATCAATACGATCAATATATTAAAGCTTATGAGGAGTCAGAGGCTATACTGGAGCAGCAACCTGTCGAGCCATACACTGAAGAGGAGGTACAGCTTTTAAAAGCTGAGCTGAAAAAGGACGACAAGGGGAACGGGAAAGTAGATGAGTACTAAATCTCAAGAGAAAGACGGGCAAGCCGACAAGGGGAAAGCCAAGGAAGCTGAGGACAGATACCCCTCTATGACTGATGTACCAAGCCCGAAGAAGACGAAAAATATCGTGGAAGATACCACAATAGAGATGGACACAGATGATTTGGAAAAGCTGAAGGCCGAGACCAAAGAAAAGGAGATAGATCCAGTTCAACAAAAGAGAAATGATTATGAGGATCTGGTAGCGATAGGATACACTGAAGCAGAGGCCCTTGAGGCAGTTTATGGGATCACCCTACAAAAACAAGATGATCGGAGAGGGACGGAGGAAAAAACAAAGAGTACAAAAGAAAGTGAAGAGAAACTGGACGAACAGAACGTACTAGAAGAGCCAAAGCCAGTGGAGGTGGTGGCAGAAAGAGCTTTAGAGTTGACAGATGAAGATGAAAAAGACATGCACATGGTGCATGAACTGCTAGGCAAGATCAAAGAAAGATCCAGGGCAAAGGAAGTAGAGATTGAGACAGCCAAACAAAGGGAAGCAGAGTTGCAGAGGAAATTAGAGAATGCTATGAATGAATCTGAAAGTCATAAAGCATCACTCTATGACGCGGAAAACGAGAGAGACGGCTTGATACTCCAGCTAGCCGAGGCTTCAAGAGAGGTAACAAGTGCACAGGAAGCAAAGGAGCGGATAGAAGATGAGTTGGAGGCAGCCAAGGATGAGTTCATTGAGCTAAGGGAAAGAGTCGAGCTCCAAGAAAGAACAATCACTAGACTCAAGACTACCCCTAGAGCTAGCAGAGCAGGAACCGAACAAGAGGGAGTTATCATACCAGCTTTGGAAGACCAGGTCCGAAGCTTACAAAGAGAGCTGAGATTAGAGCAAGTGCAAAGGTTGCACATTGCGGAGGGATCATTGGCCGCAGAGGAGAGGCTCACATTAGAAAATCAAACACTACGGACAGAGAATGAGGCCCTCCGCAAACAGCTCCAAGATCTACAAGAGCAACAAAGAAGAGAGACAGAGACACCACACGAAGAATCAGGTGGAGCAGCCATAGAGCTACCAGAAACTGGAGAGGCAACCACAATTAAAGATCCAGCCCCAGCTCAAGAGGTGGTCTTGACTTCAGGAATCTCTGAAGAAGAAGAACAAAGGCTCCATGACCAAATAGAAAAGTCAGTAGAGGAGAGTGCCAAGGCGGAAATGGAATGGGAGAGGAGACTCCTCATCTCCATTAGACTTCAGGGATTAGACACAAAAGTGCTCCATGAAGAGTGGATGCAACCCAGCCTGCCTTTCCCTTTGATGAAATTTGAAGTGCTAAAGACGAAAAAGAGAATAGAGGAGGAGCAATATGTCGCTCTTTACGAAGGCGACATCACAAAGAAGGAACAATCAAAGAGGATAGTAGATTCACAACCTAGATGGAGGAAAGGTTGGCTGAACAAATACCCAGCCTACCTCATCTACTTGGTGGAGGCACCAAAGGAGATTCGGGAGAATGCAACCTTCTGCCCGGTGCCAAGAGTCAGAAACTGGAAAGAGCATGGCAAGATTGCAGAAAAGAAGCCAAATTGGCTTAATTATCCCAGGATGCCAAGACCAAAGGCAGGAGAGAGAATAGGTAAAGCCTACATGGTGAAAACCCTAACGGGCACCATCAAGCTCTTTACTGGCTCTCCTGACCTTTCGTGTCAGATGCTCAAGAAAACCTGCAGGACTCTCTTAGCTTGCATTGAAGTGTTCACGCCAGATAAAGCCACGACCTAGAGTCTACTATCGACGGCCGACACAGTGACTGATATGATATATGATCTTTCATTGTAGCCTTCTCCAAAAGTGTTGCACCTCCTATACCAAAGGATTATGTTTTTGCCTAGCTTCCACATGCAAACATTCGAAGAAGCTTTCTACACCGGCTTTTTCACCCACGAAAGCAAAATATTCGGCCCAACCTTGACCATCGGCAACCTACGATACGAATCACATTTGCAGATGCTCAAGACGATAGGACTTTATTGACCAAGCATAAAAGTCATGTCAGGGACGACATGAACGCCGAGGGGGGGAGTGTTGAGCCAGCAGAGGATCACACCCACATTTTTGCTCACACTCATCATTTTGTAACCATTGATTGTAATAAATGTCTTTCCGACATTAATTTTGATTTGAGCCATTCATTAAGTAACGGGACTCAATTGAGTTTCCAGCTTGTAATTCCGAAGTAATTTCACTTGCTGATGTAATTAGTTAGAGATGTTCTCACCTCCAAGGCTGAGGTATATAAGCCAAAGTTTTTGTAACCTAAGGGGATTCAGATTATTAATCAAAGTGAGTTTTTGAGCGCCGTGACTGTGTCTGAGAGAGAGTGTGAGAGAGAGAGAGTCTTATCTACTTGCTACGCGAGCTACGGAGCCGCCATTGGAGAAGTGACACCGCCATTGTGTTAGCAACGGCGAGAGCTACGCACAGATACCAAGAGTGCGCGCTATCGGCTTCTATGTGTGGTAAGTTCCTACGAGCTTCGGTGTGAGTTTTCTTCCAACTCGTGTGTCGGAATGGAGTGTGCAGCATATCTATAGAATCACAACGAGTAGAGCTACACATTGGTACCATCGGGGTCAAGTTTCGATCACCTGTATTTTTCGGCCTGTCTTCATACGCGTTTGCCGCACGGAGTGGTTATAGGTTGATTTTGCAGTTCAAGTCTTTAGGGTGTTGTTCTTACCTAGTGTATAGACTTCCCCTTGAGTTTGAGATCGATTCAATGATTCTAGATCCTGTTTCGTATAGCATTCGTTCGTAGTAAGGATTTCAGTCACTTGCGTATTTTAGAACTTAGATTTGATTTCCTTAGTAGTGATTGTCATTAGAAGGTCGAGTAGGTGATTTGACACCCACCTAGTTGTTTCCATGCGCCTGCGGGTCAAGCTCCGTCCTCGTCTGACAAATTCTGTTGTTGGTTGAGTTCTCGCTATTTAGCTTCCGCTAGCGGCGTAACCGCCTTAACACATAATTAGATGAGTCTATATTATCAATACTCAATACTCTATTTACTATTTAAAACTTTAAGGTAGGCTGAATGTCTACCGTCCAATACTTCCATCCATGCAATCTGATCACTTTACAGCATTTGAGAATGATCATCAAAACACATAATGAAGTTTTGCCCTTTATGATCTTTTTTCTCTTTTGCTGTCAATTTCCCTTCATAAATTGTAGGAAGTCCTAAGTTTATTGATCTTCCTAAAACAAAAAAAGCAATTTCTACATTGGAGGTCATGTGCTTTAGATCACAACCAACTATTTTTATTGCAAGAGTTAAGGCTTTGCCAAAATAAGGGTCATCTAATGACCCATTATAATTCGGGCAGACTTGTAGATAAATTGGTCAATCTGCTAAGTTTCTTTCTATTCCTCCAAGGAATTAGTCTTGCAAATTTTTATGTCTGGTATCTAGAATCATTACTAAACAATTAGATACCGCTAAACCTGCACTAAACAGAGGGTTTACTCCTATTTGTACACAACCAAGATGAACAAAGTGATAGCCCTTTTTAATGGCTTCAACTTTATCATGTTGTAGGATCTCAGTGAGCTTTATTAAATACATTTGATTATCTGTAGGGATAGATGCAATTGATCTATTATCTAAGTAAACGGTTGAATCTTTAAGTTCAAATAGATTTTTATGTTTATACATAATCAGGTTTCAGGTCTGGTATCTACAATTGGGCAGAGGTTCTACTTCTTTTACAACTATGGAGAGATGCGCAAGAGACTGGGTCACTTTTGACAGTGATCTATTCAAGAATGCCATTGAAATTTTACTTGATATTGGATCAAGAGGAAGGGATTTTTTGCGGGAATTTACCGAGGACTAGTGCCTATGGCTATATCCCAAATGTCGATGGCGACCTTTCGGACCACGTGACCCCGTGTCCTTGCCTTTCAACACAATACAAAAAAATGGCAATAGCATATGAAGCAAACAATGTTAAAGAGAACAGTTTTTGCTAATCACCCTTATCTTGAGTTATCACTATAGATCGCTTCTGTTCCACATTACATTGATATTAGAGCTCTTTGGGAGTGTTTGGTATCATCACTCAAAAAATGAACCTAAAGGACCATAGAATTTTTTTGAAGAGTGGCAGGTAACCCTGAAAAGAAGGGCTTGTCCAACCTCCTCTCGTTGAAAGTGGACCTTGCACATTGTGACGGGCCAATTGAGGTGAGGTGGGAAAAAGCAACCTTGGTGTGAGCGCAAGGCTGCCAAGGGATGCACCCGCAGAAAGAATTTGAGCTTGGGTAAAGAGAAAAGCCTTCTTAAGGCAGATTGCTAGCAGTATCAAGGATCAAGTACCCCAAGTATGCCAAGTACCCAAGAACCCCAAGTACCCAAAGCATAGCAGCAACGGTAAGAGACGGTGTTGCTAATTGGACTATTTTCTTTTTTTAATGATTATTCTCTTTTTTATGATATTTTATTATGTGCACTAAGAACTGTTAAAAGATTGTAGCTACAGGAGCTGCCATCAGGAACGGACAACTCTGATGTGTCATTTGATGGGTGACGGTAAACATCGCGAAGGAGTTTCCGTAAGTTCGGTGGAAAGGGCCGTGTTACGAGTGCCCCTGATGCGTCACATGATGGGTGACGGGTGCATCAATAAGGGGGCATCCCGTAGGCTAAGGAGGAAATCCGAACTGAGTAAGAAAATACGCGTAAGAACGCAAGCACAAGAATAAAGATGGGTTCAATGAAGCTTTTTACGAAAAGCAGGAACAGTCGCGGGAGGAGAGATGTTTTCCCACGAGGAGTCTATGTCTGCATTGCATCTGTGTCGTGTCCTGCACCCGAGGACGCTTGGAATGTGTCCGTGTAGCATTGTTTTCACTAACTGAGTGAGTTTTTAAAGTTTGAACAGGTTCACACTTTATTTATAAAGTGACCGGCCCCTTTATTAATAAAATAAAGCAAGCACGGCCCTTATAAAAAAAGCTAGCGCTAATAGCTATGCAGGGGGCTGATTTGCGATCTCTCTCTCTCTCTCTCTCTCTCTCTCTCTCTCCTCTCTCTAGAAAACGCGATTTTCTCTCTCCTCTCTCTAGGAGCGCCAAGCTCTGCTTTTGGACCCCTATTCCTGCCGGGTGTCAGACCCTATAAAAGGGTAGCCAGCGTTTCAGTTTGAGAGAGCCGGAAGCAGCAGAAAAGCACCAGCGCTGGGATTTTGGAGTAGAGCCTGGCGACAGAATTTGCAAGTGTTCGCGTGACGATTGAGTACGGAGGTTGATTCTCCAAGCAAGAAGCGACAGGTATCAGGTGTTGATACGCTTTGAGAATTGTTGCTTTGCGTGGTTTGTTTTGCAGGAATCTCCCGTCTTACGGGAAGGCCCTTTACGGGAAGTACGGCTTCACGCCTAAGTCCCTTACGGGAAAGTACGGCTTCATGCCTAAGTCCCTTACGGGAAAGCACGGCTTCGCGCCTAAGTCCCTTACGGGAAGGAACGACCTTGTGCCCAAGCCCTTTACGGGAAAGCACGACCTTCGGGTCTAAGATTACAGAAGGGAGGGGTTTCCTCAGGTTCTCTTGCTTGTATAAGAATTCTCCCTGAATAAAAGAATACTCTTTAGGGGGGGGGGGGGGGGGGGATCAACCCATCTTCTGGTCCCCAATACTGTGTCGATCTTCTCCCTTCTCTCATGTTTTCAAAGAATTATAATTTTCAGATTTTCTAAGTGCTCGTGTACGCTCCCGTTTTGTGACAGTGGTATCAGAGCTCGGACTCCTCTCTTTCTCTGCAAAGAAGGACGATTCCGGGAAGAACGGGAAGAACCATGTCGAGCCAAGGGAGAAGCGTTGAAGAGGAGCTTCAACAAGTGCAAGCTCAGCTTGCGGAGTTGCAACAAATCTTTCTGTTGCCAGAGTCCAAAAGCTTTTGGGCAGAATGAAGAAAACGAATGGAACTGATGCGGCCAAGCATCCAAACAACATTGTTGGCGTGAGACCATAGGAGGCAAGAGAAGAAGAACGTGCCGAGGTGCACAAAGGATCTTCGGATCGGAATGAACGGCCTACTCCAAGGAAAGGCCAGGAAAAAGCGCTCTCTTTGCTAGACAAGAGCAAGGACATCTCTATCTCATCTCCATCTTACTTTCTTGATTATACTTCTACTTCTCGATCATCTTCTCAGAAGAAGGAAGCCGGTACTACTACTACTCTTCATCAACCTAAAGATAAGCCTCGATTCAAGAAGCATGGTCGCAAGTCTCAACAGCGCATGAGAGTCTTCAAATCGTGCGACAAGGACATCAAGTTCGAAACCTACAATGGACGGAGAGACATCTCCAAAGCACTGTCCTTCATCAGACAATTTGAAGTCGCCTTTACCAATGGGCACTTCACAGAAAGATCCAAATTATGCCATGTGGGGATGCACCTCAAGGAAACGGCAAGTAATTGGTGGTTAGCCAAGATTTTGGAAGGTTCACAGGCCAGAACTTGGGAGAGCTTCAAATCTGAATTTTATGAACAATTTCTTCCACCTGACTTCGAGCAGGACATACGGAAGGAATGGGACTGGCTTGCCCATGAAAAAGTAACGACTTATGTGGACAAGTATTGGTCGGTTCTTTTGAAGGTCACTCCCTTCATGAAGATTACCGATGAGGAAAAGAAAAGAAAGTTCGAAGCGGGTCTCCAACCTCAGCTTCGAAAGAGTATGAAGGTGTACCTGCATGATACTCTTCAAAGGATGATGGAGTCAGCAATCATTGCTGAGGATTTGCACTCAACTGGGACGCCCAGAAAGATGGAGCATAGCACTTACCGTGCAAGACAAAGAGGGGTCTACGATGACCAAGGGGGCCAAGGAAGAAAACGTCCTCCATCTAGAGACGACGATCATTCTAAGAAGCCAGAGGGCACTGGCAAGCGAACTAAGTATCTTTCTCCTACTCAACTTCAAACTTTCAGAGAGGAAGGAAGATGCTTCTACTGTGGCAAGAAAGGACATATGAAACCGGATTGCCCGCTAAAGCAGCAACGGCAAGAACAAGCCTCTACGAGGCAAGAGAAAGCAAGGAAGGAACCCGCACCGCCCAGCTCAAACTCAATTCCAGATGTTCAAGGAAACACAGAAACGGAGAAAGGGAAGCGTCAACTTCTGAAGGGCTGGGGTCTTTCAACAACCAGCGAGTATTGATTCTTTATGATCCAGGATCCACGGATAACTTCATCTCCCTGGATACTGCAGAACGTTTGTGCCTTACACCGGCTTAGCTTGGCACACCGGTTACATCCGGTTCGGCATTCGAGGGGTTGACAACCAATGCAACTCCCGTGCAAGGAAAACTCAATCTTCGGATTGGCGAGTACAAGGACCGCGAATCATTTTTGATGGCGCCCATCGAGGGATGTGATATCATCTTGGGTATGCCATGGCACTTTCACATGACACCTATTCCCGATTATGTGGAAAAGACCCCCACTTTTGATCATGGGGGTAAGAAAATAAAGATCCAAGCTGATGCAGGAGATTGGCAGTTCCCAATTGTAAGCCATATCTCCATTAAGAAAGAAATGAAGAAGTGTGTTTCTGCTTACTTGATTTTTGCAAAGGATAAAACTAGTAGGGACTCTCTCTCTAGTCTGGAAATTAAGCGTCTTCAATTTATTGAAAAGTACAAGGATTGTTTCACGGAAACAATTCCTGATGAACTCCCTCCGGTATGCCCGGAAGATCACCGCATAGATCTCATACCGGGTAGCTCGCCTCCTAATCAACCCCCTTATCGGGTAAGTCTTGCTCAGCAAGAGGAAATATTGAAGCAAGTCAACGAGCTTTTAGAGAAAGGGTTAGTACGGCCAAGTGCTTCACCCTACTGCTCTCCAGTTCTACTGGTGTAGAAGAAAGACGGCACGTTTCGAATGTGCATAGACTACAGGTCTTTAAACAAGATCACGATCAAGAATCGCTTTCCGATCCCTCGGATTGATGATATACTTGATAAGTTGCAGGGTGCAAGTGTCTTTAGTCGCATAGACTTAAAGAGTGGGTATCATCAGATACGGATCGCCCCTGAGGATGTCCATAAGACTGCTTTCCGCACAACCTTTGGACTATATGAATTTTTGGTAATGCCTTTCGGTTTGACCAATGCTCCTGCGACGTTCAATCGCATGATGGACTGCATTTTCAGCCTGTATCGAGCTTTTACGGGAGTATTCTTTGACGACATACTCATCTTCTCCAGTCAGAAGAGGAACATCGGAAGCACTTGGACTTAGTGTTTCAAGAATTACGAAAGCATGAGTTGCATGTGAATGCACAAAAGAGCGAGTTCTTTCTCTCTGAGATACACTAACTCGGCCATATAGTCTCTCACAATCAAGTGAGTATGGATCCTGCCAAGATCCGAGTGGTAGAAGATTGGCCTATTCCCACTACGGTACATGATGTACGTAGCTTTCTGGGATTATGTTCATATTATCGAAGGTTTGTCCGAGGATTTGCTCATGTAGCAGGACCACTTCATGATTTGACAAAGAAGAAGATTCCTTTCAAATGGGGATCGAGACAACAAGGAGCTTTTGATCGGCTCAAGTACTTGCTAAGCCATGGACCTATTTTGATAGTGCCTGACTTAAGGAAACCATTTGAGGTTCACTGCGATGCTTCAGGCGATTGCATCGGGGCAGTGTTAAACCAAGAAGGCCATGCAGTGGCTTACGAAAGCAGATGGCTTAAGGATGCAGAGTTGCATGTATCAATCTACGAAAAGGAACTCTCGGCTGTGATTCACGCCTTATCCAACTGGAAGCACTATCTTCTAGGTGTGGATTTTGTGATCAAGACTGATCACCAGAGTTTGTGGTATTTTCTTACGCAAAGGAAACTATCTGAGAAGCAGATGAGGTGGGCAAACTTTTTGTCTATGTTTCACTTCCAGATCCTTCACACGGCTGGGAGTAAGAATGTAGTCGCAGACACATTGTCTAGGCGGCCAAGGGTGAATGCTATCACTTTGGTGTATCACCAAGAATTAGAAGCACTACCGGATTTGTATCCGAATGACCCAGACTTCTCCACCATTTGGGGAAAGCTACATCGTGGAGAGAATGAGTTTCCCTATTCCATTCGGGACGGATATCTCTACCACCATCAGGCCATATGTGTGGCGGAACCATTAAGAAAGAAGATCATGGATTAAGCACAGGCTTCGCCTTATGCGGGTCATCGGGGTATTCTCCCTACGACCTTAGCAATGGAAAGATATTTCTTTTGGCCTAGCCTTAAAGTAGACATTGATAAGTATGTTAGGGAATGCTTGGTTTGCCAAAAGGTGAAGTATGATCGGCATAAGACGCCTGGGTTGCTACAACCATTGCCTGTGCCTAATGAACCTTGGGAAAGTATTGCCATGGACTTCATCATGGACCTCCCTAGAACTCAGACTGGAAATGACGCGATCTTGACCATTGTGGACAGGTTTAGCAAGCAAGCACACTTTATACCAGTCAAGAAAACGATCAAAGCAGATCATATGGCTAGGGTCTTTCTAGCACAGATCTTTAAGCATCATGGAATGCCTAAGTCTATTGTGAGCGACTGAGATCCTCCAAGACAGGAAATTTTTGGCGTGCCTTGATGGATAATCTTGGTACAAAGCTGAATTTTTCATCTGCCTACCATCCTCAAACGGACGGGCAAAGTGAGATAGCCAATTCCACAGTATTGGATATGTTAAAAGCTTATGTGTCAGACCGGCAATCTGACTGGGAGAAATATTTTCCTCTTGTCGAGTATGCGTGTAACAATACCATACACTCATCGACGAGGAAAGCACCTTTTGAGATTCTTTATGGTAAGCCTTTGCTTCCACCCATCCTTTTAACTAAGGATAAGATTTTTGGAGTAGATAAATTTGTCCGGAATTTGGACACCGCCTACGGGCAAGTTAGGAGAGCTATTCTACGCTCTCAGGAAAAGCATAAGAAAGATGCAGACAAGCACAGAAGGAATCTAGACTTAACAGTCGGATAGTTAGTCTTACTCAAGTTTGAGAAGGCAAGACTTAAGAAACAAGCGTCTCATAAGGGGAAAGTGGTAAAACTTTCTACCCGATATTATGGGCCGTTTAAGATTACTGAGCGAGTGAATGATGTCACTTTCCGATTAGAGCTACCGCCTAATTGGAAGATCCATAATGCTTTCCATGTCAGTTTAGTCTGGCCGTATGTAGGACCGCCTCCAAGCCAGCCTAGTGCTGAGGAACCTCCTGAGATTGAGGAAAAAGAAGAAATACTCCAACCGGAGCAGATAGTAAGTCATCAAGAGCGGTCTCTCAAATCCGGAGAGATAACACGGAAGTATTTGGTTAAGTTTAAGAACTATTCGAATCTAGATGCTCAGTGGATGACGCAGGAGGAATTAGCAGCTTATCCCGAGATACTTGAGGTATATGTCCAAGCACTACAGTTGAGGTCAACTGTTTAGAACCCACAGGGATGTTGCTAATTGGACTATTTTCTTTTTTTAATGATTAATCTCTTTTTTATGATATTTTATTATGTGCACTAAGAACTGTTAAAAGATTGTAGCTACAGGAACTGCCATCAGGAACGGACAACTCTGATGTGTCATTTGGTGGGTGACGATAAACATCGCGAAGGAGTTTCCGTAAGTTCGGTGGAAAGGGCGGGGTTACGAGTGCCCCTGATGCGTCACATGATGGGTGACGGGTGCATCAGTAAGGGGCATCCCGTAGGCTAAGGAGGAAATCCGAACTGAGTAAGAAAATACGCGTAAGAACGCAATCACAAGAATAAAGATGGGTTCAATGAAGCTTTTTACGAAAAGCAGGAACAGTCGCGGGAGGAGAGATGTTTTCCAGCGAGGAGTCTGTGTCTGCATTGCATCTGTGTCGTGTCCTGCACCCGGGGACGCCTGGAATGTGTCCGTGTAGCATTGTTTTCACTAACTGAGTGAGTTTTTAAAGTTTGAACAGGTTCACACTTTATTTTATAAAGTGACCGGCCCCTTTATTAATAAAATAAAGCAAGCACGGCCCTTATAAAAAAAGCTAGCGCTAATAGCTATGCAGGGGGCTGATTTGCGATCTCTCTCTCTCTCTCTAGAAAACGCAATTTTCTCTCTCCTCTCTCTAGGAGCGCCAAGCTCTGCTTTTGGACCCCTATTCCTGTCGGGTGTCAGACCCTATAAAAGGGTAGCTAGCGTTTTGTTTTGAGAGAGCCAGAAGCAGCAGAAAAGCACCAGCGCTGGGATTTTGGAGTAGAGCCTGGCGACAGAATTTGCAAGTGTTCGCGTGACGACTGAGTACGGAGGTTGATTCTCCGAGCAAGAAGCGACAGGTATAAGGTGTTGATACACTTTGAGAATTGTTGCTTTGTGTGGTTTGTTTTGCAGGAATCTCTCGTCTTACGGGAAGGCCCTTTACGGGAAGTACGGCTTCACGCCTAAGTCCCTTACAGGACGGAACGGCTTCGCGCCCAAGTCCCTTACGGGAAGGAACGGCCTTGTGCCCAAGCCCTTTACGGGAAAGCACGACCTTCGGGTCTAAGATTACAGAACGGAGGGGTTTACTCGGGTTCTCGTGCTTGTATAAGAATTCTCCTTGAAAAAAAGAATACTCTTTACGAGGGGGGGGGGGGGGGGACCGGCCCATCTTCTGGTCCCCAATACTGTGTCGATCTTCTCCCTTCTCTCATGTTTTCAAAGAATTATAATTTTCATATTTTCTAAGTGCTCGTGTACGCTCCTGTTTTGTGACAGACGGGACATTTAATATGCGGTGTTTATACGCGTACTAGATGTATTTTTGAGAATCAAAAATAAAATACGTAAACTTTTTTAGATATGATACTTTAATAAGAACAAATGAAGCTGTTCATGGACCTCCTCAATGACTCTTCAATATTTAACCATAGCATACATAAACAAGCACCATAAACTTATAAAGCTCTAAAAATCAATTGATCAACTAGAAAAAGACATGTTTTGAGGAAAAAAACGTTAGAATAGAAAATGTTATGAGACGTATTGTACGTTTCAATACGGGACGTCGTGTATTCTAAATAAAATACGCGTATTTTAGCTGCTATGACCCAAAGTAGCCAATAATCCCAAGTACCCCAAGTACCCTAAGTATCCAAATACTCAGTGCATGGTCATCGCATGAAGCGGAATGGATATTTTGTGTGAAGGTGTTGAGACTGAAGCTGGAGAAGAAGTCCCTACTCCAAGAAGGCTGTTTCTGGCCCCTCCTCATCTCCATCTTCACCACGGATTGCACCAAACTCGTAAGGAGGCTTTGATGAAGTCCATGATGGAGATGATGCTATACAGGAGGCTGAACGGCCGCAGTCAAGAGGGAAAGGGTGGAGTTGATGCTACAGTAAGAAGCTCGGCGAGTTGTAGTTTTAAAAAGAAAGAATGGCTCTAGAGAGCGAATGCAAAGCTCAACGCATAGCTGTTGAAGAAAAGAGAGATCAATGCATGCAAGAGTTGGTCTTTCAAGTTCTCTCTTTGAAGGGCGATCCACCTAAAGAGGCTGACCAATCGTCACGTAGATCGAATAGAGACGACAACTCCAACAATCCACTCATAACGAAGTTGACTTTCAGTAAGTATGATGTTAAGATGGATGCATCTGTGATTTATTCTTGGATGCATCAATTTAACGCTTACTTTGCGACCACCAAGCAAAGCAGTAACAGTAAAGTTTTGATAGCTAGCATGTATTTGTCGGGTAATGTCATTAGTTGGTATCGAGCCCGACAAGAGGTACACTTGGCCGCACCTTGAGCATGCCGTGGATGGCGAGTCACTATCTTACAGTTGGGTCAACTTCCAAGTCAAGCTCAAGGATCGTTTTATGCCATTGCCTTGATCGATTGATTTGGATGAGTACATCAAATATGATTGGCAGGGTTTTAGTTCTACTGACTATAAGGATGCCGTAAGGATTGCTCTCGCGCAAGAAATGAAGCATAACAAAGGTAAGCTGAAGGAGAACAAGTTAAGTAAGCCTGCAGAACCCTTAGAACCAACAGAACAGTAAGAACAATGGTAAGAACCACAATACCTCATCTTCTCAATCTTCCACTACCCCTCAAGCACAAAAGTCTTCATCTAGCAGTGATAATAAAGGAAAGACTTAAACTCAAGAAACCCCTAAGTTGACACTTGATGAAAAATATGCTCAAGGAATAGTAGGAGGTTGGTTCTTGATGTACAAACCGAGTATGGAAGAAAGAAAGATGTTTCAAGTGTCACACTAAAGGTCACAAAAGAGATTGACCTAAGGAATCACCGAAAAAAGAACCCACATCTTTTGTTAGTGTCATACATGAGCCAACCAATGCGTCTCTAGTGTTCAATGATCATCTAGATGAGTCTCTCATTAAGTGTTATGGTCATGTGAATGGTCAACTCGTTGTGATCTTGTTTGATTGTGGTAGTATGCATGACGTGATTAGTGATTTTCTTGTGAAGAGCGCACGTTTATAAGCTGTTCGAACAGATCCTATTGCAGTTTTTGGATTTTCTCCGAGCATGTACTCTTCTGTTAGGTGCAGCGGAATGAATGTTTGCGCTTTGCTCAAGATGAGTGCTCCGAATTGTGCTCAAGGTTCCTTTTGTTCTTATCGAAGGTAGAGCCTTCCATTCTTAATGAGAGAGGGCAATGATCACAAACAAAGTGAATGGACACTGTGCGTGAAAGTGTATGAGATTGAGAGAGAGAGAGAGAGAAGAGAATACGACACCAGAGACATAAAACCCTCCTCCGAAGGCCCCACTCTTGTCGACGAGAGTGGTCTACTATTGATTGCACAAACGGGTACAAATTGAATGCATGTGACTGATGCAAGTCTAGGCTAGATCGATGACGACGGGGTGCTCAAGATGAGTGCTCCGAACTGTGCTCAAGGTTCCTTTTGTTCTTATGGAAGGTAGAGCCTTCCGTTCTTAATGAGAGAGTGCAATGATCACAAACAAAGTGAATGGACACTGTGCGTGAAAGTGTATGAGATTGAGAGATAGAGAGAGAAGAGAATACGACACCAGAGACGTTGTAAAACCCTCCTTCGAAGGCCCCACTCTCGTCAGCGAGAGTGGTCTACTATTGATTGCACAAACGGGTACAAATTGAATGCATGTGACTGATGCAAGTCTAGGCTAGATCGATGACGACAACGGTGATGGCGAGACCGATCTAAGGGCTGAAATCTGCTACTCTTTATCTGCTGTCCAAAAACGCTCAAGGTTGAAATCTGCTGCAAATCAAAACGCTGAATTGGGGCTGATTTCTGCTGCTGAAAAACGCTGATTTGGGGGCTGAAACTGTAGGTCTTTAGGGCTGAAAACTGATGGTCTTTATCTGCTGAAAATTGCAGGTCTTAGGGCTGAAAATCGCCATGCACAAGGGAGGGCGATCTGGCTCCAAAAACGCTAGGGTTGCAATCTGGAAAATGCTGTATGCTGAAGTGTGTGGTGATGGGTTGCTGATGCAAAAACGCCAAAGCAGGGGGAGCCTTGGCGATGGTGCTTGGTTGAGAAAAACGCTAGGGAATCTTGAGTCTTTGCTTGGAGAGAAAATCGCCACCAAGGGGTTCTTGCTTGAGAAGTTGCCTACTGAGCTTGGCTCCTGTTGCCTCTTCTGCCAAATAGTGCTGGTCTAGGTTTGCTTATATACAAACTTACTCAATTTGCCCTACCTACTTTCCAACAAAAGTCACTTAAAAATAATAAGTGAAAAATGTCAAAAATAGGTAAAATAGGCTAAATGCACTAGAAAATTCCCCTGAAGGATTCTGATGGGAATGCTTATGATCATGCTGTGTGCAACCAGAGGATATGCATCTACACTAAGTGTCTAGGCATGCACGGTCTGCGAACAGACTCACAAAAGTGCCAAATCACTGCTAAATCTAGACTGACTGGACTGACTTAACCCATGTCGTGCTGTAGCTTGTCCACGGACACATAGGGTTGAATGTGTCACGTGACATCTTCAATCATGCATGGATGTCCTAATGTGCAAGTTTGTGTTCGGCAGGCATGTTTTTTTTGTAATTTGTTGTTTCTTCTCTCTTTGGCTATGACATGATTTTTGGCATTAAGTGGTTTTGTAAGATTGATCCACAAGTTAATTGGAAAGAGAGCACGCTCACTATCTTTCTTGAAAGTGCCTCTCACGGGGTCATTTGCGGTGAGAAAAACATTCTTTCTTTGGCATTAATCTCTGACTCTCATGCTTTGCAAGGGGATAAAACACAGTCCAGTTTCATCTCTCAGTTAAATAATTCAGAAAAGAATCATTTGGTGCACAATAAGGACCCTCTCTTTGTCATTCATTCTCTAAAGCATGAGAAGTATTTTTATATGGTAAAGATCTTAGTGTCAGTATTGAAAAACCTACTTATGAGAAATAACGGAGGTAAATTGAAGTGGCCAAGAAAGAGAAGACCAAGTAGCCTACCTCCGCCCCAACTATCATTAAGATGACGTTGGAGAAAGAACAAAGGAGGAGGACATGATCCATGCATGTACGCTTATCCGGAAGACTGTGATAATGTGGATGAGGAAGTTAAGGAGCTTATGACAATGATGGGGGTGACAACACCACACATACCAAAGCATGGAGGGTGGGGAAAAAGAAGATAGAAATACGCACATCCTCGGTAAAAGAAAGGGCACCATTTTTGCACTTCCCCTTTATGGAAGCAAAGAAGGAGAAAGGGGGCCAACTTTAAAGAAGACAAATGTCTTCTTAGGAGATGATCTTACCTTAGCATAGTCTGCACACATGATGGAGGTCATGGCAAAGATGAGGGTGGCAAGGGAGAAGGGGAAGGTGGCTTTCTATAGAAATGACCGCGTTGTGATTATGGAGAGGCATACCACATGGCGATGCTAGGCCTATGGGATCAAACTCAACATTGCTGGTTGGAAGTATAATGGGTCTCTGAGACTTTGGTGGCCTCTGAGGATAGTGTCAGTGGGAGGGACATTGTATTTTACTCAGAGACCATCAGGCACTTGGACTGAGCTTACCACATGTTAGTAGGTATGCATGCGAGTCGGCCAATAGATAGGATATGAGATTAGACCTTAGGGGATGAGGGTCTGGTGCAGTGGATGTTATTAACAGGGAAGAGTTACAGCCGATGATACACATTTGCTCGCAAAGATAATCATGCCATGTATATGTGAGTGAGATTGAGGCCGGAGATTGGTAGATCCCTATATAGTGCTATGCTATTTTGCACCTAGTACGTCAGCTTATGCGACGCCCTAAGGGAATTTCAAACTCAAAAGCTCATGTAAAATTGAAGGGCCCAACATACATATTTATCCTTACAAGGGATGCCCAAAAGCTGCCAAAATCAGTCAGCGTAATTTGCAGAGATCCGTACACTACCACGTCAACATGTGAGCGGAAATTGCGGCGATCCGTACGGCCTACCACATCAACATGTCAACGCGTTTTCCGACGCTTTTTTTCCGTTGGCTTGCTGCCACATCAGCCCATCGACGCATTTCAGGGGTTGTGTGTGTGTGGGGGCTAGCCACGTCACCAATTTGTGACATACCCCCCTCTTGAAAGAATTGTAATCGTCCTCGATTACGCCTGCAAAACAGACAGAGGCCATAAACTGTCTTCGTAGACAGTGATTGTTAGTACTGACGCACTAGACACAACACATCTAGCACTTGTACAAATCGACAGTCACATCACCAGACATCATAGGACATCATTTGACATCACATCATAAATCACATACAAATTTATTCCAAATCTCAGACCATGATTTATCGGCAACGTATTTAGTAATTGCATTTAGATCAAGTCAGGACCTCACGGATGTTGTAACAGACTTGGACACTCCAATTCAAGAATCAATCGCGACAACACCAAATAACCACTTCAAAACAATTCACAGATCACAATAGATTTGCACTGGCCCGGCGGAGTTCCGTGCCTAGAGATATTGGCCCCAAAGATTGGCATCCCTTTCGGTATTTCTTTATGTATTAAATCACTGTCAAAGTACAAAGAGCGGTTAGGGTTTCACTCTCAGACTCTGCGTCCAGATGCTCTGAGAAGTGAGGCCCTCATTGCGTATATAAAGATTACAAGAGATGCCCAAAAGTAGAGCCCCAAAAAGCTTCCAATTCAAAAGCAATCTCTCTCACCCTCTCTCAATAGAGCAAGGAAAATAAAGAAAATTCTCTCTCTCCCTCTCCACTTTCTCTTGCGTAGCAAAAAGCTGCCAATTTGCGTCGCTAGAAAGGGGAAAAAGCATCTCCGTGATTTTCGGAAATCCGTACACTTTTGCCACGTGGCATTTGGCGCACGATTTTAGGGTTTCCAGCCACTTTAGGGTTTCAGACAGCAGTTAGGGTTAGGGTTTCCAGAAATTAGGGTTTTCTAAAAATTAGGGTTTTCTAAAAATTAGGGTTTTTGGTAGAGATTAGGGTTTGCAAGAAATCAGGGTTTCTGGCAGAAATTAGGGTTTCTGTTGTCGGTAGCCACGTCATCACTTTGTGACATACCCCCCTCTTGAAAGCATTGTAATCGACCGTGATTACGCCTACAAAACCCAGAGAAGCCATAAACCGTCTTAGCAGACACTGAATGTTAGTACCTACGTACTAGGAACACACATTTAGCACATGTACCAAATCGACAGTCACATACAACTACATCAGAGGACATCACATGACATTCCACATTCATTCGGATCTGAGACTATGATTTATCAGCAATGTAGCTAGCAATCGCATCTAGGTCCAATCGAGACCTCATCAATGTCTGATTGACTAACCCCTATTGCAACCATGTCTATTCGAGATCAATCAGACCAAAATGTTCCAGTCATTTCGTCTATCAGTTCCTGCACTTAAGAGAAGTCAAGAACAAATCAGTATCATAATCAGGAATTCCATTTCATTAAAGTCCTACAGCAAAATACTGTCAGCTTTCAGTATCCCTGAAGCTCAAAGAGACATCAGTGACTCTAGTATCTAAATCAAGGCATCTATTGGCAAAGGAGTGGAGTGACTCCCCTCTTGTGCATCCCACTGCACCAGATCTCCGGCCAAGCTGAATTTTGGGTTTCGTTTGGAGTAGACTATGGTAAACCAAAAGCATCGAGGTAAAGTTTCACAATCTGAGGAGTATCTGCTAGGTCCTCCTCCTCCATCCACTTCGCATCCAATGCAGGATAGTTCTTGAACTTAACCAAGAACCGCCTTCGGACTTTACCTTTAGTCTTCGTATCCTTATGTGTCAAAATCTGTTTAGGAACAAGGATCTCCTCGTTTTATCCTACCTCGGGTTGCTCATCAGGCTCCCCATCATCAGGCACATCACCCTTAAAAGGTTTCAAGAGACTCACATGGAATGCATTGTGAATCCTCCAAGTATCTGGCAGTTTCAATCGGAAGGAGACATCATTTATGTTTTTAGTGATCTCGAAAGGTCCATAGTATCGCATACTAAGCTTTGGAAAAAGCCTCTCCTTTGCTTTTCTCTTTCGTAGGCGTGCCTTCTCAAAACGTAAAGAGCACCCAATCATCCTCCTTCAATTTCAAGTCGTGACGATGGCGATCCGTTGCCTTTTTCTGTTGTTCTTGATACTTATGCAAAGTCTCGCAAACCTTGGCAAAAGCCGTATCCAAATCTTGCATATATTCATCCGCTTCAAAAATCTTGTCTTTCGTGCTTAGGAAGTGTCACAAACGGGAGCGCATAACAATATAAAATATACTCAGATAAATAGAATGTATCTCTTAATATTGAAGCCAAAGGATATATATATATATATATAGAGAGAGAGAGAGAGAGAGAGAGAGAGAGAGAGAGAGAGAGAGAGAAGATCGACACAGTATTGGGGACCAGAAGATGGGCTGGTCCCCCCCCTTAAAGACAATTCTTTATTAGGGAGAATCTTTTTACAAGCACAAGAACCGGAGAAAACCCCTCCATTCTAAATCTCTGACTCGATGGTCCTTCCTTCCCGTAAGGGAAATCCGAGCTCAATCCTTTTTCCGTCTATACTCGGAGTTGAGACTCCGCAGACAATTTCCGAATTCCATTTCCGGAATTCCCAAGCGTAGGCTGAAGCCTTCTCGCTTCTCCTTCGCGATGAAGTACTTGCAAACACACACGCAAACACGCGACAACAATTCGTATTGCGAATCCACAATAGATAACTGTCACTCTTGCTCGGGAAAAGCGACTTCCGTGCTTCGTAGTCTTGCGGTCTCTCGCGTCTTCTAGCGGCAGAGTCTTCTCTTGCTGGCGTTGGTAACCTCCTTTCAGTGAGGGCATGTGGTGCTTTTATAGCTCCTTGGCCACGGCATGAATAGTTGCTCGCGTAGAGTTCGCGGCCATTTTTTTTTGTTGTTGTTGTTTTTTTTTTTTTTTCAAAATATTTTTTTTTTGGTTTTTTTTTTTTGCTGTTCTACCCGAAATAGGGAGAGAGAATTCGCTGCGTGGTTTTGTTGCTTTATTTATCGGATGGCTGTCCACTTATTAAATGGGCGACCGGCGTATTTTAAAAATAGTCTGAATCTGCCCAAAAACTCAATAAAACCTTATAAGTTAAAAACAATGCTTTCACAGCACTTCCCAGGCATCCCTGGATGCAACCACATGCACAAATGCAATGCAGAGATAGATTGCTCGCGGGAAAGCGTCGGCTCTTCCCGAAAAACTCGTTAAATATTCCGCTTTTTTAAAAAAAAAGCTTCTCAGAACCCATCTTTAATCTTGTGCTTGCATTGCATCTTTACGCGTATTCCTCTTTCCAGTTCGGATTTCCTCTCGACTATGGATATCCCCTTTCTGATGCACCCGTCACCCACCTTGTGACGCATTAGGAATACCCATCACCTAGTCCTTTCCTACCGAACTTACGGTACAATCCCCTTCACGATGCTCTGTCACCCATCCTATGACGCATCAGAGATGTCCGCTCCTGGATGGTCGGATACTTCTTCCCGATGCTCCCTGTCAACCATCCGATGTGACGCATCAGAAGTACCCGTTCTTGGTGGCCTTACAGATATTCCCGTTCACAGTGCTCCCGTCATTACTTTGAATGACGCACCAAGAATACTCTGTACTCGGATGTCTCCAGTGAGAAAAACCCTCTCACTTAAAATTCCAATAATTCATTTAGAATTTTTTTTCGTGTTGTTCCAAGCGAGAAAACCCTCTCACTTGTAAATCCAATAATTCATTTAGAATTATTTTTATGTCAGATAAAGCCAATTTAGTAACATCCCTTTCACTTATAAACAGTTGTCCTCAACTGTAGAGGTCCAACTGAATTGCCGGGGAGAAACCGAAAAAATTCCAAATCTTGCTCAATGATGAGTTGAGCTGGTCCTTTCTCAAAAGAGAACTTAAACATTAAATTAAATAAAAATTCAAAATTTCAATAATTCAATACTTACCTTACCGGTTCATGTCCTTTCTCTAGTACCTCGAGGATATCCTTCACCAATCATAAAACTTACGAGCCATGTAAGAACTCGTCATTCGCGTCTTTCCGAGAATCTGTTATCTCAATTCCACCTTCTCAATCCCGAGAAGAATCATCTTGCTAAAAATCAATTTAGGTCTATGTCCTTGTGCATAGCCTTGCGCTATTAGTCCTGAGGATATTAAACTTCTTCTGTCCTCCCACATAGGGAATGTCGAGAGCATTAAGCTCATGTGAATCTTCCTGTGGCAGACAAAGTGTGCCACCTTACCAAAGTAAGTTCTTATTCCGGCGCCTTTGCTTTGGGTAGGCCAATTGTTAACTTGATTCCGTCTTCTCAAATTCGAAAAGAATAATCTTCCTAGAAATCAATCTAGGTATTTGTCTTTGCGCATAATCTTGCGCTATTAGTCCAAAGGGTATTAAACCTCTTGTGTCCTCCCACATAGGGAATACCGAAGTCATAGAGCATTAAGCTCGATGTCTTTCTTTCACAAACAAAGTTTGCAATCACCTTAAAGAAGGTTCTGTTCCGGGCCGTCGCTCAACGTAGGCAGACGGTTCCAATCCGAAGATTCCTTGTGCATGGCGACACTTCCTTCCAATATTTTCCTCCTGCAGTGTTTTCCAGCAGCAGTGTTTTCCAGACGCCCATTAGAGTCTCTTCCTTACAGAATCATAAAAATGATTCACCTTGCGAGCATCAATGACACCTTGCAAAATCTCAGGCAGATAGGATTCTAGCCATAGCATTTTCTGAACGTACATTCAAACCCGGTTCACAATAGAGAGAACCCTCTTTGATTCTTAGGGATGTTCTCCCATATGTAATTCTTACCATTTTGAAACGGTTGGCGAATTATATTCTTACGAATATAAGAGTTCGAATTTATTCCAGCAGCGTGTAAATGCTATTTGACCTGCTCATGGAGAAACATATACCGCAACCAAAAGTTGCTACTGTAATGGTAAAAGCACATAGTGTACTCAATGATCAACAACCATCAGGAAACCTCTTCTCCGTAGAGAAACTCAAATTCCTTCTACCGAACACATCTCAAATAGAGATTCTTGTGTCGGAATATCCTTGCACGCAAAAAGGCGCTCAAGAGAGTATAACAAACTCTCATCCAGTTCCTTGGCATAGGTCTGCATCTTCGTGTGTTATCCATGTACTCAAAAGTGTACATAATTCTTAAGCTATGTTAGAGTTTCGATGAACCTAGGAAACATTCTTCCATTCATAAGATCCTTAGAGCGACGACACTCAACCTGACGATTCCTTGGCTCGATCTTAGAGCAAAACCCGCTCATCAAATAAGCTAGGATTTCAATCCTTGGATTCCTCGAGCACGAGCCGTAGAAGTCTCTTGCTCATTTACCCATAAAGAGAGTGTTCATTCACTTGTGTGAAAAGCACTACCATGTTTTCCTTGCCCGGGTAGGGGGTGTGGGATTAAAGAGTACTCAAGCTTCATGAAAGCTTTTCTTTGCTTGAAAACTCAGAATGGTTCCTTCATAATTTCCTACCCGCAATAGCAGGTAATTTGTTGGAGAACTACCGGATACCAAATCAATCATGGACCTTCCGGATGGTTAAGCAAAGCAGTTCGTTGACTCAACCTTACTCTCATAAACACTCGAGAGTGATTGTCCTGGTTAGACACAACCATACCTCGTGCAAAAGAGCAAACAAGCATAATACACTTTATGATTTCCTCAAAGATGTAACTTTGATTAAAAACCTGCCCTCTCACTTAAAGTTCAAGGGTCTTCTATTTAAGAACTCAGGAGTTAGATTTAATTCCATTACTCCAAACTTTCTGTGTTCAATTTTTCCTGTCCCACCATGGGGATTGGATTCTATGTACACTAAGGTGTACACTTTCAGCTTTGTATTGCTGACTCCACCGTCTGCTGCAAAGTATCTTGCAAATGCATTTACAAAATTCAGGCAAAAGTCCTTTGTTGAATTTGTTCATCTTTCCTTCCTCAGAGAGGATCAAGAATGGAGCTACCTTCGCAAGAGTCAACCACTACTTGCTTTGACTCGCTCGTGTTCCTATTGGGCAAAACAATCCCAATCTTCTTGAATGCCTTCCTCAAAGCGTAGAGGAAAAAAATTTGTCTGAAAATTCAGCCTTGAATTGAATCCAAGTCTTGTTTACGTTTTTGCAAAGCTTTGGTATACCACCAAGTACTTGCAATCCCGCTTGAGGTGTTTGGTCACATGCCTCACCTTCGACGCTTTTCAGAAATTGCCACTTGCAAAGGCAACTTCAAATTGTCGAATGAAAGCGTTAGCTTTTGGGACATCTTCCCATCCGTCAAAAGTATCAAACTTGACCGGAGTGTTCTGAGGTCTAAAGACCTTCTTCATATCCTTCCCGGAATGATGGGATTTCTTGGCTATGGTTATGGATTGATGTTCATGGATATTTTCTAGATTCTGAAGGATCTCGAGCATTCCGCTCCTTCGATTCTCTAGGTTCTTGAGCATCATGCTCTTGATGCCTTCTCAGAGAATCCCAAGTCTTGTGTCGACTTCTTGCAGAGAGAAAAAAATATTTCCAGCTCTGCGAGCTTTTCCTGCGGGGCTTATGATTCCGCCTGCTTACTTCTCTCTTGGCTTGCCATGGCTTCTTCCCGTATCTTTCCAGAATCGTCCTCCTTTACAGAGAAAGAGAGGAGACCATGCTCTGATACCACTGTCACAAACAGGAGCGCATAACAATATAAAATATACTCAGAGATAAATAGAATTTATCTCTTAATATTGAAGCCAAAGGATATATATATATATATATATATATATATATATATATATACAAAGAGAGAGAGAGAGAGAGAGAGAGAGAGAGAGAGAGAGAGAGAGAGAGAGAGAGAGAGAGAGAGAGAGAAGATCGACACAGTACTGGGGACCAGAAGATGGGCTGGTCCCCCCCCTTAAAGAGAATTATTTATTAGGGAGAATCTTTTTACAAGCACAAGAACCGGAGAAAACCCCTCCGTTCTAAATCTATGACTCGATGGTCCTTCCTTCCCGTAAGGGAAATCCGAGCTCAATCCTTTTTCCGTCTGTACTCGGAGTTGAGACTCCGCAGACAAATTCCGAATTCCGTTTCTAGAATTCCCAAGCGTAGGCTGAAGCCTTCTCGCTTCTCCTTCGCGATGAAGTACTTGCAAACACACACGCAAACACGCGACAACAATTCGTATGGCGAATCCACAATAGATACCTGTCACTCTTGCGCGGGAAAAGCGACTTCCGTGCTTCGTAGTCTTGCGATCTCTCGCGTCTTCTAGCAGCAGAGTCTTCTCTTGCTGGCGTTGGTAACCTCCTTTCAGTGAGGGCATGTGGTGCTTTTATAGCTCCTTGGCCACGGCATGAATAGCTGCTCGCGTAGAGATCGCGGCCGTTTTTTTTGTTGTTTTTTTTTTTTTCTGTTCTGTTCTACCCAAAATAGGGAGAGAGAATTCGCTGCTTGGTTTTGTTGCTTTATTTATTGGATGGCTGCCCACTTATTAAATGGGCGGCCGACGTATTTTAAAAATAGTTTGAATCTGCCCAAAAACTCAATAAAACCTTATAAGTTAAAAACAATGCTTTCACAGCACTTCCCAGGCGTCCCTGGATGCAAGCACATGCACAAATGCAATGCAGACATAGATTCCTTGCGGGAAAGCGTTGGCTCTTCCCGAAAAACTCGTTAAAATATTCCGCTTTTAAAAAAAAAAGCTTCTCAGAACCCATCTTTATTCTTGTGCTTGCGTCTTTACGCGTATTCCTCTTTCAATTCGGATTTCCTCTCGACTATGGATATCCCCTTTCCGATGCACCCGTCACCCACCTTGTGACGCATCAGGAATACCCATCACCTAGTCCTTTCCTACCGAACTTACGGTACAATCCCCTTCACGATGCTCTGTCACCCATCCTATGACGCATCAGAGATGTCCGCTCCTGGATGGTCGGATACTTCTTCCCGATGCTCCCTGTCAACCATCCGATGTGACGCATCAGAAGTACCTGTTCTTGGTGGCCTTACAGATATTCCCGTTCACAGTGCTCCCGTCATTACTTTGAATGACGCACCAAGAATACTCTGTACTCGGATGTCTCCAGTGAGAAAAACCCTCTCACTTAAAATTCCAATAATTCATTTAGAATTATTTTTCCTGTTGTTCCAAGCGAGAAAACCCTCTCACTTATAAATCCAATAATTCATTTAGAATTATTTTTCTGTCAGATAAATCCAATTTAGTAACAGGAAGGGTGGAACCTTTGCAGCACCTTCAACAATCTCAAATGGCGCCTTTCCCGTCGAAGAGTGTATCTGGTTATTGTAGGCAAATTCCACCAAAGGTAAGTACTTTTCCCATTGAGTCTTCTGATCAAAGATATAAGACTTCAATAAATCTAGAATCACTGAATTTGCATCTCAGATTGCCCATCAGTCTGCGGGTGGAACGATGACGAGAACTGCAACCGCATGCCAATGTTCTCCCAAATTGCCTTCCAAAACAAACTTGTAAATCTGGGGTCTCTGTCGGAGACAATCGTCTCAGGCATGCCATGTAATCTAAAGATCTAGGCCACAAACAGTCTCGCTAAGTGATCCGGCTTGACTCTTTTCTTCACTGGAATGAAATGAGCCTGTTTGCTAAATCTGTCAATAACAGTCCAGATACCATCGTGACCACTCTCTGTTCTCGGGAGATCAAAAATGAAATCCATTGCAATACTTTCCCAGGGGTGGGTGGGTATGGGTAAAGGCTGTAACAATCCCTGTGCCTTATGCCTGTCAAACTTGACCTTCTAGCATACTAAGCAAATCCGCACAAACTCTTCCACATCCTTTTTGTGTCTCGGCCAAAAGAAGTATCTCTATACCCCTTTCATGGTGGTAGCAATGCCACGGTGACCCGTAAAAGGTGGACAGTGGCATTCCATCATAACCTTTTCCCTCAACGGCTGTGTAATGCACAACATGGTTTTTCTCATCAAGTAGCCTTCCCGAATGGAGTATCCAGCTACTGTCTCCCCATCCCGTATCCGTGTGAAAATATCTGCAAAATCTGTATCTGTGGCATACTGATCGACTATATCCTCGAAGCTCCTATGATGTATCACGGAAATAGCCAGAACCAACAGCTTCCGAGACAAAGCATCTGCCACCACATTCTTTTGTCTCTGCACGTCGACAATCTGGAAGTGAAACTGTGACAAGATGTTCGCCCACCGCATCTGCTTTTCCGAAAGCTTCTTTTGTGACAAGAAGTAGCGCAAACTTTGATGGTGTGTAAAGACTATAAAATCCGCTCCGAGAAGGTAATGCCGCCACTGAGAAAGAGCATAGATAACCGCCAAAAGCTCTTTCTCACAAATCTGTGTTGTCAATCTCCAGCCTTGAGAACAATCGGCTCTCATAAGCAATGACATGGCCTTCTTGCATTAAGACCGCACCCAGACTACGACCACAAGCATCACAATATACTTCAAATGACTTCTACAAGTCCGGCAAAGTCAAAACTGGTCCCGTAGTCAATCTCTCTTTCAATGTCTGAAAGGAAGTCACCTCTGTGGATCCCCACGAGAAAGGGACTCCTTTCTGTGTCAAGATATGCAAAGGGGAAGCAACCTCTGCAAACTTTCGTATGAACCGCCTGTAGTATGAACACACTCCCAAGAAGCTTCTAACTTCATGGACATTCTTCAAATCAGGCCAATGACGTATAGTCTCTATCTTGGCTGGATCCATTTGCACTCTTATTGCTGAGACAATGTGTCCCAAAAAGTGTATCTCTAGAAGGAAAAAATTTGTTTTGCATTCATTACTAACTCGTGATCTCGTAATGCCTGAAAGACCTGAAGTAGATGATCTCTGCGTTCTGCCTCATTCTTGGAGAAAACAATGATGTCGTCAAAGAAAGTGCCAACAAATAGCTTGTACTCTCGAAAAATCCTGTCCATCATTCGGTTAAATGTCGCAAGAGCATTGGTTAAGCCAAAAGGCATCACCAAAAACTCAAATAACCCAAAAGTAGTCCGAAAGGTTGTCTTGTAGACGTCTCCCGGCGCGATTCGGATCTGATGATATCTACTCTTCAGGTCAATCCTGCTAAAGCACGAGGATCCCTGTAACCAGTCGAGTATATCATCGATCCTAGGAATCGAAAATCTGTTCTTGATGATGATTTTGTTGAGAGCTCTATAATCGATGCACATTCTCCAAGATCCGTCTTTCTTCAAAACCAACAACACTGGAGAGCAATACGGTGAAGTACTAGGCTGGACAAGACCCTTTTCCAAGAGGTGTTTCACTTGGTTCATAATCTCTTCATTCTGTGCTCGGCCTGACACGGTAAGGTGGCCGGTTCGGTGGTGTGCTTCCAGGTATAAGATCAATGGTATGATCTTCAAGACGAGCAGGTGGTAACTCACCTGGTAGGCCCTCTGAGAAGCAATCGATGTGAGAGAGGAGAAAATCATGGCTTTCTTTATCAAGTTTAGACATATTTGTCCTATCCTTATCGCTCAATTCTTTGATAAAGATCGAGTAAACAAACAGACTGGATTTCATTAATTTTGAAATGGTCGAAGCCGATACAATAGGGACAGACTCGCCCTTCAGTTTAATATCAAGTACAATGGATATGCCCTTCTCTATAGTCAAAGTCGTTTTTCTCGTCCGATAATCGACCACGGCGTTGTTCTTGTGGTAATAGGGAATCCCTAAGAGAACATCACAACCCTCCAAAGGCATTATGAAGAAGTCCTCATGCCCCAAATACCCCTGACAATGCAACTGAAGTTTGCCAATGACAGGTGTAATGGCTACGTCCCTGCCGGGTGTTGCCTCCGCAAGTGGTGCCATCCGATCGGGAGTGATCTCGAGCCGCCCCGCCAATTCCGGTGAAATGAAGTCGGCCTTGGCTCCTCCATCAAAGAAGATCAGGGCCTCTTGATCTTTCACTTTGCCCCAAGCTCGGCAAAGTTCTGTACTCTCGTCCATGGTGTCGGGATCGGTACCCACACAATCTGGAACCAGTCTTGTTTTCATCTTGCCTTTTCGTCCATGTTACTCAGCTGCTCTCGAACTCTCAGGCCTATCGTCGTCCTTATCATTCTGTTCTTTCTGTGCCTTTGTAGGGCACTTTGCGGAGATATGTCCATGTTCCGCGCATCCAAAGCACTTCCCCTCCTTGATGAATTGAGCTCGCTCCTGAGGAATAAGCTTGGGTCGTGCATCCTTTTCCTCTGGGTTGCTCTTTTTCTTTCTATTTTCATTCCCAGAAGTCTGTTCGGCCCTCGTTGTGTCATGGCCTCATCTGTGGGGTAGGTCAGACTGCCAGAGTGAATGGCAAAGCCCCGCTTCGCATGACTCATCAACTCCTGAATAGAAGCTGACTTCTGTTCCAAGCAGTGATCTCGGATCTCTGTAGGTAGACCCAAGGTAAACCGCTCAGTCTGTTCTCTGAACGAGATCTTCTTGAATGAAGAGGCGGGTAGAAAAGAGCTCTAGAATCTCTCACAGTAAGCATTGATTGTATCTTTCTTGGTCATCCAAAGATGGTTCCAAGCAGCTCATATATCTCGTTCATACTCTTGCATCAACCAAGAAGAAATAAAAAGCTTCTTAAATTACAGCCATTTAACTGGCACAGTCTTGTTTAGAAGAAGGGTGGACCACCAAGTGTGAGCATTCCCCTTAAAGCAAGAGGCAGCTCTCCGAATCTTGGAGTGCTCTGAGTAGCGTCCTCCCGCGAAAGCAATGTCAAACTGCTATATAAAAGACAAAGACTTCGAAGCATCTGAGTATCCTGAAAAAGTATCAAATTTGATCGACTGGCCACCTTCCTTAAACTCTCGGACTTTCTTGCTTTTATCTTTGAGAAAGTCATACTGGTTGGCTTTGTAAAGATTCTTCTTGTTCGCATAAAAGTTTCCGTCATCGGAACTGAGTTGTCTGTAGACGAGTCCTCAGTAGAACTGTCAGTCTCTGGGCGAGATTTAGCCTTCTTTGCCTTTTTCTTACCCTTTCCGAAGCGTTGTTTGTTGCTTCGCTTTTTACCTTTTCTGTCTTCTTCGCTCGAATGTGAAGAGCTAGAAGAACTGCCAGAAGAAGAAGAAGAAGAAGAAGAAGAAGAAGTGGGTACTCCTTCAAAGTGAACACGCTTCTTTTGTTTCTTTGCTTTGTCAAATGTCGACTGACGACCCAAATAACACGGGAAGTCAGTGCCTTTCTTCTGCTTTTTGCCGTGCTTTTTGGCTTTATTTTGTGCGTCAAAAAGCTGAGCAATCCGTGCATCAACCACCTCTTGTAATTCCTTCTCTGAATACTGTTTGTGATCAGAAGGTTTCTTGAGAGCGTGTTTCAAGGGTGGTGTAGTGGTTTTCTGCCACTGTTCATGCACTTCCTGAAAAGAAGTCTCGCTCATATATTTTGCCAATTTCGGATCCTTCTCAAAACTGAGCATAGTCTTTGTTGCATCGCCGATCAATTGGCGACGCTTCGTCTCTCTTTGCTCCGCGTGAGGAGGCCGAGGCGGGCCATACTCTCTGCCGAAATCTTTGTTGTGATCCCTACCCCCATCTCAAGATGCAGAGGGAGTCGACTGATCCTTGCGTGAAGCCATAGGTGTTGCGGAAAAAAAAATGGGGATCGGATTTCCCGTAGAAGAGAAATCGGCCGTGCTTTGATACCACTGTAATAGACTTGGACACTCTAAGTCAAGAATCAATCGCGACAGCACGAAATAACCACTTCTAAACAATTCACAGATCACAATATATTTGCACTGGCCCAGCAGAGTTCCGTGCCTAGAGATATTGGCCCCAAAGACTGGCGCCCCTTTTCGGTATTTCTTTATGTATTAAATCACTGTCAAAGTACAAAGAGCGGTTAGGGTTTCTGTTACCAGCGTGTGACTACTATCTATCCTTTTTCTTGATTTCTTTCTTATTATCTATTTACTTTCACTTTTTGGAAACACCCCTCGAGAAATCTAACTACCCTGCATTGCATAGCTAGTGTGGAACTGTCCAGAGGGAGTCCAGGCCTGAGGGCAAGAGAGCACTAAGGTTGGACAAGGACTATGGTTAGCCAAGTGGGGTCATTGACTAGCCAAAGTGGAATCCTTTGCTACAGAGGCTACATTTCAGTTCTGGATGTGGCCACAATGTACAAAGAGGGTCGGATGACCTAGAAAGATACAATGGCAGCATCTCCTAAAATTTAGGGAACTGCTATTTTGGGACCTGAAAATGTGTTGGCGTCATTACCTCCGGAATGACAAAGGAAACATTTTCTTGCTCTGCTGCAAAGTCAACTGACGCACCAGTTGAGATATTTTTAGCCGGGAATGCCCAAAGTCGGAAAGTGTGCCATGTGGCACTCTGTGAGCATTCTGCTACTCCTGGCCAGAGAGGGGGCGCCTAAAATGAGAGAGGAGGCTGATTTTCAGAATTTGTCACAGGTTAAGAGCTATGGAGTGCTTGCTTTCCCTCTTATGCACAGTGCGGTGCCAGGAGTGATGCCCTGCACGCTACGCACTGCCCTCTCTCTCTCCCCTTTGGCAGTATGTTATGCCCCACTAGTGGGCTGTTCATTTGACCAATGTACAGTTGTGTGGGTTCATGCGCGATTGCCGAGGCAAGAGCCTCTTGCACAGGTACTGGATTAGCTAGGGGATAATCCCCCGCAAGTACAGGTGAATTCGGAGAGGTTTCACGCTCGAAATCTCGTCCGATTCAAAGGGCAAGTAGCCCTACAGGTGCGGGAGCTCGAGGACTTGCTAAGGATGCGACCGGCACGCGAAACGGAGCCCGAAACAGTGAATTATAGCCTGCTGTGTATTTTTGCAGGTTTAGGGTTTTGGCCCTAAATGGACCCTAATACCCCTAGGAGGTTTGGGGACGCAAGGGGACCGTTGTACAGGTGATCTGGCGCATTTTCAGGGCTGAAAACAGAGAATTCAGCATGCTGCAGATTCTCGCCAGGTCTTGCAAAGTGCCCAAATGCGTCGAGAAAGTCATTCAATGCGTGGGAATACTGACTGTGAAGGGTCCAAGTACAATTATGCTCCCGAAATTGGGCCGGAACAGTTGAAATTCAGCCAAGTTTGTGCGGGGCAGCTTGTAGGGATCCACAACGTTTATTCCTTCTTTTGAACAATAAAGAAATACCGAAAGGGGCGCCTAAGTTAGGGGCCAATCTGGTGTCGGTCTTCTCATACAGGTGCATTCTAGCCTCTGTATCCCATTCCCCTCTCTTGTGTCACTATAGCGCAGGTATAATAGACGACTAATAATGGGTGAAAGCTAAATCAAGGTTTGAAGTAAAGTCTACCGCCCTTTTTGGATTGAACAGGCCGGTTTCATGGTTCCATCGACGGGATTAAATCACTTTTTCCCATAGAAGTGAGCCTTGGTCAGTTTTGGGCTTGAAGACACAGGGGATCATAGACCAGACACATGGAATTGCAATTATGGCTGACATACCAGATGATGTGATTGAAGAGGTTTCGTCTTCACAGGGTCAACAGACACATGAAGTGGGTGAGTCTTCAAGAGCACCACAGACGGATGATGCATGGCAGATTGTGTTTCACAAAGCCAGTGCGACGCAAAGTTATGGAAGAGAGTCATGTCCCACCGTATGCAGGGCATCGTGGCATCGATGCTACAGTTAAAGCGGTTGAGACATTATTCTATTGGCCTACATTGAGAAGGGATGTGGATGCCTTTGTGCGGGAATGCCTAATATGCCAAAAGGTCAAGTTTGAGAGGCAAAAGGCACCAGGATTATTGCAACCACTACCTATTCCAGATAAACCATGGGAAAGTATTGCTATGGATTTTATCTTTGATCTTCCGAGAACGCAGACAGGAAACGATGTTATTTGGACCATTATTTGCAGATTTAGCAAACATGCTCATTTTATTCCTGTCAGGAAGAAGATAAAGCCAGATCAGATGGCACGCTTGTTTATGAGCAATATTTTCAAGTATCATGGCATGACACAGTCGATTGTTAGCGACCGTGATCCATGCATGACAAGTTTGTTTTGGAGAGGCTTGTTTGAGAATATGGGCACCACGCTCCAATTCTCTTCGTCGTTTCATCCTCAAACAGATGGGCAGTCAGAAGAGGCAAATTCTACTGTCCTAGATCTGTTGAAGTGCTATGTGTCAGAGCATAAAGGAAAGTGTGAGCAGTATTTGCCATTGGTGGAGTATGCATACAATAATACAGTGCATTCATCAACTGGCAAGGCACCTTTTGAGATAGTTGAAAGATATTTGAAGCAGATAAGTATGTTCAAGACATGGATGAAATGTACAAGAAGGTCAAAGTGGCCTTAGAAAAGACTCAGGCAAAGCAAAAGAAAGCAACTGATCGTCACCGTCGTGAAGTGGTATATTCACTTGGTGATTGGGTGCTTTTACGCTTTGAAAAGGCAAGGTTAAAGAAGATGAAGGGCAAGGAAAAACTGTTTCCAAAGCTGAGCATGCGTTACTATGGGCCTTTTCAAGTGTGCGACATAATCAGTGATGTTGCATATAGGCTGAAATTGCTTGACAGTTGGAAGATTCATAATGCGTTTCATGTGAGTCTTCTCAGACCCTATGTGGGTGAGGTGGCGGAAGATATGCCAGCTGAAGATCAGCCGGAAGTCGAGGAACTTGACGAGATCTTGGTCCCGGAAAAGATTTTGGCACACAAAGAAAGGAAAGTGAAAGGCAAGGTTGCTAGGCGTTACTTGGTAAAGTTCAGAAACTATCCACCAATGGATGCTAAGTGGACGGAAGAAGGTGAACTTGCACAGTCACCAACTGTGTTATCACTTTATCTTGAAGCCTTCGGTTTGCAACCTACCTTGACCCCTTGAGTTTCAAAGCTACATGGATTGTCAGTGTGACAATGGCTTCTGAAACAAATGACGTACATGGTATTTAAAGTGAGCTCAAATGAAATACCTGTTACATGAATGTTAGAGCTGTACAGATTGTCAGTTTGGCAATTGCTCTTATGGAATGTCCAAAAGTTTGGTTAGTGATATAGAAGTGAGTATTTCTTGTCAGTTTGTCAAGGATACAGTAGTTGCTTCTATTAAAGAGTACATGTGTAACCGCATTCTTAAACTGTCGGTTTGGGTATGCTCGAAAGTGTTACGGGATCCAACGTGTACTATAAGACAGTGGCAAAATGTGCAGCTACCATTTTGTCATTGGAAAGTTAGTGACTCAAAGCAATGGCAGAGTGCGCAGCTACCACTATGTCATTGGGACACGGTTCACACGCAGGCAATACATGAGTCGACGAGGTGTTGAATACACCAGGGTTGACAATGAGCATGTATGTGTCGTATATGTGTCGACAGGTGTTGAATACATCAGTGTTGATAGTGAGCATGTACGACATAGATGCAAACGAGGACGTTTGAGATTTCAAGAGGGGGGTATGTCACCAGCGTGTGACTACTATCTATCCTTTTTCTTGATTTCTTTCTTATTATCTATTTACTTTCACTTTTTGGAAACACCCCTCGGGAAATCTAACTGCCCTGCATTGCATAGCTAGTGTGGAACTGTCCAGAGGGAGTCCAGGCCTGAGGGCAAGAGAGCACTAAGGTTGGACAAGGACTATGGTTAGCCAAGTGGGGTCATTGACTAGCCAAAGTGGAATCCTTTGCTACAGAGGCTACATTTCAGTTCTGGATGTGGCCACAATGTACAAAGAGGGTCGGATGACCTAGAAAGATACAATGGCAGCATCTCCTAAAATTTAGGGAACTGCTATTTTGGGACCTGAAAATGTGTTGGCGTCATTACCTCCGGAATGACAAAGGAAACATTTTCTTGCTCTGCTGCAAAGTCAACTGACGCACCAATTGAGATATTTTTAGCCGGGAATGCCCAAAGTCGGAAAGTGTGCCATGTGGCACTCTGTGAGCATTCTGCTACTCCTGGCCAGAGAGGGGGCGCCTAAAATGAGAGAGGAGGCTGATTTTCAGAATTTGTCACAGGTTAAGAGCTATGGAGTGCTTGCTTTCCCTCTTATGCACAGTGCGGTGCCAGGAGTGATGCCCTGCACGTTACGCACTGCCCTCTCTCTCCCCTTTGGCAGTATGTTATGCCCCACTAGTGGGCTCTTCATTTGACCAATGTACAGTTGTGTGGGTTCATGCGCGATTGCCGAGGCAAGAGCCTCTTGCACAGGTACTGGATTAGCTAGGGGCTAATCCCCCGCAGGTACATGTGAATTCGGAGAGGTTTCACGCTCGAAATCTCGTCCGATTCAAAGGGCAAGTAGCCCTACAGGTGCGGGAGCTCGAGGACTTGCTAAGGATGCGACCGGCACGCGAAACGGAGCCCGAAACAGTGAATTACAGCCTGCTGTGTATTTTTGCAGGTTTAGGGTTTTGGCCCTAAACGGACCCTAATACCCCCAGGAGGTTCGGGGACGCAAGGGGACCGCTGTACAGGTGATCTGGCGCATTTTCGGGGCTGAAAACAGAGAATTCAGCGTGCTGCAGATTCTCGCCAGGTCTTGCTCGGCAAAGTCATTCAATGCGTGGGAATACTGACTGTGAAGGGTCCTAGTACAGTTATGCTGCCGAAATCGGGCCGGAACAGTTGAAATTCAGCCAAGTTTGTGCGGGGCAGCTTGTAGGGATCCACAACGTTTATTCCTTCTTTTGAACAATAAAGAAATACTGAAAGGGGCGCCTAAGTTAGGGGCCAATCTGGTGTCGGTCTTCTCATACAGGTGCATTCTAGCATCTGTATCCCATTCCCCTCTCTTGTGTCACTATAGCGCAGGTATAATAGATGACTAATAATGGGTGAAAGCTAAATCAAGGTTTGAAGTAAAGTTTACCACCCTTTTTGGATTGAACAGGCCGGTTTCAGTTTCACTCTCAGACTCTGCGTCCAGATGCTCTGAGAAGTGAGGCCCTCACCGCGTATATAAAGATTACAAGGGATGCCCAAAAGCAGAGCTCCAGAAAGCTTTTGGTTCAAAAAAAATCTCTCTCTCTCTCAAGAGAGCAAGGAAAATAAAGCAAATTCTCTCTCTCCCTCTCTCCACTTTCTCTTGCGTAGCAAAAAGCTGCCAATTTGTGTCGCTAGAAAGGGGAAAAAGCATTTCCGTGATTTTCGGAAATCCGTACAGTGCTGCCACATGGCATTTGGCGCCTAATTTTAGGGTTTCCAGCCACTTTAGGGTTTTAGCCAGCAGTTAGGGTTAGGGTTTCTAGAAATTAGGGGACTGTATTCAAAATGGGGGTAATCCGTTGACAAAGGAGCGGAGTGACTCCCCTCTTGTGCAAGCCCGCTGCAGTAGATTCACCCATGCTGAAATCAGGGTTCTATGGTAGTAGACTATGCTAAACTGAATGCTTCAAGGTAAAGCTGCAAAATCTTAGGAGTATCGGCTATGTCCTCCTCCTCCATCCACTTTGCATCCAATGTAGGATAGTTCTTGAACTTAACCAAGAACCGCCTAATCACTTTACCTTTTATCTTTCTGTCCTTGTGTGCCAATATCTGTTCTGGAATGAGTATCTCCTCGCTTTCCTCCACTTTGGGTTGCTCATCTGGCTCCCCATCACCGAGCACATTGCCTTTAAAAGGCTTCAACAGACTCACATGAAAAGCATTGTGAATCTTCTAAGTATCGGCCAACTTCAGTCTAAAGGAGACATCATTTATCTTTTCTTTTATCTGGAAAGGGCCATAGTACCTCATGCTAAGCTTTGGAAAAAGTTGCTCCTTTCCCTTTTTCTTTCTTAGGCGTGCCTTCTCAAAACGTAAGAGCATCCAATCGTCTTCCTTTAATTTCAAATTGCGATGGTGTCGATCTGCTGCCTTCTTGTGTCGTTCGTGAGATTTCGCTAAAGCCTCCCGGACCTTGGCAAATGCAGTGTCCAAGTCCCTCGTGTGCTGGTCGGCTTCAAAAATCTTATCTTTTTTGTTAAGGAAGGGTGGAACCTTCGGAGCACCTTCAATGATCCCAAATGGCGTCTTCCTCGTCGAAGAGTAGATCGTGTTATTATAGGAAAATTCCACCAAGGGCAAATTTTTTTCCCATTGAGTCTTCTGATAAAAAATGTAAGACTTCAATAAATCCAATACAACTTAATTTGCAATCTCGGATTGCCCATCTGTCTACGGGTGGAATGATGACGAGAACTGCAACCGTGTGCCAATGTTCTCCCAAATAGCCTTCCAAAACAGACTCGTGAATCGGGGATCTCTGTCAGAGACTATTGTCTCAGGCATGCAATGTAATCTGAAAATTTGAGCAATGAACAGTCTCGCTAAATGATCCGGCTTGACAGTTTTCTTCACTGAAATGAAGTGAGCTTGCTTGCTAAATCTGTCGATGACAGTCCAAATGCCATCATGCCCACTCAGTGTCTTCGGGAGATAAAAAATGAAGTCTTCGGGTCGAAAGCTGTTTTTGTGACAAGAAGTAGTGTAAACTTTGATGATCAGTGAAGACCGTAAAATCGACTCCGAGTAGGTAATGTCGCCACTGAGTAAGAGCATGGATAACCGCCAAAAGCTCTTTCTCATAAATTTGTGTTGTCAATTCCGACCTTGAAAACAATCGGCTCTCATAGGCAATGACATGGCTTTCTTGCATTAAGACCGCTCCTAGACTACGACCACAAGCATCACAATATACTTCAAATGACTTTTGCAAATCCGGCAAAGTCAATACTGGTCTAGTAGTCAATTTCTCTTTAGTGTCTGAAAGGTAGTCACCTCTGTGGGTCCCCACGAGAAAGGGACTGCTTTCTGTGTCAATATGGGCAAAGGGGAAGCTACCTCTGCAAACTTTCGAATGAACTACCGGTAGTAAGAACACAAGCCGAAGAATCTTCTAACTTCATGAACATTCTTCAAATCGGGCCAATCACGGCCGGTTCCATCTGTGCTCGTGATGCTGAGACAACGTGTCCCAAAAAGTGTATCTCCGGCAAGAAAAATTCACTCGTTTTGGCATTGATATCTAACTTGTGATCTCGCAATGCCTGAAAGACCTGTAGCAAATGGTGTCTATGTTCTGCTTATCCTTGGAGAAGACTATAATGTCATCAAAGAAAGTGCCGACAAATGATCTATACTCCCTGAAAATCCTATCCATCGTTCGGTTGAAAGTCGTTGGAGCATTGGTAAGGCCAAAAGGCATCACCAAAAATTCATATAAACCAAAACTCGTTCGAAAGTCTGTCTTGTAGACATCTCCCATCGCATCTCGAATCTGATGATATCCGCTTGTCAAATTAATCCTGTTGAAACAAGAGGATCCTTGTAGTCGGTCAAGAATATCATCGATCCTTGGAATCGGAAGTGTGTTCTTGATGGTGATTTTATTGAGAGCTCTGTAATCAATGCACATTCTCCAAGATCCATCTTTCTTTAAAACCAACAACATCGGAGAGCAGTAGGGTGAAGTACTCGGCTGGATAAGACCCTTTTCTAGAAGGTCTTTCACTTGGTTCATAATCTCTTCATTCTCAGCTCGGCTAACACGGTAAGGTGGCCGGTTCAGTGGGTGCTTCTAGGTATTACATCAATGGTATGATCCTCGGGTCGAGATGGGGGCAACTCGCCTGGCAGGCCCTCAGAAAAGCAATCGGCATGAGTGTGGAGAAAATCTTGGCGTTCTCTATCAAGTTCAGACATGTTCGTTCTGTGTTCATCATTTAACTCTTTCAAGTAGATCGAGTAACAAAGAGACTGGATTTTATTAATTTGGAAATGACCGAAGCCAATACAATAGGGACGGAATCGCCCTTCAATTTTACATAAAGTACACTTTTTCGGCCCTTTTCATTCGTCAATGTTGCTTTCTTTGCCAGATAATCGACCACGGCGTTGTTCTTATGGTACCAAGGGACTCCTAGGAGTTACAACCTTCCAAGGGCATTATGTAAAAGTCCTCATGCCCCAAATACCCCTGACAATGCAATCGAAGTTTACCAATGACAGGTGTAATGGCTATGTCCCGTCCAGGTGCTGCTAGAACTGCCTCTGCTGGTGGTCCCATCCGATTGGGTGCATTCTCGAGCCGCGCCGCCAATTCGGGTGAAATGAAGTTGGTATTGGCTCCTCCATCGAAGAAAATCAGGGCTTCTTGATCTTTCACTTTGCCCCAAGCTCGGCAAAGTTCTGTACTTTCATCAATCAGGCTTGGGTCAGTACACCCATGCAATCTGGAACCAATCCTACTTTTATCTTGCCTTTTCTGCCACGTTCCTCTGCTACTCTCGAACTCTTTGGCCCGTCTTCATGTTGTTCTTGTTGTGTCCTTTTGGGGCATTTTGCGGAGACGTGCCCATGTTCCCTACATCCAAAACACTTCCTGTCACGAGTCTGTGGCAACTAACTTTACTTGTTGATTTCTTTTTGGGGGAATTTTATTTGACTTGTTTTAAAGCACCCCTCTGGAAATGCCAATGCCCGAGTTTCATGGTGTGAGGCGGACAGTGAGAGTCTAGGCCGGACGGCCAGTGAGCACTCAAGTTGGACAAATGGACTAAGGTTAGCCACGATGGGGCTACGAGTGCAAATCACCTGATAGCTGGCCGACATTCAAGAGCTAATGACGCGAGCACTTTTTCTGGTCCAAAAATAGCAGTTCCCTAAGATGCTTCCATGGCACTCACACGGGTCGTCTGACCATCAATCACCATTGGAACCACATCAAAAAATGTAATGTCTCTACAGCGGTCCCCTCGCGTCCCCGCCGGTCGCATCCGTAGCAAGTCCTCGAGCTCCCGCACCTATAGGGCTACTTTCCCTTTGAATCGGACGAGATTTCTCACGTGAAACCTCTCCGAATTCACCTGTACCTGCAGGGGATTAGCCACTAGCTAATCCAGTACCTGTGCAAGAGGCTCTTGCCTTGGCAATCGTGCATGAACCCAAACAACTGTACATTGGTCAAATGAGAAGCCCTCTTGAGGGGCATAACATAACTACTCGTAGGGGGGAGAGAGAGCAATGCGTAGCGTGAAGGGCATCACTCCTGGCACCACACTGTACATAAGAGGGAAAGGAAGCACTCCATAGCTCTTAACCTGTGACAGAGAGTTCAAAAATGAGCCTCCCAGCTATAAATTCAGCGCTACCTTCTCTTGCATGAGGAAAGTGCACAGAAATGTGCCACTTGGCACCGTTACACACATTTTTCCGTTTGGGTTTGCCGCTTAAAAATCTCCCGACCGGTTGCCCAGTTGACTTCGCGGCAGAGTAATAAAATGTTCCCCTTGACATTCCAGAGCTAATGACGCAAACACTTTCTCTAGTCCAAAAATAACAGTTTCCTAAATTTTAGGAGATGCTTCCATGGTACTCACACGGGTTGTCTGACCATCAATCACCACTGGAACCACATCGAAAAATGCAATGTCGGCCAGCTATCAGGTGATTTACACTTGTAGCCCCAACGTGGCTAACCTTAGTCCATTTGTCCAACTTTAGTGCTCACTGGCCGTCCGGCCTAGACTCTCACTGTCCGCCTCACACCATGCAACTCGGGCATTGGCATTTCCACAGGGGTGCTTTAAAACAAGTCAAATAAAATTCCCCCAAAAAGAAATCAACAAGTAAAGTTAGTTGCCGCAGACTCGTGACACTTCCCTTCTTTGATGTAATTAGCCCTCTCTCGAAGAGTGAGCCGGGGTCGTGTATCCGTATCTTTCTTTTCTTGGGAACTCTTTCTCTTTCTACTTTCATTGTTAGAGGTCTGTTGGGTTCTTTGAGTCAAGATCTCATCATTGGGGTAAGTTAAATTTCCCGAATGTATCGCGAAACCCCGTTTCGCATGACTCATCAATTCTTGAATAGAATTTGACTTTTGTTCCAGGCAGTAGTTTCGGATCTTTGTAGGGAGTCCGCAGCAAAACCGCTCAATCTGTTCCTTAAAAGTGACCTTCTTAAATGAAGAGGTTGGTAGAAAAGAGTTCAAAAATCTCTTGCAATAAGCGTCCAAAGAATCTCCCTTGATATGAAGATGATAACAAGCGGTTCGTATATCTCGTTCGTACTCGCGAGTCAGCCAAGAAGAAATAAAGAGCCTTTTGAATTTCAACCACTTAACTGGAGCTTCCTTTCTCAAAAGAAGAGTGGACCACCATGTTCGAGCATTTCCTTTGAAGACAGATGTAGCTCTCCTAATCTTGGAGTGCTTTGAGTAGTGCCCTCCAGAGAAGGCTATGTCAAACTGCTGAATGAAGGCAAAAGCCCTCGGAGCATCTCGGAACCCAGAAAAGGATTCAAATTTAATCAAGTGTCCACCTTCTTTGAAGTCTTTTTACTTTCATGCTTTTGTCATCAAGGAAGTCATATTGGTTGGCTGTGTAAAAATGCTTCTTCTTTGCATAAAACATATGGTCATCGGAGTCCGAACTGTTAGAGAATGACTCCTTTGTAGAGCTGTAAGAAACTGGGCGAAATCTGGGTTTCTTTGCCTTTTTCTTACCCTTAGCGAAGCTTTGCTTTTTGCTTCGCTTTTTGCCTATTCTGTCCTCCTCGCTCGAGTCAGAAGAGCTAGAAGAATTGTCGGCGGAAGAAGAAGAAGAAGAAGAAGAATTGGGTAGTCCTTCAAATCGTACACGCTTCTTCTACTTTCTTACAGATGCAAAAGAAGATTGACGGCCCAAATAACCAGGGTAGTCAGTCCACTTCTTGTGCTTTTTCACTTGCTTTTTGGATTTATTGTTCGCGTCCAAAAGCTGACTGATCTGTGTCTGAACCACCTCTCGTAATTTTTGCTCTGTAAACATCCTCAGAGAAGGAGGTTTCTTGATTGCCGGTTTGATGGGTGGTTATGTGGCTTTCTGCCACTGGGTGTGCACTTCTGCGATGGATCGTTGAGACAAAAATTTTCCAAACTGAGGATCCTTCGCAAATTTAATCATCTGCTTTGTGCACTCCTCGACCTGCTGTCGACGTTCCATCTCTTGAAGTTCGTATTGAGTAAGCCGAGGTGGCCCGTACTCTTCCTACGTTAAATCATCAAAATCTTCTTCGTGATCTCCTCCCGCATTAGCAGATGCAAAAGAAGTCGACTGATTCTTGTTGATATCCATAAGTGTCGCGAGAAAAGGATCAGATTTCCTGTAGAAGAGAAATTGGCTGCGCTCTGATACCACTATAACAAACTTGCACACCCCAAGTCAAGATTCTACCCTGACACTGCAGAGATTCACTTTAAAACAGTTCACAAAAGACGACACGGCCCGATGTAGTTCCTTGCCAAGAGGTATTGGCCCCAAAGATTGACGCCCCTTTCGGTATTTCTTTTTATATTAATTTGTGTGCAAAGTACAAGGGAGTCTGCGGGAACTCACACTCAAACTCTGCATCTAGATGCTTTGAGTAATGAGGGCCCAAAAGACATTTATTCTTACAAGGGATGCCCAAAAGCAGAGCCCCAAAATCTCAAACTCAAAAGCTTCAACTTAAAAGCATTATGCCCAAAAGCTGCCAAAAATGAGGCAGTGTAATTTGCGGAGATCCGTACACTACCTCGTCAGCATGTGAGTGGAAATTGTGGTGATCCGTATGGCCTGCCATGTCAGCATGTCAAGGCGTTTTCTGGCCTGTTGCCACGTCAGCCTGTCGGTGCATTTCAGGGGCTGTGTGTCCGGGGGTCAGCCATATCACCACTTTTTTTCCGCTGGCCTGTTGCCATGGCAGCCTATCAGCACATTTCAGGGGCTGTGTTCGGGGGCCAGCCATGTCACCAGTTTGTGACAGACTACATGATGCAGCAGCACAAGCCTTCCCACATAGCCACCCTTTAGAGAGACCTCGTTCTGGGAAGATGCCCATGCCCCATAATAGTTGGTATGATGAGTGCTGAGAGTTGAGTCAGTCTACAGAGGGAGGTTCTTGTGGGATGAGATTTAGTAGATCAAGACACCTGTGAACAGATCAACGCGGTCTAGATGTGATTGCTAAATAAGTTACAATGATCATAATTCATATCTGAGATCTCCACAAGATAATGATGTGAATATGATGTGATTGGTTAGTGATTGACGTCTTTGTGTAAGTGCTAGATGTGTGCAGTCTAGTGCATGGGAGCATAGAGTCAGTGTCTAGTGAGCTAGTTTTTGTCCTTTGTCTATTTTGCAAGGGTAATCAAGGGCGATTACTCTTGTTTCAAGGGGGTATGCCACAAATGTGATGACATGGAAGAGGACCCATTTAAAGTGCCTGAAAGTGGCCAAAACAAAGTGGGACCAGTTTGAAACCTTAAATATGATGACGTGCGTATGGACATCTGAAATTTGCAATGGATTTTACGAAATTCTACATCTTTAGGAAACAACTTTTTTTGGTACCAATTTCTCATATCTGATTCTTTTTGGCCTTGGGCCTTTAAATGTAACCAAGTCGAGAATTACCATGATACCGCAAATAATCACTTCAAATAGTTCACAGTTCACAATTGATTCGACACTGGCCCAGAGTTCCGTGCCTAGAGATATTGGCCCCAAAGACTAGCGCCCCTTTCGGTATTTCTTTTTGTATTAATCTGTGTTCGAAGTACAAGAGTGCGGGCAGGCACTCACACTCAGACTCTACGTCCAGATGCTCTGAGTTGTGAGAGGCCAACCCACGTATTTAAAGGTTACAAAGGGATAGCCCCCAAAAGCTTCAAAAGCTGAAAATCAAAATAAATAAAGCAACTTTAATTTTCCCTCTCATAGGGCTTAGTGGAAAATAAAGCAACTTGCTCTCTCTCTCTCTCTCTCTCTCTCTCTCTCTCTCTCTCTCTCTCTCTCTCTCTCAACTGCTTGCGTAGAATAAAGGAGAGATTTTCCCACGCTAAAGTGCCCAAAAAGTAGCGTCGTAAATGGCGGAATCCGTACATCCTGCCACGTGTCAGGTTTTCTGCAGTTTACGGGCCTGTTCGTACCCTACCGCCAGGTTATCGTTCCGCCGAATCTGCCACGCCAACATTTGGCCAAGGGAGGGTGTGTGAGCGTGCACTGGGCAGCCACGTCATCATTTTGCGACATACCCCTCTTGAAAGCATTGTAATCGCCATCGATTACGCCTGCAAAACAGATAAGGGCCATAAATTTTCTTAGCAGACACTGACTGTTAGTACCGACGCACTAGGAACACACATCTAGCACATGTACCAATCGACAGTCACATCACACGACATCACAGGACATCACTAGACATCACAGGACATCACATGGCATTCAACATTCATTCGGATCTTTAGACCATGATTTATCGGCAATGTAGTTAGTAATCGCATCTAGATCCACTCAGGGAAAAGGAGCGCCGTAAATGGCGGAATTCGTACAACTTGCTACGTGTCAAGCTTTGTAGTTTGCGGGCTTGTCCGTACCATGCAGCCACATCATCGTTCCTCTGAATCTGCCACGCCAGCATTTGGCCAAGGAAGGGTGTCTGTGAGCGTGCACTGGGCAGCCACGTCATCATTTTGTGACATTAAATATGAGCCTTGGGGGCCCTCTTTCGCACTCTACAGCGTGTAGATTGTTGCTACTTTGCGAATCATCAATGAAGAAAGAAATATCGAAAGGGGTGCCAATTTTTGGGGCCAATGCATCTGGAAGTGGAACTCCACCACTTTGTGTCGACTCTCTCTCTCTCTCTCTCTCTCTCTCTCTCTCTCTCTCTCTTTTCAAGTTCATTTGTTGAAGTTTCTGTTTGTGTGCTGCTATTGATTTCTCGCTTGGGTGAGCAAGCCTCTTACACTCTATGTTAGAATGGAGTAGGTTCTCATTTTAATCTTTGGCTTATGCTAAGACTTAATAATTTGTTCTTTTGTCTATCATTTGTGTTGTTGTATCAAGTCTGAATGTGGGAGTAAGTTTTTGTGGTGCGTTATCCTTGTCGTGAAGTATGGTTTCAAAGAATGATCGAGTAAGCTTCTCTCATTTATTTTGCAAGTATATATTAATTTGTTTTGTCTGTTTTTTTGTTTAGAAACAAATAAGATGATTTAGTTTTTCTTCTTCATATGTTTTCTTGTGTACGTTGTTTTTTGTGTTTTGCGTAAATATTTTAGCCTATCTTATATTCCGTAAGATTAGAGATTTTTGACCTTATGAAGGTATATAAAGTCACTACATGTCTAGGAGGATTCTTGCTTTGACTTGGACTTTTGCGTGGATCACCTTGCTAGGATTTAGACCCAAATACCCTAACCCTAAGTAATGTCAAAGTGAAAGGGCTCTCTTAGTCAATCCATGATAACACGAGAAAAATGTTAGTCTTTGCTAAGAGTGTTAAGATTGTGGAAACCTTTCGGAGGGTTTTGCATTGTCAAAGTTGACGATGTGGAAGCGTAGAGACCAAGGAGAGTAAGCAAGAGAGAGAGAGAGAGAGAGAGAGAGAGAGAGAGAGAGAGAGAGAGAGACTCCTGAACCAACCAACCTTGGCAATGAATAATTTATGCTTATACAATGGAGGCAATGGGTTGCATATATACCAACCTAAGTGCCCTACCGAGACTTTGACAAATAAGTAAAATAAATACCGAAAAGCCAAAATAAATAATAGGATCACATTGGGCAGTTCACTTGAGATGCCATAACTTTAACACCCTCTCTGCAGCTCATAGTGGACATAAATAGTGAGACCAAGTCGATGAAGAAGCTACCATGGACACCCCAGCACGTGTACACTCCTTTGGATACACCTCGGTTATGCATTCACCAAGCTAGATGCATGTGCCTTGAACTCTGACCCACGGGTTCAAACACTGGTAACTTGAACCTCCAAATTATTTATAGGGAGCACTACTTGCCCCTCTCTACTACTCACAAGCATTTCTCTGGCTGAAGCTAGTGGCGGCAACGGCCAGCTGACTAGAAATCTGGCATCTTGGCCACTATGGTCACCACCACGTGTGCCATGGTGATCTCTTTTGTCAATTCTTTATCACCGTTATCTTTGTCCAGCTTGCCTTTGCCTTTGTCCTTTTGTGAGTTCTTGCTTCTGTCTTTGGCTCCAAACTCTCGAGTGAAGCAAAGCGTCGTGTCACATTTATAGCAACGGTTGTCGGATGTTGTGGGTACTGAGGCAGCTAACTGAGGACTAGTACTGCCGTGTCTGTTAAGCTTGCCTTTGCTTTTGTCCTCTAGCGAACTCGTGGATTTGCTTTTGGCTTCACAATCTCGAGCCAAACAAATCGACACCTTCCTTGAGAACTTCAGCTGTGCATAGGCTCCTAATTGAGAACTGGTTGATCCGCTTTCCATAGCTGTGTATTGGTGTTGGTTCTTTGAGTCGTTGGTTGTTGAGCAAGGGGGGCCCATCGTGAGGTACAAGACCTGGAAATGAATAGATGTTTCCTTCTCGCACGCCGAAACGCTCCAAAATTTCCTTAAGCCGCTCCAAAAATGTCGTTCAATAACCTTTCGTTGCCTTTGCAGGCGGCTGACACACTTCCCAAAGCCAATCAAAGAAACCCTCTTTTGATGTCCCTCTTTTGGGCTGTAATAGACTTGGACACTCCAAGTCAAGAATCAATCGCGACAGCACCAAATAACCACTTCAACAATTCACAGATCACAATAGATTTGCATTGGCCCAGCGGAGTTCCGTGCCTAGAGATATTGGCCCCAAAGATTGGCGCCCCTTTCGGTATTTCTTTTTGTATTAATCAATCTTCAAAGTACAAGAGAGCGGTTAGGGTTTCACTCTCAGACTCTGCGTCCAGATGCTCTGAGAAGTGAAGGCCCAAGCCACTTATTTAAATGTTTACAAGGGATGCCAAAAGCAGAGCCCCAAAAGCTTGAAAGCAAAAACAATTGCTCTCTCTCTCTCTCTCACAGAGAATCAAAACCCTAATACCATGATTTTCCTAGCGCTAGGCACCTAGGCGTCCAAAGAGTATTTCTATGGATTTTATTATTGGCTTGCCAAATACTAGTCGTGGCAATGATGCCATTTAGGTTGTGTTTCTATGGATTTTATTGTTGATTTGACAAATACTAGTCATGGCAATGATGCCATTTAGGTTGTGGTTGATAGACTCACAAAAATGGTGAAATTTATATCAACGAAATCGATAGTAAAAAGCCTTGAGTATGCACTTTTGTTCATGGATCAACTTTATAAGTTGTATGGTTTGCCGGAGGATATTGTCAAGGATCGGGATACCAAGTTAACTGGACGATTTTGGCGAGATATATTTACTCACCTTTCTGACGAAGTTGAGTATCTCGTCTTTTGATCACCCTGAGTTTAATGCACAGTTTGAAAGGATGAATAAGACGTTGAAAGACATGTTGAGGGATTATGTCTCTCTGAAACTGGGCTGTGCAGTAGACTTTAGCTTTCACCCGATTCTTTACTCTTTTAAACTTCATGACACAGAGGAACTTCACGAATAAACGAGTAAGTGGAAATTACACTTCACACAAATCATGGCTTGGTAGCTAGAGTGCTTCCAAGTAGAGAGCGACACCTTGTAGGTCCCAAAGACTGGCGCCTTTTTCGGTATTTCTTTATTCTTATTAAACTTGAGAAAACCTGTAAACTTCTAGAAGCTGTCCCACTTTTATCAGGCTGAAACTTCCCTACTCTAACCCAATTGCGGCAGCATAACCACAATAGAAGTCACCATGGACAAAATCCCAAGGAGACAGTGACTTTCCACGCCCTTTAGAGCTTTATATAAAACCATGTGAGAAATTACAGCACGTTGAATTCTCAGTTTTTGGCCCCCAATTTGCACCAGAACACATGTTCGGTGATTCCCTAGCTACTCTGAAGCTCCTAGGACATGTAGGCATCAAAATTGGCCAAAATCCTAAACCTGCAAAATTTTACAGCAAGTTGTAATTCCCTGTCTTGCGCTCCGATTCATGTGCCGATCATTTTTGTGGGTAGCCTTCAAGCTCCCGCACCTATAGGGTCATCTATCTTTTGAATTAGACGAGATTCCTCGTTGGAAATCTCTCTAATTTGTCCTGTACAAGCACCCAAGGCTTTCTCGAGGCTCCTCGGCTTTACCTTGCAGTTTAGGTGCGAAACCCTAAATGTGGAGAAAAACACAGCAGGCTGTAATTTCCTGTTTCGCATCATTTTGAGCAGAGCAAACACATCTATGCGTGTCTTAGAAGCTCCTGCACGTAATGGGACAGTTCCCCTGCGAATTGGACGAGTTTTCACTCGAGAAAACTCTCCGTTTTCGCATTCCTTCGCCATGGAACTGTATGCACCTGCAGGGGATTAGCAATTAGGTAACCTGGTTCTTGTACAAAAGGCTCTTGCCTTGGCAAACGCGCATAAAAACCTCAGAACTGTACATGGTCAGTTTAGAAGCCCAACTAGAGGGGCGTTACCATATGTGCAAAAGGGGAAAGGGGCGATATATATACACACTATAGATGATTTAGTGTGGTAAGCACCCTTTTATCATCGCATGTATCCACAAGAAAGAGTGTCAAACATGTGTACAAATGACTCAATGAGACCTTCATAGTTTTGTCAAACAACGTACACTTCTATTGCACTGAATTCTTAAGTACACATGAAGTGCTAGCTCTATCATCACCCCTCTTTTGAGCACATGTCGAGCCCTTTGAACTTTGCTCTACTAAAGTGATATGAGTTGGAGAATACGTGGGTTGTAAACCAAAAGTCTCAAGGTAAAATTGCAATACATTTGGTGACTCATCAATTCACTTTCTTCCATCCACTTTGCATCCATAGGTGGATAGCTTTTGAACTTCGTCTTGCAACTTTTCCCTTAACTTTTCATTCTTTTGGCATGCTCCAGAAGACTCGGTTGAGTCTTTAGCATAGCTACATGGAACGGCGGGTCTGGGTTGGGAACGGGGACGGGGACGAGACGACAAAAGTTAGGGAATGGGGACAAGGGTTGAAACGGCAAAAAAAGAAAGAGTTTTTTTGGCATTTTTTGACCTACAACTATCCCACACATATAAAGCATCACTTTGATCACAAATTTTACACTAAATAGACCAAAGAGCATGAGTCATATAGATGCAAATGTGCTAATAAAACATCGATGGATACCACCGATGCTAATATAGACTTAATAACACCTTATGTTGTTGTTTTGATCACTAGCGCTTCTAGTATTGTTACTATAGCTTGACAAATGCTAGCCTTTATCATGGTTGAGTATGCCCATCACCTCTGGAGGGTGATAGAAACTCAGCTCATTGGTTTTGTAGAGTACCTTCAAAGCACCCCTCGGGAAATCTAACTGCCTTGCATAGCTAGTGTGGAACTGTCCAGAGGGAGTCCAGGCCTGAGGGCAAGAGAGCACTAAGGTTGGACAAGGACTATGGTTAGCCAAAGTGGGGTCACTGGCTAGCCAAAGTGGAATCCTTTGCTACAGAGGCTACATTTCAATTGTGGGTGTGGCTGCAGTGTACAAAGGGGGTCAGATGACCTAGAAAGATACAATGGCAGCATCTCCTAAAATTTAGGGAACTGCTATTTTGGGACCTGAAAATGTGTTTGCGTCATTACCTCTGGAATGACAAGGGGAACATTTTCTTACTCTGCCGTGAAGTCAACTGGGCAACCGGTTGGGAGATTTTTAGGCGGCAACCCCAAAACGGAAAATGACTTGTAAATGTGCCAAGTGGCACATTTCTGTGCACTTTCCTCATGCAAGAGAAGGTGGTGCTGAATTTGAAGGGGAAAGAGGCTCATTTGCAGATTTTGTCACAGGTTAAGAGCTATGGAGTGCTTCCTTTTCCTCCTATGTACAGTGCGGTGCTAAGAGTGATGCCCTGCACGGTACGCACTGCCCTCTCTCTCCCCTATGGCAGTATGTTATGACCCTCTAGTGGGCTTTTCAATTGACCAATGTACACTTGTGTGGCTTCATGCACGATTGCTGAGGCAAGAGCCTCTTGCACAGGTACTGGATTAGATAGCGGCTAATCCCCCGCAGGTACAGATGAATTCGGAGAGGTTTCACACCAGAAATCTCGTCAGATTCAAAGGGCAAGTAGCCCTACAGGTGCGGGAGCTCGAGGACTTGCTACGGATGCGACTGGCACGCGAAACAGAGCCCGAAACAGTAAATTACAGCCTGCTGTGTATTTTTGCAGGTTTAGGGTTTTGGCCCTAAACGGTCCCTAATACCCCCAGGAGGTTCGGGGATGCGAGGGGACCGCTGTACAGGTGATCTGCGCATTTTCGGGGCTGAAAACAGAGAATTCAGCGTGCTGCAGATTCTCGCCAGGTTTTGCAAAGTGCCCGTATGCATCGGGAAAATCAGTCAATGCGTGGGAATACTGACTGTGAAGTGTCCTAGGACAGTTATGCTACCGAAATCGGGCCGGAACAGCCAAGCTTGTGTGGGGCAGCAACCACAACGTTTATTCCCTCTTTTAAACAATAAAGAACTACGGAAAGGGGCGCCTAAGTTAGGGGCCAATCTGGTGTCGGTCTAGTCATACAGGTGCAATCTAGCAGCCTGTATCCCTCTCCCCTTTGTTGTGTCTTGAAAGTATAGGTAAAGTGGGCGACAAATTAAATGGGTGAAAGCAAATAAGGTTTAAGTCTAAGTCTACCGCCCTTTTTGAAAGTACAGGCCAGTTACAAATGACCTCTATACAAACCTGCACCTACTCTTGGGCACTGACGACGTGAGTAGGGATGTCATAGCTGTTGTCCAAGCTATGTATGATAAAGGTGATAATCTTATTCTTCCTGTTTGGACAAGCAGCGAAGTTGAGGTCACATATTGTCAAGTTTGGATCTTTGCTCTTCGTAGGTTTGTAGTAGTGTTCATTTTTCGATTTGGTATTTAGCTTATCTGAGGATTTAAGAATGTGTTCCTTTAGAAGTTATTGTGTGAAGTTTGATTTCGAAGATTAAGTTTTTAAGATGTCTTATCCTTTTTTGCTTAAAATTGAGTACCTGTTTTAAGCCGAGTAAGTCATGTCAACTTATTTTATGCATGCCTTTTCTAAAAACATTTTTAAGTTAACAATGTTTTGTTTTATCTAGTTTTGTTTTGTAGAAAACAAAGTGATTTAGTTTGTTTGTTTGCTTGTTTTTGTTTTTTTTTTCCTTTTCTCGTGTCCCTTGCTTTTGTAGTTTTATGAGTGCTTTATTCCCTCTTATAATTCGTGAGTTCAGACTATTCTGAACTTATGAAGGTATATTTTTCAGTCATCTAGCGAACATGCAAATCTTTTTGATTTTCGTCCGAGTGGTGACCAGTTGTTGAGCTTCATGAAGATATGTTGGGAGGGAGTGCATACCCCAACAGCTACCGACCCCGATCTTATATTCATGTGTCGATGTGTTTTTATGTGTGTATTACTTTTATTCCTCGTTTTAAAAAAACTTTTTAAAAAGTAATGGGTCTTTTTGTAATTTTGGTTGGATCATGATTTATTGTGTAGAGCTTCTTTTCTTCTTGATTTTGGTTTATTTGAGTGTCATGTCTTTTATTTTGTAATTGTCTTGATTTATGTATTTGCTGGTTTTTTGCTTTTGATTATGTGTGTTTTTCCCCTGTTTTTGTTTTTTTGTTTTTTTTGTTTTTTTTTTTTAATTATGAGAAAGTTATAATATAATTTTGTAGAATGCATGTTTTTAATAAATAATGGTTTTCTCTTAAAACTCTTAAAAAATAATAATAACATCTTAATTTGGGTTCCTTGGATCAAGGGTTTCTTGTGGGGTTTCATGAAATCACGGACACTCGATTGCACGCTATTGTCGATGATCTTTTGAGTGTAGCAAGCAGCCTTATTTAAGGACCTCACTGCTTGGCAGCAGCCCTGCTATACAAATGAGGGGTGTGGTTAGCACCAATCTAGCCTTAGGATCTTTAGCCTTGAGATGGGCGTTGATCTGAAATACTGACCTTACTACAAAAATGAAAAACACTTTTACTTCTTCTTCAGCTTCAACCAGCAATGTTGATGACTCTCAGGTACGTTTTTTCGACCCTTCCTTCTTTTCAGTAGCTAGAAGTAGTCATAATCTGTATCAAGAAAGATTTAAGTTTTTAGCGAAGTCGAATCTGAAGAATTTGCATGTTTTTGGTGATGGTCGTATTCGTTGGGCTTCTTTCAAGAATGTCTTAGTTAGTACTCATTACACAAGTTCTTCCATAAAAGCCCTCAATCGCTTGAGGCGTTTAAGGAAAAAACATCTTGTGGTAGATCGTCCTTTAAGTTCGGTTCATACTCTGAAGTTATTTATGTTATTTATAGTATTTATGATATTTCTATGATGTATGTTGGCCAAACCTTTCGAACAGCTTTTGTCTATTTTCAGGAACATGTAAGAGAAGCGAGAAAAGTTCAAAGTAAGAGCACCGTACGTGAAAGTGTGAAACCCTTCTATGCGGTAATAGCAAAACATGGCTTTGAGTCTTTCCGTTGTTTTTCCATTGAGCACATAGAGAGTAATTTTAGAAACTCTAAAGAGTTCTATAACTCAGCGTGGCCTCGAGAGTTGTTTTGGATGAGAACTTTGCATACTTTTTTCCTAACGGTTTCAACTTGGAAGGAAAGTCTTCTTTACGTAAAAATAAGACAATTTACCATAAGAAACCTATGCTTTGGCGAAGGCTTCCCAAACCCGAGTTAGTTCTCTCTTCAAGTTAGTTTAAAAGAACTTGGATTCCTAAAGGTTCTTGTTCAGATTCACCTTCTATCCCTGAAATCAATCCAATTGTCTTGCACAACACTATTTCTAATAGAGTACAAGGTGTCCCTAGGGCTTCAATCTCTAGAATTTAGAGTGATGGCCCTTCTAACCATAGAAGTTTTGCTTATAGGGATTTCAAACGGAGATTGATTTACCTATCTAGAGCCATGGAGTTGGGTTCTTTTTCCTATAAATTATTTGAAAGATATAATATAAGGATCCTATTTAAGCTCTTGTATAGCCTTGAGAACTACTCTTATGAAGATTTGGAGCTAAGAGAGTCTCATAGTACTCAACTTAGAGTACTCTTAGGCAAATTTCTGAAGTCCAAGTATCCTAGTCTAAAAAATCCCTTGATTGGAAAGAAAGATTTGTTGATAACTATGTTTACCTCCCCTGACTTAGGCAAGATTGGATTAAGCTGTATTTTGCGATCTCAAGAAGCTTTGGATGCTCTCCCTCCTTGTGTGAGAAAGTTATAGAACCATCTTGTCGTAGCTTTCAAATATGTGAAAACTTTAGGACAAAAAGCTTTCAACTATAGTGACATCGGACGTAATCTTAAAAAGCAAGAAAGGCTAGCAATCTCAAGTATTGATTGCCCTTGTAGTAAAAATGCCTTTTCTTCTTACGTAAATGGAGCTTTGGGTCATGTAGTTCCTGCCGATTTTTCTATTCTTCCTTCGGATTCTTTGAAAGACCTTTTCTCAAGAGGTACTAAATATAGGCTCCCTTCCTCAAATGACTCTTGCCTTCTCAAAGCCATAGAGAAAGGAATTTCTAGTTTGGTAGTAAAGTTTGAGGAGTCTTTAGGAGTTCAAGGTGTTTTTACCCATTGGAAGTCTGTAGTCCTCAAGAAAGCTTCTTTGAAATTAGCATCTTGCTCTAGGAACGTTTCTTCAGGAAGGAATAGCTTATCTTCTTTCGATCGTGATGCTCTTAGGAAATTTCATCGTGATTTTGTAATCTCTTACGTAGATAAGTGCTCTAATAACTTTGTTGTTACGTGCAAAAAGCTATATTTAGAATGCTTGTTAGGTGAAGTAAACTCTCAAACTACAATGATTGTAATCTTTCGATGCAAGAGGTTATCTTGAAACCTCAAGACTTTCGTAAGTCTTTTGGTTTCAAGTGCCATCATAAATTACCTTTTTTTTATACCGTTTGGAAGTTCCACAAGAACCCTATAAAGCCTAGATTTATAGCACTTCTTGTAACACCTCTTTGACCGAGGTTTTCAAATGGCTTAGTTATTGTTTTAAAGCCATTTTATCTAGCGTAAATGAATTGTGGAAAAATATGCTAATGGAAGCAGACGTACCTATCGATTCGAGTATGATTTTAAATGATTCAGTAGGTGTGATTCTTGTTATAAATTTTTTGAACTCTTGAAGAAGCCTCGAGGAGAAATCTTCTCCTTTATGTCTCCAAACTTTTGACTTTACAACGCTTTACACGAAGCTGAATTTGGAGGACCTTAAATTTAGAGTCAAGTCTCTTATTTCAAAAGTTTTTGCGTACGAGCTTGAGAAGGATAGACACAAGGCATTGTTAGTAGAAAAGTCAGCCTTGAACTTTAACTTCTTATGGCTGAAAAGTAAGAATGTAGAGGTAGACAAAGGAAGAAAGAGATTCACGAGGATTGTAAATGACATTGACATCATATCTTGGTTAGATTTTCTTTTAGACAATTTATATATAACCATCGGCGACTCTCTTTTTAAGCAAATAATTGGTATCCCTATGGGCACCAATTGTGCTGTTTTTCTTGCTAATTTCTATCTTTTTACTTTTGAGTTTGATTTTATGGAGCATCTTGTTCTTGCTAACACTTGCCCAATATTTTTGCACAAGTTATGCAATGTAAGACGTTTTGTAGATGATCTTTTTGTTCCTGACATTCCTTTTCAAGACTTTATGTACTTGAATTTGAGTTCTGTAGGCGGAGTAATTTATCCTAAGGAGTTTTGTGAACTTAACTGTATCATAAATATTGATTGTTTGCCCTTTTAGACCTTAAGATTTTTCAGACCCCCTTGGGATTAGAAGTAGATATTTATGATAAGCGCCTTGAACCACAATATGCCAATCTAAATATCATCTGTATGCTTCATATTTCTTCGAACATTTCTCTTTTAGCTAAGTACAGTGTCATTTGCTCTCAACTATTTAGACTTTCTCGTCTTTGTTCTAGTAAATCTGCTTTTGTTGTTCAATCTTGCCATCTTATTTCTTTGCTAGTTGAAAAAGGATACTCATTCAAAAGAATCATGAAAAACGTTCGATCATTTTTGCATCGTAGTAAGTTTATTTTTAATGTTTCTTCCTTTGGAATGTTCAAGATAATCAGTAGTAAATTCAACAGAAGTGGGGAGCTAAAAAGCCCACTTATTGTTTGACTTAATAACACCTTATGTTGTTGTTTTGATCGCTAGTGCTTCTAGTATTTTTACTATAGCTTGACAAATGCTAGCCTTTATCATGGTTGAGTATGCCCATCACCTCCGGAGGGTGATAGAAACTCAGCTCGTTGGTTTTGTAGAGTACGTTCAAAGCATGAATGACCTCTACACAAACCTGCACCTACTCTTGGGCACTGACGACGTGAGTAGGGATGTCATAGTTGTTGTCCAAGCTATGTATGATAAAGGTGATAATCTTATTCTTCCTGTTTGAACAAGCAGCGAAGTTGAGGTCACGTATTGTCAAGTTTGGATCTTTGCTCTTCGTAGGTTTGTAGTAGTGTTCATTTTTCGATTTTGTATTTAGTTTACCTGAGGATTTAAGAATGTGTTCCTTTAGAAGTTATTGTGTGAAGTTTGATTTCTAGGATTAAGTTTTCAAGATGTCTTATCCTTTTTTGCTTAAAATTGAGTACCTGTTTTAAGCCAAGTAAGTCACGTCAACTTATTTTATGCATGCCTTTTCTAAAAACATTTTTAAGTTAATAATGTTTTGTTTTATCTAGTTTTGTTTCGTAGCAAACAAGGTGATTTAATTTGTTTGTTTGCTTGTTTTTGTTTTTTTTTTTCTTTTCTCGTGTCCCTTGCTTTTGTAGTTTTATGAGTGCTTTATTCCCTCTTATAATTCGTGAGTTCAGACTATTTTGAACTTATGAAGGTATATTTTTCAGTCATCTAGCGGACATGCAAAGCTTTTTGATTTTCGTCTGAGTGGTGACCAGCTGTTGAGCTTCATGAAGATATATTCGGAGGGTGTGCATACCCCAACAGCTACCGACCCCGATCTTATATTTATGCGTCGATGTGTTTTTATGTGTGTATTGCTTTTATTCCTCGTTTTAAATAAACTTTTTAAAAAGTAATGGGTCTTTTTGTAATTTTGGTTGGATCATGATTTATTGTGTAGAGCTTCTTTTCTTCTTGATTTTGGTTTGTTTGAGTGTTATGTCTTTTATTTTTTAGTTGTCTTGATTTATGTATTTGTTGGTTTTTTGCTTTTGATTGTGTGTGTGTGTGTGTTTTTCTCCCCCGTTTTTTGTTTTCTTGCTTTGTTTTTTTGTTTTTTGTTTTTTTTTGGTTGTGAGAAAGTTATAAATATAATTTTGTAGAATGCATGTTTTAAATAAATAATGGTTTTCTCTTAAAATTCTTAAAAAATAATAATAACATCTTAATTTTGGGTCCCTTGGATCAAGGGTTTCTTGTGTGGTTTCATGAAATATCTCTTGTGAGAGGAGAGGTTGAGTAGTGATTCTAGCAAGGGATCACGGGCACTCGATTGCACGCTATTGTCGATGATCTTTTGAGTGTAGCAAGCAGCCTTATTTAAGGACCTCACTGCTTGGCAGCAGCCTTGCTATACAAATGAGGGATGTGGTTAGCACCAATCTAGCCTTAGGATCTTTAGCCTTGAGGCGGGCGTTGATCTGAAATACTGACCTTACTACAAAAATGAAAAACACTTTTACTTCTTCTTCAGCTTCAACCAGCAATGTTGATGACTCTCAGGTACGTCTTTTTGACCCTTCTTTCTTTTCAGTAGCTAGAAGTAGTCATAATCTGTATCAAGAAAGATCTAAGTTTTTAGCTAAGTCGAATTTGAAGAATTTGCATGTTTTTGGTGATGGTCCTATTCGTTGGGCTTCTTTCAAGAATGTCTTAGTTAGTACTCATTACACAAGTTCTTCCATAACAGCCCTCAATCGTTTGAGGCGTTTAAGGAAAAAACATCTTGTGGTAGATCGTCCTTTAAGTCCGGTTCATACCTCTCAAGTTATTTATGTTATTTATAGTATTCATGATATTTCTATGATGTATGTTGGCCAAACCTTTCGGACAGCTTTTGTCCGTTTTCAGGAACATGTAAGAGGGGCCATATTTCCCTATTTTTGTAACTATGGCTCGAAAGTATGGAGACTCATCCACACAAAAAAGAGCATGTTGTGTTAGTATGGAGAGTCGAGACCCCATAATGAAATACAAAATGGGAGATGGCAATATGCATATGCCATAAGTCACAATGGAAACTCACCGCGAAGCATGGAAGGCAATGTGCTCGTAAAAGAAGAATTGGGCAACCGACCTATCCATCTCTTCCTTTAATTTAGGATTCCAATTTTCGTTGAGGGTGCTTTGACGATGCGCAATGAAGCCCCCAATGTGGATGCATTTGTCTTGAACGCCTGAGAGGTGGAGCGAAGGTTGTCTTGCCTTTGCTCTCGCGGTGTCACCGAGAAGAGCCGGCTTGAGAAGTGGAGTTAGCTTGAGATGACATGATGGTGGAGAGTTACGAGTGTAGGTGGAGAGAGAGTAGAGGAGAGCTTGAAAGTTGAGAGGGTAGAGGAGGGAGAGAGTGGGTAGATTGAAGATTCAAGTCTGAAGGGTAGAGGTCCAAGCCTCGAGGAGGGGGTAGACCGGAGAGATGAAGCGCCGAAGGTAGAGAGGAGAGACTTGAGCAATGAGAACTTGAGGACCGTTGAGGTGGAGAGCTTGAGACATATGTCAAAGTGACCCAAAGGGTGGCTTTAATAGCCACCGGGTTGCTTCAAACTTTCAAACATCCAAAAAAAGAGATGTTGGACTGCCAATTGGCCGTTTGAAACGGTCCTAAATTCAAATTTTAAAAAAAAAGATTGTTGATCGGCCGGCCGTCCCTGTCAGGACGTCTGCATGCGTTCCCGCCCGGAATCTCCCCTGCCATCCGTTCCCTGCCGTTCCAGCCCGTCCCTCGCCCTTAGGCCCCGTCCACTCTATCCCCTGTGACTATGGTCTCTAGCCTTCTTTGCATTTCCTGACCCTTGGGAAACTTTGGGAGTCACTTTTGCAAACTGCCTCTTTGCTGAATTTTTCTTTTTTTGACCCCCTTTCATGTTCCCTTGAAACCCACTGTCCTCTACCTTCAACAAGGCATGACCAGTGTTGGCGACTTCCATAAACTGAGTAAGGGTGGCCACTCGATGCTTTGTACAGTAGTCTCGAAGCCCTTTAGGCAGCCTACAACAATACTTGTCAATTTGCTCTATCAGTGGCACAAACTTGTAGGAGGTTACTGAGAGCAACGCTTTACAGAACCTCCGATTGTACTCCTCTAGGCTCTTGCAAGTAGCCGCAATGAGTTGGTGCCAATCCGTCATGACATTGGCTTCAAATTCATTTGATAGCCACGTAGAAGCAAACATTTGCTTGAAGTATACCGGGTGCTTGTCCTTGCATCAATAGTGTCGTCCACCATGAATGCGCATTTCCTTTCAAGAAAGTGACAACTTTCCTTACCTTAGAGTCCCTTGTATAGTTCCTCTTGCATACGCCGTATCAAACTACCAGTAAGAGCCTTCATCTTGTCCTCAAATCCACTGAAAGTATCAAACTTCATAGCTGCACCACCTTCTTTGTATGGGTTTGGCTTTTCCAGCACTCCCAGATTATCATAGGGAATGGTCTGCAACATGGGTACAGTGGTGGGGATCGTCTGTGCCCCTTGGCCATTGACATTTTGGTTTGGTGCCATATTTGCCTGCTGGTCGGAAAAACTAGCCATACCAAAAGTGGCCTGCAACACCCCAAAGCGGCCCTGATTGCTGGATGCCAATGTTACCATACAAGGGGTTTGGCATCATGCCTTGCATATCGCCAAATACTGTTCTTGGCATGTATTGTTGGTTTCCAGGCACATAACCAGCCATGCTTTGAAACAAAGATCCACCCCCGAAATACCCATGATGTATCGTGGGTGGTGGAAAAATGTGATGCATAGCCAGGAAATCCCATGTCCATTTAAACCAACATTTGGACTCTGAAAAGTGGCTGATTGAACTAGTAAAGCGTGTGGAACTGGCGTCCTAACCACCTGTTCGTGAACAGAAAGAGGTTGCCTTGGAACCCCAACTGACTTCGCAACATGCGAGTGCTCCCTGCCCTGATAGGACGCATAAGGAACCTAGGCTTGAGCCTCAACGTACTCTACTGGCTGTGTAGGTTGTCTTGCCTGTTGTGACATTGGTGGCGCTTGAAGAAATTCTATAATCCTAGGATTCTCCACCAACCGAGAAAACACATTCATTGCAGCAACCAACTGTCTAGTCATAAACCCTTGACCTTGTGGAGCATTATATCAACAAAAGGCATAGACAGTGGTGGCCGTGAACCCTCGCCAACCTCAAACACTGGAGGAACTTCCTGTCTGTCCTGTGAGAAGGAACCCTCTTCCTTGGTGTCATTCGTCCTATTAGCCATAGTGTAATTCCAAGTTCTTGTGCTTTGTGTCTTCGCCGAAACCCAATCAAGTCTCACTTCTTAAGGTAAAAGTGATTTTGTCCCTGCAACGGAACCATGAAACTGGCCCGTAGGGCGGTAGACTTTAACTTTCACCCGATTCTTTACTCTTTTAAACTTTATGATACAGAGGAACTTCACGAATAAACCAATAACTGGAAATTACACTTCACACAAATCATGGCTTGGCAGCTAGAGAAGCACACGGCGACACCTTGTAGGCCCCAAATACTGGCGCCCCTTTCGGTATTCTTTTATTCTTATTAAACTTTAGAAAAACCTGTAAACTTCTACAAGCTGTCCCACTTTTATGGAGCTGAAATTTCCCTACTCTAACCCAATTTCGGTAGCATAATCACGGTAGAAGTCTCCACGGACAAAATCCTAAGTAAACAGTGACTTTCCACACCCTTTAGAGCACTTTACAAAACCGGCGAGAAATTATAGCACGCTGAATTCTCTCTTTTTGGCCCCCAATTTGCACCAGAACACTTGTTCGGTGATTTCCTAGCTACCCGGAAGCTCCTAGGACCTGTAGGCGTCAAAACTGGCCAAAACCCTAAACCTGCAAAAAATCACAGCAAGCTGTAATTCTTTGTTTTGCGCTCCAATTCGGGTAGCCCTCGAGCTCCTACACCTATAGGGTCACCTCCCCTTTGAATTAGATGAGATTCCCTGCTGGAAATCCCTGCTGGAAATCGCTCTAATTTGTCGTATACAACCACCCAAGGCATTGTCGAGGTTCCCTTGGTGTTACCTTGCAGTTTAGGTGCGAAACCCCAAACCTGCAGAAAAACACAGCAGGCTGTAATTTCCTGTTTCGCATCATTTTGAGCGGAGCAAACACATCTATGCGTGTCTCAGAAGCTCCCGCATGCAATGGGATAGTTCCCCTGCGAATTGGACGAGTTTTCATGCGAGAAAACTCTGTTTTAGCATTCCTTCGCGATGGATTGTACGTACTTGTAGGGGATTAGCAATTAGCTAACCCGGTTCCCGTGCAGAAGGCTCTTGCCTTGGCAAATGCACATAAACCCCCTAGAACTGTACATGGTCATCTGAGAAGCCCAACTAGAGGGGCATTACTATATGTGCAAAAGGAGAAATAGAGATGCGCGAGTGTCACAAATTGGTGACGTGGCTGTCCCACTGTACACACACACACACACACACACACCGACTGAAATATTGACGTGGCAGGTTTTTTGAAATTCACACTGTTTTGCTAACGTGGTAGGCCCGTATGGCAGCATCCACGCTGGAAAAAAAGCTGAACTTGATGACGTGGCTGGTTGTACGCAAAGTCTACGCAAAAGCTTGCTGCTTTTTCTACGTAAAGGCCGGAAAATTCCTACTCCAGCTTTATTTTGGAGAAGCTTTTAAAGTTGCTTTATTTTAAGAACTTTAAAAAGAAGCTTTTGATTGTGAAGCTTTTGGGGCTCTGCTTTTAGAAACCCTTGTAACCTTTATAAAGAACCCAAGGCGGCTCCCTCTGCAGAGCATCTCGACGTAGAGTCTGAGAGAGAGAGCACACGCGGGAGTTTTACTTTGCTCAAAGATTAATATAAAAAGAAATACCTGAAAGGGGCGCCAGTCTTTGGGGCCAATATCTCTTGGCACGGAACACCGCCGGGCCGTGTCGCATTAATTGTGAATTTGTGAACTGTTTTGTAGTGAATCTCTGCTGTGTCACGGTAGAATCTTGACTTGGAGTGTCCAAGTTTGGTATCAGAGCGCAGAAAGATTCTTCTTCTACGGAGGATCCGATCCTTTTTTACGGCGCACGTAGATTTTGGGAAAGAATCTTTGTGTCCCGACCCTGGACTTATTAGCCATTCCCACCCTTCACATACATCGCGCATCGGGCGCGCTCCCGTCTTCATCGCTCTGTCTTACAAGGCATAAAGCCATTAAAAATCCCAGATTACACATGGGTTCTTGTGAAGAATCTGACAGAGATGACATTTGTCAGTGGGAAGGCAAAGAAAAGTTGAAGATTCGGCGCGGGAACTGAAGAAAAGAATGAAGATCTGGGCAAATTTGTGCCAGAAAAGGAGTACAGGTGTGTGGCCATTGCTTCTCCTCTCAGGTAGGGAGTAAAGCCGAAAAGACAGACGAGTGCAGAAAAGCAGAACCTGTACTCGCAGAAAGACATGGACAAGCGAAGCAAAAAGCAAAGCTTCGGAAAGGGCAAGAAAAAGGCAAAGAAGCCTAAGTTTTGCCCAGTTTCTGACAGTTCTACAGAGGACCACCCGTCTTCGGATAGTTCGGACTCCGACGATCACATGTTTTATGCAAAGAAGAAACATTAAAAAAAAAAAGCCAACCAGTATGACTTTCTCGAAGATAAAAGCAAGAAAGTAAAAGAATTTAAAGAATGGTGGTTCACTCTTCTCTTGAGAAAGGAAGCTCCTGGTTAAATGGTTGAAAGGCTTTTTATTTCTTGGCTGACTCGGGAGTACGAACGAGATATAGGAACTGCTTGGAATCATCCTCGGATGACGAAGGGAGATTCTTTGGACGCTTATTCTAAGAGATTTTGAAACTCTTTTCTACTAGCCTCTTCCTTTACAAAGGTCTTGTTGAACAGATTGAGCGGTTTTGCTCCGGATTTCCTACAGAGATCTAAGACTACTGCTTGGAACAAAAGTTGAATTCTATTCAAGAATTGATGGGTCATGCGAAACGGGGTTTTGCGATACACTGACTTACCCCTTTGATGAGATCTTGACTCAGAGAACCCAACAGACTTCTAATAATGAAAGTAGAAAGAGAAAGAGTTCCAAAGAAAAGAAAAGAAAGATACACGTCCCTGATAGACTCTTAGAGAAAGGGCTATCTATCTCAAAGAGGGGAAGTGTTTTGGTTGCGGGGAATTTGGACACATCTCTGCAAAGTGCCCGAAAAAGGCACAACAAAAATAGGCTGCAGACAAGCTAGACAATTCTAGAGCAGCAGAGGAATGTGGCAGAAAAGGCAGATGAAAACAGAAGTGGTACCTCATTGCGTTTGGCCTGAACCGAATGAGATGAACGAAAGTACAAACTTTGCTGCACCTAGGGGCAAAGTGAAAGAACAGGAAGCCCTCATTTTCTTTGATGGAGGAGCCAAGGCCAACTTCTTTTCACTTGAATTGGCGGCTCAATTTGGGATTACGCCCGACGGGCTGAGGCCACAGGCGGAGGTAGCTCTAGCGGCACCCGGACGGGGTGATGCCATTACACCGATCATTGGCAACCATCGTTTGCAATGTCAGGGGTGTTTAGGGCACGAGGACTTCTATGAATGCCCTTGGGAGGTTGTGACGTCCTCGTCGAAATCCCTTGGTACCATACAAACAATGCCGTGGCCTGAGAAAGCGACTTTAACTTGACAAATGAAGGGCACAAAGATTGTACTTCATGAAATTCAGCTTCTTTCCTTGATTTTTTGGAGAGAACTGAATGATGATTGAAGGTCGAATATGTTTTGACCTAGAAAAAGAACGCCAAGATTTTCTCCACATACATGCTGATTGCTTTTCTGAGGGCCTGCCAGGCGAGTTGCCACCAGCTCGTCCTGAGGATCATACTATTGATCTGATACTTGGAAGCACACCACCGAACCGGCCACCTTACCGTGTGAGGCGAGCCCAGAATGAAGAAATTATGAACCAAGTGAAAGACCTCTTGGAAAAGGGTCTTGTCCAACCGAGTACTTCACCGTACTACTCTCCAGTGTTGTTGGTTTTGAAGAAAGACGGATCTTGGAGAATGTGCATCGATTATAGAGATCTCAACAAAATCACCATGAAGAACAAATTTCCGATTCGTAGGATCGATGATATTCTTGACCGACTAAACAGGGATCCTCGTGTTTCAGCAGGATCGATTTGAAGAGGGGATATCATCAAATCCGAATCGCGCCGGGAGATGTCTACAAGACAGCTTTTCGGACGACTTTTGGTTTATTTGAGTTTTTGGTGATGCCTTTTGGCCTAACCAATGTTCCAGTGACATTTAACCAGATGATGGACAGGATTTTTCGAGAGTACACACTATTTGTGGCACTTTCTTTGACGACATCATTGTTTTCTCCAAGGATGAGGCAGAACATAGAGAACATCTGCTACAGGTCTTATGAGATCACAAGTTGGTGATTAATGCAAAGAAAAGTGATTTTTTCCTACCAGAGATACACTTTTTGAGACACATTGTCTCAGTAGCAGGAGTGCAGATGGACCCGGCCAAGATAGAGACTATCCGTGATTGGTCTGATTTGAAGAATGTCCATGAAGTTAGAAGCTTCTTGGGTTTATGTTCGTACTACATGCGGTTCATTAGAAAGTTTGCAGAGGTTGCTTCCCCTTTGCATATGTTGACGCAGAAAGGAGTCCCTTTCTCGTGGGGATTCACAGAGGTGACTGCCTTTCAGACATTGAAAGAGAAATTGACTACATGACCAGTTTTGACTTTGCCAGACTTACAGAAGTCATTTGAAGTATAATGTGATGCTTGTGGTCATAGTCTGGGTGCCGTCTTAATGCAAAAAGGCCATGTCATTGCCTATGAGAGCCGTTTGTTTTCAAGGCCGGAATTGACAGTACAGATTTATGAGAAAGAGCTTTTGGCGATTATCCATGCTCTTATTCAGTGGCGACATTACCTACTCGGAGCCGATTTTACGTTCTTCACAGATCATCAGAGTTTAGACTACTTGTTACAGAACCAGCTATCGGAAAAGCAAATGCGGTGAACGGACATCTTGTCACAGTTTCACTTCTAGATTGTTTGTGTGCAGGGACAAAAGAATTTGGTGGCAGATGCTTTGTCTAGAAAGCGGTTGGTTGTGGCTATATCCGCGATACATTATAGGAGCTTCGAGAATATGGTCTATCAGTATGCCACAAATACAGATTTTGCAGATATTTTCACTCGGATACAGAATAAGGAGGTAGTAGCGGGATATTCCATTCCGGATGGCTACTTGATGAAGAATACGATGTTGTGCATTACATAGCCATTGTGGGAAAAGGTTCTAACAGAATGCCATGTCCACCATTTACGGGTCACCACGGCATTGTTACCACCTTGAAAGGTGTGGAGAGATACTTCTTTTGACCGAGCCTCAAGAAGGACGCGGACGATTTTGTACGCAGTTGCTCGGTGTGCCAGAAGGTCAAGTTTGACAGGCATAAAGCACAGGGATTGTTACAGTCTTTACCCATACCCACCCGCCCCTAGGAAAGTATTGCAATGGATTTCATTTTTGATCTCTCGAAAACACAAAGTGGGCACGATGATCTTCAGATTACGTGGCATGCCTGAGACAATTGTCTCCGACAGAGGTCCCCAATTTAAGAGTTTGTTTTGGAAGGCTATTTGGGAGAACATTGGCACCCAGTTGCAGTTCTTGTCACCTTTTCACCCGCAAACAAATGAGCAATCCGAGATTGCAAATTCAGTCGTATTGGATTTGTTGAAGTCTTCTTCTTTGCATCAGAAGACTACATGGGAAAGGTTTTTTTTAACCTTTGGTGGAATATGCCTACAGAAACACAATTAACTCATTGATGGGGAAGGCGCCATTTGAGATTATTAAAGGTGCTACGAGGGTGCCACCCTTCCTAAGCACGAAAGATAAGATTTTTTCTTTGAAGCCGACCAATTCACGAGGTCCTTGGACTTGGTCCAGAAGGCTTTAAAGGAATCTCTGATAAAGACAGCAGATCGACATCGTCGCGATTTGAAATTGAAGGAGAACGATTGGGTGCTCTTACATTTTGGGAAGGCACGCCTGAGAAAGAAAAAGTGAAAGGAGCGACTTTCTCGAAAGCTTAGCATGAGATACTATGGACCTTTCCAGATTTTCTGAAAAGATAAATGATGTCTCCTCTAGACTGAAGCTGCCCAATACTTGGAGAATTCACAATGTTTTTCATGTGAGTATCTTGAAGCCTTTTAAAGGCGATGTGCCCGATGATGGGGAGCCAGATGAGCAACCCAAAGTGGAGGAAAAAACGAGCAGATACTCGTTCCAGAACAGATATTGGCACAAAAAGATAGAAGGTAAAGCGATAAGACGGTTCTTGGTTGAATTCAAGACCTACTCCGCATTGGATGCGAAGTGAATGGAGGAGGAGGACCTGGCAGGTACTCCTGAGATTGTGAATCTTTACCTTGAAGCATTTGGTTTAGCATAGTCTATTCCAAATGGAACCCTGAACTCAGCTTGGGCAGAATTTGGTGCAGCAGATATGCACAAGAGGGGAGTCTCTCCACTCCTTTGTCAACAGATTGCCCCGATTTGGATACTAAACTCACTGTTGTCTCTTTTGAGTTTCAGGGATACTGTGAGCTGACAGTGTTTTGCTGTATGACTTTATGATCTAGAATTCCCGATACTGATTTGTACTTGACTTGTTTAAGTGCAGGTACTGATAGACGAAATGACTGCAGCATTTCGATATGAAAGATCTCAATAGACATGGTTGCAATAGGAATTAGTTAATTGGGCATCTATGAGGTCCCGAGTGGATCTTGATTTGTCATGTGATGTCCTGTGATGTCAAGTGATGTGACTGTCGATTGGTACATGTGCTAGATGTGTGTTCCTAGTGTGTCGATACTAAGAGTCAGTGTCTGCTAAGACAATTTATGGCTTCTGTCTGTTTTGCAGGCGTAATCGACAATGCTTTCAAGAGGGGGGTATGTCACAAATTGGTGATGTGGCTGCCCCACTGTACACACACACACACACCCGTCCCGGCTGGCTGAAATGCTGACTTGGCAGGTTTTTTGAAATTCACAGTGTTTTTGCTGACGTGGCAGGCCCATACGACAGCCCCACAATTCACGTCGGAAAAAAAGCGGAACCTGATGATGTGGCTGGCTGTACGGAAAGCCTACGCAAAAGCTGGCTGCTTTTTCTACACAAAGGCTGGAAAATTCCTACGCCAGCTTTATTTTGGAGAAGCTTTTAAAGTTGCTTTATTTTAAGGACTTTAAAAAGAAGCTTTTGATTTTGAAGCTTTTGGGGCTTTGCTTTTAGTAACCCTTGTAACCTTTATAAAGAAACCAAGGGGGCTCCCTCTGCAGAGCATCTGTACGCATAGTCTGAGAGAGAGCACCCGCGGGAGTTGTACTTTGCTCGAAGATTAATATAAAAGGAAATATCGAAAGGGGAGCCAGTCTTTGGGGCCAATACCTCTTGGCACGGAACTTCGCCGGGCCGTGCGCATCAATTGTGAATTTGTGAATTGTTTTGAAGTGAATATCTTCTGTGTCGCGGTAGAATATTGACTTGGAGTGTCCAAGTTTGTTACAGCGAGAGCAAATCATCGTGCTACATGAGACAAGGGAGAAGGCAAGTTTTACATTAAAGCTTTCCTGCACCCACTACTTACACAAACTGTGTAGCACAATTGTGTAAAAATCAGCCTCCACCCTCAACTTTGGGCACCCCCTCTTGGATGAGGCTTCTAGAAGGTGTGTGTTGGCATGCATGCAGCTCCCCTACTGCCATGTGTCCATTTGACTCCCTTTGGTTTAATTTCCTAGTACCTACCAACTTAAAGTCTTGCCGAGGGATTTCAAGCACTTTTCTTATCCCTTTTGCTTATCCCTTTTCTTATCATTGTTTGCTTATCCCTTTTCTTGATATGGGATTTCAAGCACTGCTATATATTCGTTTGAGAAAAATCATTGAATTCTCTTTTGTTCCTTCACTTTAGTTCTGTGGGAGGCAATCTGTGTATGCTGTATAATCGTACTAAGCTCTCCAGTTTCATAGGCAATTTTGTAATTTCTTACTTGGTTCAAATGACTCCATTGCAGGTTCTTAGTGGCATGTATGAAACAAATACTGCTGGAGTTGGAGTGCAACAGCTGGAATGGGTACGGGGGACTCTCATTTGGTCATGATACTCTGTGGCTTGTACAAGAGGATGTCATGATTTCCACTAAAACATGGTCTTTATGTGCAGATCCATCGTGAAACTGGAGGAGTCCTGAAATTAAATGGAAGCCCGCAAGTTGGCTTCTGTTTAATGTGTGGCTACCTTGTCACACATACATTATTGTAGTCCTAATAGCTTGTTTCTTCTGAGTTTGGCCTTTCTTCTGCATAGGAGTCGAATCATATCCTTCAGTTTTGGCACATCGTGACCTTCGTGATGCTCTGAAAGCATTGCTCATGTCCTGGTGTTGTTGCTACATCAGTCCTCGTGTCGGTCCTTTGTGTGTTTCTATTTCTACCCTGTGCCTACTGTAAGTTGAGCGTGAAGGCGTCTCCCGGACTGTAATGTCTTGTAGGTAAGAAGAGTTCATTGACAAAAGCTCAAATGAAGATGATGTTAAGAAAGACACTGCATCGAATCAGTGCTGCACAACTGCCCATTACTGCTGTATATGTACATCTATCCAAGAAGACCAAATCTGTTTCAAGCTCTTTGTTTTTTCCAGTACTGGTATTTGAAATGTCATTACCTAGGGCATGTCATTCGAACTTATACTAGTGACTGAGAAGAAGAAGAGTATTTTAATGTTGTAGGAAACTGTCCCAAGAGACCTTCAAGATTAATCTTGGGGGGGGGGGGGGGGGGGGGGGAAGAGATAGAGATGAAATGAAATGTTATATCGCGTCTTCCAAAGGCCAAAATGACCTGTAAGACCAAGAGGTTACACCCATGTGTGACTAGTACAATGTCTAGACAACAAAAAACATAAAAATATATATGAGGATACCTAGAGTGGGTATAGGTATATATGTAAGAATACCTTACGACCTCATCATTATCATCATCAACATCAAAAAATACATCATTTCAAGACATATGGCCTAATGTGGCGTACAATGGAGAAAGTATACAAATGGTGATTATCCCATGAACTCTCTCATGGGTCTTTGCACCAATATGGCCTAAATGACCTCCATAGTTAGCTTTCATGGGGGGGGGGGGGGGGGGGGGGGGGCAAGGCGGGCTCAATTTCGCTCAACGATGCTCCGTGGCCTCCCGATGTAGATCCTCACATCCTTGGGTGTTGTGTGCGGCCAAGTTGGATGGCTCGACCAAGAAGAATGTCCCAATGAGATGTGATTGGTAAATTGTGTTGGGCATATTGAGTGGTCTCTTTGTTAGAAGTAGTGATATGCCTCTGTATGGATCTTCTATGTGTAGGTTCTCTGCTCTTGAGGGTCTCCAAAGAATCAATGAAAATGGATCTCATAGTATGTGGTGCAATGATCGATATAATGCTCCTCTTATTTCTGGCTCTCTTGTAAACCTTGCATTATCTCTCTTATGGGGGTCTACCTATTCATCAGCCAGTTCTAGTATCAACTCATGGTTTGCTCATACACTTTTGTCAAGAAAATCAATGTCTTCTTTTTTAGATAGGTGTCAATGATTTCCAAAAACGTTGAGCCCTTAGGGCATATTACTATTACGTGGTCAAGAGCTTTTTTTGGTAGCTAGTCCACCCTTCCAACACTACAATATAGCCAAACATCGGGACAAAATCAAGCACTATTCGATTGAGTATTGCCTCCATAGTGCCCCTTGATCTTGTCTTGGCATATATTTTGTACACCTTTTGTTGTATTCAGGTAAGACAAACCCTTTTTTGCAGTAGACATTAATGCATCCCTAAAAAGGGGATTCCTAAAATAAAGTTGAATGAAATCGCAACCATGAAAGCCTCAGTCCACTTTAGCTGCAATGTTTGTGTGGTGGTGGGCATACTCCCTATGCTTGGGCTTACATCCATTGATCCTTTGACACCTTGAAAAAATAACCTGCAATCGTTTCATGTTGGGGTACTTGCATTGTTGCTTTCATTTTTCTTGAGCACCTCTGTCAAGGCTTGGTTAGATGGTCCACATTTGTATCTATCCCACCCTTGCATTTTTTAGGAAGCAAGCCTTTCTCTTTGCACATCTTGATGTGAGCTACAAAGGCAACCTAAATGCTTGTAAGTGTTGTTGGATAGTTCGACATAGTTATGTGGACACTAAACAATTGCTCCTTGATGTGAGTTACATCGCCTTTGAAGAGATGGCTGCAAGTCGGGCATTGGAGCTTGGAAAGAGTTTTGCTATGCTCAAGGTGTCGCACACAAGCCACTCTTTTCCTCGCACCATATTCTTCCAGCTTTACTGTTGCTTCTTTCAATGTTCATGTACCGTATGGCTAGTTTTCCCATCCAAAAAAGTACTACAAGTAAATAGATACATTTATTTTTTATAAAAGTGTAATGTAATTTAGAGATATTAGACTAGAGTTAAAAAACTTTCACAAGTGGACATTGACATGTGATGCATTTGGAGGGAAAGAGAGCTTACTCTTAAACAACCAAGTAGTACCAATCGACAATCCAGTACCTATATCTCTTGTTGGAAGAAAGAGTAGAAGCTAGAAACACCAAGGCACCCTAGAGACACATTTCTGCCTCAACATAGACGTAAAAACCAAAGTTCAAACACAACCACATAACACATAAACTCATAAATGAACTTTTGTTCTCTAAGAGGTGAGAGATATTGGCTCAAATACAATTAGTGAATCCTAAAACTCGACAACCCCAAATGTTCAATTAGAAGTAAGAGCATTGGCTGGAAAACAACTAATGAAACCCTTCTATATGTCCTAACTACAAATATAGCTTACTTGGAGATAAGAATATCATTTAATAACGATCAAGAGCCTTTCTATTATGTGCAATGTCCAGTAAGAATGAATGTTTCAAACAACCTATTATGTCACAACAATCCTAAGGGTATGTTTGGTCAGTTCTACACGTCATGAAAAGGTAGAACTACAGATGATTCTTGAAATGGAAATGTCTCTCTCTCTCTCTCTCTCTCTCTCTCTCTCTCTCTCTCTCTCTCTCTCTCTCTTTGTGTGTGTTGATTTCTCCCAAGGCGGTGCATGGTGTCTGTGCTTGTGCCTCAAAGGTCTCTGCCGCCATGGGTGGGGAATTCACGGTGAGATTGGTAATCAACGGCTCTGATACATATGCATTCTCACAAGGCAAAACAAGAGCTCCGAGTAGGTTGCAGATGAGAACATGAGGCGAATCAAGGAAGAGGAGGCAACTACGAAAGAGAACGGAAATCCCATTGGCATGGAAAAAGGCATGTGGAGAGAGAGAGAGAGAGAGATAGATAGATAGATAGATAGTTCTATTATCGTCCTGGGAGGTCAAATATGACCTATGGGACCAAATGAACATGTCACGTGGTGTGAGTGGAGTTCATAAGTGACTCTCGATGCTCAAAAATGGCTGAAATGAGCGTCGCAATAGAGAGTCCACATCGTGGTTGGGAGAGGAAGGTATGTAGGGAGAGCTCATGGCTGAATATATGGGGAAAAGAGGACCTAATGTGGTCAAAAGCTGAGCACTCAAGTAGTGTGTGGTACTCACTCTCTCGCACTTGACGAGGGCATAAGGTGCAAAGTCGATGACACTCCTCGCCAGTGCCCCAACGTCCTGTCTCGCAGCGTAGAGAATGGGAGCTAAGACGAATGGAGGCAATGGTGCGGATCGCACTCAACGGGATGGGCTCAAGGATGTAGGAATGGGTTCGGTTACCTCGTTCCGAGAAGAAGAGAGATTTGTAGTTTGGGGCAACGTGTGTGGTGTAATGGCTGAAGCGAGAACCTCCAGATTTCTCCCAAGCCATGATACATTGGCGTTGTAAGAAGGCCTCATTAACTTGGGAGTCGATCGACGCATCCTTGACCAAGTGACATGCATCCCATCTTCCAAACCATTTCTTAATATCAAGCATCCACCCCGAACTTAGTATTTTGCTCTTGCATGTCTTTTGAACCTTTTGACTTGCTTCATATGCGATTCTAGGAAGTCGATGCAAAGGGCTACGTTGTGTCTTACGCATGTACTCCACAACCCTTTCCATGCCCAAGACCTCAATGGGAAGCGATCCGGACTCAAGAAGTAAGAGCATGTAGGGTGTTTGTGTCTTGACTTGGAGAAAGTTGGTGAGAAAACGCTTTTGGACATTCTCAAACTCTTTCCAAGTAGACTTCCCGATGCTTCCACCCCACACCTCCACTCCATAAAGAAGCACCGGTGTCACCAATGTGTCAAAGAGGTACTTTTTGAGAGCCCAACACTTGATCTCTCCTGCATTGCACATGTTCTCAAATGCATAGTAAGCCCTCTTTCCGGCTTCCAAGCGACGCATTGCACAATCCTTCCATTTATGATTGGATGGAACCTCAAGGCCAAGGTACTTGAAGTGATCTACCACTTCAAGTTTCTCATTGTTGTATACAATGCATGGATTTTCGTCATTGAGGGTCTTTACAAGCATAACCTTGGTTTTGGATCCATTCACGATCAGCCCGCTATGTAGGCAAAAGCGTTCCAAGACACTCATAAGCTTTTGTGCATCTTCTAAGGTATGTGCCAAGAGCACTACATCATCGGCATAAAGCAAAAGCATGATCACCGCATTTCCAATCTTAACCTCTTCTATGCCTTCTTGCTGCATAAAATCAAGAACCATGTATTCCAATTCATCAATGAGTAGCCCAAAGAGGGTTGGGGAAAGTGGGCATCCTTGTTTGACACCAATAGTGCTTGCAAAAAATTCTGAAATTCCATCTCCCATACGTAATCGACATATCACTTTTTGGTAGATGCGAAAGACTGCATGCATAAATTCTCTCGGCACTTGAAGGCTTTGCATACGTCTCCAAAGATTTCCTCGCGGTACCATGTCAAAAGCTTTCTTGAAATCCACAAAGCAACAATACAACTTTTTTCCTTTCAATCGAGACGCTTCCATAAGAACTCGAAGAGTGACAAGGTGATCAATAGTGCTATGATGCTTTCGAAAACCTGCTTGGCCAAGCGCACGTTTGCCATTCTTTTCAGCCCATTCACTTATCTTCATCTCCATGATACATCCAAATAACTTTGCCATCAAAGAACCAACCATTATAGTGCGATAGTTGTTCACATTGTTTACATCTCCTCCTTTGTGCAAAGGTTTGATCCAATTTGCACTCCAATCATGAGGCATGCCATACTGAAGTGCAAGGTTAAACATATCGCATATCCAATATCGTGTTTTCTTGCTTGTCCATTTAATCATTTCAGCCTTGACACCTTGAAGGTCACCTGCCTTGCGAGTAGCAAGTTTCTCAAGCGCGCGGCATACATCTTCAATGGTAAAGAAGGGAGACATAAATGGAAGGGAGCTACAACCCTCCATCTTATCAACATTGGGTTGCTCATAGAGGTTCTTACAATGCATATACATATCCTCAAGAGTCAAGTCACCAAAGCTCTCAACGCGCTTGCCTTTTAGATTTTGCCAAAACTTGCCACATGCATGTGCTTTCTCTTGTGCTAAAAGAAGTTGTTTTTCGACTTCCCACCTTCTCCTCTTCTTTTGAACAAGTGCTTTGTATGTGTGTGAACATTCCAAGTAAACTTCCTTGTCTTTGATTGCATCCAATCTTAGCAAGTGTTTTCGGGCTTGACTACATTCCATGTCAAACCATTTCTTCTTGGTGCTACCCTTCTTAGACCTTTTGCAAGACATGTGTTTCGCCGAAAAGCATTCCTTCGCACAAGAGAAAATTACTTCTTTGAAAACTTTCCACTTGCATTCTAATGTTGGGCTCCCTTGATGCTCTATCATGCTTAACATTTGGTCCACCATATCAGCATATATAAGTGCTCGTTTGAAGTCTAGACGTAGGTACAAATGATTCACATCATGATTGGAGGCTACATGCTTGGGCCGTTTACCACACTTGAGGTCAATACATAACATCCTATGATCCGATTCCGGATTCCATTCACCAAGTGTAAAGCTTTGTATGCATTCTAGAGTGGCTTCTGAGAACAACATATAGTCAATCACGCTAGCACCATTGTGCTTTCTACATGTAAAGTCATTGGTGCCTTGCCATAGAGATACACCATTTGCAATGAGCATTCCGGTACTATTGCACATATGTAGAAGTGACTTTCCATAGTGATCCACTTCTTTTGCATCATTAGAACTTCGATTATACATGTATGAGTCATCCACTCTTCTTGATACATGCGGCATGTCAACTTGTTGTGTGTCGTGTTGTAACATATTTGTGCGAGCATTCATGTCTCCAAAAACAATGACTTCACCTTGATTCTTGTAATAAGCAATGTCTTCCTCTAGTTCAACAAAGGGCTGATCTCTATCCATATTCAAGCGAGCATAAAAGTTGGAGTCATAGTGAGGAATGTAGCAGCCGGCCACAAACATGACTTGACCATTTGGTGGGCTGATTTTCAGCCATAAGTAGCGTTTATACTTATCTTCTTTGACAATGGAAACATCTTTCAAACCCTTTTTGGTCATACATGCTATGCCTCCTTGGCCTCTTCGTTGCTTTGCATTTTTGGCCCACATCAAAGAATGTACATCGTATTTGTCAAATCCAAGAATTCGTTGCGCATCATGCTCCCATGTTTCGACAAGAAGTATCACATCGGAGTCATTGGTAAGCTCATCAATGCCAATTCCCGCATTCCATGGATACCCGTTACAATTCCAAAAGCTTATTCGCAAGCGTGAGTTGGTCTCATAGATCATGTGTCCCTATTTGTTGGGTGGACTTGCATCCTCCTCAAGTGCCTTTTCTTCTTGAGATGATACCTTAACCTTCTTGCTTCTTTCCTCGTATGCTTTGCGACGTACATTTTGTTGCATAAGAGTGCGATCCTCATATACATTACAACCCGTTCCTTTGAGGTAGATCCAACCATTGTCAAGGATGATCTTTCTCTTTACCTCATCAGCCATGGTACATACAATAGGTCTTTCTCCCGAGCGAGGGACTCCTTGTTTTCCAACTCGATGTGCACCATAAGCCATGATTCCTGACATGCCAAAGTGTGTAGCAAAAAACTCTTCAATAGCAACCGCAAGAGATTGGGGTGTTTCCATGCTTTCCTCCTTGATTCCACGAATGACGATGTTCTTTGAGCGTTTTTGTCGTTCTTGCAATTCTTGAGTGTCCACATTCTCTACATTCTTTGCTTGGACAACGGCTTGCGTGATAGGAGATGTAGAAACCACATTATCCTTACATATATCAGCCCATGATTTGGATGCATTTCTCATCTCACATACATCATGTCGTATTGTATCTATCGTTTCCTCTTTCAATACATGATCACTCTCAACTTTGCTCAAGCGCTCTTTCACTACATTCATGTCCACAAGAGAGCGTTTACATTCTTGAACTTCATTCTCAAGATGCATCAAGCGCGTTGTTTGCATTTCAAGAACCTTCTTGAGGTGCTCATTCTCCACAACGAGAACTCTTAAAGTACCATTTTCCATTGCAAGTGCGCGCAACTCTTCACCTTGCTTGTTGACGGTTTCTTGTAACGAGATCAAGTAAGCCATGATCATTGCTTCCGTTGTTGTAGACGATGTGGTTGGATTAGCATCCAAATTCCTTGGAGATTTTGCATCATTCTCCATGGCGAGTGTGGCTTTTCCACCCTTGCGAGTTTTGTCTGACATTGCCTTCAAGTCGGCAACAAAAACGCAAAGTTTTGACAGTTTTTTCAGTTTTTTCAGAGAGAGAGAGAGAGAGAGAGTCCATGCGTTCTTTTGCTGCCAGGGACATAAGATTTTTTCCATCTCGGTTGATGACGGAGATAGAGGAGGACGGGGCATCCTCTCCAATACTAACATTTAAATGTAACACATGAACCTAATGCTTTATTGGCACTGCCAGAGGCAGTTGCCAATGCAACGATTCGATTTTTACTACAAAAGGTGTGGTCCTGTATTTCGGGCCAATAATAGTAATCGCCTTTTAAAGAGTTGACGAGTCTCCCTCTCTCTCTCTCTCTCTCTCTCTCTCTCTCTCTCTCTCTCTCTCTCTCTCTCTCTCTCTCTCTCTCTCTCTCTCTCGTCTTGTTGCTCCTAGAGCTTAAAGGACATGGCTAGCTATGAGTTCGCGTGCACATTTACACTCACACGGGCTCGCGCGAGCATTTCTAGTAGGTGCAACAGCAAGACTCCTTGGCTACAAAATCTTACATCATTGTGGCCATTACTGAGAATCGAGCGGAGGCGGTACCCCACACACACACACACACACACACACACACACACACACACACATATATATATATATATATATATATATATATATATATATATATATATATATATATAGAGAGAGAGAGAGAGAGAGAGAGAGAGAGAGATGAGATGCTTCTCTCAAGGGCAGTGCCACTCGTCTTGAGGACGCCTTGTTATTACAAACACACATAAGATTATTTTAAACTTCAAAAAGGAAAGGATTGTCTATACTTCTCTTTATAACACTCTACTAGTGTATGACCCGCACCTTGCTATGGCTAAGAAAGCATGTCCATTGGGTCACACACACACACACACACAACCTTATATTCGTTGGTTACACACACAAGTGGAGAGGGTGGATTGTAGTCTATGTAATCACTCCAAGAAGATGACAACTCTCTCTCTCTCTCTCTCTCTCTCTCTCTCTCTCTCTCTCTCTCTCTCTCTCTCTCTCTCGCGCGCGCGTGTCGTCTGATCTTGAGATCAAGATTTGTCTAATAGATTCTTAATATCTATTCAAATCAATAAAAATTCTCTTTTCCCCCCTCCTCCACGTAGATTCCAAGCTTGCCTTGGAAACAATTGGAAACATTTTGCAAGTTTTAGTGGTAAATTTTGGCCTAAAAATCAAAGCAGTTTTAATTGTGCCCTTCCATATTAGAGCTATTCGAGATATTCGAGAAAAATTTAGTGTATTTTTAATGGGCTAAAATTGCAAAATTCTAGCTAGATTCCAAGTTTTCCTTGAAGTAAATTGTTAAAAGTTTGTTGGTGTAAACACAAGCAATTCCCCAAGCTCATCTATTTTCAACATATGTAAGCCAAAGAGCCAAAAATGAAGTTTCTTGTATCGAGCTATATTTAAGTGGCCAAAAAATAAAATGATTTGAAATAATTTTAATGATTTTCTTTTTGAATTAGGCTGTGTTCTTGTCACTACTTGGGCTAATCTTGCATTCTAAAAAGTGAATAATGCTACCGTGACAAAATCTAGCCTTCTCCTTTTTATAGCGTTTTTAATGATCAATATGTTTAGGGACCGATTTCCTTATTGGCAATAGATATCATATCGGTTGATTTGTAAGAGGATATATGATTTTGTTAAATGATATGTTTAAATAATTAGGATGGATATATTACATGGAAGTTGATTTGCATTGCTAGATTTTATGCATTTTTTGATGTAGACTACATCTTGGAAAGCTGGATCCTTAATTTGTACTTTGATGACGTAGCCAAAGTAGTTAAAGGTAAAAATGGCAAGTCAAATTTTTAGAGGGAAGGTTGGAGAGTTTTGAGATCGGGGTGACTGCTCTTGTTTAGTGAGGATCTCATTTATTTTGAGATGATAATTGCAGCTTATGAGGCCCAAACACAACATGTGATTGCATTTTAATCTTGTTGTAGATTTTACCAATCAATTGCAAATCTACTCCGTCTTTCTTGAAGGTATGCATGGCCTCATCCATGATTGAAGCATTGTATGATGCCTTATTGCCATCGTAAATTTGGCATAGGTGTGGCTTAGCAGTATTGTTGAGATATGTACACACAATAGCTTCCATGGATTTTTGATGATGTCTCAAATGCGAAAAAAATCTTGAATGTGTGTGTGTGTGCACGCATGCGCGCGCGCGCGCGCACACACACACACACACACACACACACACACACACACACACACATGCATGCATGTGTATGAAAAGAACACATAACTTTGCGTAAAATTTGAACTTGTATATAACAAAATAATAACTTTTTGAGAAACCTCTCTCTTGCGTGCGCACGCGCGGGCGCACTTACACACATACTAAATGAGCAACCAAAGCACAACACATGGGCACAACAAAGAGAGTTTTTTGGATGTGAGAGGAAAGATGCAACTACTAACTTTCTAGAGAGAGAGAGAGAGAGAGAGAGAGAGAGAGAGAGAGGAAAGAGAAGGGGGGGGGGGGTGTGGGGGAGGTTTAGTGCAATATATGGTAGATCCCATGTTGGAAAAGATCCACAAAAGAAATTGAATACTAGATGGCCGCTTTAGGGATGCTAAAATCGTGTGGACTAATTTAAAGAAATTCAAAACGTCGCATGTCAATCGCCTATGATATTCCATGATTTTGAATCAAAATTAGGTCAAAAGATGGTTGTTGTGCAAATGTCTACGCAAAAAATGTTGATGAGAGAATGGAAACTAGAGTTGCCACTGCTAGGTATCATGGAAAAGATACAATGGATTTATTGAACACTTGTCCTGGTTTTTGGATGTGTCCTTTTATATGCTCGTGTAATCTAAGTCATTCATCACAAGGAGACCTTACCCCTCTCACTAATAAGTTGCTTGCCCAAAGCTCCTAGTTGCAAGCCTTGAAAAAATAGGGAGGCACACTTACTTTTCTATCCACCCTACTTGTGTAGGGCTTGGATCCTATAGTGCAAAGAATGAAAATTGAAATTGGTGGTATGAGTATGCAAAGGCTAGAGCTATAGCATATAGGTAGCAACTATGTGGTGGTCAGAGGGTGGCTGAACACCGGACGTCTGGCCCTAGGCAAAGGCACAATGCCTTTACCCCAACACTATGGATGGAGAGAGAGAGAGAGAGAGAGAGAGAGAGAGAGAGAGAGAGAGAGAGAGATATTGTATTATTGTCCGCGGAGGTCAGATATGATCTATGGGACCTGATGACAAAACATTACAACGGTTGCTTGCCAATGGAGCATAGATACATATCAATTAAGGACCGAGGGTCCGTCAAAAGGGTAATGAAAATGAAAAGGAAGATGAGGGATGAAAACTAGGGAGGCTCCAATGGAAGGGGCCCTGGTTTAGGAGTTTGAAACTCCTGGATGATGGCTTTACCACCTCGGTAGACTCCCCATTTGCCTTGTTTGCGAGCTTCGTGCATCTTCTTGAGTTCACTTTCTTTGACCTTGAGTTAATTTGGGGTCAACTCTTCGGAGATCCAATGCGTTGTTCCCTTCAGGAGGTAAGACTGGCATAGTAGTTTCCGTCGCTCTTCTCTGTCTTTGAAAGTAAGGATACAATGCTTGGGTGGCACACTTCTATGAGTGCCATTGATCCAAGAGATGGTTTCTGGCTTAATAGTTATTGGTTGGAGAATGTCGTTAAGCTTGGTGATTGCATCTTCAAGGGTATCCTCCTTTGTGCGCCAATCCGAACCTTCATGCCAAGGGATTCTTGTAATCGATTTTCTCGTAATGCTGCCTGTACTTCAGTGACAATCTTTTTATGTGTTTCTTCATGGGCTTCTTCCTGGGTTGCTTTGATTTTCGCCTCAGATGCTTTCGCAATTGGAGCTTGGCTCCCGATGTCCTTCATTTTCTCAAGCTTGCTCAAACGCTCTTTGAGTTGAGCGTTTTCCGCAATGAGCTCTTGGACTTGGGCCTCTAGGGTTGTGATTCTCGTGTCTTGACGGGCAGTCGGGTCCTTCGTTGCTGCTGCTGCGACCGCAAGAAAGGTTTTGCGATTGCAAGTGATTGGCGTCGAAGTCATCGTCTTTCGAGGGTGGGAACGGCCTTCTGTTTTTTTTTGTTGAAAATTAGGTTTTGTCCTTGTGTGCCGCCTTGTGGCTCTGCAGGCGATATGACGTGAAGGGAAGACGGGAAGAGGACGCAGATGTCAGTGTTCCCGAGAATGGAAGAGAGTAGGAGAGTCGGATTCAGTCGCAGAATGAGGGAGGGCAAGGTAGCAGGAGCAGCAGGTCCATGACGCCGAGAGAGAGAGGACTGGGCTAACGCCACCGGGAGAGAGAGGGTTGCTGGGTTTTGCTCTGTGGAAGGCTCTGCTAGGGCTTAACACCTCCCCACAGGACCGCCCTCGCCCAGGAGGAGACGAGCAGGGGGGAGAAGAGAGAGAGAGAGAGAGAGAGAGAGAGAGAGAGAGAGAGAGAGAGAGAGAGAGAGAGAGAGAGAGAGAGAGAGAGAGAGAGAGAGAGAGAGAGAGAGAGAGAGAGAGAGAGAGAGAGAGAGAGAGAGAGAGAGAGAGAGAGAGATGTTGGGGTATAAAGCCCAATGTGGTCGCCCAGGTAAGTGGGCGGGCCGCCAGGTATGTACACATATTCTTTTGTAAAAACCTAATAAGAACTCACTATGCTCTACACATTACAGTAGAGCGAGTTCACCATATCGTCGTGCTCTTCTTCTTGCACTCTCTCTCGCGTCACACTTCCGCTCGTACTCCTTCAACTGGTATCAGAGCTCAAATCGAGGCTCGAGGCAGCACTGTAGGAGGCTAGAGTCACCAGCTCAGATTGGAGTGAAATTCAACAGGTGAAGACACGGCCCCAAATCTTGTGGAAAGCCCGTAGGGCTTGGTGTTCTCAGAATTTCATTCTGAGGTCATCTCGGCCACCCTTCGGCTTCGACAAAGTTCTGCGCAAGCCATTTTCGACTACGTGGTCTCGGCGGGTGCACATCCGACTCTGCAAATTTGGGGTTTCGGCCTACGACTGTAGGTGCTGAGGATATCGGCACTCCTAGAGTACTGATTTGTGGTTGTCTACACATCGAAGGACGGCTCACAGTTCTTGGAGACGTGTCACATAGGACACGGGCGCATCTACCCACAGACTGCAGGCGACGTCCACTAGTTCATCAGGTAGCTTGTGTTTGCTGCTTGATATTCCAGATTTCATCCTGACATTGCAGGTACTTCCACATGGGATGTATTGTCAGAGATGATGTATGTCTATTGAGGGTTTGCTGGCTGTGAGTCACGCAGCAAACAACCGCCGCAGCGGTTACAGCATATAGTGGGAAATTTGTGGATGTATGATTTTGTGGGAAGTCTATGTATTGTTAGATTTACTGCAGCCTTTGTTGAGGGTCGAGTGAGGTTTTATTGAGCTGGGGGATTCTCGAATGCTGAGATCCTTTCGGTGATACAGGTCTTGGAGCGATCCCTCGAGCACCCTTAGATAGGCAGCTAGGATGTATTGACTGTGAGTTAGACAGTTGGGATTGCATCTTTGCTTTACTGCCGTTGAGGCATTGTCGCAGTCTATGCTTACAGGACATTGATAGGACAGTTAGAGACAGTACAGGTGCAAGACAGGTTTACCCACAGCTTACAGTGTTAGAGAGACAGTGTTTTTTAGCTGTTTTTTGGTCTGTTTTTTGAGTACACCAGAGCCATTTTACAAAGAAGACTCTGCCGAAATTTATGCAGAATCTGAAGCTTTCTTGGTTCATTTGACAGGTTTAGATTGGTTCAGAGGTCAATTTACAGGGGAAACTCTGCCGAAATTTTCCCAGGAAAGTAAACCACTGTGAAGCGTAGCTATGGCTGGATCACAGGACACTGCTCTTTACAATATCAAGAAGCTGGATGGAACCAATTTCCCATTGTGGAAGAAGCAAATTTGGCACGTGTTGGTACAAAAGAAGCAGATAAAACCTATAAAGCTCAAGGGGATAAAACCAGAAGATATGGACGAAGATGAATGGAGCGAAATGGATGAATTGGCACTTTCTACCATTATGCTGACTTTGGCAAAAAGCGTTTACTTCAATGTAGCAGACGAGATGTCGGCTTATCAAGCATGGATAAAGCTGAGTGATCTTTATGAGAAGCAGAGTGCAGCTTCACAGGTATACTGGCTTAAGAAGCTTGTTGACTTGAAGATGAAAGAAGGGACCCCTATGTCCAATCATCTGAATGAATTCAACACCATCTACAGTCAGTTGTCAGCTCAAGGTGTCAAGTTTGATGAACCTGTTAGAGCTATGTTCCTGTTGATCACATTGCCGAAAAGTTGGGACACTTTTCGCACAGCTTTGAGTAATTCTGCACCTCCAGATGGTTTGAACATAGCAGGTGTAGAAGGAAGTGTGCTTACTGAAGAAACCAATAGAAAGACAATGGACAAAGGCAAAGGAACAGCCTTAGTTGTCAGGGGAAGGACCAAAGAAAAGTACAAAGGTGGAAAGAGGAATCAGTCTCATAGCAAGTCCCGCAGTGCTAAAGGCAAGAGTGACATAGAATGCTACCATTGTGGCAAGAAAGGTCACATGAAAAGAAACTGCAGAGAATGGAAAGCAGAAAAGGCAAAGAGAAAGCTGAAGACCATGGTGAGAAGAACAAGTCCTCAGTGAAGATTCAAGAAATAAATGTGACAAACACTGTTGCAGAGGATGACAGTCTAGTGTCAGGAGACATCTACTTCTTGAAGAATACAATGGACTCAGCTCTTCTTACAGCATCTGATGGAAATGCACTGAGTGACTGGATTATAGACTCAGGGGCATCACTTCATGTGTCTCCAAACAAGGAGTGGTTTACCTCTTATGTGACCACTAAAGATCATGTTCGGCTAGGCAATGGGCAGACATGTGAGATCTTAGGTGTTGGAGATGTTCAATTGAAGTTTCAGAATGGCTCTTCTTTCATGCTGAAGAATGTGAGACATGTTCCCGCAATTACAAAGAGCTTGATCAACACAGATTTACTTGATGATGTTGGCTACGTCACCACTTTTGGACAGAACATGTGGAAGATATCCCAGGGTTCTATGACAGTAGCACATGGAGTAAAGTCTGGAGGACTTTACATGATTTATGTATCAAATGTCTCTAAAAATGTAATCAATGTAACTGAGCAGCCGAACGTTTCTTTGTGGCATAGCCAGTTAGGACATATGTCCAAGAAGGGAATGGAAATCTTGTCTCGTTCTGGTTATTTACCTGGATTTTCATTTAATGATTTTGAATTCTGTGAACATTGTCTGTATGGTAAGCAAACAAAGTAGCCACATAAGCATAGAAGCAGTAGAAGAGATACACAGCTGGCACTTGTTCATAGTGATTTGTGTGGACCTATGCCTAACCTATCTCTAGGGGGAGCTTCTTACTTTATGACATTTATAGATGATTACTCGAGGAAAGTATGGGTTTACTTTCTCAAGCACAAGGATGAAGCGTTTAGTGTTTTCAAAACGTTTGTGACACTTGTGGAGAATCAGAGTGGCAAGAAGCTTAAATGCCTACGCACTGACAAAAGGTATAAAACGTGAACTTACTGCTCCTTACAATCCTCCTCAAAATGGTGTTTCTGAGAGGATGAATAGGACCATACAAGAGAAGGTCAGAAGTATGTTGTCTAATGCACAACTGCCAATTGGGTTTTGGGCTGAAGCTGTATCAACAGCTGTTCATCTTATAAATAGATCTCCTAGCAAGGTTTTGCAGAAGGATTTAGTGGTAGAGATGGTATGGTCAGGCAAGGTGCCCTCATACAAGCATCTCAGAGTCTTTGGCTGTGAGGCATATACTCACGTTGCAAAGGAATTTAGGAACAAACTTGAGCCAAAGAGCAGAAAGTGCATCTTTCTAGGCTATGGTAATTCTGGTGAGATGGGGTACAAACTTTGGGATCCCGAATCCAGAAAGGTTATCCGCAGCAATGATGTTCACTTTAATGAAGCCAAATATCATTCTAAACCAGAGAGGGTTGAGGAGATTAGAAGATTTGTCGTCCAAGAAGATGGACCTACACGTGCAAGACAAAATGTTAGGGCTCAAGAGGAGCAAGGAAAGGATAGATTGGAACCACAGGTTGTGGCTGAGCCTGAGCCACCTATTGTGCATAGATCTGGACGTGTCATGCGACCTCCTGATAGGTTTGTCCCATCTATGAACTATGTCATGTTGACTGATTGCAATAAGCCTTCATGTTATAAGGAAGCTGTGCAAATGAAGAACTCCGAGAATTGGCAATTGGCCATGCAGTCAGAGATGACAGCTCTGCATAAAAACCAGACATGGAAGCTAGTTAAATTACCACAGGGCAAAAAGGCTCTACCTTGTAAATGGGTTTACAGGTATAAAATCACCGCTCATGATAGTCAGCCAAAGTACAAAGCAAGGCTTGTTGCCAAGGTCTTTAAGCAAGAACAAGGCATTGACTTTGATGAAGTCTTCTCTCCGGTGGTCAAGATGACTACATTGAGATGCTTTCTTGCATTGGTTGCCATATTAGATTTGGTGTTGCACCAAATGGATGTCAAGACAGCGTTCTTGCATGGTGATTTAGATGTGGAAATTTACATGTAGCAGCCAGAAGGGTTTGTTGAGAAAGGCAAGGAAGATTTGGTATGCCAATTGTTAAAGAGTCTTTATGGCTTAAAACAATCACTGAGGGCATGGTACCATAAGTTCCACAAGTTTATGCTTTCTCAAGGCTACAAACGTAGTGAGTTCGATCACTGTCTATATACAAAGAAGGCCAAGGATGGCAGTTGGCTGATCCTTATTTTGTATGTGGATGACATGTTGATTGCTGGCAAGCACTTGGAAGAAATTTCAGCATTGAAGTCAAAGATGGCAAAATCGTTTGACATGAAAGACATGGGTGAGGCAAGTCATATACTTGGTATGCGCATTGAGAGAGACAGATCAAAGAAGTTGATTTGGTTATCTCAAACAGAGTATATTGACAAGGTTTTGCAACGTTTCAATATGGAGAAGGGAAAGGCATTGAGTGTTCCATTGCCACCATATGTGAAACTTAGAAAACAAGATGGTCCTGTGTCTGAGGAAGAACAGGCTGAAATGGATAAGATTCCATATGCGTCTGCAGTCGGTAGTTTAATGTATGCAATGATTGCTACTCGCCCAGACATTGCATTTGCAGTGGGAGTAGTAAGTCGATACATGTCAAACCCAGGCAAGAAACATTGGGAGGCAGTGAAGGGAATATTGAGATACCTAAAAGCTACAAAGAGTATGCGTATATGCTATGGGAGTCAGGAGCTAAGCGTAAAGGGTTTTACAGACTCAGATTATGCAGGTGACTTAGACAACCGAAGGTCTACGTCAGGGTATGTCTTTACATTGGCTGGTGGAGCAATATCATGGCGTTCTAGATTACAAGATTGTGTTACTCAGTCTACTACAGAGGCTGAATATCTTGCAGCATCAGAGGCATGCAAAGAATCAATTTGGCTTAATCGACTAGTAACATATTTGGGAATCAAAGAAGAGATACCTGTGTTATATTGTGATAGTCAAAGTGCTATACAATTGGCTCGCAATCCAGTTTATCACTCAAAGACAAAGCATGTGGATGTGAAGTATCATTTCATCAGGGAAATGCTCGAGGATAAGCAACTTCGGCTTGTCAAAGTTCACACCACAGAAAATCTTGCTGATCTACTGACAAAAGGACTTCCCTTAGAGAGCTTTGCGCATTTTCGCAAGCAGTTAGGTGGGGTAGTACATCACTTCTCTACATCTCTTGTATAATAGCTTCTCTCACACTTAAAGTACCACATTGGACTTTAAGTGGGAGGTTGTTGGGGTATAAAGCCCAATGTGGTCGCCCAGGTAAGTGGGCGGGCCGCCAGGTATGTACACATATTCTTTTGTAAAAACCTAATAAGAACTCACTATGCTCTACACAGTACAGTAGAGCGAGTTCACCATATCGTCGTGCTCTTCTTATCGCACTCTCTCTCGTGTCACACTTCCACTCGTACTCCTTAAAGAGAGAGAGAGAAACTTAGGAAAGGAAGTGATGATGATACTAGTTTCACTACATTTACAAATATCAGAGATACTGCTTTTTGTAGGAGAGTTTGTTTTGGTCCTTTTGTCTATTTTTGATAATAGTCACCCAAAGTGCTTCTCTAAAATAAGTATTTTAAAAAGCACTTTACACTCGATGAACTTCCCCTTTCATTTCCTATGGCAAAATTTGTGACTTGCTTTCTTTCTCTTTAACTCAGTTCTACTTCCACCAAGGTGCTTTTGTGGAAAAAAATATATTCCACTATGTGTTAGTACTAACATAGTTGTATGCTAGTACTAACATAGTCCTAGTACTACATAGTTGTACTTTAGCACCATTTCCTAGGAGCTTTGGAAGAGATGAGAGAAGAAGAAGAGGGGGGGGGGGGGGGGGGGGGGGGGCGGTCAATTGATTCAAAGATAGAAAAAATATTAAAATTAGGATACACAAAAAATCATGATATCCAAAAAAATCCATTGAGGGCACCATGTAAAGAGTAGCATACTTTATGAGTAATTGTATATATGAGGTATATAAAAGATGCTATGAGCTTGGAAAAGGGTTATGTTTAATGAAATTTATGGCATTTTAATATTCGGCGATTAGGTATAGCCTTTCTCCACCACCTTTAACAACTCATTCAAGGGATGAGTCTCAAGCAAATGCACTTCATAAGGAATTGTGTAATTGAAGTCTAGAACTCTATCCTGAAAACCATAGAGCTTCAATTAAGGCAACATGATTCCATGCAACTCATTATCCCCAAAGTCACCTTCATATGATGTGACATAACATGTTGAGCTAAAGGGATTCAAGGAGCTCTTTGCTAGTGTGCTATCAACAAGTACGGTATGCATGGGGTCAATCTCTATGCCTAAAGAATTTTGGATGGCTTTAAAAATAAGAGATCCTCTATTTTTTCTACATATGTGAATGGTTGGGACCTGCAAACATTTTTTTGTGTCAGATAGAATTTAAATTTGGACATGGACGCTGTGGTTGAGGACATTTGATTCTCTATCCGCTTAGCAAGAGGCCTTCTATTGCAAGAAGCCATGCTACTCCGAATTCCTTTAAAAAAAACAAAAGGATGCAATTCAACGAGGAATTTGGGTCCTAGTGATACCACATGACTACCCTTTGTTAGCAACATGCTAACAAAGCGGCCCATTTTTGAGCTCAATGTTGTAATTTCCTTTATTTTGTTAAGCTGAATATTATAACTTCCTTCATTTTTGATATAAAAACCTATCGTGTCCAAAGTTGTAATTTCAATTATTTTTTATGAAAATGTAAAGTCGATAGTCGAGGCTGTAGCTTCTAGCTTGTAATTACTTGTATGTTATATCTAGTCCCTTCCTACCTAGATTTGAGTCTATTTGACATTTTAAAACCTTGGTTGAGTTATAAAAGCCAATTTTTGTAAAAACAAGTTTAGGAAGGTTGTCCTAGAAATTTGATTCTAACTTCATGAAACTTTCTAGGTGACTTGGTTATAGGGTGAACACTCAATGTAAGTCAAGAAAGTGAAAAGAATCCTTCATTTCAGCTTGAGAGCGCTTATTATCTCCTACCCTAAAAATCCAAGTTGTTAAAATTTTCTCAAAGGGGCTTTGACTTAGCACTAGACTAGTAACCTAACAGGACATAAAAGTGTCCTTTCAGGGTTTTGGGAAAAATTTCCAAAACCATAGTAGATCCACTCATTTTGAAAAATCCTTTCATGAGCTTATAGTTCAAAGACTACTACATATGGGAAAAATGAGAAACTTGTAAGATTTCTCATCCCTTTCTATGCGTATGTCGCACGTGTCAATGCAAGGAACTTGACGATACACCGCGTGCGAGCCACAAATGGCTCCAAGCACACAACAAGCCTAAATTAGTAAGCTCAAAGATGACGATGGTGTGTCACTCACCTCTCTACGCTTGCTTCGTGGAGTATTCCTCGCCGCGAAGAAGAGGGAGACGTCGCTACGCCGCGCTCAACCGCCTCGCCGCCGTAATGCTCGATCGCACTCTCTCTCTCTCTCTCTCTCTCACATACACACACACACACACACACACACACACAAAGAGATGAAGAAGAAGAAGATGGAGATGGAGCAAGAGCACTCTTCAATTGCACAAATGAGAGAATGAGGGTTTTTAGGTTTCGATTGACTTTTATATGGGTTCGCCCCATTCACACTTGGGCGCCCACACTTAGCCAATCTTACCCAAACATTATACGTTCCAGTTTTAGAGTGCGCCTCTCATCGACGATCACTCTTACCCTTTTCCTATTGGACCGACAAGCCCGGTACCTGACTCTACCAAATAAATAATACATCGTCCTTTGTAGGTGATATGGTGTTCGTGAGCCGTGAGGGTTAACATGCCCCCCTTCTTGATGTAGATTCCGTCCTCGGAAGCTATTGAGTTGAAGCTCGTGCGTTGAGGTGGAAGAGCATTTGAGATGACTGTCCTTAGTCTTCTTCAGTCACTGCAAAATCAAACAACATTGGCACAGTAATTACATTCTTATATACAATTAAAAAGCATATGCAATTTTAGGCAGAAAAATTGATTGGTAACAGAATTTTAAACCATTTGTGAGCAATAAACATTAAATTGCAATATAATCAAATGCATAAATATATGTAAAGGTAAAAATTAAACAAGTTTGGGGTCGCTAATTTAATGGTCAAAAGGCACTAGAGATTGACTATTAATACCATGGGTAAGCTTCTTAATTTTCTCTGGTCAATTAAGTTGTTTAATCGCGAGAGCGAAGTATTTCATGTTTGAGGGCTGACTAGAGGCTATACCTGGAAGACCTTATAGTTAAACTACGATAAAAGGAATTTCTCATGAAATCATTGCCTGATCGATTACCTTTTCTTTGATCCCCCAAAGTCTTTTCACAGTGATTCAATTTTGATGTGTGTGCTTATTTTGTATGCCTTGGGTTTTTTGCTTTTCAAGGAAAAGCTCCCACACTTGGAACCTCTAGGGCTCTAGTACCATAGGCGATACATGTGAGTAAAGTACCAAATCAAGCTGAGATTTCTCTTCCAGCATAATATTTTACATTGTGGCACTTTGATTTTTTGTTTGTTTGTTTTCAGCATTTTAAATTTGTAACTTTGGGGGGTCATATAGCAATGTTACCCTCCCCAGGCTCATCACTCTAGTAAACTCCCTTTATAATACTTAATCTAAAGGTCAATAGGGACTAAGCCCACTAGAAAGTCCTAGTACATTTCACACAATGCTGCTTAAATCGGATTAAGAACCTAAGTAACCATTAATTATCAGGAAGGCATTCCCCATGGTATTAAGAGAAGATCTGTAACACCTAACTTGGTCAAACTAGCTTAGTCGGACTGCTTGATTTTTAAATCTAGACAAGTGATTATGAAAAAAAATTACATTGAATTTAATGTTTGGTGCTAAAAAAATGTGCTGAATATTATGCTACCAATCACAATTAAAGCAGATAAACATGGATGCAAAAAGATAAGGGGCAATGCTAATGGACAAGAAACACCGGTTTGTGTTGATGATCGCGCTTGATTTGAAAAGTGAATGAGAGAAAGATCCCATGAAGGTCCAAATCCTAACCACAGCAACACGTTCCTGTACACACGAGGAAACACAAAGAATACCTCTAGGAGGCACATCAGTGGGAAAAGAACTTTGCTAATCACTCTACTCTAAAACAGAAACACTCCTATCGTACTAATCTTACCTACCCTCCATCACTCAAGTGATGAGGATCAAAGGTGTTTGATGACATAGGTTTCTGTTTCAGTCTATCGGATGTGAATGTGTAGGTCTGGTCAATGTTTTGACTTTTATTGTGCATACTTGTTTGCTAATTGCTCTTGCTCTTTATTATTTTTGTTTTTTGTGAGTATAAGTCTTTATATATACATTCCCTAAGATTGGGAGATTGAGAGGTTAGGGAGGAAGGTTGAGAGGGGAATGAGTGAATGATGACTGTCAGCAAACACTCCCTCCTTCCTTGGGTAGATCATACCGTTTGAAATGTGCTCATTACCCTTTGAAACCAATTGTTCCAGTTGGTAATAGGTGAGGATTTTTGCCAGTAGTTTTCTATTACCCTAGGTGCCTCATCGAGTTGCAAGGGTGGTAAGGTACTCTCCCAGGATCGAACTTGAAGTGGTTCATCAGGTGATTCTTGAACACTGGGAGGTGTGGATTTCTTTGTAGCTTTATGGAGGTCCACTATTATAGGTGGATGCTGTGGAGAAGATTTTACCTCTATGGATGCATTACATGAGGAGCTAGAAGTTTCATGGGAATCCCCTCTTCCTGAGCTAAATGGAACAAATTGTTCTTTCTTCGGTACCCAAACTAGCTTTGGAGTGGGTGTATAGCATTCTGTGATTTTTTTCTTTCCACGATTGTCAATTCGTTTTGGAGCTACGGGATTGGGCGCACATGGGTCCGGTGACAAGTAAGAGCACAATCTATGTTTTGGCACCCAGATTTGATCATTTCCTTGATAGTAGCCTTGGGCTTCCAATAGTTTTTTAGGAATCCAACGCCATGTTTTCTTACATTTCTTGGAGCGAGTGGTACATTTCTTACAAGGCTTCTGTTGTTTAGCATCAGTTATGGTCGGTAAAGAAACTTTAGGGACCCACTTGTATGTTTTCTTTGTTATATTGGGATGGGTCTTGTCAGAAGCTATATGCATTGCTTGTAGCATATTTAAAGGTACGAGTGGTGGCATTTCATCACCCTTAGGTGTTACCCAAGTTGTCCCCCTATTTCCCCAAGTGTCTATGGTTGCTGCTAGGTGGACCCAATCCACATTTTCCGACTCAGTCATCCCAGGTAGTACATCCATATAAGGAGAATCTTCCCCAACATCAATGTCCGCTTTACACGTGTAACAATACTGCAATGGGGCGGAGTGAACTGTGGTGTCAGATCTATGATCAATTTATAAACCTGTTTCCTAGAGGATGTGATCGACCAGTTACAAGATCCACTCGAATGACCGAATCTTGGAACTGCAAGTAGACATGGTTCTTAGACTAGTCATGCACCATTTTTGCTTCCCTCATGAAAGGACGTCCTAAGATCATCTCTGATTCCATAGTGTGTTTGGAGAAATCCATAACAATGAAGGTAATCCTTATTTTATGTCCAAAGACCTTGATCTTGAGATCTTCTAGCATCCCAATAGGTTTAACAATAGACCTATTGGCCATCTTCACTACTATGGTTGTGGTCGTAAGGTGAGGTCTTCCCATAGTTTCCCATCAATTTTTAGTCACAATGCTAACCCCGGCACCACCATCAAGGATTCCCTTCACAGTTAATCCCTTAGTAGTGATTGGTATGGTTGCATTGGATTCGTCACCCTCAAAGTATTATCCCAACTTGTTAACAGGTATTTCTATAACAAGGTTCTCATCTAGGTTGGGTTGTGGATCTAAGTGTTCCTCCTCTATTGGCATCTCCCCAACTCCATCCATCTAGGCAAATTGTGGTAGCCCAAACTTTAGTTCTCCATTGAGGAAGGCTCGAAGAGCTGAGACTAGCTCAAGATCTTTATATAGTTTGGACATGATGGTGGTTCTAACTTCTGAAGACATGAAATCCATCAATTTGGAAATGTTTAACGGAACCTTTTGGGCTTGAGTCCCTTGACGTGGGGAAGATGGGATCTCCATTTCTTTGATAGGATCAAGTAGTCCCTCTGTAACCATTCTTTCCATCAAGAAGTGAGTACGCCCACTTTCCCATGACTTTAAGTCACTTTCTTCTTGGATGACACTAGGTATGTCTAAGGGTCTATGGTCTTAGTGAGGTTGTTGTTGCGTAGGGAACACGGTGTCTGTAATCTGGATCTTCCTAGGTGTTGGTTCTAGATCCCTTTGGGTATCTTCTACCAAACTCCTTAATTGCTTGACTCGCTCAATCTCCTCTGTAGGGTTTGGATAAGTTCCTATCTTCTTCTTGGATCCCGGCCATTGTGGCTCATGAAGATCTTCCTTGTTGGTTTCTATCTTAGTGGTCTTTTTGGTCTCTATGGTTTCACTTGAATGAGAATCTTCTTCAACTTCGTTCATATATACGGGGTCGTCACCAGTCCCTATGTTGGTCTTTGAACTGGGATCTGACTTCGTCGCTTTTTGCAATCTCTTCCTTCGTGTTTTCTTCTTTTTTTGAGATTGGGCAATTGATGCCGTGTCTCTTTCCTCAAGAATATAGTTTTGTTTTTGGAGCATCGATCGTGTGAGTACGTTTACTGGTACCACATGTGTACTTTGTGATGGCTCCTCGGTAACTTCATTTAAGTTTAATGGCATGATCTTCGGTGCATTTGGATTATTTGGACATTGGGCAATCAAATGATCTATGCCACATCGATTACACATGAGTATCGGCATTGTAGACGTGCTTGCTTGATTGGTTTGCATTAATGTGGTGTTCTTTTGTAGCCTAATAGGACATTCGGCTACATGATGTGGACCTCCACACTCATAGCATTGAAGAGGTGGTCTCCTAGCAGTGTAATTGATATTTTGGCCTCTTGCCGCAAGAGCAGCTACTTGATATACACGTTTGACTTGTCCCCAATAGTCCTCCATGTAGTATTGTGGACTTTCTTCAAGCACATCCATCCCATAGGCGATATTAGGATCTATATCTTCCTCACAGCCTTCCAAACAAGAAATAGATGACTCACAACCCACTTGATTCATAGAAGTGATTCTCGGATGTGGTGGTTGCGGTCCTAGCACTGGAGGTGGTAAGGGTGTTGTTTAAACAACATTTTGGGCCCTAGGGACCATGTGTTGTGCTGTTTGTTCAAGAGGTGGGGCCGGCATCAATGCAGGCACTCGAGGTGTGTCTATCCATGCTAAGGTTGGTCTATTGGCCATCGCGCGCTTAAATACTATGCAATCCTTAGCTTGATGACCATACCTTCCACAGGCATTGAAATTCCCATTGAATTTTACTCTAAAAGTAGGGCATTCACTGGTACTATGTGGTCCATAGCATACTGAGCACCATTGTTGCTCCCTTCTTGGATACATATGATTGTTTTGCGGAGCACGATTGTCTTTAAGACTCTCTTGAATAGCCTTGGTGAGATCTGCTAAAGTCATCTCAAATATCTTTGGCTCCTTAGCAATAGGCTTTAGGGTCATTGGTTGATGCCCTGATGCTTGCGAGCTAATAGATTTAGGCTCAACAGACACTCTTTCTCCTTGAATCATTAAATTATCCTCCAATTGGATCGCATTGGTGGTGACTGCTTCCCAAGTGGTGATACCTCTAATGACTAGGCCATTGTAGATATCCTCATGTCGTAATCCTCTAATGAATCTATGAAGCAATTGGTTATTATTGAAGCGCTCAATGACAATTCAAATGCTTCAAGTGACTAATAAAGTCTCTCACCAACTCTCCTTCCTCTCGTTGGGCTTTCTGGAGCTGAGAGGCTACACCCCAAAGTACTCCCTCTCGTATGTACTCTTTCAAGAACAGTCCCCAAGAGTAGGGTAAATCGTTTTTTCTTCCACCCTTAGGGTTCTATACCAATCCCCAGCCTTTCCACTTAAGGTTAGGCTTAAAGCATTGCTCTTATGTAGGTCATTGTGTTCTCCTAGAGAATTTCATATTTGTTCAAACACTTCGATATGCTTTCTCACATCCCCGTCTCCACTAAATTTTTGTGTGAGCTTGTCTATTTGTACTGCCTTACTTCTAGGATCTCTATCAGGCGTGTTACCCATATTCTCAGCAATAGATCGACCGATAGGTTGAGCAAATGTTGCCAAGTCACCTAAGTGAGTAGGCACCGTGGGTGGAGGTGCTCCAGAGACTACATGTGGAGTAGGTATTGGCATTGGGCTTGGCGCGTCGGAATCCCTTGGGTTCCACGTTGGGTACGATGTTGTGCCATGTGGTGGTCCATAGTTCATATGTGTGGCCCTAGGCATAGCAGACGTCGGATGTGACATGCTAATGCTAGCCGGTATAGTCCCATGGAAATAAGAACTTTGGTGTTGTGGTTGTGGAGCATAGGTAGTTGAAACAATGGGAGGAGTAGGGACTACATGAGTACGAGGACCCATGGGTGTATACGACTGGTACACACTTGTAGGTACTGTTGCAGGCATTGAGCTACCATGTAGAGGTGCTTTACTAACAAATGAGGTCCATGGCATGTTTCTCGGCATGCCCATCATTGGAGTAGGCATGGTAGTCGTGGTGTCATCAAGGGAAAGATGAGCTAGACTTGGAAAGGTGAAGCTATCACTTGTGGGCTTAGATTGCACTGAGACCCCTGGCGAAACAACATATGGAGGATCCATTGGACTTACCGAGGGAGTCTCCATTTGCGATAAGGTTAGTTGTTTAGCCTTTCCTGTATTTAAGAATCTCATGAGACCCGTTGAAGGCATGTTAATCCCCTTGTTCTGTCTCTCTAACTCAATGACCCTATGGATGACCTCACAAACTCTTTGTTGTTGATCCTCCACACTAGTAGCACCCATTTTGGATTGTAGGACATCTAACCAACCCACGTGATAGGTGTGACCTGTGTATAGGTTGGTCACAGTTTCCATTTTGTAGTTCGTACTCCCAGTTCTCATTTAGGAACACTCCATCTAGGATTGAGGTGCTAGGGGTTTCATTTGAGTTAGATGCAATGTTGCTTTCTAGGGGTTGGCCCTTAGAGGTTGCTAAGTCAGGAGCACTCGATTGCTCTCTTAGTAAGGATATTGACATAGGAGCTTTTGCTTTTAACTCTCTTCGTTGCTCTGCCTTACGTAAGCTCTCAACTTCCTTTTCCCTCACTGCAAGGATATATCTCTCAACCTCTTGCACTTCGGCAAGGCTTCTACCATCGGGTAATATGACCTCGGAGGGAAATAACTCTGAAGAGTCAGGAGGTGCAGTGAATGAAGTATTCACGTGCACATTCTCTAAGGACATAGTCTCTATGTTGGTCATGAATGGAGAATTTACTTCCCCACCCCCCTCATTTACATCATTAGCTCCATGTTCGGAGCGAGTGGCTCTACTAAAGGTTTCCTTCAAGCGGCTAAGCACGCTCGGTCCGGACTGCAAGCCCATGGCATGCATGTCTTGGCTTGAGCTATCAAGATTAGGCATTGGGAAACCCTCCATGACGTCGTAGTCAGAGGAAGAGTCACTAGCCGCTATGTTCGGGTCTTGGTTTGTACTACCTTGGGTCCACGGCGAGGGCCCAGAATCTAAAGTAGGTGGATATTGAGAACTCGCATAAGTTGAAATTCTCTCTAGTTGCTCTGTCTCTAGCACACGACCAGAGCGCAGATACATGTGCCTTTGGCACCCTACAAGCATCGTCGAATAACGTCGAAGGTTACCCGCTTAACTTTTTTAAGCGTCCATTTTCACTCGTGTTTTTTACGTTTTTAATGTTTTTTTAAAAAAATTTTAATGTTTGATTTTTTTGATTAAAGTGTGTGATAGCTCGAAACGAGAGTATCACTTAGAGGGTCGCTGTGAGCTTTACAACACAATTTTCGGGCATCTGAAGTTCCGTTGGTCCTCAAAAATCGATTTTTAGCTACGTGTGAAGCTAAAATTCGTTTTTTTTAAAGGTGACTGAGGCCTAGGCCTGAGCTTGGGTCTGGGAGATATTCTTAATCCCGGTTCTGCTTTCAAATTTTTTTATATTTTTATATTTTTATTTATTTTCTTAAAGGATAAGGTCGCCGCGGCCTGCGCAAGAGCACACACACACTCTATCTACCTACTTCTAACTAATACACCTACTGTTACACACTAACACACTCTATTAACTCTCACAGATCTACTTCCTACTTACTGTACACAGAAAACTAACAACCTTAGTACACAGAGAATAAACACAATACCTTTGAAAACTCCATTAACAAAGAAAACTAACAACCTTAATACACAGAGAATAAACACAACACCTTTGAAAACTCCATTAATAAAAAAAACACACAGTATAACACCAAATCCCTCTTCTCAACACACACACTCCTTCCCTACCCTTCCTACAATTGAAATTGCACCACGAAAGAAGCACAGAGTGCCATTCAAGCTTAGTGTATGGCATTCCCCGGCAACGGTGCCAAAAATGTGCGCGTATGTCACACGTGTCAATGCAAGGAACTTACCGATACACCACGTGCGAGCCACAAATGGCTCCAAGCACACAACAAGCCTAAACTAGTAAGCTCAAAGATGACGATGGTGTGTCAGTCACCGCTCTACGCTTGCTTCGTGGAGGATTCCTCGCCGCGAAGAAGAGGGAGATGTCGCTATGCCGCACTCAACCGCCTCGCCGCCGTCGTGCCACTGCAATGCTTGATCGCACTCTCTCTCTCTCTCTCTCACGCATACACACACACAGAAGGAGATGATGAAGAAGAAGATGGAGATGGAGCAAGAGCACTGTTCAATTGCACAAATGAGAGAATGAGGTTTTTTAGGTTTAGATTGACTTTTATATGGGTTTTCCCCATTCACACTTGGGCGCCCACACTTAGCCAATCTTACCCAAACGTTATACGTTCCAGTTTTAGAGTGCGCCTCTCATTGGCGATCACTCTTACCCTTTTCCTATTGGATAGACAAGCCCGGTACTTGACTCTACCAAATAAATAATACATAGTCCTTCGTAGGTGATATGGTGTCCGTGAGTCGTGAGGGTTGACACCCTTGGTCACTACAAGCCTCCGAAGTTGATGGACCGATGCATTTTGCCCAAAACAACAATTTCTTACGGTTGATTGCATATAAATAAGAGTGGGGATTTTTGTAGGACATGAGATAAAATGCCCCGTTAACTTCAATGGGTTGGTGATCAAAACATATGGTTGCTTTTACCTCACCAATTTTTTTTGGGCAAAAAAATAGGTACAAAAAAGTCGCATTTTCGCCATTCTGCGGACCTATCATCAAAGTTTCTATAGTCACACTCAATACAGATACTATATACATGTTTTCTTAGTTCCCGTTGGGCATTTGGATACAAAAGGAGCCATGGATCATGTCAAAAGGATAATGGATCTCTTACTAAGTAGAACCTTGGGGGCAATGATAAAGTGCTAAATACAGCAAACATGAAAAAACTGGGTTTAGCATTATGACCTCTAGATACACATAGAAACTACTCAATATCTAGCCAAGTTTGTAGTTTATGATTAGATATGGTTACTACCTACAAAATACACACAATTGGCCTAAGAAACTAGCAATATTGAGAAATTTATACTTGCTACTCTAAAATGTTTCGTATTCTTCAGGAATCAAAAAACTCAACCATCATCATATACTATGCTATATAGCATATTAGGTCCCCAAAAATCAAAGAAGATTAGCTTTATGTTATACATTACACTTACACGATTTCAAAATTGAATTTGGATATCAAGAAAGCCACCAAAAAAATCATAAAAGTGCTAATTTTGGCCAAAAAATAGGATTATGCAATTCTTGTAAGTTGGTCATAACTTTCAATTTTAACACTTAGCTCTCCCTACAAGTATCAAAACATGTTGGGAACTATGAAGGCTTATCCTCTAGCAATCTAAACCTCACAAATATTGATAGCCATTTTTCGGCTTTCCATAATTGCCATAGTAATCTACCTCACCGTACCAAATTCACCCAAACACTATGGCTATCCCTACCATTTCACTGTACATAGGCGTGCGTGAGTCACGGGACTTTTCCCATATCTCCTTACTGAAATAAAAAACCCTCAATTAGCTAGCCATTGGGCTAGTTGAGCCAAAAAAATAATAAAAATAAAAAATATAAGTATATTATGGCCCATGCGTATGTAAATATTTCTTTGTATATAGGGCCTAAATAAAAGATTTTTTTTCATAATTATTTTGGTATTTATTTAAATATTTCTACCTAGGTATGTGTTATTTATGCTCTATACATTGCCTCACCATTACCACAATTTTTCTTACCATTTTTCATACTCTTTATTCCAATATTTTCATGTAAGCTTCTCTTATATTTGGTGTAACTCCACCCCAACAAAAATCCAAAAAAACTAGTTTTATTTATGTGTATATTTTTTCACTATTGTGATTTTTCCCTTCCTACATCTATTTTGTTTTTTTTCTAAAAAATTAGAACACCAAAAATATTTATCTTTTTATGGTAGCCTCATAATGAGAGAGATTTCTTTTGACCCCTTTATATTTTTTTCACTTATATTATTTATATTTGACATGTACATATTTTTAGACCCCTCAATATTTGATTTTCTTAGTTGTACTATTCACTTATATCATAATCTCAACAATATCTTTAAGTATAGACCTACCAAATAAGGTCAAGGGTAGGTGGCATGCATACATGCACTATGGAGGGCTCACTCTTGGAGGTATTCAAAAGAATCATCCAAAGAAGGACCCCACAAGGACCTTGTGCAGTGGAAAAAAACGGTCGGTTTTGCTGAATTTTTAAAGTTGACTTGCTCTCCAAATTTGAAAAGGTGATACAAACAAAAGTTGTAGCTCGTGGGCTGAACTTTTGCCTCAAATTTTTTCATATTTTTTTGAGCTACGAGCTGTGAGTTATGATTTTATTAGTGGACCCTAGTTTTCCCATGCTATGCAGCCACACTCTCTCTTCCACTTTATCATTTTCCTCTTTCACACACACTTCTCCACTCATCATCCCCACCTCTCTCACCACTCCTCTATGCACCCTACTCACCTTCTCCTCAACCTTGAAGAATAAGAGAAACCATGGTGAACTCATACCTCCCACACACAATTCCATTCCAAAATTGACCACCTAGTCTCATTTTTCCTCCTCCAATTTACCCATATCTATCAAAAAAACCACAAAATTCAGTCTCTTCTCTTAAAAGACAGCATCATGGTGGTTGATTACTCAGCTTCAATTACTTGTCTCTCAAGGAAGGTCAAGAGTGGAGAAAAAATGTACCGTCAAAGCTAGTGGACCGTCAACAAGCGTCAAAATTGGTCCTACTCAAGACACTTGGAGCATCAACCTTGTAAGAAATCCACCTTTTCTTACCTCTTAAGAGTTTTTCTTCCTTATTTGTATCCTACATGGATACTCCCATTGTAAATATCCAATTCCATTTGTAAATTAATACTAACTCTACTAACACTAACCCACTATGAAAAGTCCTATCACCTCCATTTCTCTCCTCTCTCTTTCCCCACCAACTTCTTGATAATTCCAAGCAAAAGAAATTAGATAAATTGCTGAAAATCTAACCCAACCATGGTTAGAGGAGTAACCCTAGCCTTCAAAATTGCTATAAAAGGAGGGTGTAGCTAGCACAAAAAAGGGGAGCCATAAGCAAGAGCACTATGCTATAGCTTGAGAAGCCAAGCTCAACCTCTCTAGAAGGAGCTCTTGAGTGGAAGCTCATTGTCTTATGCATGTGCATGTGTTGTAATAGGGGATTAGCAAGGGAACTCTATGCCATTGTAAGAGAGAGAGTGATCATTCAATTGAGAGTAGGAAATCTATCATTTCTCCTACTAGTGTAAGCCCAACATTTGCTGAATCAAGGAGGGTGGATTTGGACTAAGCTTGGATACTTTGTCTCCCTTCCAACGTGAAGTAATGGACAACAATGATGCGTAAGTGTCTTGGTGTCTTTTGTTAAGTTCTTGATAGCTTGTCTCTGGCGTTGTCATCAATCTAGCCATAAATCCCACATACTGTAAGAGGGCGACAGGGTGGAGAGGACTCCCCTGGCTTTAAGACAGTGATTGGGGTGGCTTTTTTTTGTGATGTGTTGTGGTGAAATTTACGCAAGCTATGTTGAACAAATACTAATCTCACTTTGATTTGTCATGATAGATTTGTAAGAAGGTATTAATGCAACAAGCACCCCCTCCCCCTTTCTCTCTCTTTCTTAAATATATAGTTGTGTTTGCTTGATCATTGCCGATACGTTTCAAAGCAGCCCGAGCACTATCTCTCTCTCTCTCTCTCTCTCTCTCTCTCTCTCTCTCTCTCTCTCTCTCTCTCTCTCTCTCTCTCTCGTGTTTTAGTGTGTGAGAGTGTTCCATTGGTGTTAGGGTTAGTGTAAATTCCTTGCTTGTTTGTGGGTTGCTCTAACGATTCTCCTCTTTTGCGTCCTAGTTCGCTCTTAAACTAGGTGGTGCCCCTTGTGTAGTTGGGATTTGGCTGTGGGTTTGTTGTTTTGGTTTGTGTTGTGTTGTGCCCCTGCCCCATTGAGCAGCACGGGAGCCTTGAAGGGTGTCTAGAGGTTGCTCTTCTTGTTGCCCGCCCCGAACCGCCTCAAATTGGTGCCCCCACTGAGGACTGACTTTGTGCTTATTGTTGTTGTATTGCATGAATGCTTGAATTTTAGCATAATCAAGTAGATTATATGAATCATGAAAACTTGTATGATCGAGTTTAATTTCAAGGCAACAAAAATTGATCTAGAATATGGTTTGGATTAGCATAACATAAGAAAGGAAAAAAACATTTTCACATAAGAATCTAAAATTCATGTTGAAAGACCTTTCAAAACTTTGTGTAGTTAGTTGATGTCATGAGAGAAAATGATTGTTTGGAACTAATCTTTGTGTGGTTCTAGCATTGAGAGACTATGACACGCTATACCTTTGAGGATATCCCAATCTTCTTCGGGAATCTAGAAGAAGATGTTGATGATTTTCTTGTTGATTTTAGAATGGTGTGTCGTATCCTTGGTAAAAGGGATGACATTGAAAAAGGGGATTTTCTATTGCTATGCCTTAGAGGCAATGCTGAGCAATGGTTTTGGAGTATGTCTTCTCAGGTTGAAGATGGGTATACCCAAATTTCCAAAGCTTTGAAGGCCAAATTCTCTAAAGTTCCAACAACGGAGAAAGCATGGGCTTCACTACGGAGACTTCAACAACATGGTGAAGACTACTATGCTTATGAGGATATTTTTTCTCGTTAATGGGAAGGATGTGGATTTAGTTCTACATTTCCAGAATATGTAAAAATGGATCAATTTATTTCGGGTTTGTCTCCTTTCCTAAAGACTAAGGTTACTTGTAGTGGACCCTCTACCTTTGAAGAAGCGGTCACTATTGCCCGAAGGAAGTTTCACAAGTACTTCTACATCAAAAATGGTTTCCATCATGCTGGAAGAACCAACCATCATGAAAGTGTTTCTATCAAGGAGTCATCTCCTTTGCCATACTTGTCTCCTTCTACTCCGACAAATGTTGAAGAAGTTACTTACATGCCAACTGATTATTCAAGTGCTAAAGTGTGTGGCCAAGATTCAAATGTGGAATCTCTTTCTTCTACCTTTATCACAAGCATGCAAAAATCGACACAAGATATCTCAAATGGCAGTGATGATTCAATAATGGATACATCCAACCTTTTGGCAGAGGATCAATTTCTAGTCCGAGCAGACGAAGCTTTTGTGCAACATGACTCTATGGAGAATGAAGAACTTGAAGGTAACCTTGATTTATCTGAGAGTGTATCTTGTCTAAAAGAAGAGAGTGAAGAAGAAGATGAAATCATAGGTGGAGAGATCATAGACCACATTGATCATAAAGAGATGATTGTGTACATGGAATGCCAACTCCAAAACAAAGTAGAAGAGTGTGAGTTGAATCCATGTGAGGATAATCTTGAAGAAGTGTTTGAGGATGTTGAAACGCATTGGTATGACCCATGTATGTTAAGCATGGAAGAACCTATCATGCAAGAAGCCAAATGTTTCACAAAATCAAACAATAATCCATCAACCTTTGAAGTGGTACGATGTGAGGAGTTACAACCTTGCCAAAGGGGGGGCTTAGAAGGGGATGAAGAACATGTGAGAGTAGTAAAAAATAAAATCATAAAAGGAAACTGTCAGAAGGGTATCATTCTCTCCAATGGTGTTTTAGTGGGTGGCTTTTCATTCATGGGACAATCTCTTAGCAAGGAAATCCAATATTTTGAAGCCCCAATCATTTTCACATTGGGTTTCACCTCTTCAAATTCAACTTCTCCTCTCTTCACATATACCTTTCATCGGGGACACCATACCTTCTTAAGTGGAAGAGGACATGAATACTTGGTGATAAACGGATGTTTCCAAATCTTCTTCACTTGGTTCTTTGTTGTATGGAGGTCGCACATTGTGATGCTTTTGGTCTTCATCATAGATGAAAAACTTTTTGATTGCTACATGTGGATATTTCATCAATCAGTACCAAAATCTATTCTCTTCCAATGTGTTGGAAGCAATAGAAACCTTCATCTATTATCTACTTATGTGGTAAACTATCTGCAATATCTTCCAATAGCAGCTGGAAGCATGGATCAAGCTTTCCTAAATCATAAAGGTCAAAGAATTTTTTACTTGATGAGCCTACCCAGGTTGAATGAAATTTATGAGCTACAGTTCAGGAATTTGCTCATACAAGATCTTGAAGATCGTAGCAGATACATCAACTTTACACAAGAGGAAGAGCAACCAATCTTTTATATCACATTCATAGTGATAGATGCAATGATGGACAACAGTAAAATCTACAAGTTTCTTCAATCAAAATCAGTAAGTGATTCCATACCATAATCTCGCTTTGGGAAAGATATTCAAGATCTTTGATCCTGGGGGGTGCTTATGGAAACTTTCTCGATGGAGGAGGTTTACTCCGTCACTTCATTTCATCATGCTATGGGCTCGAGAACTTTCATATCACACAAGGTTTTTTAATCATACAACAAAGATTCTTCAGATGAGAGCAGACAAAGACAGACGTTACACAATCTACATGTTGTATGATGATCGGATAAATGGTACATGAATGTACCATTATCTAAGGGGGGGGCTAATGATAGCGTTTTTTCGGCTTTCATAATTGCCATATTAAGTTACCTCACCTACCAAATTACCCAAACACTATGGCTATCCCTACCATTTCACTGTACATAGGCGTGCGTGAGTCACGGGACTTTTCCCATATCTCCTTACTGAAATAAAAAACCCTCAATTAGCTAGCCATTGGGCTAGTTGAGCCAAAAAAATAATAAAATAAAAAAAATAAGTATATTATGGCCCATGCGTATGTAAATATTTCTTTGTATATAGGCCTAAATAAAGATTTTTTTTCATAATTATTTTGGTATTTATTTAAATATTTCTACCTAGGTGTGTGTTATTTATGCTCTATACATTGCCTCACCATTACCACAATTTTTCTTTACCATTTTCATACTCTTTATTCCAATATTTTCATGTAAGCTTCTCTTATTATTTGGTGTAACTCCACCCAACAAAAATCCAAAAAAACTAGTTTTATTTATGTGTATATTTTTTCACTATTGTGATTTTTCCCTTCCTACATCTATTTTGTTTTTTTTCTAAAAAATTAGAAACCCAAAATATTTATCTTTTTATGGTAGCCTCATAATGAGAGAGATTTCTTTTGACCCCTTTATATTTTTTTCACTTATATTATTTATATTTGACATACATATTTTTTAGACCCCTCAATATTTGATTTTCTTAGTTGTACTATTCACTTATATCATAATCTCAACAATATCTTTAATTATAGACCTACCAAATAAGGTCAAGGGTAGGTGGCATGCATACATGCACTATGGAGGGCTCACTCTTGGAGGTATTCAAAAGAATCATCCAAAGAAGGACCCCACAAGGACCTTGTGCAGTGAAAAAAAACAGTCGGTTTTGCTGAATTTTTAAAGTTGACTTGCTCTCCAAATTTGAAAAGGTGATACAAACAAAAGTTGTAGCTCGTGGGCTGAACTTTTGCCTCAAATTTTTTCATATTTTTTTGAGCTACGAGCTGTGAGCTATGATTTTATTAGTGGACCCTAGTTTTCCATGCTATGCAGCCACACTCTCTCTTCCACTTTATCATTTTCCTCTTTCACACACACTTCTCCACTCATCATCCCCACTCTCTCACCACTCCTCTCTGCACCCTACTCACCTTCTCCTCAACCTTGAAGAATAAGAGAAACCATGGTGAACTCATACCTCCCACACACAATTCCATTCCAAAATTGACCACCTAGTCTCATTTTTCCTCCTCCAATTTACCCATATCTATCAAAAAAAACCACAAAATTCAGCCTCTTCTCTTAAAAGACAGCATTATGGTGGTTGATTACTCAGCTTCAATTACTTGTCTCTCAAGGAAGGTCAAGAGTGGAGAAAAAATGTACCGTCAAAGCTAGTGGACCGTCAACAAGCGTCAAAATTGGTCCTACTCAAGACACTTGGAGCATCAACCTTGTAAGAAATCCACCTTTTCTTACCTCTTAAGAGTTTTTTCTTCCTTTTGTATCCTACATGGATACTCCCATTGTAAATATCCAATTCCATTTGTAAATTAATACTAACTCTACTAACACTAACCCACTATGAAAAGTCCTATCACCTCCATTTCTCTCCTCTCTCTTTTCCACCAACTTCTTGATAATTCCAAGCAAAAGAAATTAGATAAATTGCTGAAAATCTAACCCAACCATGGTTAGAGGAGTAACCCTAGCCTTCAAAATTGCTATAAAAGGAGGGTGTAGCTAGCACAAAAAGGGGAGCCATAAGCAAGAGCACTATGCTATAGCTTGAGAAGCCAAGCTCAACCTTCTCTAGAAGGAGCTCTTGAGTGGAAGCTCATTGTTTTATGCATGTGCATGTGTTGTAATAGGGGATTAGCAAGGGAACTCTATGCCATTGTAAGAGAGAGAGTGATCATTCAATTGAGAGTAGGAAATCTATCATTTCTCCTACTAGTGTAAGCCCAACATTTGCTGAATCAAGGAGGGTGGATTTGGACTAAGCTTGGATACTTTGTCTCCCTTCCAACGTGAAGTAATGGACAACAATGATGCGTAAGTGTCTTGGTGTTTTTTGTTAAGTTTTGATAGCTTGTCTCTGGTGTTGTCATCAATCTAGCCATAAATCCCACATACTGTAAGAGGGCGACAGGGTGGAGAGGACTCCCCTGGCTTTAAGACAGTGATTGGGGTGGCTTTTTTTTGTGATGTGTTGTGGTGAAATTTACGCAAGCTATGTTGAACAAATACTAATCTCACTTTGATTTGTCATGATAGATTTGTAAGAAGGTATTAATGCAACAAGCACCCCCTCCCCCTTTCTCTCTCTTTCTTAAATATATCGTTGTGTTTGCTTGATCATTGCCGATACGTTTCAAAGCAGCCCGAGCACTCTCTCTCTCTCTCTCTCTCTCTCTCTCTCTCTCTCTCTCTCTCTCTCGTGTTTTAGTGTGTGAGAGTGTTCCATTGGTGTTAGGGTTAGTGTAAATTCCTTGCTTGTTTGTGGGTTGCTCTAACGATTCTCCTCTTTTGCGTCCTAGTTCGCTCTTAAATTAGGTGGTGCCCCTTGTGTAGTTGGGATTTGGCTATGGGTTTGTTGTTTTGGTTTGTGTTGTGTTGTGCCCCAGCCCCATTGAGCAGCACGGGAGCCTTGAAGGGTGTCTAGAGGTTGCTCTTCTTGTTGCCCGCCCCGGACCGCCTCAATATGAAGTTTAGAGTGGTATAGTTGCAAAAAATTGAAAAAAAGCCAAAAATAGGACCCGTTTTTTCACACAGTTTAGGTTCAAAATTGTTGTGCAAGAGTAAAGTTAGTGGTGAAATTGATACTCCAAAAAAAAAAGTCAAGTTTTTTTTCAGATCATAAGGCAAATTTGTGGATATATAGCACCTAGAAAATTATTTTCATACTCTTCAACTAATTCAAGCAAAATGGTCACTTAACAGGACACAAAAGTGTCCAAGGACATAAAAGTGTCCTGTTACCATCCTAGTGCTAAATTAGGATAGTAATAGAGTGCATGTGCCAAATTTCAAGTGATTTGAAAAAGTTTTGACTTAGATTGCCACATGAATTGCATCAAAAACTACCAAGCACTAAAACTGCCCAGAAATTGTGCTAAACTTATCCAAAAATTATAAAAGATATTTCAAAGCTTATTGAACACACCGTTAACCAATAGATAATAAGCACACTTATTATCTCTTGTTAGTAAGAAAGGTCATTTTTGAAAATTTTTGATTGCCAAGGGTAGAAGACCTATCATACAGATAGCTTGAGAAATTTGGAGTCATTTGGACACTGCTTGCTACTAGGAACTGAGTGATTAGAAATTAAAGATTGTAGATTAGTTTTCTTTTCTCTCAAATTGAGATTTTTTTTGTGATGAAGAGTCATTGTACATACTTGCAGCTAATAGACTAACTTGTGGACTATTGATTTTACAAGATTGAGTGAGAAGCTAGTTCAGAATCATGCCAACTGAAATGAGTTTATATTGGTTCTAAAGGCCATGTATTCTTTTTCATTGAGCATTATCGGTTTTTATGTACCTTAGATCAAGCCATGTACTATCATATCAGGGTTTTGACCAAGAAACCAAGAGAAAAGTGTCTATTGAGGAGAGTGTAAACCAAGGGGGACCATTAGGGACCATAGTTGGAGAAGTGCCAGACACTTACTCCGAATCCAATTCAAAGATGTCTTTATTTTCCACTCATTTGCATATTGGGACCTCACTCAGGTTCAAATATACATTTACGTTTAAGACCAACATCATGGGCCCCAAATTTATCTGGATCCTAATGAAGAGTTTGTGGTTAGAGGAGTCGATGCCCATACTATTGAATTCAAAGAGGAGGCTAGAGGTAACAAGCAGGAAACCTTCTATATGGACCAAACCGGATGGCAATATCTAAAGATTGTAAATCTTGACATTGTGGACAAATAGGAAGTAGAAGTTGATACACTGATTCTAGACATGACCACCAAAGAGGGACTACCAATGTTTGAGATGATCACATTGATGTCAAACCTTTAAAGTGCATACCAATTGATGCCTCAAGATTGGAAGTCTATTATTGAGAGGACAATAATGTGATAGACTACAATGGACAACTAACACAAAACTAGAGCAATTACACCCTTGAAAATTAAGTATGCTTTCAAGAACAGGGAGAAAGGTGCAACAAACCTTCATATACACCCTCTTTAGGGATTACTAAAAAAATAACTTTGTCATGAGATGATATTGAAAGAGGGTGGATAGACCAAATATCAGGGCTACTCAATTACATATATGATTATCAAAATGGGACTTGACATGGATAAAAAATTTGGACCAACGAAAAGATCTTTTGGCAACATGGCCAATCAACAGGGCAGGGTAGCCCAATGAACCCACCTCAATGATGAAAATTCGGTGATCCAAATGAGTCACTACTACCAAGAAACTAGCTTGAAGGCTTAGAAGGATGACCATCGGCTAGAAGAGCTGGTGTCAAGCATAATCGAAGAGCCAGACAGCTGATTTCAAAATTGGGTCAAGAAATACAAGGGATTTAGGGACTAGACCAGGACATCAAAATTCATGTACTAGATGTGACAATATCTAAGAAGAAAGGCCTTCTCCAATGGAAAGATTAAAAAAAGGTCAAAAAGGTAGTGATTAGTAAATTGTAGAGTTATCCCATTTATGGAAGAAGTAGAGCAAGTACAAGAGGATCACTCGCATTCTAAACTATAAGTATCAGTATCAGAGGTTAATCCAAAAAAATATACTATTTGAAGGTCTGATGCACGATTATGTGCAGATCTCTCTAGATCAGTTGTTGAAAGTGGTACCCAATTTTAGAGAGGATATGTTTCAAAATATAAATGGAATAGGGAAAAGGGTCATAAGGAGCTAGATGTAGGTTATATTGTAGTTGAGGAGATGCCACCAATTGAAGTAGGCTTTAAAGTTCCAGATATTTGGGTAGAGTTTGTAAGGAGAATATCTCTAGAAGTGCTTCTTGATGAGGGATGAGGAGTTAACATTATACCAATATATATATGTAATAAGTTGGGGACTTCTAAGCTAGCACATGCTCCATTTCAAGTGAATGTGGCTTGTTAGAGCAGACTTTAGCAAATGGTGATTTTGAAACATCAAAAGATTGTGGTAACATCTTTAACTGTTAGAGTTATTCAATGGTGCTAAAGATGAAGTTTGATAGCGACTTCTATCCTATGTTATGACTGGGGGGGGGGGGGGGGGGGATCACTAGGTTTAAAATTATGTATATCATGTGCATTCAACGATTATTTCTAGAACTATTTATCTGTGAATTTTGACAAATAAAATACACCCCCTTTTTTTATGCAATCTATAATTTTTTTTTTTTTCCCCGATTCAATTTTTTTACAGTACTCTTTGTATATGGAAATATCAGACAAAATGAAATTTTTAAACCGCTACGGCTCAACTCACGTGATAATCACAAAGTAATCACATAATTATTAAGTGATCCCCTTGAGCAAGACCTTAGCTAAACTGAACCAAAATTGGGACCCAATGAGGTACGAGTTAAACAAGGAAAGAATGACATTAAATTACCCACAATTAGAGACGTGAAGTTGCAACAAGCACACATACCATTATGGATGCAAGCTACGATCACAAATAAAGACCTCATCATCGTGCAAGATGGAATCCACCAAATATATATGTACTATTGGCTTCTCCTCATACGGGGGCCTTACAAACTGTGCAACATACAATGTGGTGGCAAAATTGACAGGTGGGAATTGCAAGTATACTAACACCCAATATATGCCGTGTGTCAACTCTGAGTTGATGAAGGTGTCAAAGTAGCTGGTCTTTCCCAAAATATTTGGTGAAAGTATTTGCACAATTATCTTTCGTAGGACAATACTCTAGCTCCATAATCTCATTCTCAATAGGCTCTTGAACATAATGATACTAAACCTCAATATGATTTGCGTGTGCATGGAAGACAGGGTTCTTGGAAATCACCATGCAACTCTGGTTGTCACATTGAAGTGTTGTTGAATTAAACAGGAACATCGGAACATCTAAGTCCATGTGAACTCTCTGAGAGATAAATTTCTTCATTACTGCAAAATAAGAAACTTTATTGTCATAAAAAATAATATCTAACCAACCCAAATTATTTTTTCATATTAAAATGATCATTTAATGTGGGAGAATAAACGGGAACAAGGGTTAGAATATAGACATGTGCTTTTAGGTCTATCTTGACACGGGGCCAATGGTAAAGGCCCAAATGAGAGATGATCTATCAAAGGGCAAGTTAGCTAATGGACCTTAAAAGACCTTAGGGTTAGATTCATTAAATACATCCAAAGTTAGTGTAAAAGTCCTTTGACCTAGGTACGCTAGGGTAGGGCTGCTGAGCTTGAGGTGGGGAACCCCGACCAAGCTGAAGCTGCTGGAGGGCTTGAGGTGCTTGTGTGCTTGATGACTGAGATGCTTGAGGTGCGTGATGACTGAGATGATTGAGATGCTTGTCATACTTGAGATGCTAGGGTTTTATTTCAGGTGGGAACCCGGACCAAGCTTGAGGGGCTTAAGGGCCAAGCTTGTGGTGGGAATCGGCCCAAGCTTGAGGACCTTGAGGTGTCAAAAAGTCAATCATCAACCCCTACAAGGAGGGGGAAAAGCCTACAAGAGGGGAGATGAGAGAGAACACACACACTCACACAATGCAATCTTGGTACAAAGAAAGCAAAGGGACACTTGTCAACTCCTCCTCATGTTGCCCTCATGGTGTGCCTAAACCCTATTGGTTGGCCACCCAAGGGGTCCAATGATAATTTAGAAGATTTAATTAATTTTTTTCTCATTTATCAAGTCCTCTTTCTCAAAAGGGAAAGGGGGAAACTTGTGCCAAGACTACCCTTGTTGCTTGTAATGCCTCAAGCTTGTGATTGGCTAGGCCTTGAGGGGTCCAATGAGCTTCAAGCATGAGCTACAAGGGGGGGTCGCCCAAGGAAGCTAGGGGCATGCTTGGGGGTATACTATCCCCCCCCCCCCCCACACACACACACACACAAGCACATCCTCATTGTGTATTGTGCAAAGTGAAAGAGCCCCCTCTCCTTCTCCGAGCAAGTAGAGAGGTTGAGAGCCTACACCAACACTCTTGGCTATGGAATGAAAATCTAACCAAGAGCCATGCTTCAATGGTTAAGCTTTCCATCTTCTCCATCTTCATTAATATGCTATTATGTATGCTAGCAAGAAGAGTGATGATAATTGAGTAACTAGTTCTTTCTCCTATGAAATGTTTCTTCTTCCTCCCTGCTAGCTCTCTCCACCTTCGAAGGTGTTTGAGGTCTTGGGACTGAGGCTTGGGATAGTTAATCCTTTCCATGAAGTTTATGTTTTGCTCATGATGCATGAAGTTTTCCATCTTCATTGCATCACATAGGCCTCTAGGAACACAAAGATTGTATCTAACAAGTCTCTCTTGATGGGAGAAATTACAATACAAATGCCTATTGGAGGGGGGACCCCGGCTCCACATAAATCCGGTCCTCAATTGTTGTCATGTTGTCTAAACTCTCTCTCTTTCTTGCAAAGGTATTTTCATGCCAAGTTAACTAGATGTTGTGTTTATATTGCTACCATCAATTAAGTTCACCCCTATGCTCACAAAGTAATTTCCTAAAAAGTACTTCTCTAATTTCCGCTACTCGCAAAGTTAATAGGCCATTTCCATTACATTGGTATCAAAGCATTTGGTTTCTCTTTTCTTGCTTAAGAAGAGAGGTCCTTAAGTAGCCTATAAATGGTTGATTTTGCTAATTTTATTAGGGTAAGTGGGACTGGGATCTATTATCAGTTTTGTTGAGCTCACTATGTGGGATATGGTGCACACCTCGGGAGATTTGGACTTAATAATGGGGTCTTTTTGGACTTGCCTACTGCTTTCCCATTATTGAGCCATAAGAAGTCCAAAAGGAGCTAGCCCTCGGAAATTTTGCAATATTAGACCCACTCCACTACTCTCTATAATTAACCACTTCGAGCCGTGGGTGTGGATACTTAAGTGCCAATTTTCAAAGTCTAAGAGGAGTAGCAACTAAGGTTTTGAATTGCGAAAGCATACACTAAGTAAGTACACAAATTTTGTTAGCATGACTGACAATAATTAAGAGAGTAGAATGAACATTGATAGCTTTGATTTTGCACATGAAGGTGCTAATGATGATGGCCCCATGTTTGTCAATTATCTCGTTACAGGTTGTAGCAAGCTATGGGCAACCCTGCTTTGCAAGCCAAAGTTACTCAACAATTTCGTGCTTATTGGATTACCCTTCCTCTCCAAGAGGAGAGAGAACTTAGGAGGCCTCTTGAAGAGACCCAAAAATAAGACTCTCTCCCATATGAGAGGAGGAATCCAAAGAGCAAGAAAGCACTGAAACTTTAAGTTCCTATGAAGATGTGGCTCCATGAAGACGGGGGTCTAGATGATCGCCAACTCCTCCCAAGAGGAAAAGATAAACATACAGTCCTTCTCATCGTCATTTCAAAAGGGAAGAGAGGAAACAAAGGAAGAAAAGGGTAAGAAAGAGGTCACCCTCTTCTCCTTCTTCTTCACCTTCCTCCTCTTCCGACGAAAGCTATGGCTATTCTCCTAGAGAATACAAGAGGGGAGGACATCAAAAATCATACCCTACATGGAAAAGGTCACAAAATATCAAGAATTTCAAAGAGGGAGTAAAGAGTATCTCTTTTCTCACCTAGTATGATGGCACCTTTGGTGCCACCGACAAAGTATTGGCCTTCATCCAACAATTTGATGTGGCCTTTGGAGACGAGGGCTTTACGGATTCCTCCAAGCTACACCATGTATCTATGCACTTCCAGAAATCGTCTCATCCCAAAGACATGGAAAACTCTACGAGTTTCCATCATGAAGCAATTTCTTGCAAGCGATGCAAAGGACAAAGTGCTCACTGAATGCTGAAGTTTGAAGCTTCTTTCTGATGAGTCTATCCACAACTATGTAGACAAGTTTTGGGATTTACATCTCAAGGCTACTGTCTTCCAAAATATTGACTTTATCGAGAAAAAGCAACAATTCTGTGCGGGATTACCTAAAGAGATGGCCGAATATGTTAACTCTCAACGGCCTAGTTCTATCACCAAAGTAATCCATCACACCATGGTTGCTTCACACATCAATTTCCAACAAGGGGCTAGACGAAGTGTCAAGCCCATGGAAAAAAAGGAAAAAGTGATGCAAAGGGGAAAATCAATGCCCAAAATTCTTCCCAAGGCACTTCCAACAACAACAACAACAACAACAACAATCGGTCCAAGGAGAAGGGAGTTTACAAAGGCAAAAACAAACTCTCTCCTGAAGACCTTGAAGCTTTTCAAAAGGACCATAAGTGTTTTAAGTGTTGGGAGCAAGGACATGGCTATCGTTCTTGCCCCAAGAAAAATACTCGCAATGAGACTCCTAGGGCTTCCACCATTGAAGCTCCAAAAGAGGATGCTCATTGCAAAGGATCATCTCTCTCCTATGCTTGGGGAAAGGTAAGGGAGCAAGATGCCTTCATCTTGTTTGACCTTGGCTCTACTCAACTTCTCATATCAATGGAGTTGGCCACCAAGTTAGACATTCAAGATTTCAAGATGGTAGATATTGTAATGGTTGACACATCTTTCAAGGGACATCAAGCATCTGTTACTCCCTTGATTGGGAAGTTGAGGCTCCATGTCCAAAGCTATGTCAACAAATAAGACTTTTTTATCTCTCCTCTCCAACATGAGGATGCCATCCTAAGGGCTCCATGGTTTGATTGCATGGCTGCCATCATGAAGTTCCCTGAAAGGAGAATCTACTTCACTTACAGGGGGAAAGAACATGTATATAGATGCTAGTGAGCGTGGTCGCACTATTCCACTTGTAAATCCTCCTGCTTTTGATAAATCAAAGAAGAGCTTAGTTTTGCCGTACATGATTTTTGTCAAAGAGTCTCTAAAAGATCCTAATGTTTCATCAAATGTAAATTGTAGGAACCAAGAAGAGTTTGACTTGTCTAATTTTCTAAAAGGATTCCAAGATGTATTCATCGATGATATCCCTATGGACTTACCTAATGACCAGCATATTGAGCTCCTTCCAAGAAGCCCACCACCTAACAAGCCACCTTATCGAGTTTCTTAAGCTCAACAAGAGGAGATCATGAGGCAAGTATAGAAATTGGTAGACAAAGGGATGGTGAGGCCTAGATACTCTCCCTTTTTTCTCCAATCCTTTTAGTGCAAAAGAAAGATGGTACATACCGTATGTGTGTGGACTATTGAGCAGTAAACCATATCACTATCAAAAACAATATTCTGTGCCTCAGGTTTAATATCTCTTTGATAAGCTACAAGGATCTACCTACTTCAGTAGGATTAACCTTAAAAGTGGCTATCATCAAATAAGGATAGTGAATGAAGATATCCTAAAGATCGCGTTTCGCACAACATTTGGTCTTTATGAATATCTAGTCATGCCCTTTGGCTTGACTAATGCACCAGCCACATTCAATCGTCAAATGGAGAAAATATTTAGACCCTATCGCAAATTCACTGGAGTGTTCTTTGATGATGTCAGCATCTACTCCAAGTATTTGGAGGAACATAAGCAACATCTCCAAGTCATTTTTCGAGCATTGAGGGAGAACAAGCTTTTTCTCAAACAAAAGAAAAGCGATTTTTTCCTTCAAGAGATTTAAATCCTAGGTCATATTATCTTTGAAGATGGTATTCGTATGGATCCATTGAAGTTAAAGTTAATAAAAGCATGGCCTAATCCAAGGAATCTACATGAGCTAAGAAGTTTTATTGGTATGTGTGCATACTATACACGCTTCATAGAAAAAATTTCTCAAATAGCATGACCATTACATGACTTAACAAAGAAGAACGTTAAGTATTTATGGACTGCTAAGGAGAAAAATTCTTTTGACAAGCTCAAAGAGAAGCTTACTTCTCAACCAGTCCTCATGCTTTTGGATCTGTCAAAGCCATTTGAAGTCCAATGTGATGCTTGTGGTGATTTCCTTAGAGCAGTCTTGCTTCAAGAAGGGCATGCCATAGCATATGAGAGCCAAAGACTCAATACGGATGAACGAGTCTTGGGCATTTTTGAGAAAGAGCTTTTAGGTGTTCTACATGGCCTAGACACATGGAAGCACTACTTATTGGGGGCTCCATTCATTTGACAAACAGACCACCAAAGTCTTAAGTACTTCATGATGCAAACCAATATTTCCAACAAACAAATGAGGTGGGAATTATTTTTTTTGCAATTTAATTTCCATATTGGTCACATTGCTGGTAAGCACAATCAAGTGATTGATGCACTTTCACAGACCCTCCCAAAGTTGAAAACCAAGAAGAGGTGCTACAACCCAAAGCTATCCTTCGGCATGAAGACAAGGTACTATGTCATGGTAAGATTATCCAATGGTATCTTATTAAGATTCAAAATTATCCTTTTGAAGATGCTAGATGGATGCAAGGAATACAACTTAAGGATAATATGAACCTTGTCAATGCTTACAATGCTACATTAGAGTAAGCAAATGTACAATTTATTTTAAATGACCAATGTTTTGTCTTATAAGACTAGTTCTTCTTTTCATTGTGCAAAAATTTAATTAGTATGCATGCTTAGAATCATGTTTATGATGACGAAGTCTCTCAAACACCAAGTAGAATTTGTCACTCTACTTGGGAGAATAAAATGGACTAAAGAGCAGACATGCTTGCGGCAACTATGTCTCCCAAGCACAAAATGGATTAGTCATCCATCTTGGAAATATGTCGTAGGGTAAAAAGGGATCTTCTACCCCCGCTAAGAATGATTGACTAATGACTAAGTATTTATCTCTTCTACCTCATAGTCGAGTACGACTATGATTTCAAGAGAGAGGTATTGTCATAAAAACTAATATCTAACCAACCCAAATGATTTTCTCATATTGAACTGATCATAATGTGGGAGAATAAATGAGAACAAGGGTTAGAATATAGACATGTGCTTTCAGGTCTATCTTGACATGGGGCCAATGGTAAAGGGACCCAAATGAGAGATGATGTCAAAGAACAAGTTAGCTAATGGAGCTTAAAGACCTTAGGGTTAGCTTCATTAAAGGCCTCCAAAGGTTAGTGTAAAAGTCCTTTGACCTTAGATAAGCTAGGGCTGAGATTGAGGTGGGAACCCGGACCAAGCTTAAGGTGCTTGAGGTGCTTGTCGTGCTTGGTGACTGAAACGCTTGAGGTGCTTAATGACTGAGATTCTTGAGGTGCTTGTCATGCTTGAGATTCTAGGGTTGTACTTGAGGTGCGAACCCCGCCCAAGCTTGAGGGGCTTAAGGGCCAAGCTTGTGGTGGGAACCGGGCCCAGGCTTGAGGAACTTGAGGTGTCAAAAAGTCAATCATCAATTCCTACAAGGAGGGGGAGAGCCCTACAAGAGGGGGGGTGAAAGAGAGAACACACACACTCACACAAGGCAAGATTGGTACAAAGAAAGAAAAAGGGCACTTGTCAAGTTCCTCCTCATGTTTCCCTCATGGTGTGCCTAAAGCCTATTGGTTGGCCACCCAAGGGGTCCAATGATAATTTAGAAGATTTAATTAATATTTATCAAGCCCTTTTTCTCAACGGGGAAAGGGGGACACTTATCCCAATACTACGCTTGTTGCTTGTAATGCCTCCTGCTTGTGATTGGCTAGGCCCTGGAGGGGTCCAATGAGCTTCAAGCATGAGCTACAAGGGGGGGTCGACCAAGGAAACTAGGGGCATGCTTGGGGGTATACTCCCCCCCCCCCCCCCCCCCCCCCCCCCCCCCCCCCCCACCACACACACACACACACACTCATTGTGTATTGTGCATAGTGCAATAGATCCCTCTCCTTCTTCAATCAAGTAGAGAGGTTGAGAGCCTACACCAACACTCTTGGCTATGGAATGAAAATCCAACCAAGAGCCATGCTTCAATGGTTAAGCTTGACATCTTCTCCATAATTATTACTATGCTATTATGTATCCTAGCAAGAAGAGTGATGATAAGTGAGTAACTAGTTCTTTCTCCTATGAAATGTTTCTTCTTCCTTTTCCCTACCCTCATTCCCTGCTAGCTCTCTCCACCTTTGATGGTGTTTGAGGTCTTGGGACTGAGGCTTGGGATAGTTAATGCTTTCCATGAAGTTTATGTTATGCTCGTGATGCATGAAGTTTTCCATCTTTATTGTATCACCTAGGCCACAAGGAACACAAAGATTGTATTGTAACAAGTCTCTCTTGATGGGAGAAACTACACTACAAATGCCTATTGGAGGGGGGACCGGCTCCACATATATCCGGTCCTCAACTGTTGTCATGTTCTCTAAACTCTCTCTCTCTCTCCTGCAAAAGTATTGTTCATGCCAAGTTAACTAAATGCTGTGTTTATGTTGCTACCATCAATTAAGTTCACCAGCTATGCTCACAAAGTAATTTCCTAAAAAGTACTTCTATAATTTCCGCTACTCTCAAAGTTGATAGGCCATATCCATTACATTATACTTTGCTTCTTTTAAAGAAAGAGCAATGGTTGGCCACTTCTTTGTTATCTAAGAAAACACTCCAGTTGCAGGTGAGAAACAATATCCAAAAAGTGACTTTCTAGAATCACAATCTCTTGCCCAATCAGAATCACAATACCAGCCAGCCTTCCAATGAGATTTCCTTGGTTGGTTGGAAAAGTTGCCTAAAATACCTACTGCAAAACAAGTATCTTGTCTGTATTACACAAGAAAATAAAACTTCCCATAAGATTTCTATACTTCTTGATATTGACGAAGAAAGAAGAATCTTCCATGGAGAGTTTCAGATTTACCTCCATTAAAGTGTTCACAGGTTTACAATCCATCATCCCAAATGTTTTTAGGATCTCTATTGCATACTTTTGTTGACAGATGAAGATGCCCTTTGTGGATTCCCTAACCTCAATCCCCAAAAAATAATGTGGCAGTCCCAAGTTTGTCATTTCAAACTTGGAACTCAAACTCTTATGTAAGTTTGTTGAATGAGCTCTTCATGATCACCTGTGATAACTAGATTATCTACATATAAGACAACAATGACTTGCTTTCCATTCTCTATTAGTACATATAAGACAACAATGACTTGCTTTCCATTCTCTATTAGTACATATAAATTTGCTTCAGAAGCACATCTTTTAAAGACAAGATTTTTAGAAAACCTATTTATTTTGAGATGCCATGCTCTTGATGATTGATTTAGGCCATATAAAGCCTTTTTTACCTACAAAACTTCCATTTTGAATGAGGTGACTCAAACTTTGGTGACTGCTCCACATAAACCTCCCTCTTGACAAGTCCATTCAAAAAAGAGGATACTACATCCATTGGCAAACAACTCACAAAAAGATTGCAGCAAGAGAAAGTACAAGACAAATAGTTGTCATTTGAGCTATTGGAGCAAAGGTTTTGCTCACATCAAACCCTTCAACTTGTGAAAAATCTTATGCTCCTAACTTTTCTTTGTAATTTTCTAGTTAGCCATAAACCTTGTGTTTGACTTTGTAAACCCATTTGGTGCCAATGACTTTCTTCTTCGGTGGCCGATCCACTATTTCCCAAGTGTCATGATTTGTGATGCTGTCATAATTGATTGCATTGGTTCTTTCCACTTTGCATTATCCATGGCCTCATCGACAAAGATTGGCTCCTTGACAGATCCCACAATTTTAGTCATTAGAGCCATGTTAATGATGTGTTTGGAGGTTCTTCTTTGCTTCTCTATTCTCTTTGAGCATCACAAACCACCCTCTTCTTCACCAGGATTGTGAACATGAGGATTTTGATCATCAAAGAGCTGTTGAGCTAGCACACTTTTGTAGTCGCTTCTCCTATGATGCTACAACAGGTTTGTTAGTTTTGTTTGTCATTGTCAGACAACTCCTCCTTTTGAATTTTTACCCTAATTTGATATGACACAAGGTGAGTTATTTCTTTGTCTGATGAGAAAGTGGAGAAATCTACTTTCTGCATCAAGTGTCGACCTTCTTCAAATACCACATCGTGACTAGTGAGTATCTCCTTTATCTCTGGATCATAGAGTCTGTTTGCCTTAAACTCTTCACTATATCATATAAATACACACAATTTGTTTTTAATGCAAGATCAAAGGTTTCTTAGTAGACATGGCTTCTTGAGGTGTTTTACCTTTCAAAGCCTTTGTGTAGCTTTGATTGAGGATGTAAACTACTATATTTACTGCTTCATCTTAGAAGGAATCTATAATATCCTTGGCCTTGAGTATGCATCTTGACATTTCTACCATAGTCCAATTGCGACGTTCCACAAGTCCATTTTATTATGGTGTGTGAGAAGTAGTAAGGTGGCATTTTATGCCATGCTCATTGCAATTGATGTTGAATTAATTTGAGATGAATTCTCTTGCTCTAAAGCTTTGAAAAATTTAAAGTGTGGCACAAACTTATAGAAAATGAAACAGGAATGAAGGTCAAGAAGAATTGCACTTCTCAAAAATGAAATACACCCACATCTTTTTACCGAATTCATTGACTGACAACAAAAAGTAGAAAGATCCACCCAAAGCGGAAGTAGACATTTTACCACAAAGATCCACTTATACCAGCTCTAGAGGAGACTGAGCTCAATTACTACTCTATTGTGGAAATGCATTTCTTTGTTTCTTGCCCATCATGCAGGCCTCACATACTTCATTCATATAGGAGATTTGAAGCATGTGTGCCACCATCTAGATCTTTGCATCTCTTTTAGCATAGCAATGCTTAGGTGACCAAATCTCTCATGCCGTAATTAAGTTGTACCTTTTTTTGTAGTTATTGTTAGTGCAAAAAGTCCGCAAAGATTGTTGAAAACCTCATGTCCTTTCCCACTATATTGCCTTCAAAATCCAAGATTTTTTCTCTAGTTTTCTTGAAAAAAACTTCAAGACCACAATTAGTGATTACAACAGCAAATGAGAGCAAATTCTTCTTGATTTGAGGCTTAGTACACAACACATCACAGAGTTTCTTAGTTTCTCTTATAGCTGCTAAAAAATAAAATTTCCTAGGCCCTTTGGCTAGACATTTTGCATTATTCCTAACAATTGCACAGATGGGTTCTTGTAGAGGCTTCCAAGAGCTATACCAATCTTCCTTACTAGTCATATGTCGGGATGCACCACTATCTAGAACCCAAGAACCATCAACAAAAAAAGTTTGTCCTGAAGAGCATGCCTCTTCTATGATTGCCCATAGTTCAATGTCTACCTCAATATTATTGGCGGACTCTCATTCCTTCCAAAACTCTTTCATGTCTGCTTTCTTCTTTCTACAGTGTTTAGCCGCATGACCCTTATTGTCTGCTTTCTTCTTTCTACAGTGTTTAGCAGCATGACCCTTATTGTCACAATAAATCAACTACCTAAAAGATTATTCTTCTTGGGCTTCTTTTTAGGCATTTGACATAGTTCCCTTGCTTTTTGTGCTACCCATGAAAGCATCACCCCCCCCCCCCCCCCCCCCCCCCCCCCCCCCCCCCCCCCCCCCCCCCCCCACACACACACACACACCACCACCAATCATAAGTCGTAACTCCTCTTCAGCAACATTGCACTCAGTTTGTGAAACATAAGATGGGTTGGACAAACCTGAGTGTTGAGTGTCATAACAAGACCATCATATCTTGTTGGAAGTATGCAAATGCAGTAGCGAGCTAAATCTTTCAAAGAAATAGCCACACCAACGATAGCTAATTGATCTTGGAGGTCCTTAATTTTCTTGATAAAGGCCTCCACATTCTTTCCATCAGCAAGTTTTTCAACACCAAGTTGATTTTCTAGATTTTGAATTTTGGTGTGATTGTGCACCTCATATTGGTGGGCTAATATGCTTTAAGATTCATGTGTTTTAGTGGCATGCTGAATCAAAGGGAGAACAAAATCACTTACATGACAATGGCATATAATGCATATGCATTCCTTCTTTTCAAGACTTAGATTTGTCGGATCAATTGCTATTGGGCGAGCTCCAGATCAACACCATCTGGTGCCAACACCGTATCCAACAATTCATACAAATCTAGAATTGCAAAAAATTTGAATTTTCACAATGTGTGGTTGGTGCCATCAAGCTTGCCTTTTGTGAAGGTTGGTCAATGAATGTGTTGCGGAGTAGCACCAATAGCAGCACTTGAAGATGCCAACATGACTAATTTTGCACGGTACATTAGGAAGAGAATGGGGTCTAGGAGGGCCTCTTTATTTGGCAGTTTAAGGAAGTCAAACCTTTAGTATTAAGAAAGTAATCAAAGGATAGATTTTGAATTCAAACAAGAAAAATGGCTAGTTTATTTGAATTCAAATCCCCCCCCCCCAAAAAGGAATTTAAACTCTAGCAGGTAAAACCATATCATGTAGCATATCTATGGAAAGAGCTCAATGCATAGATGTGTGGCCACCCTGTTGGTGCATGTGTAGCCACGCATCCATGTGTATCCACCCTGTTGGTGCATTTATTGAATGAACGCCCACCTAGCCGGACACTACACGTCATAAAAATTAATATCTAATTCTCCGACATGATTTTCTCATGTCAAACTCATCATTCAATATGGGGAAGTACCAGGGGAGTAAAAGCTAGAATATTGGTAAGGCTGCCATACCGGTCTCTACAGTGATCCAAAGGAGGAAAAATAGGGATCCAAAAGGGGACAATCTGCAAAAGAGAAATGTGCTTCAATGGAGCTTAAAAGACCTAAGGTTCAGCTCCATTAAGACTTCCATAGGCTAAGATTCCTAATTTTAATTTAATTGTCCAAAGGCCAATGTAGGGAAATTGGATGGTCATGGGAAGACTAAAAAGTCTTCCCACATCCCTAGGAAGGAGGGGGCGAGCCCTTTTAGTAGGGGGTGAGAGAGAAACACACACACACACACACACACACACACTCCAAAGCTTCCCCTTTACACAAAGTGAATACTGGACACATGTCAGGCTCCTAGTCCAGTTGCCTCCAAGCTCCCCCTCAAATCCTATTGGATGGCCATAAGGTGGACCAATGAGAATTAGGCTAGAGTAAAGTTAGTATAATCAATTTAAAAATGCTTGATAAAAGAACCAATAGAAATTAAGCTCCCTAGAAGACTATTGGATAGTCTATCAAGGGGTCTAGCAGCCCACCAATGGCTTGCCTGATTTCTATTGGCCAAAAGACTAAGAGATCCAATGAGAGTTTAATTGAATTATTTAGTTACCTAAAACTCTCACAAAAGCGGAAAGCGGGAAATATGTCACAAGGTATCAATTATGCTTCTAATTTGTGATTGGCTAAGCTTTACATAAGCCAATGGGAGACCATCATGAGAAAAGAGCAAGAGGGGTCGACCAAGATGAGAGAGATGGCTGCATTTTAGTCTAACACAATGCTACACACACACATTGACAACTCATGTGTGCAAGAAGAACTCCATGTACTTCTCCAAGCATAGAGAAGTAGAGGCCTACACCAACAACTCTTGGCTATGGAATGAAAATCCAACCAAGAGCCAAGCTTTAATGGAATGCTCATCTCCTCTACCATGCTAATTACTAAGCTAAGCTATGATATTAAAGTGATTATGTGAGGAGAAGACTTCTTCTTGTAAGATACATCTTCTTCCTGTCAATCTATCCTCATTCCATGCTAGCTCTCACCATTTTTGAAGGTGTGTGAGGTCTTGGGTCTGAGGCTAGGGACACTAGGTGTAATTTTCAAGAATAATTTGGTGCGTGAAGCTTCCATCTTCATTGTACCAACTAGTTTTGTCAACGAACACAAAGATTGTATTGTACAAAAGTCTCCTTTGATGGACAAGTGATAATACAAAGCCTTTATGGAGGGGGGACCGGCTCCATGTAAATATGGTCCTCAAATGTTGTCAAAGTCTCCTTTGATGGAGAAGCGATAATACAAAGCCTTTATGGAGGGGGGACCGGCTCCATGTAAATCCGGTCCTCAAATGTTGTCAATAGTTCTATTTCTTTCTCTTTTCAAGTATTGTTGTAGAAGGCAAAGACAGTCCCAGTAGGCGGGAACTGCTCCTTAGAAGGCCGACTAGCGGGAATGGGAGCTGGTCTCTTCAAACAACTATTCCAGTGCTAGAGTTCAGAGCTACTGATTATCTACGAAGTTCTGTCAGTGAGGATTGAATTAGAGTACTGGATGGAAATAGAGAACTGAATTGGAATGATGTACTGAAATGAAAGACACAACTGGAAGATGGGAAATGGTAATTGTAGATTCAGATCAATAGCTCAAGGATAATCAGTACACTGTACAACAGGCTTAAGCTCAGATGAATTATGAGGATTGATTACAGGAGTAAATGATTATAGGGGTGAATCTAGAAGCTAAGAGCTCGTAAACAAAAGGTGTCAGAAAGCCAAAAGCCAAAAGCCCGGTTACAGTGTAGCGAGTCCTATTTATAGCTCTCAGAGTTACTACAATAATTATTGCCAGTGTAGCTGCTCCCGCTTCCTACTGGTCGGCCTTCTAAGGAGCATTTCCCACCTGCTAGGACTCTCCTCACCTTCTACATCCTTCCCTCCTTTCTTGAATTTTGGTATAACTCCAAAATTTCATTCTGGAAAAAAATCCATCACTTGATTCTGATTTGTCATGCCCTAGATCATCCATCAGTCCTTGTACTACAACAAGCATAGTCTCAAAGATTCCAGATCTTGATTGATCTGGATACCTTTTCTTAGAATACTGGGCTGGTATCTTCTAAATAACTCGAGCATCATAACTCTCTGGCTGCTCTGGTATCTTCTTAGCTAGTTTCTTTGTGATCTTAGCTACCAGTTCTCGCTACTCTTGCCACTCATTGACTACCTTCTCCTTGCCCTTAACCTTTCTGACTTCTCTCTATTGAGTCCATTTGCTGGTTGGTTTCAAGACTTACTGGTTTCATAGGCTCGTCTAAAATTTCTTCAAAAATCACCCTTTTACTGCAAGTGACTACCTGTATTGGAACTGGTTCTAGGGCTTTCGCCTCAGTAGCCGCTTATTGGGTGCTTCTGGATACTATGCTGCAAAGTGCCCATATTTCCCACAAGTATAGTAGTTAAGACTTCGATTTTGGAAATTACCAACGACCTCGGCCTCGGCCAATACCCCCTTAGTATCTTCCTTGCCCAATATCATTCCCATTGGTACCTAATTTTTCCTCTTGAGGTACACTAGCCGTCTCTACCTTGGCTAATTCAACATTTGTAAATGCAACTAGAGATAGATCCTTACCCTTCTTGAAATGATAGATTCGAATACCATATTTGTTCCACGCATGGCCATACACTTTGCAGTATGTGCACTATGGGCATTCATTGGAAACATGATCTTTGGATTTTCATTTGGAGCACCAAGTTTCCATCCTCTTGACTAGTTGTCTGGTCTGGTTGATTTCAGCAATCTACCTAGCCATTTATTCAAGTTTCCTGGACCAAGACCCTTTCTTAGCCTTGTCCTTGCTCTTTTCATCTGAACTACTATTAGAGATGCTGTAAGTCTCACTAGAATTGGAATTCTCAATAGAAGAGCTGCTACTACTAGACCTCCGCTTCTTATGGCTTCTCTCCTTCTTGGCTTGCTACTTGAGCTTTAGAGCTCGCTGCACCAGGTCATTGAACTTCTCTGTGGGTGCAGGGACCTTGCTCTCTCAGCTTCTTTCTGCAAAACCCATTCAAAAACCATGCACATAGTCTTTTTTTTAAAGGTGGTTCCTGCAACTGCCTGGTTAACTCATTGATCTTTTCCACATGGCTTCTTAAAGACAATTTCCCTTGTCTGATCTTGTCCAGCTCACAAAGAATGTCTTCATCTCCTTTGTTGTTTGAGTATTCAAGCTTGAAAGCCTTGATCAATTTGTTGTAAGACCTAAGTTGGCAAGCTGGATAGTGGCAATTCCATTTCCTTGCCGCATCCTTCAGCGTTTGAGGAAAATATTCTCCCCAGTCATCTTCATCAAATTCTTCAATTCAACATATTGCTCAAAGGATTGAATGTGTACATCATGATCATCTTTTTTCTCTCCTTTGAAAACTGGAAAATAGATCTTTAATAAAGTAGAGTAATCATGCATGTCTGAATCCTCTCTGGTTCCTCTGGACGTGGTTGCCCGACTGCGACTGGATGACTTTCTGTAATGATCAATGTCGGCATCCCAATGACCTTCTATTTTAGCTTTAGTATCAATCTCTTCCTTGGCCTTCCTGCTTGTACTAGGACAACTGCCTTTTCTACCCTTGGCCTCAGCTATCTTGTGTATGGACCGAGAACCTTGAGTCCTGGTTTTGTGTTCCTCACGCTCGGCCCTTCTCCTCCTTGAGTGACTGGAATGCTGGAGTCTCTCGTCTCTTCAGCATTACTCTGCTCCTTCTGAGCCTTGGTCTCACTCTTAGGGTTCCTCTTAGTATAAGACTCTCTTTTTGACACTTCTAGAATAGGGTCGACTTGTGTGGAATCAATGCGCGATCGGGTTGATGATTTTCGACCACGACTGACTTTGGGCGGTATGTTTGCAACTGAGAATTACAGAGCTCGCTGGTCTAAGAGCAATCACCTCTAGCCACCATGACTGACAAAATGGAATGGGAGCTAGTCTTTTTAGACAATTATTCCAGTGTTAGAGTTTGAAGCTACTGATATCTAGGTAGTTCAATTAGTGAGGACTAAAATAGAGTACTGGACTGAAAATAGATAGCTGAACTGGAATGATGTACTAAAATGAAAGACACAATTCGAAGATGAGAAATGATATTTGTAGATTCAAATCAATAGCTCAAGGATAATCGGTACAATGTACAACACACTTAAGCTCAGATGAAGTCTGAGGATTGATTATAGGAGTAAATGATTACAGGGGTGAACCTAAAAGCTAAGAGCTCGTAAACCAAAGGTGTCAGAAAGCCAAAAAGCCAAAAGCCAAAAGCTCAGCTATAGTGTAGCAGGTCCTATTTATAGCTCTCAGAGTTACTACAATAACTGCTATAATTGCTACCAGTGTACCTGTTCCCGCTTTTCCTGCTACTCGGCCTTCTAAGGAGCAGTTCTCGCCTGCTCGGACTGTCCTTGCCTTCTATAATTTTCAATGCCAAATTAGCTAGGTGTAAATTGCTATGTTGCGTTCTCAAGTTAAGTACTCTCTCTATGCTTATTAGGAACTTGTTCTTAATGAAATGCTCCTATGTGATCAGTTTTTGCTACACACAAGTTACTAGTGCATTAAATGTTACATTGATATCAGAGCTATTGGTTTCTCTTTTCTTGCTCAAGAAGAGAGGTCCTCAAGCTTGCTACAAATGTTTGGTGTTATTAATTACAAAAGAGTAAGTAGAATAGGGATTTTTCATTGCAGTTAATGGGTATACCTTCAAGAGATATGGTCTTAATAATAGAGTCCTACAGGGATTGCCTATGGCTTAACCATTATTGAGCTATTAGAAGCTTGATAGGAATTGGTGTTGTCTTGGCTCTGTTGAACCCTCTCTTCTATCCCTTGCAATTAATAATATTCAAGCCACGGGTATAGATGCTTGAGTGCCTATCTTTGAAGGTAAAGAGAAATAGCAACTAGGACTTGAAGTGCCAAAGTACAAGTAAAAATTTACACCTAACATTTTCTAGTATGGCTGACAAGGGAGAAGAGATTGAAATGAATGTTGATAGCTTTGATTTATAAGTCAATAAAGAGCTCTATTTCTGTGTACATGATTTTTGTTAAAGATTCTCAAAATGAACCTAATGCTTTAGCAAAAGAAAATATAAATACTCAAAAGGAATTAGAGTTATCCAACTTCCTCAAGGGGTTCCAAGATGTTTTTATTGACGACATCCATTGTGAACTACCTCCCAAACAAGGGAATGACGACCATGCAATTGAACTTCTTCTAGGAATATCTCCGCCAAATAAACCTCCTTATCGAGTTTCTCAAGCTCAACAAGAGGAGATTATGCGGCAAGTGCATGAGTTGGTTGAGAAAGGCATGGTTAGGCCTAGCTCATTTCCATTTTGTTCACCAGTGTTATTAGTGCAAAAGAAAGAAGACACATATCGTATGTCTGTCGACTATAGAGCACTAAATAGTATCACTATCAAAAAAAGGTTTCCCATTCCACAGATAGAAGACCTATTTGATAAGCTACAGGGGTCAACCTACTTCAGTAGGATTGACCTAAAAAGTGGCTACCATCAAATAAGGACAATTGATCAACACATTGTAAAGATTGCATTTTGCAGTACATTTGGTCTTTACGAGTACATTGTCATGCCTTTTGGCTTGACCAATGCACCAACCACATTTAACCGCTTGATGGAGAAGTTATTCAGGCCTCACTGAACCTTTACTGGAGTGTTCTTTGATGATATAATCATCTACTCTAATTCATTAGACGAACACAAACAACACCTCCAGGTAATATTTCAAGTTTTACGAGAGAATAAACTTTATATTACTCGAAAGAAAAGTGAATTTTTGTTACAAGAGATTCAATATTTAGGTCACATTATCTCTCAAGATGGCATCCAAATGGATCCATCAAAGCTAGAGGTAATAAAAGGATGGCCTAATCCAAGGAATCTTCATGAACTAAGAAGCGTTAAAGGTATGTGTGCATACTATAGACGCTTCATAGAAAAGTTCTCACAAATCACAGGACCATTACATGACCTAACAAAGGACAACTATAATTTCAAGAGAGAGGTAATCTCATAAAAACTAATATCTAATTCTCCCAAATGATTTTCTCATGTTAAATTCATCATTTAATATGAGGAAGTACCAGGGGAGTAAAAGCTAGAATATTGGTAAGGCTGCCAGACCGGTCTCTGCAGCAATCCAAAGGAGGAAAAGTAGGGATCCAAAAGGGGACAATATGCAAAAGAGCAATGTGCTTCAATGGGGATTAAAAGACCTAAGGTTCAGCTCCATTAAGACTTCCATATAGGCTAAGGTTCCTAATTTTAATTTAATTGTCCAAAGGCCAATGTAGGGGAAATTGGATGATCATGGGAAGACTAAAAAGTCTTCCCACATACCTAGAAAGGAGGGGGTGAGCCCTTTTAGTAGGGTTGATAGAGAAACACACACACACACACACACACTCCAAAGCTTCCCCTTTACACAAAGTGAATACTGGACACATGTCAGGCTCCTAGGCTAGTTGCCTCCAAGCTCCCCTCAAATCCTATTGGATGGCCATAGAGGTGAACCAATGAGAATTAGGCTAGAGTAAAGTTAGTCTAATCAATTTAAAAATGCTTGATAAAATAAACAATAGAAATTAAGCTCCCTAAAAGAGTATTGGACAGTCTATCAAGGGGTCTAGCAGCCCACCAATGGCTTGCCTAATTTGTATTAGCCAAAAGACTAAGAGGTCCAATGAGAGTTCAATTGAATTGTTTAATTACGTAAAGCCCTCACAAAAGGGAAAAGCGGGCATGGGAGACTAGCATGCAAAAATAGCAAGAGGGGTCGACCAAGATAAGAGACAGGGCTGCATTTTAGTCTAACACAATGCTACAAACACACACACACACACACACACAACTCATGTGTGCAAGAAGAACTCCATTTCCTTCTCCAAGCATAGAGAAGTAGAGGCCTACACGAACAACTCTTGGCTATGGAATGCAAATCCAACCAAGAGCCAAGCTTCAATGGCATGCTCATCTCCTCTACCATGCCAATTACTAAGCTCAGCTATGCTATTAGTGTGATTATGTGAGGAGAATACTTCTTTATCATAAGATACATCTTCTTCCTATCAATCTATCCTCACTCCTTGCTACCTCTCACCATTTTTAAAGGTGTGCGAGGTCTTGGGACTGAGGCTAGGGACACTAGGTGTGTTTTTCAAGCATAATTTTGTAATGGAATTGGCCTATTTAACTTGAGAGTAGCGGAAATTAATGAGAGTACTTTTGAGAAATGACTGTGAGCATAACGGGTGAACATAATTGAAGATAGCAACATAATCATAGCAATTAGTTAACTTGGCATGAGCAATACTTTTGCAAGAGAGAGAATTTAGAGAACATGACAACAGTTGAGGACCAGATTTATGTGGAGCCGGTCCCCCCTCCAATAGGCATTTGTATTATGATTTCTCCCATTAAGAGCGACTTGTTACAATACAATCTTTGTGTTCCTTGTGACCTAGGTGATGCAATGAAGATGGAAAGCTTCATGCATCACAAACATAACATAAACTTGAAGAAATCTTTAACTATCCCTCAAACACCTTCAAAGGTGGAGAGAGCTAGCAGGGAAGGAAGGTAGGGAAGAGGAAGAAGAAACATTTCGTAGGAGAAAGAATTAGTTCCTCACTTATCATAACTCTTGTTGCTAGCATACATAATAGCATAGTAATGAAGAATAAGTAGATGGAAAGCTTAAGCATTGAAGCATGGCTCTTGGTTGGATTTGCACTCCATAGCCAAGAGTGTTGGTGTAGGCTCTCAACCTCTACTTGCTTGGAGAGGGAGCTCTTGCACTATGCATAGCACACAATGAGAGTGTTTGTGAGTGTGTGTGGGTGAGTATACCCCCTAAGCAACCCCCCTCCTTGCAAGGTCGACCCCCTCTTCTAGCTCATCATTGAAGCTCATTGGCTCTTGCCAAGCCTAGCCAATCACAAGCTTGGGCCATTTCTAGCAATAGGTGTAGTCTTGGGACAAGTGTCCCCCTTTCCCCTTTGAGAGAGAGGACTTGATAAATGCAAAAACAATTAGATAATTCCAGTAATTTATCATTGGACCCCTTTGAAGCTTAGCCAATAGGATTCCAGCATCTCATGAAGGTAACATAGGTAGGGGCCTGACATGTGTCCCTGCTGCCTCTTCAAGCTTGGGCCTTCCTTGTGTGTGTGAGTGTGTGTTCTCTCTCTATCCCCTAGGAAAAGGGCTCGCCCCCCCTCTTGTAGGGATACTTTTGAATTTTGGTGCTCAAGCACCTTAGTCATCAAGCATGAGAATACACTTGAACTAGGAGTGTTCCCACAAGCATCTCAGGCAAGCATGTCAAAGCACCTCGAGCACCTTCATCAAGTAGCAAGTCAAGCACCTCAAGAATGTAGTAGGTCAAGCACCTCAAGCACCTTAATCAAGCACCTCAAGCATGACAAGCACCTCAAGCACGACAAGCACCTCGAGCTTGGGCCGGGTTCCTGACTCAAGCTTACCGAAGGTCAAAGGACTTTTACACACATTATTGGAGGTCTTCAATGAAGCTAACCCTAAGGTCTTATGCTCCATTGGTTAGCCTTGCTCTTTGATAGACCATCTCTCATTTGGGCCCCTTTACTATTGGCCCTGTGTTGAGATAGATCTATAAGCACATATCTATATCTTAACACTTGTTCCCGTTTATTCTCCCACATTAAGTGATCAATTTAATATGAGAAAATCATTTGGGTTGGTTAGATATTAGATTTTATGACATTACCTCTCTCTTGAAATCATAGTCATCCTCGTCTATGAGGTAGAAGAGATAAAGCCTTAGCCATTAGTCAATCTTACTTAGCGGGTAGAGGATCCCTTTTTACCCTACGACATCTTTCCAAGATGGATGAATAATCTATTTGGTGCTTGGAAGACATAGCTGCCGCAAGCATGTCTGCTCTTTAGTCCATTTCATTCTCCCAAAGTAGAGTGACAAATTATACTTGGTGTTTGAGAGACGTCGTCATCACAAACATGATTCTAAGCATGCATACTAGTTAAATTTGTGCACAATTAAAAAGAGGACTAGTCTTATAGGACAAAAACATGAGTCATTTAAAAGAAATTTGTACATTTTCTTACTCTAATGTAGCATTGTAAGCATTGACAAGGTTCATACTATCCTTAAGCTGTACTCCTTGCATCCATCTAGCATCTTCAAAAGGATAATTTTTGAACTTAATAAGATACCGTCGGATAATCTTACCATGTCGTAGTACCTTGTCTTCATGCCGAAGGACAGTTTTGGGTTGTAGCACCTCTTCTTGGTCTTCAACTTCGGGAGGGTCTTCAATAATTGGTTCAGTTGGTGGCTCTCCTTTGTAGGGCTTAAGTAGGCTTACATGAAAGGCATTGTGTATGAGCCAATGGTTGGGCAACTTGAGTTGATAAGCCGTCTCATTGATGGGCTTCAAGATTTGGAAAGGACCATAGTATCTTTTTGCTAGTTTAGCATAATACTTTTGATGCCCTGTAGGATTTTTGCCTGCCTTAATCGAGCCTTAGGAAACTTGAGTAAGACCCAATCATTTTCTTTGAACATTAAGGCTCTTCTGTGCTTATCAACAGAAGATTTTTGCCTTTGTTGAGAGATGGATATAGCCTCCCTAATCTTTTGAAAAGATTCTTGTAGGTCACGGCTATACTCATCGGCGGCGAAGATCTTCCCATGTACTTTGAGTAGCAAGGGACTTTTAGGTCTTCCCTCAATGATCTCAAAAGGTGCTTTTCCCGTAGAATTATGTACAGTATTATTGTAGGCATACGCTACAAGAGGTAAGTACTTTTCCCATTGTGAGTGTTGATCTACTTCGGTAACATAAGTCTTGAGTAGATCAAGTATCGTAAGATTGGCTATCTCACTTTGGCCATCCGTTTGTGGGTGATAGGCCGAAGAGAAATTCAATCTTGTTCCTAGATTTTCAAAGAGACCTTTCCAAAAATTACTTGTCATTTTAGGATCTCTATCTGACACGATGGATGTGGGTAATCCATGGTGCTTGAAAATTTGAGATATGAAGAGAGTTGCCATTTGATGTGCCTTAATAGTATTTTTGATAGGAATAAAATGTGCTTGCTTACTAAACCTGTCAACTATTGTCCATATTCCTGTATTCCCATGGATAGACTTGGATAATCCATAGATGAAATCCATGGATATACTCTCCCATGGTGAATTTGGAATAGGCAATGGCTGGAGTAATCCAGGTTGCTTCCCTCTATCATACTTGGTTTTTTGGCATACTACATATTTTGAAACATACTCTTGTATGTCCACTTTCATGGTAGGCCAATAGAAGTACGTCTCCACTCCTCGGAGAGTAGGTTGAATACCTCTATGCCCCGCATATGGAGGAGCATGGGATTCATACATAACTTTCTCACGAAGGGAATGGGTAACACATAGCCTATTGCCGTGGAGAAGATAAGCATCTTGCAAGGTGAATGGTTCCTCTTTCTTCCCCAAAGCAAGGGCTGACATTATGTCTCTAAAGTCAGGGTCAGTAGCATACTCATCTATCATAGAGGATAGATCATTGTGAGTAGCTATAGACACCGCATTAACTTTTGGTCGTCGTGAAAGTGCATCGGAAACTTGATTGTGCTTAGCAGCTATGTGAGCAATATGAAAATTAAATTGTGAAAGAAAATTTGCCCACCTCATTTGTTTGTCGGAAAGCTTGGTTTGCGTCATAAAATACTTGAGACTTTGGTGGTCGGTTCATAGGATAAATGGAGTCCCCAATAGGTAGTGCTTCCATGTGTCTAGGGCATGTAGAATAGCTAAAATCTCTTTTTCATAAATCCCCAAGACTCGGTCATCAATATTGAGCCTTCGGCTCTCATATGCTATGGCATGCCCTTCTTGAAGCAAAACCGCTCCAAGGCAATCACCACAAGCATCACATTGGACCTCAAATGGCTTTGAGAGATCCGGAAGCACGAGGACTGGTTGGGAAGTAAGCTTCTCTTTGAGATTTTCAAAAGCATTTTGCTCCTTAACAGTCCATACAAACTTAACGTTCTTCTTAGTTAAGTCATGTAGTGGTCCTGCTACTTGAGAGAATTTTGCTATGAAGCGTCTATAGTATGCACACATACCAACAAAGCTTCTTAGCTCATGTAGATTTCTTGGGTTAGGCCATGCTTTTATTACCTCTAACTTTGATGGATCCATTTGGATACCATCTTTAGAGATAATATGACCTAGGTATTGAATCTCTTGAAGGAAGAATTCTCTTTTCTTTTGGTTGAGATAAATCTTGTTCTACCTCAATGCTTGAAAAATCACTTGGAGATGTTGATTATGTTCCTCCAAAGACTTGGAGTAGATGATGATATCATCAAAGAACACTCCAGTGAATTTACGATATGGTCTAAAAATTTTCTCCATCAAACGGTTGAACGTAGCTGGTGCATTAGTCAAGCCAAAAGGCATGACTAGATATTCATAAAGACCAAACGTTGTGCGAAACGCGGTCTTTAAGATATCTTCATCCACTATCCTTATTTGATAATAGCCACTCTTAAGGTCAATCCTACTGAAGTAGGTAGAGCCTTGTAGCTTATCAAACAGATCTTCTACCCGAGGTACGGGAAATCTGTTTTTGATAGTGATATGGTTTAATGCTTGATAGTCCACACACATACGGTATGTACCATCTTTCTTTTGTACTAGAAGGACTGGAGAACAAAATGGAGAGGAACTAGGCCTCACCATCCCTTTGTCTACCAGATCTTGTACTTGCCTCATGATCTCCTCTTGTTGAGCTTGTGAGACTCGATAAGGAGGCTTGTTAGGTGGTGAGCTTCCAGGAAGGAGCTCAATACGATGGTCATCATCCCCTCGTTTTGGAGGTAAGTCCATAGGGATATCATCGATGAACACATCTTGGAATCCTTTTAGAAAATTAGACAAGTTTAACTCTTCTTGATTCCTACCATTTACATTTGATGAAACATTAGTATCTTTTAGAGACTCTTTGACAAAAATCATGTACGCAGAAACTGAGCTCTTCATTGACTCATCAAAAGCAAGAGGATTTACAAGTGGAATAGTGCGACCACACTCACTAGCATCTATATACATGTTCTTTCCCCTGTAGGTGAAGTAGATTCTCCTTTTAGGGAACTTCATGTTGGCAGCCATGCGGTCAAACCATGGTGCCCCTAGGATAACATCCTCATGTTGGAGAGGAGAGATGAAGAAGTCTTCTTTGTCGACATAGCTTTGGACATGAAGCCTCAAATTCCCAATCAAGGGAGTAACGGAGGCTTGTTGTCCCTTGAAAGTTGCATCAGCCACTATTATATCTCCCATCTCAAAAGCTTGAATGCCCAACTTGGTGGCCAACTCCATTGATATGAAGTTGAGAGTAGAGCCAGGGTCAAACAAGATGAAGGCATCATGTTCTCTTATTCCTCAAGCATAGGAAAGCGATGATCCTTTGCAATGAGCATCCTCCTTTGGAGCTTCGATGGTAGAAGCCCTAGGAGTCTCATTGCGAGCATTCTTTTTGGGGCAAGAACGATAGCCATGTCCTTGCTCCCCACACTTGAAACACTTATGGTCCTTGCAAAAAGCTTCAAGATCTTCAAGAGAGAGTTTGTTTTTACCTTTGTAAACTCCCTTCTCCTTGGACCGATTGTTGTTGTTGTTGTTGGAATTGACTTGGGAAGTATTTTGAACATTGGTTTTTCCCTTTGCATCATTTTTGTCTTTGTTTTCCATGGGCTTGACATTACGTCTAGCCCCTTGATGGAAATTGATGTGTGAAGCAACCATGGTGTGATGGATTACTTCGGTAATAGTAGCAGGCCATTGAGAGTTGATGTATTCGGCCATCTCTTCAAGTAATTGCGCACAGTATTGCTGCCTTTGCTGGGCAAATTCTATCTTTTGAAAGACAGTAGCCTGGAGATGTAAATCCCAAACATGTCTACATATTTGTGGATAGACTCATGGGAGAGGAGCTTCAAGCTGCGCCATTCGGTAAGCACTTTGTCCTTTGCATTGCTTGCAAGGAATTGCTTCATGATGGAAACTCGTAGAGTTTTCCATGTCTTTGGGGATTCACCATTGCCACGAAGGCTAGCCCACCATTGACGAGCTAATTTTTGGAAATGCATAGCTACATAGCGTAGCTTGGAGGACTCTGTGAAGCCCTCATCTCTAAAGGCCGCATCAAATTGCTGAATGAAGGCCAACACTTTGTCGGTAGCACCAAAGGTGCCATCATAGGTGAGAAAAGAGATACTCTTTCCTCCCTCCTTGAACTTCTTTAGCTTTTGTGACCTTCGCCATGCAGAAAATGATTTGCGATGTCCTCCCCTCTTGTATTCTTTAGGCGAATAGCCATAACTTTCGTCAGAAGAGTAGGAAGGTGAAGAAGAAGGAGAAGAGGGTGACCTCTTCCTAGCCCTTTTCTTCCTTTGTTTCCTCTCTTGCCTTTCAGAGTGATGAGGAGAAGGACTATGTGTTGATCTTTTCCTCTTGGGAGGAGTAGGCGATCGTCTAGACTGCCGTCTTCGTGGAGCCACATCTTCAAAGGAACTTAAACTTTCCTTGCTTTCTTGCTCTTTGGATTCCTCCTCTCAAATGGGAGAGAGTCTTCTTTTGGGGGTCTCTTCAAGAGGCCTCCTAAGCTCTCTCTCCTCTTGGAGAGGAAGGGAAATTCCATAAGCATGAAGTTGTTGAGTAACTTCGGCTTGCAAAGCAGGGTTTCCCATAGCTTGCTACAACCTAGTGATGAGATAATTCACAAACATGGGAGCATCATCATTAGCACCTTCATGTGCAAAATCAAAGCTATCAATGTTCATTCTACTCTCTTGATTATTGTCAGCCATGTTAACAAAATTTATGTATGTACTTAGTGTATGATTTGGCAATTCAAAACCTTAGTTGCCACTCCTCTTAGCCTTTGAAAATCAGCTCTTAAGTATCTACACCCACGGCTCGAAGTGGTTAATTATAGAGAGTAGAGGAGTAGGTCTAACATAGCAGAGTTGCCAAGGGCTAGCTCCTTTTGGACTTCTTATGGATCAATTATGGTAAAGCCGTAGGCAAGTCTAAAAAGACTCCATTATTAAGTCCAAAGCTCCCGAGGTGTGCACCATAGTGGACTCAACAAAACCGATAATAGATCCCAGTTCCACTTACCCTAATATAATTAACAACATCAACCATTTATAGGCTACTTAAGGACCTCTCTTCTTAAGCAAGAAAAGAGAAACCAAATGCTCTGATACCAATGTAATGGAATTGGCCTATTTAACTTGAGAGTAGCGGAAATTAATGAGAGTACTTTTGAGAAATGACTGTGAGCATAACGGGTGAACATAATTGAAGATAGCAACATAATCATAGCAATTAGTTAACTTGGCATGAACAATAATTTTGCAAGAGAGAGAATTTAGAGAACGTGACAATAGTTGAGGACCGGATTTATGTGGAGCCGGCGGTCCCCCCTCCAATAGGCATTTGTATTATGATTTCTCCCATTAAGAGAGACTTGTTACAACACAATCTTTGTGTTCCTTGTGACCTAGGTGATGCAATGAATATGGAAAGCTTCATGCATCACAAACATAACATAAAATTGAAGAAAGCTTTAACTATCCCAAGCCTTAGTCCCAAGACCTCAAACACCTTTGAAGATGGAGAGCTAGTAAGGAATGAGGGTAGGGAAGAGGAAGAAGAAACATTTCGTAGGAGAAAGAATTAGTTCCTCACTTATCATAACTCTTGTTGCTAGCATACATAATAGCATAGTAATGAAGAAGAAGGAGATAGCAAGCTTAAGCATTGAAGCATGGCTCTTGGTTGGATTTGCACTCCATAGCCAAGAGTGTTGGTGTAGGCTCTCAACCTCTACTTGCTTGGAGAGGGATCTCTTGCACTATGCATAGCACACAATGAGAGTGTTTGTGAGTGTGTGTGGGTGAGTATACCCCCTAAGCAACCCCCATCCTTGCAAGGTCGACCCCCTCTTCTAGCTCATCATTGAAGCTCATTGGCTCTTGCCAAGCCTAGCCAATCACAAGCTTGAGCCATTTCTAGCAATAGGTGTAGTCTTGGGACAAGTGTCCCCCTTTTCCCTTTGAGAGAGAGGACTTGATAAATGCAAAAACAATTAGATAATTCCAGTAATTTATCATTGGACCCCTTTGAAGCTTAGCCAATAGGATTCAAGCATCTCATGAAGGTAACATAGGTAGGGTCCTGACATGTGTCCCTGCTGCCTCTTCAAGCTTGGGCCTTCCTTGTGTGTGTGAGTGTGTGTTCTCTCTCTATCCCCTAGGAAAAGGGCTCGCCCCCCCTCTTGTAGGGATACTTTTGACTTTTGGTTCTCAAGCACCTTAGTCATCAAGATGACAATGCACTTGAACTAGGAGTGTTCCCACAAGCATCTCAGGCAAGCATGTCAAAGCACCTCGAGCACCTTAATCAAGTAGCAAGTCAAGCACCTCAAGCATGTAGCAGGTCAAGCACCTCAAGCACCTTAATCAAGCACCTCAAGCATGACAAGCACCTCAAGCACGACAAGCACGTCAAGCAGGACAAGCACCTCGAGCTTGGGCCGGGTTCCCGCCTCAAGCTCAGCCCTAGCTTACCTAAGGTCAAAGGACTTTTACACACATTATTGGAGGTCTTCAATGAAGCTAACCCTAAGGTCTTATGCTCCATTGGTTAGCCTTGCTCTTTGATAGACCATCTCTCATTTGGACCCCTTTACTATTGGCCCCGTGTTGAGATAGATCTATAAGCACATATCTATATCTTAACACTTGTTCCCATTTATTCTCCCACATTAAGTGATCAATTTAATATGAGAAAATAATTTGGTTTGGTTAGATATTCGATTTTATGACAATTTGGTGCATGAAGGGGGGACCGGCTCCATGTAAATCCGATCCTCAACTGTTGTCAATTGTTGTATTTCTTTCTCTTTTCAAGTATTGTCAATGCCAAATTAGCTAGGTGTAAATTTCTATGTTTCTTTCTCAAATTAAGTACTCTTATATGCTCATTAGGGACTTGTTCTTAATGAAATGCTCACTATGTTATCAATTTCCACTACACACAAGTTACTAGTGCATTAAATGTTACATTGGTAGTATCAGAGCTATTGGTTTCTCTTTTCTTGCTAAAGAAGAGAGGTCCTCAAGCTTGCTACAAATTGTTGGTGCTATTAATGAGTCCTATAACCATTATTGAGCTATTAGAAGCTTGATAGGAACCGGTGTTGTCTTGGGTCTGTTGAACCCTCTCTTCTATTCCTTACAATTAATAACAATTGAGCCATGGGTATAGATGCTTGATTGCTTATCTTTGAAGGTAAAGAGCAGTAGAAACTAGGACTTGAAGTGCCAAAGTACATGTAAAAAGTTACACATAAAATTTGCTAGTATGGATGACAAGGGAAAATATATTGAAATGAATGTTGATAGCTTTGATTTTGCTAATGAAAGAGAAACTTATGATGCCCCTATGCTTGTAAACTATCTTGTTTCTAGGCTTCAACAAGCCCTGGGTAGCCGTAGCCCATCCCTCCAAGGTGAAGTGCTACAACTATTGTGCACCCATGGTATTCTCCAAAGTCCCCACCAAGGAAAAAGAGTACCTAGGAAAGCTCCTTGTGAGACTTCCAAAAGAGGACTCTCTCGATAAGGGAAGAAGAGGAGTATCCGTACAAAGGGCTCAAAAACTTGCTACTCGATGACGCATCTTCCTCTTAAAGGAGAACTCAAGTTTCAACGGTAAAGCCCCCACCAAAAGAACGAGAAAGAAGTAAGTCTCCTGCCACCTCGGCAGAGATGGATCCACGAAGACGGTGGGAAAAATGCTCTCCAACACCCCTTAAATGGAGAATACTATTGCATACTTTTCTACACCATAATTCAAAGAGGGAAGAGAGAAAATAGGAGAAAAAAGGCAAGAAAGTGGTCACCCTCTTCTCCATCTTCCTCATCCTCTTCCTCTTCTAAAGAAAGTGATTTTGCAGACAAGGAGGAAGAAGGGAAGAAAAAGGCGATAAAGAGGTCACCCTCTTCTCCATCCTCCTCATACTCTTCCTCTTCTGAAGAAAGTGATGGTGCAACTCTTGAAACACCTAAAAGAATAGGCCATAATCCTATGCCCCCTGGAAGAGGTCGTCCAAGCTCAAAAATTTCAAAGAGGGAGGAAGGAACATCTCTTTCCTTACCTACAATGGCACCTTTGGTCCTACGAACAAAGTCTTAGCCTTTTATCCAACAATTCGATGTGGCATTTGGAGATGAGGGCTTTATGGAGTCCTCTAAGCTACATCATGTAGCTATGCATTTTCAAAAGTCCACCAGGAAATGATGTTCTAGCCTACGAGCAAATGGTGAAGCTCCACAAACATAGAAAGCTTGAAGAGCTTCCATCATGAAGCACTTTTTGGCTACCGATGCCAAAGACAAATTACTCACTGAATGGCAAAGCTTGAAGCTCTCTCCCTATGAATCTATTCACAAATATGAAGACAAGTTTTGGGATTTACATCTCAAAGCCACTGTCTTCAGAAAGATGAATTTTGGAGAGAAAAAACAACAATTTTGTGCAGGTTTAACTGAGGATATGGTGGAGTATGTTAACTCACAAAGGCCACACACCATATGTGCGGTCATACACCATACCATGGTGGCTTCAAGAATCAATTTCCAACAAGGGCCTAAGAGAAATCTTAAGCCCACGGAAAACAATGATTGTAATGAGCCTTAGGGTAAGGAAAATGTCCAATGTCCTCCCAAAGGTAATGCCAACAACAACAAATCTAAAAAGAAGGGAGTTTATAAACACAAAAATAAACTCTCTCCTAAAGAGCTAGAGCATTATCGAAAAGATAATCGTTGTTTCAAGTGCGAGGAGCAAGGGCATGCCTATTGTGCTTGCCCCCACAAGAATACATGTAATAAACCTCCTAGAGCTACCTTGGTCGAAATACAAGAAGAGGATGCTCATCACAAAGGATTTCCTCTATGCCATGATTGAGAAAAGGTAAGAGAACATGATGCTTTTATTGTCTTTGACCCTAGTTCTACTCACAATTTCATATCCACAGAGTTGGCTACCAAGCTAGGCATCGAAGCCTATGAGATTTGAGATGCCTAGCTGGTGATGGTGCTTTCAAAGGGCAAGAAGCCTTAGTCACTCCCTTAATTGGGGAATTGAGGCTCCATGTCCAAAACTATGTGGACAATAAGGACTTCTTCATATCTCCTCTCAAGCATGAGGATGTAATCCCAGGGGCACCATGGTTTGATCGCATGGATGCCAATGTTAAATTCCCTGAAAGGCAAACCTACTTTAGGTTCAAGGAAAAAGATATGTACATAGATGCTAAGGAGTTGGGTAGTACCATATCCCTTGTACATAAGCAAGATTCCAATAAGTTAATATAGAGCTCTATTTCTCTGTACATGATTTTTGTTAAAGATTCTCAAAATGAACCTAATGCTTTAACAAATGAAAATATAAATAATCAAAAGGAATTAGAGTTATCCAACTTCCTCAAGGGGTTCCAAGATGTTTTTATTGACGACATCCCTTGTAAACAACCTCCCAAACAAGGGAATGACAACCATGCAATTGAACTTCTTCCAGGAAGCTATCCGGTTAATGTTATTAGTGAAAAAGAAAGATGGCACATATTGTATGTGTGTTGACTATGGAGCACTAAATATGATCACTATCAAAAATAGGTTTCTCGTTCCACGGGAAGAAGACCTATTTGATAAGCTACAGGGTCAACCTACTTCAGTAGGATTGACTTAAAAAGTGGCTATATCAGATAAGGATAGTTGATCGAGACAATGTAAAGACTGCATTTCGCACTATGTTTGGTCTTTATGAGTACATTGTGATGCCTTTTGGCTTGACCAATGCACCAGCTAGATTTAACCGCTTGATGGAGAAGCTATTCAGGCCTCAGTGAACCTTTACTGGAGTGTTCTTTGATGATATATTCATCTACTCTAGTTCAATAGACAAACCAAACAACACCTCCAGGTAATATTTCAACTTTTACGAGAGAATAAACTTTATATTAATTGAAAGAAAAGTGAATTTTTCTTACAAGAGATTCAGTATTTAGGTCACATTATCTCTCAAGATGGCATCCTGTTGGTCACATTATCCTTGTTGGTGCATTTATTGAACAAACGCCCACCTAGCCGGACACCACATGTCATAAAAATTAATGTCTAATTCTCCCAAATGATTTTCTCATGTCAAACTCACTTTGATGGGAGAAGCTATAATACAAAGCCTTTATGGAGGGGGGACCGGCTCTATGTAAATCTGGTCCTCAACTGTTGTCAATTGTTATATTTATTTCTCTTTTGAAGTATTGTCAATGCCAAATTATCTAGGTGTCAACTGCTATGTTGCTTTCTCAAATTAAGTACTCTCTCTATGCTCATTGGGAACTTGTTCTTAATGAAATGCTCACTATGTTATCAATTTCCGCTACACACAAGTTACTAGTGCATTAAATGTTACATTGTTATCAGAGCTACTGGTTGCTCTTTTCTTGATCAAGAAGTGAGATCATCAAGCTTTCTACAAATTGTTGGTGTTATTAATTGCAAAAGAGTAAGTAGAATAGGGATTTTTCATCCTTGAAGCACACCTGTTTATGCAATTAACGGGGATATCGTCAAGAGAAATGGTCTTAGTAATGGAGTCCTACGGGGCTTGCGTATGGCTTAACCATTATTGAGCTATTAGAAGCTTGACAGGAACCGATGCTATCTTGGCTCTGTTGAACCCTCTCTTTTATTCCTTGCAATTAATAGTAATCAAGCCACGGGTATAGATGCTAGAGTGCTTATCTTTGAAGGTAAAGAGGAGTAGCAACTAGGGCTTGAAGTGCCAAAGTACAAGTAAAAATTTACACCTACAATTTGCTAGTATGACTGACAAGGGAAAAGAGATTAAAATGAATGTTGATAGCTTTGATTTTGCTAATGAAAGAGAAACTAATGATGCCCCTATGCTCGTAAACTATCTTGTTTCTAGGCTTCAACAAGCCCTGGGCAGCCCATCCCTCCAAGGTGAAGTGCTATAACAGTTGCACACCCATGGTATTCTCCAAACTCCCCACCAAGAAAAGAGAATACCTAGGAAAGCACCTGGTGAGACTTCCAAAAGAGGACTCTCTTTGATAAGGGAAGAAGAGGAGGATCCGTACAAGGGCTCAAAAACTTGCTACTCGATGACGTACCTCCCTCTCAAAGGAGAACTCAAGTTTCAACGGTAGAGCACCCATCGAAAGAATGAGAAAGAAGTGAGTCTCCTGCCACCTCGGTGGAGATGAATTTTGTTCTGAGCACTACATCAGAAGATAGGTTTCAGCCGCAAAGAAACCCGTCTTGTGTAGATTGGCAAGCAGGAGGTGGTCGGCATCAATATCGGCATCGACATACATCACTCATTAGTCTTCAAAGCATCATCTATAGACCATGTACACATATATATCATCAGATATATATATTGCAGTCTGCATTGCTACTTCTTATGCTTGCCAAGCTCCAGGGGAGGTGTGGCCATACGACGGCTTGACACCACTGACATGTATTGCAGATTGATGTACTGTGATTGTGGGTCTGCTAGTTGTGAGTCACACTAGCAGACAGACCGCCACAGCGGTCATAGGACATTGATTGGTCTATTGTAGGATGTATGCTAGTTCTGGGCAGTTTGTTGAGCCATCTCAGAGGGTCGTGTGTGAGGTTTTTTTAAGCCAAGCACTGGGGGCTGGGTTACCCAGTGTGAGGTGGATTAGGTTGCTGGAGTTCCCCTCTATATGCATCCTCTTTGGTGACTTTTATCCCATAGGATGTATGACTGTGTAGACACTGGATTGGATCTTCTGCGTCAGGCCGTTGAGGCATTGTTCAAGGTTCAGTCTTGAGACAAATACAGGTTCTGTGATCGCCCAGACAGGAGACAGTGTATGCTTATAGGACAACATATTACAGAGATTTTTAGATTTATCACTGGTCAGCTATTTATGATTGTTTTTGAGCTATCTTTTGGTTCCCAAAGCTCAGTTTACAGGGGAGACTCTATCAAAATTTTTCAAAATACTGACAGTTCTTGAGGAGAGGTGTTCAGCTTGTTGTTTACAGCTTGTTTATTGTGTATAGAGGCTAGTTTACAGGGGAAACTCTGCTGGATTTTTCCCCATAAGTAAACAATTTGGCAGATATGGCATCTTCTCAAAGTGAGACTCTTTACAATATAAAAAAGCTGGATGGCACAAACTTTCCATTCTGGAAGAAGCAGATCTGGCAGGTTTTGGTGCAAAAAAAACAAGTGAAGCCACTGAAGCTCAAATGGGAGAGACTAGAAGGTATGGCTGAAGATGAGTGGGAAGAGCTTGATGAGTTATCTTGTTCCACAATCATGCTGACACTGGCAGAAAATGTTTACTTCAATGTAGCAGAAGAGACTACATCGTTTGGCGTATGGCAAAAGCTATGTGATATGTACGAGAAACAAAGTGCTGCTTCTCAGATTTAGTGGCTCAAGAAATTGGTGGATTTGAAGATGAAGGAAGGGACAGCCATGTCAAATCATCTCAATGAATTTCACAAAATTTTCAGCCAGTTAACAGCACAGGAGATAGTCTTTCCATATTTAATGAAGGCTATGTTTCTCTTAATCACTTTGCCAGATAGTTGGGATACTTTTTGTACAACATTAAGTAATTCTGTTGTGCCAGAAGGTCTTACAAGTGCCAATGTAGAAGGCAGCTTGCTCACAGAGGAAGTGAACAGGAAGAACATTGACAAAGGCAAAGGCAATAGTGCTTTGGTCATTCGAGGGAGACAACAGTCTAAAGAGAAGAAGGGTAAGAAGGCACAAAACCAAACTAAGTCACGTGACTCGAAGTCAAAGGATGACATAGAATGCTACCATTGTGGAAAGAAGGGTCACATGAAGCAAGACTGTACAAAGTGGAAACAAGAAAAAGGCAAAACAAAGAGTTCTGAGCAAGATGAAAATAAGAGTTCAGTGGAGATTGAAGAGGTGAATGTCACATGATCTGGTTCAGACAGTGATTCATGTATAGCAGCTAGTGACATCTTCCTCACAAGCAATCTTGATTCTATTTTCTTGACTACAGAGGATGGACATGCTATGAGTGATTGAATTATCAACTCAGGGGCATCTTTACATGTTTCTCCGCACAAAGAGTGGTTTACATCATATGTGGCTACTAAAGATTATGTCAGACTTGGCAATGAGCAGGTTTGTGACATACTTGGAGTGGGAGATGTGCAGTTGAAGTTTCAGAATGGCTCTTCTTTATGGCTCAAGAATGTCAGACATGTTCCAGCAATCCGAAAGAGCTTGATCAGTACAGGGAACAGCACTTGGAAGACCTCCAAACATTTGATGACTGTAGCATATGGAAGCAAGTCAGGAACACTGTACACTTTACATGTTTCAAAGGTTAAAAACCATGTAATTAATGTGATTGAGCAGCCAAGTGTGTCACTGTGGCATCGTAGGCTGGGACATATGTGAAAAAGAGGAATGGAAATACTTTCTCATTATGGTTATTTGCCTGGATTTTCGTTTCAAGATTTCGAGTTTTGTGAGCATTGTGTTTATGGTAAGCAAACACAGGAACCGCACAGATCAAAGAGGAATCGTAGGGACGAACGGTTAGCTCTTGTGCACAATGATCTATGCGGACCAATGCCTAGTTTGTCACTAGGGGGAGCAGTGTACTTTTATACATTCATAGATGACTATTCTCGCAAAGTATGGGTTTACTTCTTGAAGCACAAGGATGAGGTGCTCAAGGTCTGCAAGAAATTCTTGCAGCTTGTGGAGAATCAGAGTGGTCAGAAGTTGAAGTGCTTGAGAACTGACAATGGTGGAGAGTATGTTTCCAAATCTTTTCAAGACTTTTGTGAAGCAAAAGGGATAAAGCGAGAACTTACTACACCATACAATCCTTCACAAAATGGAGTTGCAGAACGTATGAATAGTACCATACAAGAGAGGGTCAGAAGCATGCTGTCAAATGCTGAATTGCCTGATGAATTTTGGGTGGAAGCAGTGGCTATAGCAGTCCATTTGATCAACAGGTCTCCTAGTAGGGTCCTGGATAAGAGTGAAGTGGCCGAGATGCTATGGACAACCAAGGCACCTTTGTATAAGCATCTCAGATTATTTGGTTGTGAAGCTTATAGCCATATTCCTAAGGAGTTCAGGAATAAGTTAGAACCAAAGAGCAAGAAGTGTATATTTCTTGGCTGCGGAGAATCGGGCGAGATGGGTTACTGGCTTTGGGATCCTGAGTCCAGAAAAGTTATTCATAGAAATGATGTGCATTTCAATGAAGCCAAGTTTCACGCTAAGCCAGAGAAGACAGAGGAGATCAGAAGAGTTGTCTTCAAGGAAGATGGACCTAGTGCTAGCACATCAAGACAGCATGGTGAGGCTCAGGAACAACCTATAGTGGCTAGAGAGGCAGAATCAGTTGTAGTGAGACGTTCTGAGCGTGTATCCAAACCACCTGATTGTTATGTGCTGTCTCTAAATTATGTCATGCTCATAGATTGCGGAGCACCATCTTGTTACAAGGAAGCATTACAAGTGGTTGACTCGAAAAAATGACAGTTGGCCATGCAGTCAAAGATGACAACTCTGCATAAAAACCAGACATGGAAGCTAGTTAAATTACCACATGGCAACAAGGCACCCTGTAAATGGGTTTATAGGTATAAGATCACCGCTCATGATAGTCAGCCAAAGTACAAAGCAAGGCTTGTTGCCAAGGGCTTTAGGCAAGAACAAGGCATTGACTTTGATGAAGTCTTCTCTCCAGTGGTCAAGATGACTACATTGAGATGCTTTCTTGCATTGGTTGCCATATTGGATTTGGTGTTGCACCAAATGGATGTCAAGACAACGTTCTTGCATGGTGATTTAGATGTGGAAATTTACATGCAGTAGCCAGAAGAGTTTGTTGAGAAAGGCAAGGAAGATTTGGTATGCCAGTTGTTAAAGAGTCTTTATGGCTTAAAACAATCACTGAGGGCATGGTACCATAATTTCCACAAGTTTATGCTTTCTCAAGGCTACAAACGTAGTGAGTTAGATCACTGTCTATATACAAAGAATGCTAAGGATGGTAGTTGGCTGATCCTTATTTTGTATGTGGATGACATGTTGATTGCTAGAAAACACTTGGAAGAAATTTCAGCTTTGAAGTCAAAGATGGCAAAATCGTTTGACATGAAAGACATGGGTGAGGCAAGTCATATACTTGGTATGCACATTGAGAGAGACAGATCAAAGAAGTTGATTTGGTTATCTCAAACAGAGTATATTGAAAAGGTTTTGCAACGTTTCAATATGAAGAAGGGAAAGGCATTGAGTGTTCCATTGCCACCATATGTGAAACTTAGCAAACAAGATTGTTATGTGTCTGAGGAAGAAAAGGCTGAAATGGATAAGATTCCATATGCGTCTGCAGTGGGTAGTTTGATGTATGCAATGATTTCTACACGTCGGGATATTGCATTTGCAGTGGGAGTGGTTAGCAGATATATGTCAAATCCCGGCAAGAAACATTGGGAGGCAGTGAAAGGTATCATGAGATACTTAAAACATACTAAGAGTATGCGCATATGCTATGGTAGTCAGGATTTGAGTGTCAGAGGATACACTGACTTAGATTATGCAAGAGACTTGGATAATAGGAGATATACATCAGGCTATGTCTTTATATTGGCTGGAGGTGCCATATCATGGCGATCTCGATTACAAGATTGTATTACGCAGTCTACTACAGAAGCTGAGTATGTTGTAGCAAATGAGGCATGCAAAGAAGCTATTTGGCTTGGTAGATTTGTAGCAGACTTGGGAATCAAATAGATATGCCAGAGTTACAATATGATAGTCAAAGTGCTATACAATTGGCGAAGAATCCAGTGTTCCATTCGAAGACTAAGCATATTGATGTGAAATATCACTTCATTAGGGAAGTACTTGAAGACAAGCAGATACAACTGCTGAAGATCCACACCGAGGACAATCGTGTTGATCTACTCACAAAGGGACTTCCAGGAGAGGGATTTGTGCATTGTCGTGAGTTATTGGGCATTGGATAGATGGCAGCCATGTAAATCTTTGTACATTTATGTTCATAGATTGACAGTTACTTAAAGTGCCACATTGGACTTTAAGTGGGAGGTTGTTGGGATTAAAGCCCAAGTGGCCTCTTATACGGATATGGTCGGCCGCCTGCCTAACTCACTTATCACTAACTCTTTGTATATACTCACTTATACTTTTGTGGATAATAAGGTTTTGAGAGATAACCCTTCAAACGATTCTCTGCGTACTGTGTAATGTCTCTCTGTATCTTTGTGTGTGTGTGTGTGTGTGTGTGTGTGTGTGTGAGTCGATCTATGCTCTAGAACACAGACCAACAAACTGTCAATCCGAGGACATAGCTGATCCGACTAGGGCATGGAGGCAATCTCTGGGTTGTCAACCCTGAGCTAGACATGAACAACATTGTACAGTCACTAATCCTACCACAACAATACCATAGAGCAAAGAAACAGACAACGCATCCTACGAAACACTACAAGCTCGAAATAGTCTCAAATCATATCGGAATGACTCGAAATCAGAGGGCAAGACTCACAACGATATATCCTATATGGCCAAACACCTAAACTCTGAAAACCATAACTGTAAGACCTCTAATCGCTATCGCGATAGACTCAAAACAACAATTTCCAAAGTGTCTGAAACTGATCTACAAAGACATCAACACGAAGAGCTTCTCGCCCTGATTCTAACGACTACTTGATCATTCAGATCCGATGTCGTTTGAGGTACTTACGACCAAATATAGCTCGTAGCCGGCGGGCTCGCGATGTGGTCCTCAGCTTGCATTGCTTGCGTCGACGCGGAGAGCTCCTCGATGCTAGCACTGTCCTACTCTCATATCTGCAATGTGATTAGTGTGCGCGATGGTGTGTGTGCGTGAAGCTCGCTACCATGTGCTGCAGAACCCATGACTGTATATTAATTGAGATAACGTAATGTGTCTTTTACAAAGCCTTAGGTTTCAGCTTATATACCAAGCCTTCAAACCTAATGTCCGGCCAAATGATCTGAGTTGTCCCTAGGCTTCTACAGAGCTTAATTACAAGAAACTGAGTTGGCTTTACTCATTATACAAGCATCTGCGGCCAAAATACAAGTGCCGATCTAAAATATGAGGTTCTCGTAAACATTACAAAAGTGGCCGTAATGGCTCAAAATAATAATAACGGGATATTCGATGACGTCCATGAACTCGTATCTTCATGTTGCAGCATGCATCTTCATATTCATTACTTCATCACCATCTTCATGTGGAATCTTTGAGGAATCTTTCATGGAACGTTGTTGAAAGGGCGTCCTTTCAACACTCTCCCCCTCCGAATTCTTGTCGTCCCCAACAAGACCCTATGTCTTTGCTGGCCTTGACGAGTTCTTGATGTCTTGGTGTTGGTTGAAGTTGTTGTGGCAACCTCTTCTGCAGTTGGTTGCGTTGCGTGATGTTAAAGCTACCTTGAAGTTGTACTTGTAGTGTGTCTGAAGCCTGGAACTCTCCCCCTCCGATTAGTTGTTGTATCTTGAATTGCATGAGGTTGTATCGACTTGTTGGTGCAGCAGGTCGTTGTCATTGTAGCTCTAGTACGCTTTTCCTATGGTTGTTATCTAGAAGTCGTACTTGTAAGTTGACTTGAAGCTTTGTCAACCTGTTTTTTTGCCTCTCCCTTTTGACTTGTTAGTAGATTTGCAATTAGTAGTGTGGGGATATCGTGGTTCTTCTTATTTTTGTTGTTATAAAAAATAAAAGAGTAAAAGTAAAATGTAGCGTATATACAAAATGAAGGTCTTGGGTACCTGGATAAGACTAAAGGGAAAAACCGAGTGGGAAAAAATGTCTTTAGTCATAATTAAATGCGAGGCTATATGTACTTAGGTTCTGATGTTATAGAGTTATGCTGAGTTAAAGTACATATGGCCATATGGCTACTAGTATGGGCTTGATATACATGGATAAGTGTTAGTAGCTTGAAGTCAGAGTCATTGTTGTTGAGCAAAGGCTTATAAAACCTGTTTCCGCTTGGTCATCGTCATTTGTTTGTGTAAGTGCATGGGTGGAAGAAAAAAGAGTGCCTAATGCATATGTCCAATGATGGGACATCTATATGCTTGCACAGAGTTATGCATGTTAAACAAGATGCGGTGCGAGAGAAGAGTATTGATGGGTTCTTCATGGAGTTAGTGTAGTGAGCAAAACATATAGCATGAGTGCTTCAAAAGCTTTCACTACTCACAAGAAGGGTTTTCGCTGTCGAGGTTTCTCCACTCTTCCTCATTGTGTCAAGTGCGTGAGTGTTTTTTTTTTTTTTTTTGTGGACTACTCCACCTTCTCCACCTTATATATTATATGGACTTTGACTCTTATGCTCACCTCTTCCAGCATGAGCGACATGACTTTATGTATGCTCAACTCTCCATCTTGAGCTTATACCTATTAGCTAGACTCATAGACCACATAAAAATATTAACTTGAAGCTTGGGTCTGACACTTTGCTCATTTAGTGTCTTAGCTGCCCGACTCTAGACTCTTATGCCATATAAGTTTAATGGCGACTTGGACTTACCTGATCGCGGCCTGAAATCCAATTCCATATGCTTTTGATGTTTAGGCCTTTCTCGTTAGTTTTTGTTTGAGATGCCACATTGTCCAATACATTGGCATATATCTGCTCTTCATTCCTTGGTAGAAAATTGTGGTCGCTTGATGAGACAGGTATTGATGTTGAAGCAATGGTTGATGAAGTCTTCTTCTTCCAGATAGTGTTCTTCAAAACTGTGACCTCCGCATTTATTGTTGCTTTTTTTTGTTGGTAAGAGGCTATAAAGGAGTTATGTATCTTTCTTGTTGTTGAGACTGAATCGTGGATTTTGGAACCCACATTGTTCTTGGGCCTGGTGTGATGTCCTCTGCCACTTGCCTTGTTTCTTCTTTGACTTGATGGTACCTTGTCTTTAATTTCCAAATATGGCTGTTACTTTTGTAAAAGCCTTGCTCTTGTAGTAATTGACGAGGGATCCATCTATAGGTTGTAGTACTCTTGGGTGTAGTGGATGGTTTCTCTTGATTTCTTGATGTTTCTTGCTTTTCCTGGTTGATTCCTTGATAAGCTACTACCTTAGGTAACCAGGTTTGAAATTTACCCTCATAGAATCCTTGTGCTTCGAGTAACTCGACTGGAATGAATCTTTGGACTTGCTTGGAGGTGATCTTCACTTGACTTTGTTGGGTAGTATGGTAGAATTCTGATTTCATTACCCAGACTTGTCGTATGGTTTGTCCAATGGAAGACATTCTCTTTTGCTTTTTGTACCTGTCCTTTCTCTTGGTTGAGTTATGTGATTGACGTTGACGGATTTGTTGATTACTGGCTGAGTGGTTTTCATGGGATGGATATCGCCAGGCTGTTATCTTGGGCTTGTTGACCCAAACATCTGAATTTCCTTTCTTGTAGCCTTGTGCAATAATTGACTCGCTTGATGTGATCCATCCTGTTACCTTTGCTTGTTGAGGTTGTTCCTATGATTGTATCCAAATTGGATCATTAACTTTAATTTGTGCCTTGGATACTAGCACTTGGTTGACCTGTTTTGACTTCCTTTGGAGACTTTCGAGCGATGGAAACTTCAGTTGATAGACTTTTTTCTTGGGTTTCCATTGTTTTGTTGATGGTTTGGCTTTTGATGTAGAGGCTTTGTCTTGCACTTGCATTGGCTGGGCTAGAGAATGTGGGCTTACTTTAGCTTTTCCTTTTTCAATAGCCAAGAATGTTTGAACTGTTGTAGGCTTGACCTCTGTTGCCACTTGATAGCTTGTCATGATGACCATTGTTGAAGATTCAGGCTCGTCTTCAAAGACTTGTGCCCATGGCTTGGACAAAATCAAGTGTGTTCCCATTTGTCGAGAATCTACCACCAAGAATTTTTCTTTGACATTCTGTGAGTGTAGTTGGAGAGTAGCTTCTGCAATCCCCATACTTATAACATCTACTTCAGGTGAGAGATTTACCTTTATCTGAATATCATAAAGCTTTGGCTTACCTAGAAGTAACCACATGCCGTATGACATGACATTAGTCGTAGAATTTGTATCAATTTCTGCCATAAAATTCATCTTGACTCCGTCTTGTGCACTTAGCAAAAAATTGATCTTCTTTGGTACTAGAGTGCCTGTGTTCTCTTGAGTGACTTGAGAAATCTTTGGCGTGGACTCCTTGTTGTCTTCTTCTTCATTGTTCACACTTGTGAGTTCATCTGTGTGTTATAGCTCCTTCTTGACCACCATTTCTTCTGATGTGTCTTTGGAGAGACAAAATCAGCATTTGGTTCCTGTAGAGTCATAGGCTCTTCTTCTTCGACTTCAACTGTTGAAATGTCACCAATAGTGTCTGAACTTCCTGTCACTTACTGCACCTCTTCTTTGATTGATTCCAAGTCTTCATATTGCTTGTTTGTAGGCGCTGGACCTGAAGCATCTTCTTTGGATCTTAGCCCTTCTTCCTACAACTTTGCTTTATTGACTTGCGGCTCCTCCTTTGTACTATGCATTCGAGTTGGACAGTTTGTAATCAAGTGTGTTATCACACACTGATCGCAAAGAGCACCTATTTCTATATGAACAGTATTCAGGCTAGGTATCTAGTTTTGTGTTATCCCCATAGCTGATAACCCTGTTTCGAACTCATACTCAGATTCTTCATTTGTCTCACACATAACCCTTAGCATGTAGTAGGGGACTATGTCATACCTATTCTCATCGCAAAATTTTGTTGGTGTGGTCTCATTAACACAGACATCCAAAGTAGCCAATATCTGAGTCCACTCTAGCGATTCTAACGCCTCTTCCGGAAAAGGTTCTCTTATGTAAGCATCATCTTCTAAGACCCTCTCTAAGGAATTCTCATTTCTCCCAAAGTCATTACACTTCGATGCTCCGCACATCCAGATTTATTTCTTTTTGCCCATCCACGGATGGTCTGTTGATCCTCTTTGTGTTGTAGAATCAAAATCTTCCACAGGCATTCTAGTTACATCTTGGCAACTATGATTTCTCATATTTACATGTGTTGTGGTTTCAGCATGTCTCAAGTATAGATAATCATAACCCCAATCTTGTACCATCTTGAGTTGCCTCGTGAATGGTCTTCCAAGGATGATTTCATAGTTATTTTTCTTGCCAAAGTCAACTATGGCAAAAGTATGCGCATACTCTATACCACAAGAAGACACCACTATCGCTTCTAGCAATCCCATGGGTCTTTCCACATGCCCATCAGCTAACTGTAATTTTATTTTGGTTGTTCTAAAGGCAGGCCTACCCCATTTCTCCCATATTCGTTTTGTTGCTATGGCAATTCCTGCTCCGCTGTCAAGTATAGCTTTCGTTTCAATCCCATTGTACTCGACAGGCAAAGTGGCATTACCATCTTCTCCTTCACAGTGTTCTCCTACTTTTTTCAGAGGCGCTGGTCTTACATTTGATCTAGGCTTCTTGATCTCATCTAGTTCTTTTTCCAGGAACCTTAACGGGCTTTTGATCCCAATTTTTTCCAAGCATTTTCCTATATCCGTCCACATACTTGGCCTGATTTTCAAAAGTTCTGCCAACATAATTGTGCACTTCACTGGCGTGGATAGCAAGTCAGTCAAAATTTTTGTGTCCAATTCTTTTGTCCCTCCTAGCCTCTGTGATGGAACTCTCACAATCTCAGACTTTGCCTCAAAATCTCCCATGTACTGTGGCAAAGTTCTTAACGATGCAGGTCTACTATCTTCGAAGGCTATCGATCCTACGTCACCATAATATGACCTCGCATCAACACTCATTTGTGGTCTATCTAATGTGATTTTAGGAAATGGTGCTGGTCCAGTATCCTCTTCTCTTCTTTGGGCATCTGGGACAGCCTTCCATAACTCCTTTGGCCACTGCTCCTCAACTATAGGAACATAGGGTGGGAAATCCCTCATTGATTCATTTGTTGTATTTTGGACTACCCTCGAGTCTTGCGACCTTGGCAGTGGTTCTTCCCTGTGATCTACCTCTTCTCTAGGCAATTCGTCTACTTTAATGCTCTCGTCTTTGTGCACTGGGGTGACTATCCTATCCTTCAATTCTGGTGGAGGTGGTTCTAGCAATGCTTGAGCAGTTTTAATGAGCTGCTTACACATTTCTAGCCTCTGCTTCTCTAGTTCAGGATAAGGATAATTCATACATCTTTGTTCTAAGGTCTGTCTATTTGCCAATCTAGCCTCATAAGCCTGTAAAATTGCGTCTAAAGGCTCATTCACTTTGTCCACTAGGACAGATCCTCCTGAACTAGCACTCTTGGGTGCTTCAACTGGTTTAAGGGTTTCAACTTCCCTTTGTTGTGTCTGTTGCTCTTGAGTTGTTTCCAACTCAGCTGTAACAACCTTTTCTTCTCCTTTCTCCCTTTCTAGTCTCACTTTCATTCTAGTCCTTCTTGCTCGTCTAGAGTTTCTACGGCTTTTGGAACTCTTACTAGTCTCTCCATCTGTAGGCTTCTACTCTTGCACTTTTGCTTGTGCTCTTGTGACAACGTTTACTGGAGAAACTTGCTTACTTTCATCTTCTTGTTGTTTAAGCACATATTCTTTTGCGATTGTTTCTTGCTCTGTTGTTGTTGTCGTCTCTCCTTTTGTTGCGGCTCATTCTTTCTCTGATTTGCTGGTAGAAGGAAAGGTAACATGTGGTTGCATTTTACCTTTCTTTCTTGGAATCTTAGGACAATCTAAAATCATATGTGTGATTGCACACTTATTACAATATACATTTATCATGATATCATGGTGTGGACAATCCTTAATCATGTGATCACTACTACCACCTCTGTCACATGGGCGTATTGGTTGTTGTGGCAATACTTGATATTGACCTTGAAGTGGCCTCTGATCTACCACATTTCTTTCTATTTGAAGCTCATGACTTACATATGCATTTCTAGCAGCTATGGGTCTTTCACTTAAGAACACTTGTTCCGATACAGGATGATATCTAGGCGGTTGAGACATAACATGCTCAAACCCTGGTGGAGTCTTAGGTCTATCGTCAGGACAATGTTCCATCGGATGGTCCCCTCCACATGTCATGCACCTGCGTTGTTGAGGAACTCTATAGGCTGGTACTCTGTTAGAGTGGTTGATGTGTTGCATCACATTCTCTATGATTTGCTCCTCAACATTTACTTGGTTTTGTCCTAGATTCCCTCTTTGATCCTCAAGATCAGCGGTTTTCTTTTTCTCACTCGCATCATTCATCTTCTTCTGACCATCGTCATAGAATTTGCAATTGTCAACTAGGTCAACCGCCACTTTGGTCACCTCTTCCAAGGTTTGGTATCTTTTCATGTATAGGTCCTTTTGGAGATTCTCATTCCTAAGCCCTCTGATGAAGCATAGGATCTGACATTCTGGCGTGGGTAACTCTTGGGTAGGACATCTAGCAACATATTGCTTGAAACGCAGTATTGTATGTCGCAATGTTTCTGTTTCGCCTTGTTTAAATTCCTGAATCTTAGGAAGGGTGTTATGTTTTATGCCCCTCTTGGTGAATTCTTGAACAAATTCATCCAACATTTTCTCAATGGTTGTGAACTTCTCCGGTTCAATAGTTCAAACCATGCTTGTGCATTGTCCTCCAATGTAGGTCCAAAACCCTCATATTGCGTGTGGAAGTCCTCTACTCGTTCTACTCGTAGGACTTGCTTGAAAGCTGAGACATGGGCGTATGGGTCTCCTATGCCATTGTACTTTCTATTTACCCATTTTCTTAGCTAAGATGGTCTTATACTTTGGGGTGCAAAGTATGGAAATCCAAGTGGTGGTCCCCTCTTTGGAATTCTCTTAGAGGTTCCTGTGTTTGGTGGATGTATCTGAGGTCCTTCATTGACCAAATATCCACTCATCTCTAATTTGGTTTGCGGATTTGTGCTTTCTACAGCTCTATATTCTCGTCCATACTTGTCAACAAATAAAGATGTCCATTGTCGGTCACCTCGTATGTATAGACATATAAGAGCTTGTACTCTGTCAACTCATCTAGGTAAGGCTCTAAGCAACTGTAAAGATTGAATTGATGTCCATTAATATACCTATATAGTCCTTCACTTTCATGGTTATACGTCCAAACTCTCTCCACAAAATTGGTCTTTATGTACTGTAGGTTTGGAAGATCTATTCTGGGCGGGTGCTCATCCTATCCCTGCAATCCATGTGCTTGTATAAGCTGAGTCTGAGTTTGATGTAGACATGACTTCTAGGTTGAACAGCTCTAGCTTGCTGTAGTAATACCTCTCTCAGTGTGTTCAAGTGTTTTGGTCAGGGAAAATCCAAAACTATGTCCAAAACTGTGAGCGTTTTCTCACAATTCTCTCAAAATTGTCGGTTTTAGACACCCCTGACTTCCGGATGCATTTTGAGGCCTTCCGGATGCATTTTGGTCAATTTACTCTAAGATCTGTAGTGCTGCTCTCAAGCTACGTTTTGATATAAAAGTTTTGGAATCGGAGTCCGTAAGTGAAAGTTACGACCAAAACAGTGAGATGTAATTTGGAAAGTTGCTCTATCTGATGTTTTTTGCAAGTGGTCAGTTTGAGCCCAAAATTGGTGTGTGCACTCCTTAGACAATGATAAACCCAAGTGGTATACTTGGTTTCAAAAAAGTTTCTCAAAATTTTTTCCTCACTTGTCTATCGCGATAGGCTCACCAAGTACCCCTTGCAGATGTCCAAATGCACTCAAACTTTGTGTGCAGGGTATAATGGGCCTTCTGAACCCAAATATGAAGTCAGATTTGAATTTTGATTTTTCTACAATGAATTTTTGAGTCTATCGCGATAGACTCACCAGAGTGTTACTGGGATACAGTTTTTCAACTGTTTTTACAGATTTGAGTTCCCCCTTCTCTTGAGATACTACTCACCAAGTTTCAACCAATTTGGAATACTTTTCCTTTGTAACTTGCATCAAACAACAGTCTCTTTTATGATCTTATGAAGTAATCCTCTTAGATGCACTTACAATACTCCAAATTTACTCAAATTTTAACCATAGGCTCACAACATGTAGAACAAGGCCCTAAGTTCAGTTTTCAATATTTTCAATTTTTGTGAAAAAGCTTGTGTCTATCGCGATAGACTCAGCAGATTCTTCAGTTTTGAAAATTTTCCAGATTTCTCTTCACCACTGTGTTCCCTATGCTCTGTACACCTTGCTCACCAATTTTCACTTGTTTTGGACTTTTTCTTATGTCTCTAACTCCAACTCTAGAATTCTGAGTCTATCTGATCACTAGAAAATAGACTTAGGATGACTTCCCAATGTCCAAAATCCACCAAATTTTGTGTGTAACCTCATGAGAGGCTAAACAAGCTATCCTCCAGAGGGTTTTGAAAATTTCAATTTCTTTGGCCCTACTTTGAGTCTATCGCGATACGCTCAGCAAGTACCCCTTTTATAGGTCAAACTTGAACTTTGACTATACCACTATGTTCCAACACCTCTCCTTAGTCCTCCTACCAATTTTCAAGTGGTTTGGACTTTTACTTTGTCAGTTAGACCATATCTGGTGTTTTCTACAAGCTTAATCCTCTCAAATGGTCTTAGACCCACTTTCTGATGTCCAAATGGCTTCAAAATTTTTATGTGTCCTTGATAGCACCTTTCTCAGCTATGCCACCGAGGTTTTTGAAAAATTCAGTTTCTATCACTAGGTTCTTAGTCTATCGCAATAGACTCACCAAGTATATCAAAATGACATTTTTTTCAAATTCTCTCTTCACAGATGTGTTCCCTACCCTCTGTAGATCATGTATACCAAGTTTCATAAGGTTTGGAAATTTGGTCAAGTCCCTTTACCCAATTTGTCTCTGAAGTCTGACTCAAAACACCAGACTTGAGGTTTAGTGGTCAAGCAGGTGTCGAAGTAGACTCAATTTTTGGGAGCAACCTTGTATTGATGTGTTTTACATGTGGTATGAGGGGTTTTGCCTGATTGTGAGTCCATCTCCAATTCACCAGTCTATCGTGATAGACTGAGCAGAGAGCCACTGGGAAGTGATTTTTTTCTCTGTTTTTGGACAGTTTGGTTCCCAATGCCCTTAGAAGCCTATCCCCAAAGTTTCATTCAATTTGGACTTCTTTTCCTTTGGATTCAAGCATTTCACAGTTCACTTCCTTACACTCAGAAAAAGAAAATTCCCACTTAGATGCACAAGCACTGATGCAAATGCTTTGAAATTTCACATACAAGCTCTAGAGCATATGCAAAACAAGGTCTTGAGGTCAAGCTTTTTTTTTTTCTAAAAATTGCAGGTTTGGTTTCAGATTTTTGTTTTTTGGGTTTTTTGGGTTTTTTTTTTTGGTGGATTGGACCAAATCTGTGTTTTTCCCCTATCTTAAGGTCTCCAATGCAAAACCAAGCACTCAAATCGGCTTTCAAACGACCATTTTAGAGCACTTTTACCATAATCAACACAATTCCGCCTTTTGTGTTTCCAAGCACATTTTCATGTCAAAATTGCTCTAGATCAACATCAGATGTCCTACACTACCTAAAGTCCTACTTTGGATGGTTGAATGGTTGTTTTTGCTTTCTGGCAAGCAAACAGCCTCCTGCTTACCTTTTGCGTTTTTTTTTTCTTTCGAGTTCTTCACAACCATAAGTCACAACCAAACACACAAACCATAAAACCTAATCTAAACACACAACAAAATAATATAACCATACCTCAACCTCATGGTGGACCACCTCGGCGAGACGTAGGCTCCCTAGCTATCCCTCAGTCAAGAGATCCGCTCTCTGACTTCCCATTAAGAAGGCAAATGGTGACAACACTCTAGAAAACTCTAGAAAAACGCTATACTATCAAACATGAGTGCTGCGGTCTACTCTAGTTTAGGCGCTTCGTCCCTGGCAGCGGCGCCAATGTTAGCGGGTTCGCCGCGACAGACGATGGAGCACAGCGAGAACACAGACCAACAAACTGTCAATCCGAGGACGTAACTGACTCGACTAGGGCATGGAGGCAATCTCTGGGTTGTCAACCCTGAGCTAGACACGAACAACACTCTACAGTCACTAATCCTACCACAACACTACCATAAAGCAAAGAAACAGACAATGCATCCTACGAAACACTACAAGCTCGAAACAGTCTCAAATCATATCGGAATGACTCGAAATCAGACGGCAAGACTCACTAGGATATATCCTATATGGCCAAACACCTAAACCCTAAAAACCATAATTGTAAGACCTCTAATCGCTATCGCGATAGACTCAAAACAGCAATTTCCAAAGTGTCTGAAACTGATCTACAAAGACATCAACACGAAGAGCTTCTCGCCTTGATTCTAACGACTAGTTGATCATTCAGAACGGATGTCGTTTGAGGTACTTACGACCAAATATAGCTCGTAGCAGGCGGGCTCGCGATGTGGTCCTTGGCTTGCATTGCTTGCGTCGACGCGGAGAGCTCCTCGATGCTAACACGCTCCTAATCTCATATCTGCAATGTGATTAGTGTGTGCGATGGTGTGTGTGAGTGAAGCTCACTACTGTGTGCTGCAGAACCCACGAATGTATATTAATTGAGATAATCTAATGTGTCTTACAAAGCATTAGGTTTCAGCTTATATACCAAGCCTTCAAACCTAATGTCCGGCCAAATGAACTGAATTGTCCCTAAGCTTCTACACAGCTTAATTACAAGAAACTGAGTTGGCTTTACTCATTATACAAGCATCTGTGGCCAAAATACAAGTGCCGATTTAAAATATGAGGTTCCCGTAAACATTACAAAAGTGGCCGTAATGGCTCAAAATAATAATAACGGGATATTCGATGACGTCCATGAACTCGTATCTTCATCTTGCAGCATCCATCTTCATCTTCATTACTTCATCACCATCTTCATGTGGAATCTTTCATGAAATCTTTATGGAAACGTTGTTGAAAGGGCGTCCTTTCAACAGCAAGGAAGAGGTAACCCTCTTCTCCATCTTCCTCATCCTCTTCCTCTTCTAAAGAAAGTGATGGTGTAGACAAGAAGGAACAAGGGAAGAAAAAGGTGAGAAAGAGGTCACCCTCTTCTCCATCCTCCTCATACTCTTCCTCTTCTGAAGAAAGTGATGGTGCAACTCTTGAACCACCTAAAAGAAGAGGCCATAGGAAATCCTATGCCGCCTGGAAGAGGTCGTCCAAGCTCAAAAAGTTCAAAGAAGGAAGAAAGAACATCTCTTTCCTTACCTACAATGGCACCTTTGGTGCTATGGACAAAGTCTTAGCCTCTATCCAATGTAAAGAATGAGGATGCAAGAGAGCTACACAAGACAAGCACAAAGCACACAGAGATGGAAAGCTTCTTCTTCTTCTTCATAGAAAAGAGAGTACAAAAATGACTAAGTGCTAAAGCTAAAAAGTAGCACATATGTACATGCGGTCACTAAGTGTGAACTCGCTAGAAGCGTACTAGGTTGACACTATAAGTGTAGTCCAGCTGTAGAATCACTGGCAGAGATCCTCCGTGTCGGTCACCTAACGCGCTAGTGAGTAAATGCCGTAAGCGGCCAAGACCCGTAGTGGATGCCAGCTCAAGGTGTAGAGCTCGACATCTCAACACTCCCCCTCGAGCTCTGCATGTCGCAGAGTCCAAGCATAGTAAGGAAACGTCGAAGCTTCTCAGCTCCGAGGGCCTTGGTAAAGATATCCGCTATTTGCTCCTCTGTGCTGACGTAGACCAAGTCGATGTCGTCCGCCAACACTCGCTCTCGAACGTAGTGATAATGGACCTCTATGTGTTTGGTCCTGGCATGGAACACTGGGTTCCTAGCCAACTGCATGCTACTAAGGTTGTCACAATGAATGACAATCTGCTGGTCCACCTGCACTCCCAAGTCCTCAAGTAATGTGCGTAGCCAAGCTACCTCGCACGCCGCAACTGCTGCACCTCTGTACTCGGCCTCTGTGCTCGATAAAGCAACCGTAGGCTGCTTTTTGCTGCTCCAAGTAACAGCAACACTCCCAAAAGAGAACATGAAGCCACTCGTAGATCTCCTATCAACAATGCTACCTGCCCAATCTGCATCTGTATACCCATACAATGCTAATGGTGCATCTTGCATAGAACAATGCGTAGTCAAGAGTACCTTGCACATACCTAAGTGTGCGTCGTACTCTATCCAAATGTGGCTTCCTCGGAAGCTGCATGATTTGACTCTCCAAGCCTACTGTGTAGCTCAAGTCTGGCCTCGTGATAGTCAAGTAGATTAGACTACCCACAATCTTCCTGTACATGTTGACATCCTCAACAACATCACCCTTCTCTGCACTCATCTTTGCATTCACATCCAAGGGAATAGAAATTGGCTTACAATCAGCCATACCATACTTTGACAACATGTCCAAATCATACTGTCTCTGTGATATCCATACACCCTCTGGAGTCTTGATCACCTCAATGCCAAGAAAGTAGCGCAACTCGCCTAAATCTTTCATTTCAAACTCCTGTTTGAGAAGACCCTTCACATGGTCAATCTCCATAGCATTGTCACCAACAATAATAAGGTCATCTACATATATGGTAATGACCACAATCCCCACATCACTCTCACGTACATAGAGTGAATGATCAGCATGAGCTCTCCTAAAACCAATACTGACAAGATACTTGGCAATCCTGTCATACCATGCTCTAGAGCCACTGCTATGACAGCTCTCACAGTCGTCATCTTTGCCACTGGAGCAAAGGTCTCCTCATAGTCTATGCCATACGTCTGTGCATAACCCTTTGCGACCAGCCTTGCCTTGTGACGCTCAATGTTACCATCAGCCTTATGCTTGGTTTTATACACCCATTTACAGCCAATAGCTTTCTTGCCACTTGGCAATGGCACCAACTCCCATGTGTCGTTTGCTTCCAATGCAGCCATCTCTTCATTCATTGCATCATCCCAATGCACATTTCCAACTGCATCCTCAAAACATGTGGGCTCCACATCCTGTATCACCTTAGCCATGTAGGCTTGGTGATGCGATAGATACCCATCATAAGTCAATTTCTTAATTGGATTTCTGACTCTATTAGATCTGCGCGGTCCTGGGTCACTCCTTTGCCCTCTAGCATCTTCTTGTACTTTCCTTACACCAGGTGTCCTGACAGCCAAAATTCCAAATTCCTCATCAAGACTTTGTTCAGAACCATCTGAATCCATGTCTACATGTGAAAAACCTGATGATGCATCAGCCATAAAGGGAGGTTCATCAACCTTTTCCTTTCCTTTTCGTGATACATTCCCTGTACCTGTTGGTGGAGTAACCTGCATACATAGTCTACCATTCCATGGTTTCTCAACAGAGCCACGAGAAGAGGACTCTTGTGGTCCACTCAAAACCTGTGACTGTGGCCTCACATTTTGTACAACCACATCATCTTTTACATCATCCCCAATAGTGCCATGTGCATTACTGTACCAACTGCTCATCTCATCAAAGACTACATCTCTGCTCACTCGTAATTCTCGTGTAGTAGGATTGTAGCACCTGTACCCCTTTTGTTCAAGGGAATATCCCACAAGAATACATTTCTCTGCTTTAGGATCCAATTTCCTATGCAACTCATATGGTACATGCACGTAAGCTATGCAGCCAAACACTTTCAAGTGTGCCAAATCAGGCTTTGTACTTGTAAACTTTTCCTCAGGTGTTACATTATGCATCGCAGCTGTAGGTGTCCTGTTCATAATGTACACAGCTGTATTTATGGCTTCAGCCCAGAAATGATGAGGCATGTTCTTCTCATTCATCAATGCACGTGCAACCTCTGCAATGTGCCTGTTTTTCCTTTCTACGACCCCATTCTGTTGTGGAGTATATCTGCATGTAAACTGCCTGCGTATACCATGCATTCGCAGAAAATCTGAAAAATCATTGGAGAGGTTCTCTCCCCCTCCATCTGACCTCAATGTCTTGATTTGCATATCTGTCTCCTTCTCAATCATGACTTTGAAGTCTTGAAAGTGACCAAACACTTCACTTTTGTTACGCATGAAGTAGACCCATACTTTCCTTGTATGGTCATCAATGAAAGAGACATAATACCTGCAACCATGTATACTTGCAGTATCGGTTGGACCCCAAACATCTGTGTGCACCACCTCAAGTGGCTTTTTACATACATTGCGCTCATGTGGAAATGAGCCCTTTGACTGTTTTCCAAACTGGCATGCTGCACACACTTTATGCATACCATCCACCTTGAATTTGGGCAAACCTTTTACAATCTGTTTTGATTGCATGCTGCACAATCTCTACTCATTGACATGGCCAATGCGTTTGTGCCAAATGTCAACATCAGCCACAACACCTGTGCCCTGTGCAAATAATGCAGCTTTTACCTCAGGCATGTCTACATTCAACGTAAACATTCTGCCCACACATTTTCCCTCTGTGATCAGCTTACAGCCATTCTGGAAATCTTCTACATAAGAGCCATTTGGATTAAAGCGAACCTGCAAACCCTGCTCAACCATTTGTCCAACAGAAACAAGATTCTTTGTAATGTTTGGAACATGAAGTACATCTGCTAAGTACTTTGATTTCCCACTCTTCGTATTTAGAGGTATGTCCCCTACATGAGCAATGGGGTGAGCTGTGTCATCTCCTGTCTGCACATAGCCTAACACATCTGGTTTGCGCATATCTCTAAACCACTCTCCACGAGACGTCATGTGATTAGAGGCACCTGAATCCACATACCAAACATCATCTTGGGTGGGATTCTCTGCAGTCATTGTATTCATTACATGCTGCATAACAAACATGTGCTCGTTTTTGCTGTCATCTTCATCTCTACTAGTAGATGCATAGTTGCCCTGTTCTCTCTTTCCACTTGCTTTTCCCTTTGGACAGTCATGTGACATGTGACCTCTTTCACCACAAGTCCAACATTCTCTGCTATCTGGAGTATGTTGCTGCCTGCTTGATCCTGCACCACGACCTCTTTGACTCCCCCTGCCTTGAGACTGGTTTCCCCTGCCACCTGTATTGTTTTGATTTGATTGACCTTCCAGAAATTGGCCCCTGCAACCCCTTGGGCCTCGACCACGACCTCTACCTCTACCTCTGTTGGAGTTAGAATAGAAGGCCTGTTCAGAATTATTTCTGCCATGAGAAGAAGATGTGTCAAGGTTCTTCTCCTCAAGAATAAGCATAGAAATCAAATCTTGGAACACGGGGATGTCGTCTCTTGTATTCATGGAAGACCTAAAATGTACATACTCATCTCCTAGGCCATCCAAGCATGCACGGACAATGTCATTGTCTTCCACTGAGACTTTAATAGATCCAAGAGCCTCAATGATACTCTTGATCTTCAAGGCATAATCATTGATTGAGAGGTTGTTCCTCTTAACCTGATTTAGCTTCGACTTTAGTTGAAGCTTCCTGGCCTTGGTGTTCACCTCGAACACTCTGCCTAAGTTTCTCCATGCAATGACGGGGGTTTCAGCATCCTGTAGATAGCCCATCATGCCATCTGTGATGCTCATAGAAAGCCAATACATCACTTTGCTCTGGCCTTGTTGCCAGTCCCTCAAAGCTTTCCTTTGTTCTGCTGTAGCATTTGCCTTGGGAATCTCTGGTTCCTTTTCATTGTCTCCTTCTACATAGTCCCAATAACCTTTTCCTTTTAGGAAATTTGTTATTCTGAACTTCCATGCAGGGTAGTTATTTTTCTCAAGCTTCTCAGTAACAATCTGATTGAAACCGTCAGACATCTTGAAGCACTAAGACAAAATAGCTGCAATTTGCAAAAACCTGCAAATCTGTTGAACCTGCTATCGTGGTACCTGTAACACTTTCTACACTCAACGAGTGTCCACAATCAAGCGTACATACAACCACTGTACTTGTACAGTAAATCTCTATATACTGCACTTTGGAGACCTGTTCAGAAACTTGTGCGAAAAACTTCGCATCTGGTCGTGGATTGCAAACGAAGGGATTGTGATGCTCTTGCTCTCTTAGCCTCTCTTGCCTGCACCATGCTCTGATACCATGTAAAGAATGAGGATGCAAGAGAGCTACACAAGACAAGCACAAAGCACACAGAGATGGAAAGCTTCTTCTTCTTCTTCACAGAAAAGAGAGTACAAAAATGACTAAGTGCTAAAGCTGAAAAGTAGCACATATGTACATGCGGTCACTAAGTGTGAACTCGTTAGAAGCGTACTAGGTTGACACTATAAGTGTAGTCCAGTTGTAGAATCACTGGCAGAGATCCTCCGTGTCGGTCACCTAACGCGTTAGTGAGTAAATGCCGTAAGTGGTCAAGACCCGTAGTGGATGCCAGCTCAAGGTGTAGAGCTCGACATCCCAACATCCAACAATTCGATGCGGAATTTGGAGATGAGGGCTTCATGGAGTCCTCTAAGCTACATCATGTAGCTATGCATTTTCAAAAGTCCGCTAGGCAATGGTGGTCCAGCCTACGAGCAAATGGTGAATCTCCACAAACATGGAAAGTCTTAAGAGCTTCCATCAAGAATCAGTTTTTGGCTACCGATGCCAAAGACAAAGTACTCACCGACTGGTGAAGCTTGAAGCTCTCTCCCTATGAATCTATTCACATGTATGTAGACAAGTTTAGGGATTTCCATCTCAAAGCCACTGTCTTCAGAAAGATAGATTTTGGAGAGAAAAAACAACAAATTTGTGCGGGTTGAATTGAGAATATGGAGAGTATGTTAACTCCCAAAGTCCACACACTATATATGCGGTCATACACCATACCATGGTGGCTTCAAGAATCAATTTCCAACAAGGGGCTAAGAGAAATCCTAAGCCCACGGAAAACAAGAACCGTAACGAGCCTAAGGGGATGGACAACGTCCAAAGTCCTCCCAAAGGCAATGCCAACAACAACAAAGCTAAGGAGAAGGGAGTTTATAAAGGCAAAAATAAACTCTCTCCTAAAGACCTAGAGCGTTATCGAAAAGATAAACGTTGTTTCAAGTGCGGGGAACAAGGGCATGCCTATCGTGCTTGCCCCCACAAAAATACATGTAATGAGCCTCCTAGAGCTACCTTGGTAGAAATTCAAGAAGAGGCTGATCATCACAAAGGATTCCCTCTATGGAATTCTTGGGGAAAGGTAAGAGAACATGATGCTTTTATTGTCTTTGACCCTGGTTCTACTCACAATTTCATATCCACAGAGTTGGCTACCAAGCTAGGCATCCAAGCCTATGAGATGGAAGATGTCCTATGTGGCGATGGTGCTTTCAAGGGGCAAGAAGCCTGAGTCACTCCCTTAATTGGGAAATTGAGGCTCCATGTCCAAAGCTATGTGGACAAGGAGTATTTCGTCATCTCTCCTCTGAAGCATGAGGATGTAATCCTAGGGGCACCATGGTTTGATCGCACGGATGCCAATGTTAAATTCCCTGAAAGGCATCTACTTTAGGTTAAGGGAAAAAGATATGTACATAGATGCTAAGGAGTTGGGTAGTACCATACCCCTTGTACATAAGCAATATTTCAATAAGTCAATAAAGAGCTCTATTTTTGTGTACATGATTTTTTCTAAAGATTCTCAAAATGAACCTAATGCTTTAGCAAAAGAAAATATAAATAATCAAAATGTATAAGAGTTATCCAACTTCCTCAAGGGATTCCAAGATGTTTTGATTGACGACATCCCTTGTGAACTACCTCCCAAACAAGGGAATGACGACCATGCAATTGACCTTCTTTCAGGAAGATCTCCGCCTAATAAACCTCCTTATCGAGCTAGTAGGGGATGAGAGAGAAACACACACACACACACACACATACCTCAAAGCTTCCCCTTTACGCAAAGGGAATACTGGACACATGTCAGGCTCCTAGGCCAGTTGCCTCCAAGCTCCCTCAAATCCTATTTGATGGCCATAGAGGTTGACCAATGAGAATTAGGCTAGAGTAAAGTTAGTCTAATCAATTTAAAAATGTCTGATAAAAGAACCAATAGAAATTAAGCTCCCTAGGGATAGTCTATCAAGGGTCTAGCAACCCAATGGCTTGTCTGATTCCTATTGGCCGAAAGACTAAGAGGTCCAATGAGATTTTAATTCATTTATTTAGTTTCTTAAAGCTCTCACAAAAGGGAAAAGGGGGAAACATGTCACAAGGCTATCAATTATGCTTCTAATTTGTGGTTGGCTAAGCTTTACATGAGCCAATGGGAGGCCAGCATAAGCAAATAGCAAGAGGGATCGACCAAGATGAGAGAGAGGGCTGCATTTTAGTCTAACACAATGCTACACACACACACACAGACAACTCATCTGTGCAAGAAGAACTCCATCTCCTTCTCCAAGCATAGAGAAGTAGAGGCCTACACCAACAACTCTTGGCTATGGAATGCAAATCCAACCAAGAGCCAAGCTTCAATGGCATGCTCATCTCCTCTACCATGCTAATTACTAAGCTGAGCTATGTTATTAGAGTGATTATGTGAGGAGAATAATTCTTTCTCCTAAGATACATCTTCTTCCTCTCAATCTATCATCATTCCCTGCTAGCTCTCACCATTTTTGAAGGTGTGTGAGGTCTTGGGACTGAGGCTAGGGACACTAGGTGTGTTTTTTCAGTCATAATTTGGTGCATGAAGCTTCCATCTTCATTGTACCAACTGGTTTTGTCAAGGAGCACAAAGATTGTATTGTACAAAAGTCTCCTTTGATGGGAGAAGCTATAATACAAAGCCTTTATGAAGGGGGGACCAGCTCCATGTAAATCCGGTCCTCAACTTTTGTCAATTGTTCTATCTTTCTCTTTTCAAGTATTGTCGATGCCAAATTAGCTAGGTGTAAACTACTATGTTGCTTTCTCAAATTAAGTACTATCTCTATGTTCATTAAGAACTTGTTCTTAATGAAATGCTCACTATGTTATCAATTTTCGCTACAAACAAGTTACTAATGCATTAAATGTTACACCACAATCGTACTCTATTATTATTTTTAAACTAGTGTAATGATAATTTGTGTAAATTATGATTCTACAGTAGCAAGTCAATCCCTGGAGTTGTAATTCTATCATGATATGTATAAAGGCCCATGTGAGCCAGTCATTGGCCATTTGAAAAGCCCTAGGTATAAAAGTTAATAACCTTAATGTGAAAAGAGGGTTATCTTTTGAAGAGAAATAAGCTCTGCGGTATGTACGCTCAAGCAACTACGTAGCTCCAACTTGTAAATATTACAACTAATGATTGTGTAATCCATTTTCAATTCCGAGACTTACATTGTGTTCCTGTTTCTTTGCTCTTTCATTCAAGTGTAAGCATTGTGAATTTTTTTGAGGTTCACAACTACATGTGAATGAGCCTAATCTTCATATTTGAGTGCTTAAATTATTGTTTTTGATGTTTTGACCATAGGAGAGTGTTGCTAGACCATAGGGAAACCTTTTTGGATAGTTTTGTTGCAGTTTTTAGGACCTTGATCATAATGGATCATGATTTTGGTACCTTTTTGGATTGCAACCAAACTTGGTAGGATAGTGCCCTTAGGTGTCTTCTTGGGTGTCTCAGATCTCCTCCTAAAGGTTTCATTGCATTTGGACCTCGTTTGAGTGCCAAAATGGCGTGATGACTTAAAGCGGTGAGAAAGGACATATGCAGATTTTTCCAATCATTGAGGTGTGGTTTGCTTGTTGAGTTGGTGTGTTTTCTTGTTAGGTTTGATTCTTGACATTGACAATCTCAAAGAGTTTCCATGCCCCATCTGATTTGCTTCCCTGAGTATTGACATTATGTTAGTGCCAGACAACTATACTGCAGACATTCAATTGTGGCAACACGCTAACATTGGTGCCGTTTTTGGGGAATGATCCTTAGATGGTGAGTGATCTAGTGCATATTTAGAGCTTTCTTTTTTGAAGATTTTTAGTTCCATTCCATTTACACTAGCAGTGAAGTAGCTAGACACTCGGTTTAGTGCTTGATAGAGACTAGCAGTCGAGGACTTGCTAGATCTATTCTTGAGAGGTAAAGATAGTTGTAAGTGAGATAGCCAAAAGAATTTATTCTTCAATTTTCTCATTACTTTTAGAGTGTTGTTCCGGTTTTTGTTTTGAATTTATTTTGTACCATTTTGTTTGTTTTTGTTGCTAGATTCATTTTAGTACTTAGGAGTAGGATAAGTGGAAACTACAACCATCAAATTGGGCTGAAAAGATCAGGGGAAAAAAGAGTGAAGCCATATTTTGGGCAAAACGACCATAAACTCTAAAAACTTGAAAATTTGATGGTAAAAAAACTAATCTAAATCCAAAATAAGTGCAAAAAGGAAAAAACCAAATCAGAGATAGTTGATCCAGAAAGTTTCATGCAATATGGTGTGGTGGGAAAATGGATCGCAATCCATGTCCCCCTGTGGCGTGTTGAATAGAAACTGATACCATTGGGTCTAGAGTGGTTCCACATCGTTGAATATACACTTTTGGCAAGAAATTGATGCTGAAAACTCACTCAAATTAAGAAATTGAGCAAAAGACACAAAAACCTTGAAAATTGACCAAAATTCCGGGCTTTTCAACTTTTTGAGATTTAAATTTAAAAATAAGTGAAAATCTGACATTCCACAAAGTGCAAGCGTACAACTGACCGAATTTCATGTTCTGATGTGGCCAAACATGGATCGCGATCCATATCCCCCTTGATCATATGGAGCTGAGATTTGACCAATAGGTAGCCGATACCATTTGGAACAAATTTTCTAAAAGGCACCATAGCAAAAAAATTGAAAAAAGTTGATTAAAAGTGTAAAACATAGAAACAAAAATCGTAGGGCAGACATAAAAACTTTCTTTTGAATGACAAAAAGTTATCCAAATCCAAAATAAGCGGTGGAGTAGACTAATGATACTACAAGTAATCGGCAAGCCAAATTTGGTGTCTAGATATGATGCAATCAGGATCCATGTCTCCCATCAAGATTTGTGGCTGAGATTTGAGTAGTAGGTAGCTGAGACATAGACAAACACTTTTTCCAAGCAATTGTAAAAAAGTTGAAAACAATGGTCAAAAGAGCCAAAAATAGAAGATTTCCAAAACTATCACAACAGACTCAAGATTTCACTTTTGGTTGAGTAAAAGTGATCCATATTAAAAAAATTTGGAGAGCAGGCTACAAACATCATAAGCTATCAGCTCACCAAATCCCAAGTTTAGAGGCGACTAAAAATGGATCATGATCCATTTTCCTCATTTGAATTTTTGGATAGAAAGTATACTTGTGTATAGCAGAGACCATTGTAATCAAAACTTCCCAAAGGAGGATTGCCGAAAAAGTTCAAAAAGTGGGTCAAAAAGGCCAAAAATAGTTCAAGGTGAAAAACAGCTAAAACGAACCTAGGGATTGACTTTTTCTTGCAAAAACCATATAGCTAGCATCAAGGGACGAAGAGGAAGCTGTATGCCAAGGTTTAATGCAATATGACTCAAGGGTACATGGATCGTGATCCATGTCCCCTTATCACAGTCTGCGACCAAAACTGTACCATAGCTAGAGCAAGTCACAAGGACCCTAGTGGTCTTTTCAAAACTGAATTTGGACATTAAAACCCTAGTCAAAATCTCAGAACTGCCAAGGACTCTGAGCAAGTGCCATAATTGACCTAAGTTTCAACCCAAAGGTCCAAATCTGAAAATTTTTTGATGCCATAATATCTAGTAATCATGTTGATCCCAATGCTACCAAGAAAAGTCAAATTGGCCTCCAAACATGGAGAAAATCCATGTACCCATGGTGGCAGCTTGACTTGAAATTTTCGAGATCAATAGTTTAAACAATGACATACTAAAAACCATAGTGCAGCCATTTGAGCTATCAAATCAAGTCCAAATTCAAACATATTTGCAATTTAGCTTTAGGATATAGAGTGTAACAAGCTACCAAGAGATCAAGTCCAAATGTGATTGAGCATGGATCACGATCCATGTCCCCTAACCTGAGAATTTGATGAAAACTGACATAGAGTATGCATATAGCCTTGTCTAGCCATTGTCAAAATTTGGAGTCAAAACTTGATAGGTGGTCATGGATTGCGATATGTGTATCTATTCATAGTGGGGGTATTTGACTTGATGAGCTTGTAGACATACTTGTCTATGTGTGAATGCTTGTGATATTTCCTGTCCATGCTATTGTTAGTGTGTGTGTGTGTGTATATGTGTGTGTGTGTGTGTGTGTGAGGATTAGAAAGAGAGAGACATTTTGTGTGTTATTCTGTAGCGCAAATTAGAGAGACAGAAGGTGCAACATTTTAGAGAGAGAGGGAGTCGCGAGCTGGAGTGCAAAGCAGAGAGAGAGATAGACTGAGAATCTTGATTTACGTCCTCTTGCAAAAGTGTAGTTGATGAGAGAGAAAGTTGAGAAAGGGATCATTTTCCAAGATTCATTGTGTGTGCGTGCTAGTGATATGCATGTGTGTATGGCACTGGCAACAAGAAATAGAGAGAATACCTAAATAGAGAGTGTGTGTGAGAATAGGCAAAATTTCAACAATAGCAGCTATGAAGAATGAGTCACCGTGGAAGTAGAGAAGTTAAAGCTGGATCAATTTGCCATTATTGGACTGTGAGAAAGCATTGATCTCAAAAAAATATCAAAGCATTAGGGGTTAGTCAAATTATTTAAAATTTAGAAATCACTTTTAGAATTCATCTTTCCTACATATTTCAGTTTAAAAATATAAAATTATAAGAAAATTCTCAATTTGGAAAATAATCAAAAACTTAAAAATGAACTCATCTTTATTGGCTTCAAAATTATAAATAAATGTTATTATCTAAAAGATTCATGTGCATTAAATGGTGTTTGAAAAGACTGTTTAGCATATTTTTGCATACTTAGAAGCAATTTGGCATAGGAAAACTTGGGATAATCATATATTTGAAGAATTTTAATGGAAATTCACAGTTTATTAATATCTACTTGGTGTTTTAAATGATAAAAATAATTAAAGTCTATCAAGTGATTTTAGCAGTGAAGTAGACAAAGAAATTAAAACTTGTCGTGTAACCACTATGTCTAGTGAGTTTGGGAATTTGGTATAGTTAAATTGCTACATAAATCTCAAACTAGTGCAAGCATAAATGAGCTATAGTTTGTTGATAAATTGTATTGAAAAAAAGGTTTAAATGGGGAGACATGGCTAGTTTATAGGCTTAGATAGTACAAGGGGAGACACATGACTGGAGTATTAGTTTATTGGACTACGAGCTTGGAGGGAAGTCTGGTTTCCATTAGTTAGTGATGTGGAAGTGTCACACACCCCAACAGCTTTGTGATCATTCAGAATAGGTTATAAAGTGACTACAAGGATGACACCTTTTAGACTTGTATATGGACTTGAAGCGATAGTACCCATGGAGTTTGCATTTCCTAGTTTGCAAACTGTACTTTAGAATAGGTTATCTCCTAACAAATTATTTCAACATAAGTAGATGTACCTATTGCAGTTTTTGAAAGAGGATAGGAGAATAAGTGCTTACATTTCTGAAGTCATTCAAAGAAGAACGCAAGCAGGGTTAACAAAAATATTCAGTTTAAAGTTTTTCTTGTTAATTATTAGGTTATGATGTTGTATGACTCTAAGCTAGGTCCACACCAGGGAAGCTTCAATTGAGGTACATTGGTCCTTTCAAAATAATCGAGGATCTTGGTCAGGGAACATTTTATATTGCAAAATATGTATGGCAAAGAGGTAGAGAAACTTGTTAACGGATTCTCACTGACGAATTTTTTGGAAACTCTCCAATTCCTAATATTGTACCAAAACAACAGGTAGTATTTGGTCCTCACTGTGTGATTGTGGGTCAAAGGAGAGCGGTAAGGCAACAAAGATATGAGAAATTTGAGATTCAGAGGCACATTAGTAAAAAGAATCAAATAATGGGAGTATGCACGAGGTTGCATGCCAAAGGTAGAGTACTCATACGCTTAAGCCATATTGTGTAGTTTTTTCTTGATTTTATCTTTGTAATTGATCGTATAGATTCTTTACCATTTTATAGTGTCTTTCCTTTAACTCTATGTGTTCAAAGGGTCAACACTTTTGTACATGCCACATTGACGAGCATCGAACCACCATGGATTGTGGCATCATGGGAAACTTTGACATAGATAGTGATGAAGCTATGTACTATGGGACTATTGGAAGGATATTAAAGGTAAATTTTAGTGGTTTGTAAATGTGTCTAGATGGCATGAGAATGGAATCTACATGGTGGATTCTAGTGTGCATCACATGGGGAGGTAGTATAGTCGTGCATAGTCCACATAAGGATACCCTTTACAATGGCCTCTCTCTTCTACTTTGAAAGTGAAACATCGACAACAGAGATGACCTTCAATAACTCCTCTAACTCTCGTTGAGGGGCTCAAGATAGACATCAATATTTGCCACTTTGTACTTCCTTGGCACAAGCGAAGAAAGAAGTATATTGTCCTTCTTGGTTGTCTCCCATGGTGGAATATTGTAGTTGATGACCACTACAGGCCAAGTGATCCATGATGTAGGCCAATGCTTGTTTGAAGGGCGACGATCATCCCAATTGCCTTGCACCACACGTGAAAGCTAATTAGTTAAACTCAAGAATCTTTGAAAAATCACATGTGCCCTAAAAAATAATTAGTTAGTGTAGGAGGTGTAAGCTAAATTTTCAATAGTCAAAAAGAGGAAAAGACTAAATAAATAATTTAACAAAATACAATAATTAGAAAAAGAGAAAAACGAATAAAAATAGTACTAAAGGTAATGTTGGTTAGATAGGAGATTGTAGAGAGAATAGCAATACAACATCGGATAATACTTTGAGCGTTTTAATAATTCAACACACGCTAATAGTTGAGGTAATAGTCACAGTAATATATGCGGTAGTAAATGCAATAATACCCGCATCAATAATAGATAGCACTCTTAAAACGGGAACAGAGAAAGGTATGCCACGTTTTTGGCATACCTTGCTCAAAGAGTCTCCTTGCCATCACACATGCAGCTTGCCATCTCTCTATCTCAAGACCCCTCCTTCTCTCTCATTCTCTTCCACACACACACACACACACACTTATCTAGTTGACATTTCCTTGAATAACCCTTGGTTGACTTATGCCTTCTTGGTAATCTCGCTCTCTCTATATGGACAACGATGTCTTGGTTAAACCTTGGCCGGATATAGCTGAAGCTGAATACATTGGTATACTTTGTCCATAACTTGTTCAATTTGGAAAATAATGACCCATGTATTTAGATAAAGGTTTGTTTACTTTGGGCATCATTATTTTCCATAAGTATGTCATACACTACCTCAGTTATGAGCACAACTGGCTTTATAAGGCGATTTTCCAATACCTTTATAGAATCCCTACACTACCTTGGCATGAACAAATCCTACTTTACGTGCCCCATGTGGAAAACTTATCTCTCTCTCTCTCTCTCTCTCTCTCTCTCTCTCTCTCTCTCTCTCTCTCTCTCTCTCTCTCTCTCTCTCTCTCTCTCTCTCTCTCTTTCCCCCCCACACATACACACTCACACTTGTGGTCTTTCTTTCCCCTGATTCGTCCTTGTGATACCAAGGCTCATTGTCTCTCAACTGTCGAGTGCAAAAAATCACAGAAAAACCACTCTTTTTCACACTCTCCACCATGAGCTCTCTCTGTCTCCCTTCTCTTGTATGCCCCAGATAGGGGTTGCCTATGCTACACAGCCCATCCAAAGTATGCAAGGGTATTTTACAACCCACCTGGTTTGCCCTTTGCATGCATACACTTATAGATCTCATCCTCTGTTCTCCCCTTGAAGCAATACTAGTTAAGTACGCCTCTCGCCCTTTCAATCATCTGAGACATCTTTCAATCATCAAGTTCGCATGATCTCGCCCTTTCAATCATCTAACTCACCTTGGCCTATGGTAACGTGAACAACACTGCTTTTTTTCTCATGGGGGCTAGGTCCAAACACTACTCGGGTACTGAACTATCTGACAAGATACATTTTACAACTCGCTAGCATGCGTATTCCACACACCATGCAGAAGAATACATATCAGGTAGGTGTTTTTCACCTACTTAGAAATGCTATGTTAAATTTTCACGGGGATCACTTGTTAATCAGTGATTAAGGTGGCATAAAGGGAGCATAGATATAGTGTATTTTTTACAAAAAATTTATTGACTTTGTTACTTATCTGAAAAATCCTTCTGGAATATTGTGGTTGGTGAGACCCAGTAAAACTGTTTCTCAGATGTTCGGGGCATTATACTGTTGTTGCAGATAACCTATGACATGTGGGTAGAGTACATTGGCATATGGTTTTCTTAGTGTATTTGACAGGTTTTTAAACATCGAGAAAATTGTTTGACATAAGTTGATGAATAAGAGTGATATTTTGGGGTGAATAAGCTGTCAGTGTTACTTTTTGGTCTTGGTTATAGTAAATGGTACTTGAAACAGTTCGTCTTGATATATAACAAGCGATTGATACATGGAATACTTGTTAATTGTGTTGTCAAAGCCTCAAAATTCTTGTGGGGGGTCTCTTTATGAGATGGCATATACTCGTTTTTCAAAAACATTCCCGCTATACAACCAAGACTCTATCCAAATTCAGTTAGATTGCTTTATTAGCCTTGCTTTCATTGGATTGTGCGGCTAATGGTTCTATTTCTCATTAAGCAATAGCGTAACAAACATAATAGTCGGATGAAACTGGTTGAACACGAACATTTGGATCTCGTTGAATATGCAGTCTCTAAAGAGGATTTTTGGTCTATAATAATACAATAAAATGCTTGACATTTAAAGTGGAATTTACACTTAGCTGGAAGTATTAGCTCGAAGGTGGTGAATCATGAGGTTTTTTTTGGCATGTTATGAGACAAAGGAATAACATCTATGGTTTTGAATGCCTTAAACCTCTCGTAGAGGGACTCCTTGGAGATGGCGATTGCTGAAATTTTTGAAAAATTGCTAAGAATACAAACAAGAGGCTGTCTGATTTTTTATAGAATTGCTAATAACTTGTAAGACAATTGCTAAAAGTAAGCTTCTTGAAACTCTGAGACTGACAGGGACTGGAGATATATTCGAGGGTTACGTACCTCATAAATTTTAATAGAGCTCAAATTGTTTTCATAACCATGAATATAAAATATCACTTGTTGTTATGGGATGCATAACATCTACTTGATTGTCTTCTCTTGGACAACGAACACACTGGATATCCCACATGTGGTAGGCCGTAAACACACTCTTAAATGATAAACTCCTTGTTTTTGGCATACGAACACATCGATAGGTACCTACGGAGAGTTCGGTCAATTTTTGTATCATGTATGGTAGTAGATACTTGCACTATTTTGAGTATACTCAGTGAATATTGGGATACACACGACTCTACACTCAGAGGTCATATTGCTTAAATTCTCAACTTAACAGTCAATCTTAAGGGTATGCTGTAAACTAGGTCTACAGGTGTGACATGGATGACAACTGGATCCAGTGTCGACACCTGCAAACGGCACAAACATAGCTAGTTCTAAGTGAGTGTTTTTGTATGGATGTAAGTAACAGCTGGATCCCTCTCCATGTAGATGTAGTGGAAGATCATCCCAAAGGATGGACACACAGAGATACAACATTGAGATATCAATTTGTAATGATCAAAGATCAAGTTTTTGATATAAATGACTGTATTATCCATTAGATACAGAATGATATTGATGTATATGAAATGATAATTGAGTTTTATGACATCTTGCTTTAAAGTATTGTTATTTAATACAATTGTCTAAGTATGGTTCAGTTATGAAGGTATTTTCATACTTAAACACACACTCATTTTCCCTACTAGTCTTTGGTCGGATTAGTACCATACCTAACAATTGGAATTAGATAATATATTAAATAATAATATAGCTACTCCAATTTATCCTGACTTCAATCAAATGGTTTTTGTTAGGATATGGGTATTCATACCCTAAGAATTGGATTCCTTACTCTCTGGTATAATTATTCCTAATTAAATACTCCGATTTATTTGAACTTTAATCAAAATATTTTTGTAAGGATATGGGTTTTAGAACCTTAAAATGGAAATGTAATTAGGGCTACTTATCCCTTGACTAATAAGAGACCTAAAATAGAGAGCTATCCCCCCCTTTTTTTTACAAGAAAAAGGAAGGATAATTATAAGTTATTTTAACCATACAGATGAGGGTGGTCGTGCAGTTGATCTTTGTCTTGCAGGCTGTTTGACTAGAGTGATAATCATCAGATATTCCAACCATATGGATATGGATGTCCATGCAGTTGATCTTTGTCTGGTAGGATCAGAATATATTGCAATATGATGACATATGGTGAACACATCAGGCTGATATATCGGCAAGAAACTGGGAAGTCAAGGTATGTACATTTCATATTACCATATTTTCCTCCTTGGAGGATCCCTTTTTTGAACAACAATTTGATATTCACATATCAAAACTCTTTCAACACAACACATATGAGTGATGTATAAACATTGAATCTATCCAAGAAGCATTTAATGCAATTGGTGGGGGATAGGTCCACTTGGTGGCCTATCCTCCACCAAGTGGATCTCTCCTATGGGATGGGGGAGGGCCACCAGACACACACACACACACACACACACACACATTTATCTAGAGGACAATGCCTTGGCTAACCCTTGGTCGTCTTCTTCCCTCTCTTGTACGCACTTTCTTGCCTACTTTCCAGATGAGTATCGTTCATATAAGCCAGATCTAATTGGGGTCACACACTCACACACACACACTTATCTAGTTGACATTTCCTTGAATAACCCTTGGCTAACTTATGCCTTCTTGGTAATCTCTCTCTCTCTATCTGGACCACAATGTCTTGGTTAAACCTTGGCCGGCTATAGCTAAAGCTGAATACATTGGTATACTTTGTCCTCCATAACCTACTCAGTTTGGAAAATAATGACCCATGTATTTAGATAAAGGTTTGTTTAATTTGGGCATCATTATTCGCCATAAGTATGTCATACACTAGCTCAGTTATGAGCACAACTGGCTTTATAAAGCGATTTTCTAGTACCTGTATAGAATCCCTACACTAAATTGGCATGAACAAATCCTACTTTACGTGCCCCGCATGGAAAACTTATCTCTCTCTCTCTCTCTCTCTCTCTCTCTCTCTCTCTCTCTCTCTCTCTCTCTCTCTCTCTCTCTCTCTCTCTCTCTCTCTCTCTCTCTCTCTCTCTCTCTCTCTCTCTCTCTCTCTCTCTCTCTCTCTCTATCTATCTATCTATCTATCTTTCTTTCTTTCCCCCCCCCCACACACACACTCGCACTCGCGATCTTCCTTTGCCCTGATTTGTCCTTGTGATACCAAGGCTCATTGGCTCTCAATTGCCGAGTGCAGAAAATTTCAAAAAAACCACTCTTTTTCACACTCTCCACCATGAGCTCTCTTTATCTCCCTTCTCTCGCATGCCCCGATGGGGGTTGCCTATGCTACACAACCCATCCAAAGTATGCAAGGATATTTGGCAGCCCACCTGGCTCGCCCTTTACATGCATACACTTATAGATCTCCTCCTCTGTTATCCCCTTGAAGCTTGTCAACCCTTTCAGTTTTGGTTTGTTCAGTAGCCCTTCAGAGATGCGCACTTCTCTTCAGCCGTACTGGCTTCAACCTCGTAGTACTAGTTAAGTACGCCTCTCGCCCTTTCAATCATCTGAGACATCTTTCAATCATCAAGTTCGCATGATCTCGCCCTTTCAATCATCTAACTCACCTTGGCCTATGGTGACGTGAACAACACTGCTTTTTTTCTCATGGGGGCTAGGTCCAAACACTACTCGGGTACTGAACTATCTGACAAGATACATTTTACAACTCGCTAGCATGCGTATTCCACACACCATGCAGAAGAATACATATCAGGTAGGTGTTTTTCACCTACTTAGAAATGCTATGTTAAATTTTCACGTGGATCACTTGTTAATCAGTAATTAAGGTGGCATAAAGGGAGCTTAGATATAGTGTATTTTTTACAAAAAATTTATTGACTTTGTTACTTATCTGAAAAATCCTTCTGGAATATTGTGGTTGGTGAGACCCAGTAAAACTGTTTCTCAGATGTTCGGGGCATTATACTGTTGTTGCAGATAACCTATGACATGTGGGTAGAGTACATTTGGCATATGGTTTTCTTAGTGTATTTGACAGATTGTTAAACATCGAGAAAATTGTTTGGCATAACTTGATGAATAAGAGTGATATTTTGGGGTGAATAATCTGTCAGTGTTACTTTTTGGTCTTGGTTATAGTAAATGGTACTTGAAACGGTTCGTCTTGACATATAACAAGTGATTGATACATGGAATACTTGTTAATTGTGTTGTCAAAGCCCCAAAATTCTTGTAGGGGTCTCTTTATGAGATTGCATATACTGGTTTTTCAAAAAATTTCCCGCTATACGACCAAGACTCTGCCCAAATTTAGTTAGATTGCTTTATTAGCCTTGCTTTTGATGGCCAAAAATGACATGCCATATGGGGTGGCCTCTACACTGCACATGGCCTGAACATCCCCAAGCATCATCTCGGGGTCAGAGTGATCCTATGGGTAGGAAGGGGCACCACCTAGCATAGATGCGGCTAGGATGCAAACATACATGGCCTAGGGTAGCAAACATGAGATGCCCTCTAGGTAATCAACATGAAATGATGATGTGATGACCGTTCACGTGTAAAGAGATGCCTAGCCATTAATCATTTGTGTGCGTGTGTGCAACAAGCAAGATACGTGAAAAGCTCGGAATAGGGCATACTGGCTGGTGGGAGAGGTTGTACATGATGGAGCACGAGTAGGGTGATGTACAAGAAGTGAAAATGTCCCATAATTTTAGAAAATCGAAATAAAAAATGGACTCAAAAGATCAAGACAATATCACACCCTTTATTGGCGAATGGAGATACTTACAAGTGATGGTCTTGACGACTACAAACCTGGCTCTTGGCATTAGGGATGTAACGTGGAAAAATGCAAGCGCCATATGGTGCATGGCGAGGTTTAGGTTAGCGGGAGGGTTAGTTGAGGAGAAATTGCAAGACGATGCATCCATCGACAACGTTCATCACCAACATTGGAAGTGATGCCAGTGTACTCATGTTTCTTGGCGGGAGAATAGTGATTACCTCATGTGAAAGAGTGATCGTAATGAGTGACTCAACGTGTTGTGGTGAATCATGGTGGTGTTGCCAATGCTAAAAATGCTCAAAGCTTGCAACCAAACCTGATGCCCTTAGCTCTAAGGCATGGGTGTACTACGTGCTTAATGGTGCTTACGATGTAGAGTGCATGGAGTTAGTATACTCCTCCTACACGTGAGTGCTCTCTCACTCTTGGGGTCTCTTCTCCCTTATGCATTGTTCTTGTGCTCCTTTGTGCTAAGCGGAGGCCTCTTTATAAAGGCTTGAGAGGTGGTCCTTACCCAGTGGTCATTGCAAATACCCTCTGGTTGCTGTAGAAGGCCTAGATGCCTCTCTAGTGAGAGAGATTAGGTAGAGATAGAGATAGGGATGGTGGGATGGGGAGATTTTTTTTACAAACCCCTAGCCATGGCTAGGTTATTAGGGAAGAGTGGGGTTTTACGGTATTTACAAAGGGTTTTGTCAATGGTTTGGGAGGTTGGTGTGAGGTTTCTGTGTTGTTGGAGTCGGTTTTAGTTGTGAGAAGCCGAGGTGTCTTGAATTACCTCCTTTCGGTGCAGGCCGGGGCATGCCTTCGGCGCCACTTTTTGTTTTGGTGTTGGCGACGCGTGAGTTGGCCTCCTTCTTTCCGTTGATGTTGTGTCGATAGGTTTCTCTTCTTCTTTTCTTTGTTGTGAGTGCGTATATGCGTGTGTGCATGTATGGTGTATGTGTATGTATGTGTATAGTTTGTGTGTGTGTATGCGGGTGAATGTATGCGAATATATGGTGTGTTTCTATGAGTGTGTGGGAACGGCAGTAGGAGATGGTTTTTTTTTAAGTGCATATATATATATATATATATGGGTTTTTTCTCTGCGCAGGGGAATGGTGGTGACGAGTGGCAGCACTGAAGGGGGGGAGTGCATGTGTGTGCGAGTGTATGAGAGAGAGTGTGTGTGTGTGTGTGTGTGTGTGTGTGTTTTCGGTTGCGCCTGCGGGCATGTAGCACCGACGCCAAGAGCAAGAGAGTGTGGGAGAGAATATCCATGGCGGGCGTGAGAAGGAGGGTTGAGGGAGGGGAGGAGCCCGTGCGGCCTACGGCGTGGTCCGAGAGGACGCGCAAGGGGAGAGGGGGGGGGGGGGGGGGGGGTAGGCTAGCCTTTCGATCGCTTGAACGAGGAAAGGGGGTGGCCTTAATGCAGTCAAGGTGTAGACTATATATAAAAAAAAAGGAATGCATTATTGAGCTCCTCTCAAGGGTGTGTTCACACGCCGAGGGAGAGGAAAAAGAGAGAGAAGGGGAGGGGTAGATGGGGGGGGTTGGGCCCGTGTGGCCTACGAAAAGAGAAAGTCAAGGGGAAGGGAATGGATGTGTGTGGCAAGGAAGGGAAGGGATGTGTGTGGCAAGGAAGGGAGGGGGAAGAATTTTTTTTAAAAAAAGAGTACGGGTTATGATGGAAGAGAGGGCGATTTTGGAGAGAAAAAAAAACATCATCCGCCATTCATTTCCCCAGAATTTCTTCGGCCGGGCTAGAGTGCGGTGCAAATAACCCAGCATCATTAGCCCTCCCCCTTAGGTTAGGGCATTCATGCCTCTAACTCATTAGCTTGATCGCTATCGTCGGAGGTAGTGGTTGATGGTGTATTCTCATCTGGAAGATTTTCCTACTTGTTATGTCTAGGGCAAAGTGACCACCACAGACCCCGTCATGATAGCTAGCAATTACTCCCATGATTTCATGAGAGAGAGGGACCTTCTTGAGTATTTGGTCCTTACCCTTACAGTACAAACCATCATTGATGAGCCGATACCTTGTGGCCTTCCGCGTCAACCATTGCTTCTATCCCTTTGTTAAATCTGATGGGCATTCTCCTGTTTCCAAAAAATTCATGATGTCAGGTAAGGCATCACTACCTTGAAATAGAGGGGGCTTTAGCTTTATGGCCCCAACCAACACTTCTTGCAGTCTTTTGCTTGCTAGAGCATCTGCTTCATGGTTCTGAGACCTTGGAATATGGTGTATTTGAACTTCTTCAAACTTACCCAACAAGGTTTTTACACCACTTAAATGAGTCCTCAAGCTAGGATTCTTGCATGTCCATACTCTATTTACTTGCCTTACCAAAAGTAGAGCATCCCCAAATACATTAAGGTGTTGTACCCTTGTGAGACGCACCATTGTAGACCCTTGGTTAGAGCTGCATACTCAGCTTCTTTGTTAGAATGCGAATCTAACAAATGGCCAAGCAAAAATACCTTTACATCAAAGACCACTATGCCTGCTGCTGCTTTGTCGGATGCTCGCTTGTAAGCTCCATCAAAGTAGAGAGAATGTGCTCCTTCTACCATCGGTGGTGTTGGAGGTGATCGAAATTCTTCCTTCTTAGACTGCTTCTCTTTCCTTTCAAAGCCTTGGTAGGTCATGAGTCCTCCCAAGCTTGCCCTTGTTGTGTTTTCCACTTGTACCGTGTAGTCAAATTCTTGCAGACGAATTAGCCATTTAGTAATCCTAGCAAACACATCCATGTGTTGTACAACATAGGGAAACATTTCATCCGTGGTTAGAATCACAAATTTCTTAGGTAGAAAATATGACCTAAACTTTGTTTTTGCAAATCTAAGAGCTAGGACCAAGTGTTCTACATGGGTGAAACCTTTCTCTGCAGCTGTCATCATTTGACTAGAGAAATAGATTGGCCTCATGAAAGATCTCGTTGTATACTTTTGGAGTAGCACAACCCCCAATGAGTCATCACCCACACTTGAGGTGACATAGAATTTTTCATCCCACTTGGGTGGAGAGATAGTCGGCAGGGTGGTAAGACCTCTTTTACCTTGTTGTAGTGATGTTCGCTTTCCTCGTCCCAAATGAAAGTTGATTTCTGAGTGAGTTGTTGCAGTGGCAGAACAAGTTGTGATAGTAGATGTATGAATCTACTCAAGTACCTCACTTTTTGTAGGAAAGAGACCAGTTGACGTGCGGTTGTTGATGAAGGTAGGGCTATGAGTGCAGACACCTTACTTGGATTGGCGTTGATACCTTTTGCTGAAATTTCATGACCTAGTAAAATGACTTTAATCTCCCCAATGTGGCATTTGTCAACATTTAATTGCCCACCTAGGCTTTGCAACCTGGAAAATCCTTCAGTTACCTTTTCTAAGTGTGAAATTCGAGAGCTATATATACAAAAATCATCAATGAACACTCTTATGGATGTTCCAAAGAATGGTTGAAAAACATATGTGACATATCTTTGGAATGTGGCACGTGCATTTGTGAGACCAAATGGCATAACTCTGTATGCAAAACAGCCCCATGGCGTGATAAAAGTGGTTTTTCAACTGATCTTCCAAGGCTATGCATATTTGAAAATATCCATAATATCCATCACACACATTGTAACACTCAAAACCCGCTTCTTCATTCAAAATTTTATCCAAGAAAGGGAGAGGAAAGTGATCTCTCTTTGTAGCCACATTTAGTGGTTTGTAGTCAACGCAGACCCTCCACTTACCATTTTTTTAAGGTGTCACTACTACGGGTGACACCCACTCTGAGTTTTCTACTGGGTAGACGAATCTTGCCTCCAACAGATTTCTTACATCGGCCAAGAGTGCCTTTTCTTGTATGACCCCCAGTCGTCGTAGCTTTTGCACCACCAGTTTTACCCTTCCTTCAGCTTAATATGGTGTTCCACCACTGTAATGCATGTGACTCTTTCACAGTTGTCAATGAATAGATCAGGAAATCCCATCAACATTTGCAAAAAACTATCTTCTCCTCAAGTGTTAATTCTGTGGACAGCATACCCTTCAACCTACCTTCTCCTAGGCCAATTGATTTGGTCTCCTCTTCATTGTGTTGCCCTTCTGGTGACGGGTTACCAGTTGTGCTTACCCTTTCTGGATCCTTTATGATGATGCCCATCACATCAATGGAACTGTCACTTTTGTTGGTGGATGTGGTCTCCTTCTTAGAAGTGGAAGATTCGCTAGTGATTTCATCTGCTGATGTTTCTAGATTCATTTTCTTTTGCTTGCCAATATTCATGTCGTAGTAGATCGTATCCCCTTTCTTACCGGTCATGCATAGAAGGCCAATACCCCAGTCCTGTTTTGCCTTCATGGCCATCAACCATGGCCTTCCCAAGATTAGTGGATAGCCCTCCCCCTTAGTAGGCATTACAAAGACATCTACCTCTACCTCGGTGTTGAAAACTTTTATCTTCACAGCATTTACCGCTCCTACACACTTTACCTTTGCATTGTTTGCCATCTTTACCTTACATGGAGAAGGCCTATCAACCTCAAGCCCTAGTTCAAGCATCATAGCTTTGCTCATCACACAGATTTGTGCACCTCCATCAATATAGGTATTTCCAATCCTCTTTTCTTTTATGTTGACATCGATAGTTGGAAGGAGTCGTCCATGTTGCAACCTGAAATTGCTCCGGCTACCTTTGCTTTGGAGCGTCTTGTACTCACCATTTGGACCATTGTCATCTTACCAATACTCATAATACATTGGAATGTTATTTCAATGGCCGGGGTCGTCGGAGTCTAGGGGACTCTTCTACCTGGCAACTACCTCTCATCATCTGATTGTGTGGCTTTCTCCCTCCTAGCTCTTTTCACAGTCATGGATTCAAATGGTTCTAAAAATGTTACCTTCTCTTTACCCTTGTCCCTCTCCTTTTCTCTGGGTGGATCCACTACTACAGCCTTTCCTTTCACTTCTAGCCTTATGATGTTTACAGGGAAATCAAGTGGTGATGCTAGTGGAAGAGGCGGAATGGATGCTTGTGATGGTGCCTGGGGTGGGTGTAGGATTTGTGTTGGTGGTGCTGGTGCTCGGGGTGGGGGTGTTCTTTCTCTAGGGGGTGACAGCTGGTTCCTCCTACCTCCTCTATTATAGTTTTGTCGTGGTTTGGGACAGTAGTACATACCATGACCATCTTCTCCGCAGTTGTAGCAGTGGTACTCCCTGTTTTGTTGTCGTCGTGCTCTTCCTGTGTCTTGATCTCTTTCTTGATTCCTTATTTGCTGTATCAAGTGGACAAACAAATTCTGCAGTTGGGCAGTAATATGGGCCAACATATCTTGTTGGTCATCTCTTACCCCAAGAGTCGGTGGTGGTGGTGGAATGGTGGTTGTCATGGTCGTTGGTCTGCGCAATGTTCCTACTTCTGTTGACTCGGTTTCTTTGGCTTTCATTCGCAGCTTCTTGTCCTTAAGGCGAGCAATCTCAATGGCTAACTCATACGTAGCCGGGAATCTACCTTCACCTTCTCCTTAAGAAGCGTCCATAAGCCGTGCGTGAATCGGTCTTTCTTTAGGAAATCGGGTGCAGCTTCCCCCCTTGCCAGTGACTCAACCCACCATTCCAACAAATCCAAAAATTTGGACTCATAGGTGGCATATTCCCAAAGACCCTCCTGCTTCAAGTCTCTCAACGTGTCCCACAACTTCTCTGAAGTGGTACCTTCCCCAAAGCGCCTCTTAAAAGTGGTCTTTAAGGGTTCCCAGTCATCCTTGGTTGTTTGTGGAAGTGCATTGTACCATGATCTAGCTTTTAGCTTCATGAGATGCTTAAAGATTCTAACCCGGGATTCATCCGTATCTTTGTTGCTCACTACACATGCTACTTCAAAGTCATCTAGGAAGTCCGTTACCAAATCCTCCCCCTTCTTTCCTTTAAATGTTGGAAATGCTACACTCTCCATGATTACTGAGAGAGAGCTAGAAATACACACTGCTTAGCTTTGCCATTTTTTTTAAAAAATTTTCTTTACAAGGAGGCGTGCATACCCTCTTATACTAGGACATAGATTAAAACTTCAAACGGTACATTTCCTTGTACCAAAGATAAGACAAATGGCTGATCTGATTCCAGAACCTCAAAAACCTGCTCCCCACCCAGCATGGTGTCGATGACGTGCTGGTAGTGAGCCTTCAAATCCAGTATTACCTTGATTGAGTGTACTCGTGTTGGTATGTGTGATCTATCTTGAGGTAGGTTGTACTGATTCATGTGAAGCTTAGAGGTACTTAGTCACTGTCCAAGCTTGTGGGCGAGGGTGGTGTTCTTTCCTGAAACAAATTCAGTAGATCCCTAGTCTCTCTGGGGAGAGTGTAAGCAAATGCTTTCGTTATCTGTGTTGCAGCATCAAGTGCGACGTGGAAACAGACTGTAAGAATTACCTCGGTGGCTTGAGTTACCCGATTCTCGAAGTAGAACAGTGTTGATTCTCTATTGTGCAAAGCTCCCTCCATCTTGTTGTTGCGGGTTGGTTGTACGTTGCGGACATGGTTTTGACTTTCTCCTTCTTCTTCTTGGCACCCGGCCTATGTACACTAGCTGAGTTTGGCGTGTTGGTTGACTCTCCCACTGCAGATCGGTTACTATTACACCTGGCACTCGAGCTTCGATGGAGATGCGGAGTTCGTCTAGTTGTGCTTGGAGCTCTTCTTGTTCTGTCGTCCAATTAGTGAACCCTACTAGCCATTCATCCATCCACAAAAGTTTAGGAGTTTCAGACTTGTAAACTGGAGGGTTTCATGAAAGGATCCTCAGTGGGGGCACCAAGAAAATGATTGCCAAAAATGACATGCCATATGGGGTGGCCTCTACACCGCACATGGCTTGAACTTCCCCAAGCATCATCTCGGGGTGAGAGTGATCCTATGGGTATGAAGGGGCACCACCTAGCATAGATGCGGCTAGGACGCAAACATACATGGCCTAGGGTAGCAAACGTGATATGCCCTCTAGGTAATCAACATGAAATGATGATGTGATGACCGTTCACGTGTAAAGAGATGCCTAACCATTAATCATTTGTGCGCGTGTGTGCAACAACCAAGATACATGAAAAGCTTCGAATAGGGCATACTGGCTGGTGGGAGAGGTTGTACATGATGGAGCACGAGTAGGGTGCTGTACAAGAAGCAAAAACATCCCATGATTTTAGAAAACCGAAATAAAAAATGGACTCAAAAGATCAAGACAATATCACACCCTTTATTGGCGAATGGAGATACTTACAAGTGATGGTCTTGACAACTTCAAACCAGGCTCTTGGCATTAGGGATGTAACGTGGAAAAATGCAAGCACCATATGGTGCATGGCAAGGTTTAGGTTAGCGGGAGGGTTACTCGAGGAGAAATTGCAAGACGATGCATCCACCGACGACATCCATCACCAACATGGAAGCGATGCCTTCAAGCCCAGCGTACTCATGTTGCTTGGCGGAAGAATAGTGTGCAAGAGTGATCGTAATGAGTGACTCAACTGGTCACTGCAAATACCCTCCGGTTTTGTAGAAGGCCTAGATGCCTCTCTAGTGAGAGAGAGGCGGTAGAGATAGAGATAGGGATGGTGGGACGGGGAGATGTTTTTACAAACTCCTAGCCATGGCTAGGTTATTAGGGAAGAGTGGGATTTTAGGGTATTTACAAAGGGTTTTATCGATGGTTCGGGAGGTCGGTGTGAGGTTTCGGTGTTGCCGGAGCCGGTTTTAGTCGTGAGAATCCAAGGTGTCTTGAATTACCTCCTTTTGGTGCTGGCCGGGGCGTGCCTTCGGCACCACTTTTTGTTTTGGTGTTGGCGACACGTGAGTTGGCCTCCTTCTTTCCGTTGATGTTGTGTCGATAGGTTTCTCTCCTTCTTTTCTTTGTTGTGAGTGCGTATATGCATGTGTGCATGTATGGTTACCTATATGTATGTGTATAGTTTGTGTGTGTGTATGCGGGTGAATGTATGCGAATATATGGTGTGTTTGTATGAGTGTGTGGGAACGGGAGTAGGAGGTGCTTTTTTTTAAAGTATATATATATATATATATATCGGTTTTTCCTCTGCGCAGGGGAATGGTGGTGACGAGTGGGAGTGCTGAAGGGTGTGTGTGTGGTTGTGTGTGTGTGTGTGTGTGTGTGTGTGTGGTGTGTTGTGTGTGTGTGTGTGTGAGGGTGTGTGTGTGTGTGTGTTTTCGGCTGCGCCTGTGGGCATGTTGCGTCGACGCCAAGAGCGAGAGAGTGTGGGAGAGAATAGCCATGGCAGGCGTGAGAAGGAGGGGTGAGGGGTTGAGGGAGGGGACGAGCCCGTGCGGCCTACGGCCTGGTCCGAGAGGACGCACAAGGGAGAGGGGGGGCTGAGATGGGGGGGGGGGGGGGGGGGGGGGGGGGGGTAGGCTAGCCTTTCGGCCGCTTGAGCAAGGAAAGGGGGTTGCCTTAATGCAGTCAAGGTGTAGACTATATATATATATAAAAAAGGAATGCATTATTAAGCTCCTCTCAAGGGGTGTTCACACGCCGAGGGAGAGGAAAAAGAGAGAGAAGGGGCGGGGTAGATGGGGGGGCAGGGCCCGTGCGGCCTACGAAAAGAGAAAGTCAAGTGGAAGGGAAGGGGTGTGTGTGGCAAGGAAGGGAGGGGGAAGATTAAAAAAAAAAAGAGTACGGGTTATGATGGAAGAGAGGGCGATTTTGGAGAGAGAAAAAAACGTCGTCCATCATTCGTTTCCCCAGAATTTCTTCGGCCGGCGGGCTAGAGTGTGGTGCAGACAACCCGGTTTCACTTTCATTGGATTGTGTGGCTAATGGTTCTGTTTTTCATTAAGCATTAGCGTAACAAACATAATAGTCAGCTGAAATTGGTTGAACACGAACATTTGGATCTCATTGAATATGCAGTCTCTAAAGAGGATTTTTGGTCTATAATCATACAATAAAATGTTTGACATTTAAAGTGGAAGTTACACTTAGCTCGAAGTTGGTGAATCATGAGGTTTTTTTTGGCATGTTATGAGAAAAAGGAATAGCATCTATGGTTTTGAATGCCTTAAACCTCCCGTATATGGTCTCCTTGGAGATGGCAATTGCTGAAATTTTTGAAAAATTGCTAAGAATACAAACAAGAGGCTGTCCGATTTTTTATAGAATTGCTAATAACTTGTAAGACAATTGCTAAAAGTAATTCTTGAAACTCTAAGACTGACAGGGACTGGAGATAGATTCGAAGGTTACGTAATTCATAAAGTTTCATAGAGCTCGAATTGTTTTCATAACCATGAATATAAAATATCACTTGTTGTTATTGGATGCATAACATCTACTTGATTGTCTTCTCTTGGATAGTGAATACACTGGATATCCCACATGTGGTAGGCCGTAAACACGCTCTTAAATGATAAACCCCTTGCTTTTTGGCATACAAACACATAGATAGGTACCTACGGAGAGTTTGGTCAATTTTTTTATCATGTATGGTAGTAGATACTAGCACTATTTTGAGTATACTCGGTGAATATTGGGATACACACGACTCTACACTCAGAGGTTATATTACTTAAGTTCTCAACTTAACAGTCAATCCTAAGGGTAAGCTGTAAACTAGGTCTACAGGTGTGACATGGATGACAACTAGATCCAGTGTCGACACCTGCAAAATGCACAAACATATCCAGTTCTAACTGAGTGTTTTTGTATGGATGCAGGTAACAGCTGGATCCCTCACCATGTAGATGTAGTGGAAGCTCATCCTAAAGGATGGACACAAAGAGATACAACATTAAGATATCAATTTGTAATGATCAAGTATCAAATTTTTGATCTAAATGACTGTATTACCCATTAGATACACAATGATATTGGTGTATATGAAATGATAATTGAGTTTTATGACATATTGCTTTAAAGTTTGTTATTTAATATATTATTTAATACAATTTTCTAAGTATGGTTCAGTTATGAAGGGATTTTCATTCTTTAACACACTCACACACACACACACACACACACACACACACACACACTTAAACACACACATAAAATCTATTTTGGAGTAGCACACTTTACGAGCATTAATTGGAGCATCATTGCAACGAGGAGAGAAAGCTCTACCATTGGGGAAATCTCAACCACAAGAGGAAGAAAGAAAGAGGTAAGGTTTTTTCCACACCCCGTCCCCCTTAGCCTATTGTTTGAAATGTGTGTGCGCACACATGTCCACACGCATACACTCAAGAGTAGAAGTAAAGCTCACCTCTTTCATTCTCCCTTTTTTGCTTGCAATAGATTTGTTTGTCCTCTTTGCGGTCTGATTTGTTTGTTTTCTTGTGGTGTGTGATTAGTGTACTTATGTGTAAGAAAGAGAGGAAAAGAGAGGAAAGAAAAGATTAGTGTAAGAGAGAGAGACGAAATGATTAGTGTGATGAGAGAGAGAGAGAGAGAAAGATTTCTTGATTAATATATGTTTATGTTTAATGATTAATGTGAGAGAGAGAGAGAGAGAAAGAGGAAAAGAAAGGGAAGAAAGGATTCATTAGTGTAGGTTTATGTTTAATGGAGTGAAAGAGAGCTAAGGTTGAAAATAACTAAATTAGGTGAAAAAAAGACTAAATGAATTTAAAGAATAAATCAAACTTTTTAAAAAAAAAGTAAAAAATAAACTAAATGAGTAGAAAAATAACTATGTGAGTTTGAGAAAAAAAAATCAGTAGTTTAAATGGGAAAAAAATATAGAAATGCTAGAAAAGGGCAACGTAGAGAGATAGAAAAAGAAAGCAGATATATATAAAAATATAAATAAATAAATTATATATATATATAGAAAGATAGAGAGAGAGAGAGGTAGAGAATGTAGAGAGAGAAAGGGAGAGGAGAAAAGAGTGAGAGAGACAGAGAGAGAAAGAGAAATATATTTACACACACACACACACATAGAAAGAGAGAGAGGTAGAGAGAGGGAAAGAGTGAGAGTGAGAGAGAGAGAGAGTGTGTGTGGATCAGGTGTATATAACTCGTTTGTTGTATATACTTATAATACATATCTATACGTACTTTCATATGTGAGTGTGTAGATATTTTTGCATCATGCATGTATATATGTATCTATGCAAGTGTGTGTATATGCATGTACATAGAGACTAAGCAAGAGAGCATAGCACCCGATGGTCGAACGCTTCCTCTCGGGTATAGTCCCTTTTAATCGTGAAATTGAGATGCTTGAAACTCATGTATGGATTACCGCAATGTAACCTTGGTTTTACTATGATTGAGATTGTGATGATATCTAAAGAGGTGCCACTAGACCTTTGGCACTACGAGACCCTACTTAGGCCATATATATATATATATATATATATATATATATATATATACATATATGTGTGTGTATGTGTATATGTGTGTGTATACACACACACACATATATATATATATACACACACACATATAATATACACACACACACACACGTATCTATGTGAGTGTGTGTATATGTATGTATAGGTGTCCCTCTAGAGGTGTATATGTATGAGAGATTTGCTGCTTCACTCTATCTAAAACTACTATCCACCTACTATATCAAATACATTATATTAGCAGGAATCTATTTCGATTCCCTCATGGTGTCTTTTTGAAGCACGCATGCATGTTGTTCTCACGCTCACACAATTGCGTCAAGAATTTTCTCTCGCTCATCATCGTGTATACAGCCCCCCGTCCCTACAATGGATGCTTTTGCAGAGTGCTATGTCTGCTTCCCTACCCTCATTCCTCAGCCTTGCATGTAGCCCGTTTTGTTCACTTCTACGAGCGCCAACTGTCGCATGTAGCAGCTCTCGAAAGGCAACACTTGACGACACCATCTACCTATGTCCATCGCCCAAATCCGCCTCTCTCTCTCTCTCTCTCTCTCTCTCTCTCTCTCTCTCTCTCTCCACCCCACTGTGCGTTCTTCCCTGCACTTGATAGGACTTACGACGGCTATGAAGAAAGCAACAAAAAAAGACTCTCTCATGATTCACAAAATAGCTAGCTCCTCTAGAGATTTGGTCAGCATAGAATCAAAAATGTAGCTATTAAGAAGTTCTATTGGGCTGTAAATGCTTCTTATTTAATGGCATGAGGTGTTCCTAGTTTGTTTTCCATAGATACAATGCTCACAGATAGAAAAATCAAAATAACTTAGCATAAGAAAGTAACCACAATGTGCTAGTGTTTTCATTCCCTTTTGGTTCATATGGCCTAGCCATCTATGCCACAACTCGGCTATATGGTAGCTTTGTTATGGATAGACATCTTTAAACTTAAGACAGGGGACTGTCAATCAAAACATTGTCCATAATAACCATGACCAGTACTCTTCTTGTCTCAAGACCACCTAAGGGTGAAAAACGGCACCCATTCCTTATTCAAATCCGGAGTGGATAAACCCCCACCCAAGGTTCCGGGTGCCCATACACCAAAACCAGTTGCCCATACAACCGGGCGGCTCCCCTAGGATAAAAAACGGTATCCTAACTTATGTAGAAACATCAAGACATGACACAGAGTAGAAACTCAACGTTCATGGGGGTAACCGACTTATCCGTGGCTAGAAAGCCAATCATTATCATCAATTTATACTAAGGAGTCGGAGGTGTCTTGAGACAAGTTGTCTTAAGGATGATCAATCATATCTTTCCTATTTCAACCAGTCATAACCCAATCATTTCTTTCCTAGTTACAATCATTGCTCGTGGGTTGGTGGAAGTTACCTTCCATTTACGGCCAGTTTATCCTTCCTAACCTTACGTATGCAATGCTTAACTTATAAAAGAACTTAAAACTAATTAAAGACTTAATTGAATAATGGGACACCCACCTGGGATTGATTGGCCATCTGCTGCTGCGCTGGCGCCTGAAGACTCTCCTCTGCAGGCCTACTACTAGGTCCGGCTTCGTCATCGTGCGATGCTCTAGTTCGTTTTGGAGCTTCATCCTCATCATCAGATGTAAGATTTGCTCGGGTCCTTTTTGGTATCATAACTTGTTATCCTTATAAAAAGGACGTCTAATCATTAGGTAAATAGTTCAAAATTTAAACTTAACCTTTGTATTCAACCGTAACCCATCCAAGGTTAAATTTATAGTCTTAATTGGTAAATTCTTGACCTAGTAATTTCTTATTTGTCTATATAGGTATGATAACTTTTTCCACCGCTTCCCTAAGGGTTTTCTAAGCTCTCCTAATTTTATTATAATTTTCTATATCTTTTTTTCTAATTTTCCCATTTACTTTTAAGCTAATAATCTACTTATTTTGGACTTAATATTTATTGTATTTAATTTCTCTTAAATATTTCATTTCCTCAACTTGATATCATAACTTGACCACAAGTCTATTTATTTTAATTAGTCATTCACTAAAAATAGTACTTGTGGTCAATTATAATATTCTAACCTCACCAATTAACTATGGTATAATTACCGTAAGTAGATAAGGATATTTTTGACCTCTGGTAGTTATCTTATCATTTTCTAACTTAATTATATAATTTCCATCTTCAATTTTCAACTAAAATTAGGATAATTTGACTTAGATAAATATCTATACTATTTTTCTAACCTTGGAATAATTATCACGGACTTTTTACCCTATAGTACATCTATGATAAATAGCATGTAATTATAGCACATGATTTACTAATTTCCCTCTTTAGTTTTTAGCTAGAAATAGTATAATTTGACATAGATAAGTATCTATGCTACTTTTCTAACCTTGGCATAATTATCACAGCCTCTTTACCCTATAATACATCTCTAAAAAATAGCATGTAATTATAGCACATGATTTACTAATTTCCCCCTTTAGTTTTTAGCTAAAAATAGTATCATTTGACTTAGATAAATATCTATACTACTTTTCTAACCTTGGCATAATTATCACGCACTTCCTGAGGTCTAATAAACCTTTGATAAACATCTCAATTAAATTTAAATCTATTTGTTAATTTCCCCTATTTAATTTGTCTAAAAAACAGTGTTTTTCTACTAAAATAATTATCTGAGCTTTCCCTAATTATCATGAGTTCCTTAGTACCTAATTAACCCTTGATAAATATATCACAGTATTTGAATTCAATTTAATAAATTCCTCTATTTAAATTACTCATAAAACAGAGTAATTCTTCTTAGGTAATTATCTAGATTTATTATTTGAGTTTATCCTAATTATCACAGGTTTCTTCACACCTAATTAACTCCTAATAAATATATCATAGCATTTGAATTCCATTTACTAATTTCCCCTATTTAAATAGCTCAAAAAATAAGGTATTTCTGTTAAAGTAATTAGCTAATTTAATTTTATGAGCTTTTCCTAATTATCACGGGTTTTTAAACACCTATTTAACCACTAATAAATATATCACAGCATTTGAATTCCATTTACTAATTTCCCCTATTTAATGTTCTCAAAAAACAAGGTATTTTTGTTAAAGTAATTAGCTAGATTAATTTTCTGAGCTTTCCTAATTATCACAGGTTTTGACACACCTAATTAACCGCTGATAAATATATCACAGCATTTGAATTCTATTTACTAATTTCCCCTATTTAATTTGCTCAAAAAATAGGGTATTTCTGTTAAAGTAATTAGCTAGATTAATTTTCTGAGCTTCTCCTAATTATCACAAGTTCTTAAACACCTAGTTAACCACTGATAAATATATCACAGTATTTGAATTCCATTTACTAATTTCCCCTATTTATTTTTCTCAAAAAATAGGATATTTCTCTTAAAGTAATTAGCTAGATTAATTTTCTGAGCTTCTCTTAATTATCACAGGTTCTTATACACCTAATTAACCAATGATAAATATATCGCAGCATTTGAATTCCATTTACTAATTTCCCCTATTTAATTTGCTCAAAAAACATGGTATTTTATCAAAGTAATTAGCTAGATAAATTTTCTGAGCTTCTCCTAATTATCACAGGTTCACACACCTAATTAACCACCGATAAATATATCACAGCATTTGAATTCCATTTACTAGTTTCCCCTATTTAATTTGCTCAAAAAATAGGGTATTTTAGCTAAAGTAATTAGCTAGATTGATTTTCTGAGCTTCTCCTAATTATCACGGGTTCTTAAACACCTAATTAACCACTGATAAATATATCACAGCATTTGAATTCCATTTACTAATTTCTCCTATTTAATTTGTTAAAAAAATAGGGTATTTTATCTAAAGTAATTAGCTAGATTAATTTTTTGAGCTTCTCCTAGTTTTTACAGGTTCTAACACACCTAATTAACCATTGATAAATATATCACAGCATTTGATTTCCATTTCCTAATTTCCCCTGTTTAATTTGCTCAAAAATCAAGGTATTTAGCTAAAATAATTATCTAGATTAATTTTCTGAGATTTTTCGAATTATCACGGGTTCTTGAACACCTATTAACCACTAATAAATATATCATAGCATTTGAATTCCATTTACTAATTTCTCTTATTTAATTTGCTTAAAAAATATGATATTTTAGCTAAAGTAATTAGCTAGATTAATTTTCTGAGCTTCTCCTAATTTTCACGGGCTCTTAAACACCTAATTAACCACTGATAAATATATCACAGCATTTGAATTCCATTTACTAATTTCCCCTATTTAATTTGCTCAAAAAACAAGGTATTTTATCCAAAGTAATTAGCTAGATTAATTTTATGAGCTTCTCCTAATTATCATGGGTTTTTAAACACCTAATTAACCCTGATAAATATATCAATCATTTGAACTCCATTTACTAATTTCCCTATTTAAATTGCTAATTATGCCTAACTATTTAGGAAAACTACTCATCAAAAAATTATTAATTTTCCAAGATTAATAGCTAATCTAATCTTTGATAAGTACTTCAACTTAATCTAATCTAATAAATATATTTACCACTAATTCATGGTTAATTTGATTAATTTCAGTCCTAATATGATAGGATAAACTAATTAAGTATACTAAGCTAAGCTTAATAATAATAATCAACAGATATTAATTAATTAAGAGAGGTTTTATGAGTATACATAGGCCTAATCTTTGATTTATTAACAAAATAGCTTAACTAACCTTGCTAATTATGATTAAGATAATAGACTAATAATAATATTTTAGGTTAATCAATTAGAGATTAAACTCTAATGATTTCTGCGTAGTGTTCTCTCTAGATGAGAGAGAGAGTATCAAGGCTCCGAGTCTGTGTAAATGTAAGCTATATGGGTCCTATTTATAGTTTTCTGGCACTCATAAGCTCTCACCGGCTGAAAAAGGCAGTTGCTTGCAGTTCTAGCAGTCCCCTACAGGTCAAAAAATGCCCCCTGCTGCTAAATGAGTCCCTGGCAGGTCAGTGATGACCCTCCCATTACCTGCCAGCTTTTAAAATGTCAATTTTGCTATAATTTGACCTATTTTTGCTTAATTGGTAAATATCTTGTAAATATCTGGGAGACCTTTAATAAAGTCTATGCTTAAATGATTACTGGAACCCTTCAATTTTTCTATTTTACTCAATTCACAGTGTAAACTTCCAGGGGTCATAACTATGCCAGTTTTTATCACAATGCAATTTTGAAAATTTCTAGCACGGGGTTTGATGTGCTTAAGATTCCAAAAATACCAATATTTGCCATGGTCGGACAATTCTACATTTCTTTTTCAATAATCATATCAGTTTGATTAAGCTTTATACAACCTTTTTCAGAAACTGGAAACCTTACAGTTTTCCATAGATACAATGCTCACACATAGAAAAATCAAAATAACTTAGCATAAGAAAGTAACCACAATGTGCTAGTGTTTTCATTCCCTTTTGGTTCATATGGCCTAGCCATCTATGCCACAACTCGGCTATATGGTAGCTTTGTTATGGATAGACGGTCCTCTTTTGCATAAGAAAACACCATAGAGTAAAGCGTTACATGCACAATTTTTATTCTTGATTTACCATGAACCATTCTTGAAGATAGTCCTTCAACCCTAGTTGTCAAGCTAATGAGCAGATATCAAACACTTTGATATAGCCGTGTGACAAGTGTCCCCCTTTCTCCTTTTGTGAGAGCTTTAGGTAATTAGAATAATTATTTAAACTCTCATTGGACCTTGAGTCTTCTGGCCAATAGGAATCAAGCAAGCCATTGGGCTATCGGATGCTCATTGTCCAATAGTCTTCTAGGGAGCTTAATTTTTATTGGTTGTTTTTTCTAGCATTTTAAAACTGATTAGACTAATTTTACTCTATCCTAATTCTCATTGGTCCACATCTATGGCCATCCAATAGGATTTGAGGGGAGATTCGGGGCATCTGGACTAGGAGTCTACCATGTGTCCAATATTCCCTTTGTGTAATGGGGGAGCTTGGGAGTGGTGTGTGTGTGTGTGTGTGTGTGTTGTGTGTGTGTGTGTGTGTGTGGTGTGTGTGTGTGTGTGTGTTGTGTGTGTGTGTGTGTGTGTGTTTTCTCTCTCTCTTCCCCTACCTTTAGGGCTCGCCCCCTCCTTCCTAGGGATGTGGGAAGACTTTTTAGTCTTCCCATGAGCATCCAATTTTCCCCACTATTTGGCCATTGGACTTTTTAATTAAATTTAGGAACCTCAGCCTATGGAAGTCTTAAAGGAGTTGAACCTTAGGTCTTTTAAGCTCCATTGCTACACATTCCTCTTTTGCATACTGTCCCCTTTGGATCCCTATTTTCCCTCCTTTGGATCCCTGCTGAGATCGGTCTGGTAGCCTTACCAATAGTCTAGCTTTTACTCCTCTGGTACCTCCCTAGATTAAATGATCAATTCAACATGGGAAAATCATTTGGGAGAATTAGATATTAGTTTTTATGACAAAAAATCCCAAGCAGGCTCTATTTTTTCTTCAAATTTTGTAGGCTTGATCCTTGATACTCAATTGCATGGCCATACACCAAAAATCCATTGTTTATCACTTTCAAGGTGGTTCATGCATCACCACATATCGGGTGCCGCACATAGACAATTACCCACATGCGTCAAACTTTCGAGGCAAGATGAGCATATCCACACTTCCTACTTGCATTATTCTAGAAATCTCAAAAACATACCATAAAGCCAAAAGAATCCACTTGGCACCACATCCAAGCTTTGATACCCTGTCTCTAGGTCTGTGTATGTGCATGATTGTTGATATGCAAACCTAACTATGTACATTGTGTACATGGCCCATCATATTTGAAACCCAATATCACATTGGTAAGGGTTCCAAATGCATGTCACCTCACTTTAAATACCATGTCATTTACTACCTCACTCACCACTTGTCTGTGGTGCTTTGCATGGTCACGTCACTCATCACCATACATGCCACAAACACACCACATCACCATCTCTTTAACTCATCATCTATATTTTTGCCACTTAATCAGTCCATGTCACCATTTTGACATGTCATGATATGACATGGTAGATGAGGGGATCCTATATGGCACCTCATCTTTCCACCTATATAGTCCATGTCATCAATCATTCACACCACCTTGCACATGGATGACCATGTCATCCATGGATGTCCACCTCAACAGCCATGCCATTTATTTGTAAATGTAAAAAAATAAAAATCATGATAATTTAACATAGTTATTTAAGTTTCACAAAAAGAAAATTAATTTTGTTTTTTATTAATCAACTAATAGCATTATAACTTAACATTGAAATTCTATTTATTTGAAATATTATTGGATGACAAATAAAGCATTTAGAGATTTTTTATTCAAAATTCATTTTTTTCAATAATATCCTATAATTCATGAGATAATTATTATTTTATGTAAATTAGTTTCTTATAATAGGATTGGTATAATCTTATCAAGAAGTACTCCTTTTTAGATTACATTAGGAACAAATATCTATAAACCCCTTTTTTGAGTTCACTTCATTTGTGCATAAGAATTGGAGCCCTTTATGCCTCCTTGATTAATTGAATCACTAATTATTCTAACACTCATTTTCCTAACTAAGCATGGATTTTGATAACTATTAGCTTCTACTTGCCCTACCTGATATGATCTTTATTACACACTCATAGTGGATCTTTTCTTTGCTTTTATTGAAAGTAAAATTTAGGTAAATTTATGCCGGTTATTGGCTTGTGTTGGCTCTTGACTTCTCCTTGCACATTGCAGTGATAATTATTGCGACTTACTGCTACTTCATACTAGGCCTTAAAATATATGTTTTGTTGAGATATAGGGCTTGATATACCAAGTTTAGCTTAATTTTATGAGATAAGAAAAGCTAAACTAGTGTAACACTTTAAGATTGGCTGCATTGGATGCAATCACTTGTAACTGTGATTGGGTATTTGGATAGATCTACCATTATTAGGCATTGTGTATGAATTCGATTAAAAAATATTTCTCAAACATTGGATGGAATGGATAAATTGGTCTAAATTAATAGACACTCTTGAAAAATGTAGCTTAAATTGAATACTTCACACTTGAAATAAAAGAATATGTCATAAATATTGATTCATATTATATAAGTAAAATGCACTAGTTCACATTAAAGACAAGCCACTTGCATCAAAAGGGGTGATGGCCCCAATACCTTTAACACAAAGGGGGCTCATATGTGTATATATTATGTAGACGGGGCTATTCCCCTAGGTGTTTATGATGGTTGAGATACTTATACAAAGAGAGAGACACTATCAAGATTAGGGATGTGTCCACCTAATTTGGGTATGAGTGTGTGTGTGTAATTTTAAAGTTGTAGGTAATTTTAAAAAGAAGGGCGATGGCCTTTTGATGCCTTTGTGGTTAAAGTGTTTGAATAAAGGATTACTTATGCTTGGTGAAGATCCAAAAGATATCTCTTGAAAAATATGGTTTAACTTGGATACTTCATACTTTGAATTACTTTTATAGAAAAGTTAAATTGTATGATTGTGTAAACATCAAAATTGCGATTTTGAATAAATTACATTTTGTAAATACCTAATGACACTTGAATTAGAAGGGCTGATGGCCTTCTGATATTGAGGGTACCATTTGGAAATGGTTGAACTTAGAAGAAAGAAAAGTACTTAAGATTGCGCCACTTACATCAAAAGGGGTAATGGCCTTCTGATGATTTACACTATTATAGACTCTAAATCTATTATGGATAGTAGTTTAAGTTCAAAACAATTTAAGTATGGCAAGGATAACAATTGATGGGTTCTTTGACACCTGTAATGTGTATTCTTAGTGTCTTGTTTATATGGATGTAGGTGAGAATGCTATCTTTACTTAAATTTTTATTTGTCTTAACTGCTATCTGACTTTGAGGATCCCTACTCAATTAACTTGGATGACCTCCACAACTCCATTTCTTTTGTATAGGATCATTGGATGATTCCTCATTTTTATTTTAATGTACAAAAATGAATCTAAGAATATAGTTATTTAAATCCAGTTATCTTTTGAACGTTATGTTCTTTTGTGTATATGTATTAAGTTTAATACAACAACACACATACACACATGGATGTAACCTTTTTGTCTCATAGGTCATTTTAGCCTTTTGAATACTTTAATATGACGTTCATTTCATCTCTCTCTCTCTCTCTCTCTCTCTCTCTCTCTCTCTCTCTCTCTCTCTCTCTCTCTCACACACACACACACACACACACACACACACACACATGACCCTTTCTTAGGTGTGTGTTTCTCTATGTCCATGCATGCATGTGTGTGTGTGTGTGTGTGTGTGTGTGTGTGTGTGGTGTGTGTGTGTGTGGTGTGTGTGTGTGTGTGTGTGTGTGTGTGTTGGGAGGGGGGGTGCTTACTGCATGCAGCAAGTCACTCTTCTTCTAGTATTTTTTGTCAAAGCTCCCTATAGATTCTTCACAATTATTTTTTCCAAATTTCAGGCATCACTTATGCAAAGCCGATCAGTTTACAAATGTTGCTATAGATGGCGTTAAAATTGCACCACTTAAAGTGATGCAATTTGTGATGTTGCTATCAATGACATTAGCGATGCTTTTATTTATTTTGTGAGAAATTATAGAACATTGCATAAGCAGCACATGGTATGTTTTTAAGCATCACAAGAACAAAAGACCTCTTATAGTGACAACTAGAGTCTTTCTAAAGGAGTACGAGTGGAAGTGTGACGTGAGAGAGAGTGCGAGAAGAAGAGCACGACGATATGGTGAACTCGCTCTACTGTAATGTGTAGAGCATAGTGAGTTCTTATTAGGTTTTAACAAAAGAATATGTGTACATACCTGGCGGCCCGTCCACTTACCTGGGCGACCACATTGGGCTTTATACCCCAACAACCTCCCACTTAAAGTCCAATGTGGTACTTTAAGTGTGAGAGAAGCTACTATATAAGCTAATATACAAGAGATGTAGAGAAGTGATGTTCTACCACTGCTTGCGAAAATGCGCAAAGCTCTCTGAGGAAAGTCCTTTTGTAAGTAGATCAGCAGGATTTTCTGTGGTGTGAACTTTGACAAGCTGAAGTTGCTTATCCTCGAGCATTTCCCTGATGAAATGATACTTCACATCCACATGCTTTGTCTTTGAGTGATAAACTGGATTGCGAGCAAATTGTATAGCACTTTGACTATCACAATATAACACAGGCATCTCTTCTTTGATTCCCAAATCTGTTACTAGTCGATTAAGCCAAATTGATTCTTTGCATGTCTCTGATGCTGCAACATATTCAGCCTCTGTAGTAGACTGAGTAACACAATCTTGTAATCTAGAACGCCATGATACTGCTCCACCAGCCAATGTAAAGACATACCCTGATGTAGACCTTCGGTTGTCTAAGTCACCTGCATAATCTGAGTCTGTAAAACCCTTTACGCTTAGCTCCTGACTCCCATAGCATATACGCATATTCTTTGTAGCTTTCAGGTATCTCAATATTCCTTTCACTGCCTCCCAATGTTTCTTGCTTGGGTTTGACATGTATCGACTTACTACTCCCACTGCAAATGCAATGTCTGGGCGAGTAGCAATCATTGCATACATTAAAATACCCACTGCAGACTCATATGGAATCTTATCCATTTCAGCCTGTTCTTCCTCAGACACAGGACAATCTTGTTTGCTAAGTTTCACATATGGTGGCAATGGAACACTCAATTCCTTTCCCTTCTCCATATTGAAACGTTGCAAAACCTTGTCAATATACTCTGTTTGAGATAACCAAATCAACTTCTTTGATCTGTCTCTCTCAATGCGCACACCAAGTATATGACTTGCCTCACCCATGTCTTTCATGTCAAACGATTTTGCCATCTTTGACTTCAAAGCTGAAATTTCTTCCAAGTGCTTGCCAGCAATCAACATGTCATCCACATACAAAATAAGGATTAGCCAACTGCCATCCTTAGCCTTCTTTGTATATAGACAGTGATCGAACTCACTACGTTTGTAGCCTTGAGAAAGCATAAACTTGTGGAATTTATGGTACCATGCCCTCGGTGATTGTTTTAAGCCATAAAGACTCTTTAACAACTGGCATACCAAATCTTCCTTGCCTTTCTCAACAAACCCTTCTGGCTGCTGCATGTAAATTTCCACATCTAAATCACCATGCAAGAACGTTGTCTTGACATCCATTTGGTGCAACACCAAATCTAATATGGCAACCAATGCAAGAAAGCATCTCAATGTAGTCATCTTGACCACCGGAGAGAAGACTTCATCAAAGTGAATGCCTTGTTCTTGCTTAAAGCCCTTGGCAACAAGCCTTGCTTTGTACTTTGGCTGACTATCATGAGCGGTGATCTTATACCTGTAAACCCATTTACAGGGTAGAGCCTTTTTGCCATGTGGTAATTTAACTAGCTTCCATGTCTGGTTTTTATGCAGAGCTTTCATCTCTGGCTGCATGGCCAATTGCCAATTCCCGGAGTCCTTCATTTGCACTGCTTCCTTGTAACATGCAGTCTCATTGCAATCAGTCAACATGACATAGTTCATAGATGGAACAAACCTATCAGGAGGTCGCGTGACACGTCCAGATCTACGCACAATAGGTGGCTCAGGCTCAGCCACAACCTGTGGTTCCAATCTATCATGTCCTTGCTCCTCTTGAGCCTTGACATTTTGTCTTGCACGTGCAGGTCCATCTTCTTGGAAGACAACTCTTCTAATCTCCTCAACTTTCTCTGGTTTAGAATGATATTTAGCTTTATTAAAGTGAACATCATTGCTGCGGATAACCTTTCTAGATTCGGGATCCCAAAGTCTTTACCCCATCTCACCAGAATTACCATAGCCTAGAAAGATGCACTTTCTACTCTTTGGCTCAAGTTTGTTCCTAAATTCCTTTGCAACGTGAGTATATGCCTCACAGCCAAAGACTCTGAGATGCTTGTATGAGGGCACCTTGCCTGACCATACCATCTCTGCCACTAAATCCTTCTGCAAAACCTTGCTAGGAGATCTATTTATAAGATGAACAGCTGTTGATACAGCTTCAGCCCAAAACCCATTTGGCAGCTGTGCATTAGACAACATACTTCTGACCTTCTCTTGTATGGTCCTATTCATCCTCTCAGCAACACCATTTTGAGGAGGATTGTAAGGAGCAGTAATTTCACGTTTTATACCTTTTGACTCACAAAAGTCTTGAAAGGCCTTTGAAACATACTCTCCACCATTGTCAGTGCGTAAGCATTTAAGCTTCTTGCCACTCTGATTCTCCACAAGTGTCACAAAAGTTTTGAAAACACTAAGCGCTTCATCCTTGTGCTTGAGAAAGTAAACCCATACTTTCCTCGAGTAATCATCTATAAATGTCATAAAGTAAGAAGCTCCCCCTAGAGATAGGTTAGGCATAGGTCCACACAAATCACTATGAACAAGTGCCAAGTGTGTATCTCTTCTACTACTTCTATGCTTATGTGGCTGTTGTGTTTGCTAACCATACAGACAATGTTCACAGAATTCAAAATCATTAAATGAAAAGCCAAGCAAATAACAAGAACGAGACAAGATTTCCATTCCCTTCTTGGACATATGTCCTAACCGGCTATGCCACAAAGAAACGTTCCGCTGCTCGGTTACATTGATTACATTTTTAGAGACATTTGATACATAAATCATGTAAATTACTCCAGACTTTACTCCATGTGCTACTGTCATAGAACCCTTGGATATCTTCCACATGTTCTGTCCAAAAGTGGTGACGTAGCCAGTATCATCAAGTAAACCTGTGCTGATCAAGCTCTTTGTAATTGCGGGAACATGTCTCACATTCTTCAGCGTGAAAGAAGAGCCATTCTGAAACTTCAATTGAACATCTCCAACACCTAAGATCTCACATTTCTGCCCATTGCCTAGCCGAACATGATCTTTAGTGGTCACATAAGAGGTAAACCACTCCTTGTTTGGAGACACATGAATTGATTCCCCTGAGTCTATAATCCAGTCACTCGGTGCATTTCCATCAGATGCTGTAAGAAGAGCTGAGTCCATTGTATTCTTCAAGAAGTAGATGTCTCTTGACACTAGACTGTCATCCTCTGCAACAGTGTTTGTCACATTTATTTCTTGAATCTTCACTGAGGACTTGCTCTTCTCACCACGGTCTTCAGCTTTCTCTTTGCCTTTTTTTGCTTTCCATTCTCTGTAGTCTCTTTTCATGTGACCCTTCTTGCCACAATGGTAGCATTCTATGTCACTCTTGCCTTTAGCACTGCGGGACTTGCTACGAGACTGATTCCTCTTTCCACCTTTGTACTTTTCTTTGGTCCTTCCCCTGACAACTAAGGCTGTTCCTTTGCCTTTGTCCATTGTCTTTCTATTGGTTTCTTCAGTAAGCAGACTTCGTTCTACACCTTCTATGTTCAAACCATCTGGAGGTGCACAATTACTCAAAGCTGTGCAAAAAGTGTCCCAACTTTCCGGCAATGTGATCAACAGGAACACAGCTCTAACAGGCTCATCAAACTTGACACCTTGAGCTGACAACTGACTGTAGATGGTGTTGAATTCATTCAGATGATTGGACATAGGGGTCCCTTCTTTCATCTTCAAGTCAACAAGCTTCTTAAGCTAGTATACCTGTGAAGCTGCACTCTGCTTCTCATTGAGATCACTAAGCTTTATCCATGCTTGATAAGCCGACATCTCGTCTGCTACATTGAAGTAAACACTTTCTGCCAAAGTCATCATAATGGTAGAAAGTGCCAATTCATCCATTTCGCTCCATTCATCTTCATCCATATCTTATGGTTTTATCCCCTTGAGCTTTATAGGTTTTATCTGCTTCTTTTGTACCAACATGTGCCAAATCTGCTTCTTCCACAATGGAAAATTGGTTCCATCCAGCTTCTTGATATTATAAAGAGCAGTGTCCTGTGATCCAGCCATAGCTACGCTTCACAGTGGTTTACTTTCCTGGGAAAAATTCGGCAGAGTTTCCCTTGTAAACTGACCTCTGAACCAATATCAACCTGTCAAATGAACCAAGAAATCTTCAGATTCTGCATAAATTTCCGCAGAGTCTCCTTTGTAAAATGGCTCTGGTGTACTCAAAAACAGACCAAAAAAAAGCTCAAAAAACACTATCTCTCTGACACTGTAAGCTGCGGGTAAACCTGTCCTGCACCTGTACTGTCTCTCACTGTCCTGCCACTGTCTTGTAAGCATAGACTACGACAATGCCTCAACGGCAGTAAAGCAAAGATGCAATCCCAACTGTCTAACTCACAGTCAATACATCCTAGCTACCTAGCTAAGGGTGCTCGAGGGATCGCTCCAAGACCTGTATCACCGAAAGGATCTCAACATTCGAGAATCCCCCAGCTCAATAAAACCTCACTCGACCCTCAACAAAGGCTGCAGTAAATCTGACAGTACATAGACTTCCCACAAAGTCATACATCCACAAATTTCCCACTATATGCTGTAACCGCTGCAGCGGTTGTTTGCTGCGTGACTCACAGCCAGCAAACCCTCAACAAACATACATCATCTCTGAAAATACATCCCATGTGGAAGTACCTGTAATGTCAGGATGAAATCAGGAATATCAAGCAGCAAACACAAGCTACCTGATGAACTAGTGGATGTCGCCTACAGTCTGTGTGTAGATGCACCTGTGTCATATGTGACACGTCTCCAAGAACTGTGAGCCGTCCTTAGATGTGTAGACAGCCACAAATCAGCACTCTAGGAGTGCCGATATCCTCAACACCTGCAGTCGTAGGCCGAAACCCCAAATTTGCAGAGTCGGATCTGCACCCGCCGAGACCACGTAGTAAAAAATGGCCTGCGCAGAACTTTGTCGAGGCCGAACGGTGGCCAAGATGACCTCAGAATGAAATTCTGAGAACACCAAGCCCTACGGGCTTGCCCACAAGATTTGGGGCCATGTCTTTGCCTGTCAAATTTCACTCCGATCTGAGCTGGTGACTCTAGCCTCCTGCAGTGCTGCCCTGAGCCTCGATCTGAGCTCTGATACTAGTTGAAGGAGTACGAGCGGAAGTGTGACGCGAGAGAGAGTGCGAGAAGAAGAGCACGATGATATGGTGAACTCGCTCTACTGTAATGTGTAGAGCATAGTGAGTTCTTATTAGGTTTTAACAAAAGAATATGTGTACATACCTGGCGGCCCGCCCACTTACCTGGGCGACCACATTGGGCTTTATACCCCAACACTTTCCACGTGTTTGATGCAATAATATCCGCACAAAAATGTACCTCACAAAAGTGAATCTTGAATCCCATTTTTCATGACCACTTGGATTTAAGTGTTTGCTTATGCTCATTAGGATTTTTGTATCCTTTCACATTGTGTGTTTCCTTGAGATTGTTTATCCTTGTGCCACATATAAGAGATTTGGCCCACATAGAGCCTAAGTGAGGTGGACAGCTTCATTTTTTTCCCTTGTGTCTTGCTTGCACCATCATCTTGTTGACAATTGCATAGTTGTCTATGTGCATTGGCAGGGTCAACTACATCCTCAATAGATAACTTTTGCTCAAAACATTTGTGTCATGCTATAGGCCAATGCGCCGACTTGCGAACATTGTGCCACTTGTTCAAACTACCATTTTTTTTAAAGTGCTCAGTTGAGCTTGAATTGCATTAATTAATGAAATTTACAAGCAACCCTGGAATATCCTTTTCACAGGAAACTTCATAAAAAATACATTGAGGGGTCTTACTTACACAACTACTCCTTCTTGAGAAGTTGCGGCAGTTCCTATTCATTCTATAGTGGATTTTCCATTGCCATGTTTATAGAACAACATAGTTGTCAAGTGGCTTGCATTTCTTTTGAAAGAGTCAAAATACATATCTCTTACTATGCAAATGTCTATCAAAAGATACTCATTGGCAATGCATCTAGAGCCCAAGGCCAGGTCTTGTCTAAAGAAGGGAGTTTCCAAATGTGTGTACACCCACCTGTAGAACATGCCTGTGAAGACTCTGTTTGAGGACATCCGCTGAACAAGTGAGTGAGGGTTTCATCCAGGTGCTTGCATCTCACACAAGAACCTTCAGCTAGGCCTCTTACTTTACCTTTAAGTCCGGTTGGCAAAAATCCAAACAGTACTTTCCAGAGGAAATTTTTTTCTCTCTCTTCACATTTGGCCTTTTTCCAACTACTTGATTCCACTTACTAACTGCCCACTTTTTGGACCAGGTCTTGGTGAGGTGTTCTAACCAGCCCTCTAAAGAGAAAATCATTACATAATTTGATTTGGTCTTAGGCAAGCAGAAGTAATGAACAAATTAGGAAAACTAGCCAGCATGTGCAAATATTTCTCCTTCTCCACAGCTGAGAGGTCTCCACTAATCATTTGTATCATCAATTCCTGCTTCTTTGACAATTCAACCTTGGTTTTCATCAGCCCTTCAATGACTTCATAAGTCCCTTCACTTTCCTCTTCAATCTCATTTGCAAATGCAACTAAATCAGACTTATGGATTTCTTTGTCCATTAGAAGAAATGAAACATCAACATCCTCATCACTGCTGGTAGTACTATCATTGTCCTCAACAGACATTGTGGAATATTCTTCATCACTAGACTCATCCTCATCTTCATAAAGTTCCTCCAATAGTTTCCTTGTGTCCATATTATATAGCTTCTTAGCACCTATCTTTCCATAGAGGCTAATTGTACCACGTCTCCAATCTTGAACAGCTCCCACTGCACGTAACCATGGCCTGCCCAGTATAATAGGATATGCTCCCAACCCCACTGGAATCACATGAAAATCAACCACCACCTTTGCATCATATGCCTCCACTTCTAAGCTCTTTATAAAACACCCAAACATTTTACTTTCTGATAGTTTGCCAATCTGATCTGAAAGCCTGACACCCCAGTCATTGTAAGACCCATCTTCTCAACACACGAGTGTGTTATGACACATATTTGGGCTCCGCCATCAACATATTTGGGCTCCACCCAAAAGTAAAATCTTCTTTCCTGCTTGTCAGATACTCCTTCAAGTCATAGCTTAATTGCCCATCTCCTAGTGGAAAATATGAAACATGAAACTTGCAACGATCCCTTATTTTCCTCTTGGCCTTCACATCATCGTCTTCATGGCTCTTTCCCTTCTTTTTACTAGGACCTGCACCATTTCTTCCTTCCTTATCCTGTGTGATCCTCTTCCCAATAGGCATCACTAATGTGTCCTCCAGCTTTGCTACCTTCTCCAAGGTGACCACACTTATCACCTTTGTCGTTCATTTTTCCTCTTGGGTTAATCCACTGGGTCGTTCTTCTCCCTTAATTTCAATGCCATAATTCTTTGACCTAGTTAGAACCTGTCTTGGCAATACATACATGTCTCCCCCCATCCTTGGTAGCTTATCACATTGTGGGCTAATGTGGCCCAACTCTCTGCAATTATAACACGTGAGCGTCTACCTCCAAACCCTACCATTGCTTTGTCCAAAAACTTTCCTGGGTTTTTCTTCACCTCCTGGCTAACTTGCAAACCTCACACGACCTTGATTATTTCCTACATTACCTAGCATGTTTAGGCTGAGATTCTTTATTAAATCTACCACTTGCTTCATATCTTGCCTTAGCCCATCATCTTGCATTGTTGTAGTGACCACTGCTAGCATAACCTGAGGAGTAACATAAACCACTGGTTCATGATGAACCCCTGGCATGCGACCTTGCAAAGAATCCATAGGCTGAAACTCAAGCCTCCTTGGCAAAGACTCTACTCCTAGCTGACTCATTCTTCTTAGCTTCCACTCTTTGTTCCTTGCTACATCTAGTGCATCTTCATATGTCCTAGGCTTCTTTAGCTCCACTCTTCGACGTATATTCTTTGAAAGACCAGCCAAGAATCTGTCCTTCTTTAGCATGTCAAGTGGGGGTACATATGGTGCTAAGGTCTTGCACATCGGCTCCCATGCCATTGAAAACTTACGTATGTACTCATCTACTGACTCACTTTTCCTTTGCACCAAACCCTGTACTTCTTGCTACACTTTGTCAGGATCTTCTATCTCCACAAACTCCACTTCCAATCCATGCCTTATATTGTCCCAACTTAATCTCACAGGTGGATCAGCCGCACGCAACTCCTCTTCAAATGCTTTGGACCGAGCTTGTGCATCACTCTTCAAACAAACCTGGAGTAGACGTAACATCTGTGCAGGATCATGGATCTGGTTGCTAATGCAAGCAACCTCCATCTTTTCCAAAAAGTCTTCCACATCTTCATCACTTCTTCCATGAAATTCTGGATAAGAGAAAGCCATGGCTACCCAAGTTTCAATGCTTTGAGAACCCCTTCTAACACAGGTGCAAGAACCCAAAACTTTTTACTGACTCAATCCCCAAAAACTTCAATGGAGATCTAGCTTTAGAAAAGGATGAACACATGCACATCAAATGAGTTTTCATAGTTAATCAATGGAATTACAAGAAGCAAAGGGGATTCCAGTATTTCTCTTAATCTTCTTGGCACAAACATAAAGACTATGTGCTGCTGGTAAAAAATCTTCGTGTCGACATGAACATTTATCTGTATTCTTTGTGTAAAATAAAAAGGAGTGAACTGAAGTCCGTCGTGATTATCCATTAAAATCCATGCAGCTCCCAAGAAAGCACACTTGACTAATTCAGCAGCATAACAACATAAATGGCTCAAAAGAAGAAAAAAACAGCCATCACAACTTGGAAAATTTTTGGCAGAGTTTCCTCAAAATTAGAGCAGTAAAAACCCAAAATATAGACTGTATATGTATGCATAACCTGCCAACAACGTCACCCAAGCATCAAGTAGGAATCGCCAGTACGTAGCCTATGACAAGTCAGAAAAAGAGTGCTCCAGCCACTTGTATCACCGAAAGGATCTCACACTTGAGAATTCCCCAGCTCAATAAAACCTCACCACAACCCTCTCACGAAGGATATGAAAATATCGTATAGTCAAGTCTCAAAAATGACTATCTTTCAGACCAAGTCTCAGAATTGGTTGGGACTACCAAATAAAACCAATTATGGCTCCACAAAGACATACAATGGCAGTATCCACAAGTAGCATACAATACTAGACATGTTAGCATATACATGTGGTAGTGATGTGTGTGAACACACTAGGACCGTCGGGGCATTTTTTCCCTCTTTAGGAGGTTTTTTCCCCCGTGCATTATATATACACCCATCACTCTAGGGCTATCTATCTTTCCATTGCACACTAAGTAACACACTCTCTATTGTGTGCCTTGAGCTTCCTTCATCTTCTCCAAGCTATGTGCGTTTCTTTGCAACCCTAATTCCAACAATTGGTATCAGAGCAAGTTACGTACTCCCAAGCTTATTCGCCAGCTGCTCCAGCACATGCCTTCTCACTTTCTCTGATTACAGTGAGGTTTGGCAAGCGTTCGTAGGTCAACAAATGTTTTGGGATAGCTCATAGAGCTGAGTCTGCTCAAATTTTTGATTCGGGCTCATTTTGGCCTCCGTTTCCACTACAGGCAGGTCTGCACAGGCAATTTCATCATTTTGTGCGAAATTTTTGTCAACGTCGTTTTTTGCATAACAGGTGCCTTACAGTCTTCTACGGTTTGTGCTATATATCACGTGTTGTTCCCACTCCATTTCTCCTATTTTTGGGAAATTTTGACATCAGGTGCAGCATTTACCATGGCTGACAACAACACAGATGTCTTCAAGATGTTTGCTGCTGAGGACAGGTTGGATGGGGACAATTACTCTATGTGGGCTTATATGATGCAACATGTTCTTGTGTCAAAGGGCGTCTAGAATATTGTGCAGGGCATTGATATACGTCCTAGTTTTGAGGATGTAGGCGATGTTGAGGATGTTGCAGGTCTTGCTGCAAGGATTTCTGCTATTAGAGTTGTTTTGCCTATGACAGAACAAGCTCATTGGGATGTAAAGGATGTGCAGGCTCATGCATTGATTGTGTTGTCTATGAAGTGCACCATTTTTCCTCACATCCGTTCAGCAAAACCTGCAAAACAGGCTTGGGATATTCTAGCAGGTCTTTATGCAAGCCGCAATGAGGCTAAAATTGCGTTGCTGCGTAAAGAGCTGGAGTCGAAGATTATGCATGAGGAAGATGATATGGACACTTTTCTTGCTGGTGTCAAGGATATCAATGAGCAACTTATTTCTGCAGGTGAAGTCATTTCAGACAGTTTCCTTGTGCAGACTGTTCTTGATGCCTTACCAAATTCTTACCAGACTTTTGCTAGTACTTGGAGACTTATGACCCAAGGAAATCCAGAAGTTGTCAAGTTTGATGCATTATGCACATTGTTGTTGCAAGAGTCACTTTTCAGAAAAAACAGGATTAGACAACATGCAGTTGATTAGGCTTTTATTGCTTCTCAAAGAAAGGGTGGTAACAGCAATGCAGCCACTTCTTATGGTTCTGCTGCGAGTGGCAAAACGTTTGTTCCTAATGCTTCTACTGGCAGTAATTTTTATGGAAATTCTGGTGATAAGGGCAAAAAGAAGATGCGTTGCCATTATTGTAAAGCTAATGATCACTTGATCAAGTAGTGTCCTAAGTTGAAGGCCAAAGAGGCTAAGAAGAAAGAGGGTGGTTCCACTGCAAATGCTGGTTCCACTACAAATGCAGCCATTGTTGAGTCTTCTCTGAAAGGAGACTGTGTTGCTGATGTTGATGCAGAATGGGCTTTTAGTGCTGAGTGCACTTACAATCCTGTTGTCCATGATGCATGCTTGTCAGTTGCTACAGATTCACATGTGTGGTATTTCGACAGTGGTGCTACAAAGCACATTACCTCACATCGTGAATTATTCATCTCTCTTGAGTCTGTCCCTCATAGGAATTAATGCCTCTTATTTGGTTCAGGGAGTTGGAAAGATCGTGCTTACTGCTGCTAATGGCAGTTCTTTCACACTTGTTGATGCACTTTATGTACCTGGGATCAAGAAGAATCTTTTGTCTATATTTGCACTTGCTAGACTTGGACTTGTAGTCAAATTTGTGGATGATAGATGTACAGTTCATGATCTCAATTTTGGTGATGAAATCGTTGCATCTAGGCTTTTGTTTCGTGGGCTGTATAAGCTCACTTTGTATGACAAGTGTGGACAAAATTTTGCAAATGTAGTTGTAGATTCAAGGACTATTTTTCATGCAAAACTTTGGTATGCACATTTTGGTCATCTGAATTTTGCCAGTTTGCTTCGTTTGCAAAAATTTGATATGGTTGCTTCTTTGCCACCTCTTGAAGTACCTGTCAAACATGTTTGTGAAGGCTGCATTTTGGGTATGATGCAGCATTCTAAGTTTCCAAAGGATGGTTCAGTTCAGGCCACCTGCAGGTTGCAGCTTGTGCATAGTGATGTTTGTGGGCCCACGCAAACTCCATCCTTGGGCAATTACCTTTAATTCGTGACTTTCATTGATGATTACTCCAGGCATGCATGGGTATTTTTGCTTAAAGCGAAGTCCAAAGTTTTTATGTGCTTCAAACAATTTCTGGCTATGGCTGAAAATGTCTCGAAATCTACTATGGGCACCCTTCATTTCAATTGAAGGGGGGAGTATATGTCTCATGAATTCAATGCATTTTTGGCTAGTCGTGGGATAAAACGCCAATGTACAGTGCCTTATACACCTCAACAAAATGGTGTTGTTGAGAGAAAAAACAGGTCACTTACGGAAATGGCATGATGTATGGTTAAAAGTCAAGCTTTGCCGCATTCTTTTTGGCTTGAGGCCATCATGTGTGCCACTTATGTACTAAACAAGTGTCCTACAAAAGCTTTTCAATCTTTTACTCCATATGAAGCATGGCATGATAGAAAACCTTCTATTAAGCACATGCGTGTTTTTGGTTGTTTGGCATATGCTTTGGTGCCACAAACACAGCACAAAAAATTGGATGATAAGGCTGCCAAATGTATTTTTGTTGGTTATAGTGCTAAAAGCAAAGGTTACAGGTTGTATCATCCACAAACAAAACGTATTTTGGTTTCGCGGGATGTAGTGTTTGTGGATTCTGTTTAGCCCTTGCTGTCATGTACTAGAGACAGTAATGTAAGCTCACAGGCCATTTATGACACTTTGTTGCCTCTTTTCAGTGGTGGAAATATAAATGTATGTTCCAATGAGGAAAATGTACAGCCTATGGGGGTTTCTGAAAATGTTACAGATCAGGCTATTATTGATGCAGATGTACATGATGTACTTGATGAGGAAAGGGTTGAAAATGAGTAGGCTAGAGGTATGCCAAAATGGCTGGTGCACACTTTGCATGACAGTAAATTGGATGCACCTTTGTGTAGTTGTACTCGTTCAGGCTCTCACCATGCATCTTATGCTTCACATTGTTATGTTTTGGCTGTGTCTAGCTTACATGATGTTGAGGAACCTCAATCTTTTGATGAAGCACAGAATTCAAAAAATTGGATGGCTATTATGCAATTAGAATATGATGCAATTATAGAAAATGAAACATGGCCTTTATGTGATTTGCCTCCTGGCAAAAAGGCCATTGTTACGAAGTGGGTTTACAAGTTGAAACGCAAGCAGGATGGTGAGATCGATCGCCATAAGGCTTGACTTGTTGCAAAGGGTTATGCACAACAAAAAGGCATAGGTTATGAAGAGACCTTTGCTCCCACTTGTCGTATGACTACTGTGCATTTTCTATGTGCATTGGCAGCTCATTTTGGTTGGGATGTACATCAATCAAACATTGTTACTACTTTCTTGAATGGCGACATATTTGAGGAAGTTTATGTAACGCAGCCTCGCGGTTTTGTCAAGAAAGGAAAAGAGGACAAAGTGTGCAAATGTAACAAGGCTTTGTATGGGTTGAAGAAATATCCTCATGCTTGGTATGAGAAAGTTGACACTCATTTGGTCAAACAAGGCTTTTGTAACAGTCCAACAGAAAGCACATTGTATGTAAAGCGTGAGGGTGATGTACTTCTAATTGTGGTTCTTTATGTAGATGATTTGCTGATCACTGGACTAAATGAGAGACACATTGTTGAATTTAAGGCTGATTTGAATGCTACTTTCAAGATGAAAGATTTGGGGTTATTGCATAATTATTTGGGCATACACTTTAAGCAGTGTGATGGTGGACTTGCCTTGTGTCAAAAAAGTTACATAGAGACATTGCTATGTAAATTTGGACTTGCAGATTGCAAACCTATTGCCACTCCCATGGAAACATGTTTGAAGTTGAGTCTACATGATGTTGGCGATCCTGCTGATGTCACTCTTTATCAAACTGTTGTTGGCTGCCTCATTTATGTATGCAACGCAAGGCTAGATATTCAGTTTGTAGTCTCACAGGTCAATAGATTTATGCATAGCCCAGGGTCTAAGCATTGGCAGGCTGTCAATAGGATTTTTTACTACTTAGTGGAACTTTACATCTTGGCTTGTTTTATCCCAAGGGAGGATCATTGCCACCAGGTTTACATGCTTTTTCGGACTCAAATTGGGCTGTTGTTTTGACACATGAGTGTCCACAAGTGGTTTTTGTTTCATGCGTGGCAATTCATGTATATCATGGTTGAGCAAGAAGTAACCTAATCTGGCCACTTCGAGTTGTGAGGCTGAGTACAGGGAAGTCTTCACGGCTATGGTTAAGTGTGTATGGCTCAGACGCCTTATGGCTGATTTGCGTGTTGAACAGGATACTGCCAACACTATCTACACTAAAAGTCAGAGCATATTGGCAGTTGCAAGGAACCCAGTTTTTCATGCTCGCACAAATCACATTGAGGTGCATTACCACTATGTCAGGGAGAGGCTCTCAGCAGGAGAGATCAGCTTGGCTTATGTGCCAACACAGGACAAGCTTGCAGATCTTTTCACAAAGGCATTGTCTCCTGAGAAGCTCAAAGCTTTCCACAAAGCTTTCGGCTTACTCCCAAAGCTTTGTGGACTGATCATGTCCTTAGGACATGGTACTTCCCTTTACTCATGTGCCAGCTCTCATTCACCGCATCACTCCAGGGGGGATTTGTTACCATATACATGTGGTAGTGATATGTGTGAACATACTAGGACCACCAGCGCATTGTTTTCCTCTTTAGGAGGTTTTTTCCCCCGTGCATTGTATATAAGCCCATCATTGTAGGGTTATCTATCTTTCCATTGCATACCAAGTAACACACTCTCTATTGTGTGCCTTGAGCTTCCTTTGTCTTCTCCAAGATGTGTGCGTTTCTCTGCAACCCTAATTCCAACAAGACAATGCGCTCAAACAGGTGCCAAATGATGCATACCCATGACAACTGCTAGTGACTCCCACTTGCCAGTATATCACTCTACTCCAGCTACATGTACATGTTGACAGGAGCAAAGCGAACCCCGAACCCCCGATGGCCTCTAAAACACCGGGGACCGAATAGCACGCCTCGAGCCTGTCATGGTAAAGCAAACAGGGGGCACCACCTAGCTTCAGCGGCTAGGACGCAAACAACACACCACCATAACAAAGTTTTCATCCAAGAGAGATGGATGCTTGGGAGTAATGATGAAGAGGAAGGGAAATGAGATTAAGTAAGAGAGAGAGAGAGTGAGGGAGGGGGTATAGCGGCTTAGTACTTAGGCACCACAGAAGGATGGCGAATTCGCACACCCTTCACACATACACAAGCTCACTCCAAACACAAGACTAGGTGGCGATTCCGCACACCTCACATGGGCAAAACATTGAAGGAAAAAATACTCACAAAAACTCAAGCTTTATTTAGAGAATAAGGCGATGAAATGGGGAGCATAGGGTAGGGGAATGATAAGGGAGAGAGTGGTAGAGCACATGGCGGATAGGTGGGAGTTGATGGCGAAGACTCGCACGAGGGTTATGGCCATCATCCTTCATTTAGTTGCCCTTCATATTCCATAGCCCAAGTGTGTAGAGGTCATGCTCAAGACGAGCATGGTGATTGCGGTAATGGTGATGGTGTATGTGTGGGTGTGTGCACTAGGCACACATAGTGCATAGTGTACTCTTTGGTGATGTTGTGTGTCTAGTGTGATGGTGACCCCTCTTTATATAGGGGAGGAGGGGGGAGAAATTATAGAATTTAGAAATGAAGAAATCATTATCTACATAGGCCATGTGACTGTGGGCCCCACTTGTCTGGCTGTGTGTATATGTGCCAGAACAGCAGTCTCATGAGAGAGAGACTAAGAGAGAGAGATGGGTTGATGAAAAAAAGTGAGAGGTGACATGGAGAATAAAGTAATTACAAGAGCGGAGAGAGGGGAGTGTGTTCAGAGGTGAATCTGTGTGCAGATGTGTGTGAACACAAGAAAAATTAGGTAACCACCGGGTGGGGATGGGTCAGTGGGCACCTTTTTCAGTGAAACTGAGTGTGTGTGAGTGTGGGGGAGGTTATTTAGCTACAAGACAAGAGACATGGCGCCCTTTAGAGAGAGGGGGGGGTATTTGGGTCATGGGATATGATAGGAGAGAGAAAGGGGGGGTGGGGTATATTATTTTGGAAGATAGGGTAAGATGCATGTGAGTTAGGGTGCATTATTGGTGAGTTAGAATGCATTATTGGTGAGAGGTGGGGTAGCTTGAGGGGAGAGAGAAATGAGAAAGGACAAGGGGAAGAGAGAGGGGGTTGACCTTTTGAGTGGAGGAGAGGAAAAGGGGCACACAGCGGGGCAACAATGAAGAAAAAGGAGGCAAGGTGGGGATGGGCTGCCCCGCAGGCATGAGGTGGCCTATTTTACCTTTCTCATATATTTACATAATCATACTTTTTTTTTTTACTTTTTCCAATGCCTTTTATCATCTCCCTCCCTAAGAGGGGGTTTTCATGGGGTGGGGACGAGAGAAGAGGGGTATGGGAGCTTGGCTTGTGAAAAGCCCCCATCACTGTGTGAATCACCTGTACCTGTACTTGTAACTTGTAACCTATAACCTGTAATCTGTAATCTATAATCTGTAATTCCAAAGCTGAGGGTACTCAAAGAAGATCCTCCATGAGGGTGCCAAAAGAATGTGAGCGAGATGGAAATACACACAACGCCTCTATAATCACCTGACGCACACTCTTGGGATAATACACACACACACACACACACACACACTATGGGGCAGCACTCAGCTTACACAACCCGACCCTAACCGAGACAGGGAACACACTGATGGAGTGAGAGGAGAGAGAATATCCATTTGCCCACTCAACACAGATACAAACACACACACATACACTACCAAATCATCTCAAAGGATTAAACTCTCTGATGCTTAGATGCAATTGATCTTGGGCCGACACCAATGGGGCAAATAGCTCACACAATATGGATGAAATATGCCAGATACAATCACAAATTTGAGCAGAGGCTTCGCTCACAGGAGAAAATTACACATCCAAAATAGTAGAAGAATAGTGAGGAATTTGGAAAAATGTATAGCACCATTGCGTCCAGAACGGCCAAAAACTCTGCTCTGCAATATCCAAGTGCTCAAATCCGAGCTCAGATGAGTTGTTTATGGCCAAAACAAGCTCCAAAAACAGCAAAAACTGAGTAGCGGCTCTTCATCCCCTTCTCTCCACATTTTTTTGGTGTTTTTTCTCAGATTTTTTAGTGTCCACACTTAACCTCATCCCTTGGGCACCTTTGGCCTTTTGATTGACCTCAAACGGACCCTAAACAGGCCAAAAAATGGCCACGCAATGCGTTTTTGTTACCCTTCTACATCCATCCGCACACCTGGCAATCAACTTTTCTCAATAATGCATCCTTTTTCCTAAGCTTTGGACCCGCAATCACGTAAATTGGCCCCCAAATATAGTCCTCATGATGAACTTTCTGCATAATTCATCACAAGAAAACACCCCGTTGTGTCCTCACTTATCCACGTGCAAGCCTTGATCCCATTCGACCTCCTGAGCCAGTGGATGCCATCTAACACCAGTGGATGCCATCTGACGCACCTGCTTCCTTGAGGAGTTTAACGCTCCACTAACTCCTCATTATTATAGAAAAACACACTAATACTCGTGATGACTAAAATCGATGTACTATGTACACATTGTCCTACATGTTCACATGTGGGCCCCACATAACCACCTGGCTCTGGACAATGGACAATTCTTTATTCGATGCATCATGCATGTGTATGTACATATGCATAATCACTTCTTCCAAAAAACTCCTAACATCGCCTTTGCCAAATGGGGCATCAATTTTATTGTCCCCATCATACCTCCTGCATACAGGCCGCACGCACAATACATCATAGTAACGACAGATTATTTGACCAAATGGACGGAAGCAAAGGCAACAAAAAAAAATGATGCACCGACTACGGCTCAGTTCCTTTTCAAATATATCTGTATCAAATATAGTCTACCCATTGAAATAGTGAGTGATAGAGGAACACATTTTGTAAACAACGTCATTGAAAGCTTACTTGACAAATTCATGGTGATCCATCGCAAATCTGCACCATATCACCCACAAGCTAACGGACAAGCCAAGAGTACCAATAAAATTTTATGCACGGTGCTCACAAAAGAAGTGATTGACTCAAGAACTGATTGGGATCAAAAGCTACACTCCGCATCACGGGCTTACAGGGTAGCGTTTAAAACTTCCATCGAAACCACTCCTTTTAACCTTGTGTTTGGGATTAATGCAATTCTACCCATGGAATCCTTAATTAACACATTACGAGTCGCAACACAATTAGGATGGACAGGACACGAACTATTGGAGAGACTAGACATCTTGGAGCAATTAGATGAAACGAGTAGGTAGCAGGTATATATGCTCAGAAATGACAAATGACAGCTTTCCATGATCAACATGTGATTAGCATGGAGTTACAAAAAGGGGATTATGTTTTGGTGTATACCCTAAAACAACACTCCAAAAAACTCAAAAAGCGAGGGATGGGGCCTTTTGTAATACATGATATATCACAAAGTGGTGCCATCAAGCTTGCAACATTGGCCAGTGAGGTGATGCCTAATTGGATGAGTGGCTGCAGATTAAAGAAATATTTTCTTCCACTGACACCAGAAGAACTCCAAACAATACATGCAGCAGATCAACGAAGAAGTCAAGCCCATGATATTCAGGAACAGGCACAGTAAGAGGCCAAGATCAGAATATTAAAGCGGAAGGAGCGGGAAAACCTTGAGAGAAATTGCCAACAAAACAATTGTACCAATTTTCTTCCAATTGCATCCATACAAACGGAGCCTACATGGTTGGGTGGCATAGATCTACAAATTGTGTTGCAACTTGATGATGGTACCATCGAGCGCGCATTAGTGGACACTGGGACAAGAGCAAATGTTGTCAACTACTCCACCTTTATGAAATTAACAAAAGGACCTTTGACGCCAAATACTATTGGGTTCAAAGTGGCGAACAAAGGAACAATGAACAGCCTGGGACATGTAAATTTACCAATAATTGTTGATGGAACAATTTATCCTCATCAATTTCATGTGATTGAGGATATAGATCTTAACAAAGCAGTTATTATGGGAGTGTCATAATCGGCACCAAATCGACACCAGTTATCCTATCAAGCCACACCAAATCGGCAGGATAATACCTTACAACTCATGCTAGATGACAAATCTTTTGCCACACCATTTGTACAATGAGACTACATATGGGAACCTCTCCAATCAACACTTGCTCCAATACAGCAATGTTCTCAAACGGTGGTCAAGAAAATCTGGGTAAAAAAGTCCATTATGCAAACCCATCCGGAGAAATTATGGATATCCAAATGAAATCATACTACAAGTCCACCTATGCAGCATCAACCAAACCCAACCCTCAACAAACCACCCAAAGCTCCAACTTTTGTCGAGCAAACATGATCTATACAATCACACCATCGACAACCAAAAGAAGTCATTTGGATATGGAAACAAAAACCGACTCGCTCACTGGATGACTGAAACTTGAATTCAACATCAAAGAAATTTCAGTGGCATCCAAAAAAAAGACCTCAATCAAAATACAATGCAGACTGTCAAAGAACGAGTGCGTCTTCTACAACTACTTTTGTTCGGACCACACAGCTTCAACCTAACCTCATCATCGAAAGCCAATGAAGTTGTGGTTCAAAACCCATATCTTGCACAACACTTTGTTACCCCATGCATATTTTCAATTCACACTCATAGTGCCACAATATACGGCTATGCATAGACACTTACTTCGTACCCATGCACCTTGACACATGTTTGTCTGGGACGACTCACTATAGGAAGGGGGGGAAATGCAGCAAGATACTCATCATTTTGTATATATTATTTTCTTTTCTTTTTCTTTTCCTTTAACAATTTTTCAGAGCTTTTTAACTCTTAGCAGGCATAATCATGATCCATATTGACACCGTCTAAATGCCGGGTTAAGAATATGTATGTATGAGTACTCGATTACAATAATTTTGACAAAATTTTGGCCAATTAATAATAATTGTGGATAATTTTCTTTTATTTTTAGCACTTAAAAGCTAAAAAGGACAAATAATCAACAAAAATTAATAAGTTGAGTCAGGAAAGTCGGAATTGACTTTTGAAAGCAAACGCAAAATTTTCAAAGCAAGGGCTTCAAACATGGAAAATATGAAAAGGTTTGGCACACGACGGATTTTGAGCCAACTTCTAAAGATCAAAACTGTAGATTAAAGGCCTTTTTTGACCAAATACTAAAATGAAGAACGGTTTGAACTGTAAGTGATATGACCAGCAAGATATGATCAATGCAGGCTCGGGGGATTCACCATGGAAACTTACCGCACAATGTAAGTATAGAGGAGGGTTTGTTTTACAAGCTACATAAGCATATAAGTTAGTGACAGGCCCCCAATAATTTCTATCCCAACCTTAAAAATAAGGGGGGGGGGGACCTGACCCGGGTTGATTACTTATAATGATTCATCATTGGTTTTCACTAGAACTCGAATGAATTTTGAAGAAGTTTTTTATCAGGTCACTCATCAAATTTTGCATCAAGCCGACTATAGATAAGGGCTGATTTGGAGTAGGTCAATGGTTGCTTTACACTAGCTTTAGATGGGTCAGAATTGAATGAGTAACGTGAGTGCAGGTTGATCGAGCACATAGTTTGAAAGTCAAACTAAGACACATTGAGGGTACATCTAGTTATCAATAGAAATGGTTCCTTAGTACGTTGCCAGTCACTATGCTACACACTCTTTTACTAGTTTCCCTCAAATCATGCGAGACCTAAATTTTATATGTAAGATAGGGGTATGATATTTCTCTTCATTGATTGTCGTGTAAGCATAGAAAGGGGGGTCATATTCCCTAATATGAGTTGTATATAGGGGTTTTATCAAAATTTTCCACTTGTAGGTGGCGTCCTATTTTTTAAATAGAGTGAATCCCTTGGGAATGGAGGTAAGTATGAATGGGGTTGTTGACAGGTCAACCTTTCAACAACGCTTCCACAAAGATTCCATGAATATTCCTCAAAGATTCCAAATAAAGATGCTGATGAAGTGATGAAGACGAAGATGGATGTTGTATGTGAAGATACAAGCTCATGGACATCATCGAATATCCCGTTATTATTATTTTGAGCCATTACGGCCACTTTTGTAATGTTTATGGGAACTTCATATTTTAAGTCGGCAATTGTATTTTGGCCACGGATGCTTGTTGGATGAGCAAAGCCAGCTCACGGTGTTGTAATTAAGCTCTATAGAAGCCTAGGGACAAATAAGGTCATTTTGGTCGGACATTAGGTTTTCTAAGGCTTAGTATATAAGCCAAAACCTAAAGCTTTGTAAAGGGACTTCTAATAATCTGATCTACTGTCCGTGAGTGAGCGTACTGTGTATGAGACAGAGTGAGAGCTTCTTCTTGACGCTACACGTCTACCAGTGGTCGAAATCGAGTGCAGAGAAGTGTAGCGTGTTGCCCCCGACGAGAGCTACGCGCCAATACCTGCATTGCGCGCGTACGGTCCGGTTTTGCGAGCTCCATCTACGAGCTTCATCTGGTGATTCGGTGAGCATACGTTGTCCGTTTCTGCATTTCAGCATATCCACGCGTTTGTATTGAGTAGAGCTACACATTAGGCACTTAGTTTTTGGAAACGACGACCTGCAAATTTTGGCTAGACATCCTACACGATTTTGCACCGGGTGTTTTGGGTTGAGATTTTGGTTCGTGTACCTTAGGGAGAGCGACCTATTAGTGTTAGTAGGGTCTCCTTCAAGTTCTGTGGCTTTTAGAGACTATTTGATGGGTGTTTGGATCTTGTAAGCGTTGTAGGAAATCTCTTCTTAAGCACTCTTGAAGGCTATAGCTTAGACATTGGGTAGAGACCTCTGTAGGAATTAGTCAGGAGTCAGTCGAGTGTAGATTGACACCCTATGCTTGCTTCCACGTGCCTGCGGGTCGAGCTCCGTCCTCAGTTGACATTATATGTTAGGTGAGTTCTCGCTATGCTGACGTCCGTCACGGCGTATCCGTCCAACATTGGCGCCGCTGCCGGGGATGAGGGCCCTAAGTAGGTAATCGAGACTAGTCCTTGAGGATAGAGGTCCCTCTGGCTTGCCAGAGTACTATTTTACATTTAGATAGGATCGGAGAGTGTTGGACTCTTTTGGTCTTAGAGGGAGTCTAGGGAGCGTGTGTCTGGCCTAGATCCTTCGTCTTAGGTAGTATTAGGTAGTAGTAGGTTGTGGTGTAGAGAGTAGGAGTTGGAGTGGTAGATGTGGTGGTAGGTTGACTTGACAGTCCGTGTGAGGACAAAAAGCAACCAAGACATCAAAATCACCATCTCACATGATGAGTAGGAGTAGGATAAGTAGGATATCTTGATTGCTGATCTAGAGTACTTTATGCATGTCTTATTTGTTGTTAGGCTCATCAGAGAAGTGGAAAATGCTAAGTAGGAAAGACGGTAAATTGTGTTTGGAAGCTGATTTGAAGTCCAAAAGTTTATGTGATTATTGCTGAGAGCTCTTCAGAGCATAGGGAGTACTACTACCAGAAAAAATTTGCATTTTAAGACAGTAGACATCCTACACGTAGGATGTCTTTAGGGCACTTTTGGCAGGGAATTCAAGAAAATTGAGGTTACCAGTGGGTTCAGAGGGTAGGTTTTACCCTAGTAACATATTGACTTGAGTGTTTTTCCCTATTTTTGTTGACCAAAAGCCAAAAGGCGGAGTCAAAAAATGTAAAATTTCAGAAAAGGCTTAAATTGAGTGGTTTTTGCTTTTTTTTTGCAAATGTGAAGCATACTTGCACTTGCTTAGAGCATAAGGAAGCATCAGAGACACTTCAGTCTGAAAAAATAAGCGGTAGACATCCTACGTGTAGGATGTCTACAGGGTGATCTGGGCACTTTTTGGAAAAACTGAGTTGACCAGTGTGCTCAGAAGGTGGGGTTTACCCTATTTTCACCTGGAAAGTGGAAATTTGACCAAATTTTGACACATTAAAGCCAAAAGACGAGAATTGCCAGACATCCTACCCAAATTGTGTCCAAGGCCTAATTTTGAGACCAAACCATAGGATGACTCCATAGGCATGTTCTAAATGTTGTATTGAGTGCATGTGATAAATTTCATCTCATTTGGGTCAGTGAAAGTGAAGATTGAATAGACTTTAGCATTTTTGGACAGACAAAAGGCAAGAATAGCTAGTTTTGGGGTCTTTTGACATACAAACTCAAATCTAAGCATACCAGTGGGTTGTTGAAGACTAGGGGAATCTTTGGTCCAAGTTTGGGTTCATTCTGGGCAAAAAGACATCCTACGCGTAGGATGTCTACTGCATGATTCTGAGACCAAAATTCTTCTGTGACCATCCCATGCTGTCTTATAGCCTTAGATAAGCCTCCTAGACAAATTTGGTCCAATTTGGAGTTGATTTGACTTGGGAATTCATCAGAACAGACATCAGGCTTTTGGAACAGATTCTTGATCATTTGACCAACCTATAGGTGTCATAATCAAAAAGTAAAAATAGCTGTGAGTGTAGCACATCAAGAAGAAGCTACAGTGCAAGTTTGAGTTGAAACAGAGCAAAAAGACATCCTACGCGTAGGATGTCTCCAGTGTCATAAAGTGGTCAAAATTCTATTGCAGCCATATAGGGAGGTTCTAAGTGTCTTAAGGATTCCATATCTTTTTTTCAAAAGTGAATTTGGACCTTGTTTGGCCTATTTACCAAGCAAAGACAAGAATTGTCAGACAAGTACACTAGAAGCTTATGCAGCCCAAATCTTGACCTATTGGCATCCAAATTCAATTCTAAGCATACCATTGGGTTGTTGAGCACTAGGAGAATCTTGGGATCAAGTTTGGACAAAATCTGAGCAGTTAGACATCCTACGTGTAGGATGTCTCCAGCTTGATTTAGGACTCCAAACCAACCTATGAGCACACCATTGTGATCAGCACATCAAGGAGAAGTTGGGGTGAAAATTTCAAGTCATTCTGAGAAAAAATACATCCTACACATAGGATGTCTCAAGGCCGTTTTTAGGTCCAAATGAAATTCTGATCATACCATTGTGTTGCTGGACTTAAGGGGAGTCTCCGGACCAAATTTTGTTAAATTCTGAGCATATAAACATCCTACGCATAGGATGTCTCTAGGCCAGTTTTAGGGTCCAACTGTAATTTTGACCATACAGGAGTGTTCACAGTGTCACAGAGATCCCAAATCTTCTTTTAAAATTGAAATTGGACTCATTTTGACCATTCTAAACTGCATTTCACGATTTTGGCCATAACTTTCACAAACGGTATCGGATTGGAAAAGTTTTTATATCAAAACGTAGCCTGAGAGCGACTCTACAAATCTTAGAGCAAAATTTGAACTAAATGCATGCCGATGGCAACAGTTTAGGTCGACTTTGAAAAAAACATCGTTTAAGGCCTCAAAATGTATCCGGAAGTCGGGAGTGTCTAAAACCGATAATTCGAAAGAATTGAGAGAAAACGGTCACGATATTGAAGACTGCTGAGTTAGCAGATTGAAATTATCTTTTGGGAAAACCATTGGTCATCCGCAGAAAGGTGTAAAAGTTAACTACAGCCTAGTGTACGTCCATACACAAATCTGGTAGCAGTAAGACAATACACAAGGACTCTTGATTTTGCAACAATAGTCGCAAGTTTTGGAGAACTTTAACACAAGATTTTTGCTAGCAAATCACTGCAACTTGTGCATAATTCTCTTGTGCTAGCTTAAGTTTAGTTCAGCTAAAAGTGAACTTGAAAGTCACTTCCGAGCCCATGGAACAAGTGTGGCCTTCAAAGGCACATCAAGAATTTTTATATTCATTGTGAAAAAGTTTGCCAGCTAAATAGAATTTTGCAAATTGTGTGCTAAAGTGAACACAGGTTAGCTCAATCCAAGAATCGCTATGAAGGGAACATTCATTGCAGTATAGTGGTAAGTTGCATAACTTATCACAGTGCTTCCAATAGATCGAGGCCAGCTAAAAAGCTCTAGGCAAAGCAAGCAGCCAGACAAGACAGTATCAGCCTTGGCAAGCAAGGGAGCTAAGAAGTTCAAGCAAAGCCCAGTTCAGAAAACTCAGAGATTAAGGCACCCACAAAAGTTGAAGGACCTCAAGCGAAAAAGACCGACACAAGGGTGCTAATAATTTTTATTAGCTTTGAGGCAATCTATAAGAGCTATCACTGAACAGGTACAACAAGGGAGTCAAGACGAAAGCAATGGTGTATCAAAGGAACCAGACCAGCCGAGATGAAGCTTCAAGTACATCCATAGAAATAACAAGAGAGCAAAGTGGGCTCTATTTAATTGGCCATTACAAAGGATTGCCATGCTATGAGGACATAAATCGGAATTTGTACATCAAGACAAAGAAAGATACAAAGGAAACTCGGACATCTCAATATGTGGAAGTTGAAACAGCGAAGAATGTACTACACCATTAGGAAATTTCAGAGGTCATTTGGAGGGCCATATGAAGAGAGAGAAAAATAGAGTGCATCCAATGAGCATGAAGGCTACGTTACGTAGGAAAGTACGTGGAAAGAGTAAAAAAAAATGAAAATAGCATAAAACTTTCACGAAACTAGGATTGTAGCATAGTAATTTCCTTCCTTTTACCGAGCTTTTAGGTGCTTGCGTGTGGTCCCACTTCTGATATTCTCTTATGGTCATTAACGTACTGGAGAGTGACCATTAAGCCCGCACAAGATATTGGAATTCTAAAACACTTTCCCTCCATTAGAATGCTTTCAAATTGAATCTCCCTCCACTAAAGCTTTTCTCTGAGAGTTATGGCGTCCACGTCTTCTCGCCCAAGAGCCTCCAGGTGTTTACTGTCTCTCACACCAACAACCAACAAATGCACTTTGCCTAGAAGGCCAAGTAGTAGCATATCCTCAATTACAATACCAGCTTCAATAAGTGCAGAGAACCTATGGGTTGGACAAAGGATAAACAAAGGTTCATGGGTCCTCATGCAACGAAGAAGACCCAAGAGGTCTAGTGGTATCAACGTTTACCGCTCAGCATGGAAGGCCAGGGTGTTGGATTTCAAAGTTGAAATCGGCAAAAGATCTGTAAAGGAAGTTCTTGTTCAGCATGTGTTTACTCATCCAGAGGTGATAGCAAACGGTGGAAATGTATCAGATATACATCAACCACGTTGCAATTGTAAGTACTCTTGACATGTGAACTTACTGATACTCTCATTATAACTTTTCTTATATATTTTGCAATGTTTCTCCCGCTTGTTATGAGTAATGTCTCCATTCTTCACAGCTCAATTACATTAGATTTGTCATTTGTACTTATTGATACTCTTAGTTTAACTCTTCTTATATATATTGCAGATGTTTATCCCTCTTCTTACGAGCAATGGGAACCTGTGGAGTGCATAATAGGCCTCTTCCATGTTGTACATGCCCACATTGGTTCTCTACAGTACTCAGAGAGGAGCAGCAAAAGACTGGCTGATGAGGGAATCTTTTTTTATGACCACTTTTACCAACTCAGCTCAGGGAATAAGAATGGCATGTTGGTGAAAGTGCCTCTACCAACCGATTGGAACACTGTGGACTGGCCAGTTCCCGAGGAAACAATGGTGGAGGCAATGCGAAGTAAGCTCTACAAGGATATACAAAGGTCTCTACGTAGCTCTATTCCTACCAAACTGGTTAGAATTGCAAAATTTTGTCCTGTTGCACTCTTCATAGAGCTGTTTCATAGCTACAACATCCGAGTTACAAAAACTATGTTCATGTGCAAGTCATTTCAGCAGTCATCCTGTGACAAACTTCTTGACAAAGGATGGTATGCAAAGGAAGAGATTGGTTTACGGTGCGAGGTCGCGCTTGATACTCTAGTTGTCAAGTACATGATTGCAAGCCAATCACTGTTACTCTCATTTTGGTATATGCGATCACAAATGCTAAACGGTAAGTACATTCCTATGGACCAGGTTTCTGCAGGTTTGGAAGATAATCCTACTGTGGATGTGGAAGTGATTGATAAAGAGCATGGCCTACTATTGGTGGTTACAATAAGGGAGCTATGCAGTCTTCAGCATTTGCGAAATGACATCATTGAAGAGTCAATGGACAAGGACCTATCAGATTTTTCCTTTTTCTTAGCTGGCCGTAAGGTGATGCGGCGAAGGGAAAAAGATATTTTGTGCAAAGAGTTGGATGGTCGGGTTGAAGTAGTGTCAATGTAACAGATATTCTTGTGAACCCAAGTGTATACAAATGACTTTCAAGACATGAAGTTTATTGATCTCATTTTTCAATTGTGCCCTGTGAAAAAGTGTGCTTGAAATACATTTCTTTACCACGTCAAATCTCTCTCTCTCTCTCTCTCTCTCTCTCTCTCTCTCTCGATATATATATATATATATATATATATATATATATATATATATATATATATATGTTAGACAAGACAAAGACATGATAGAAGAATCATCTTAATTTATTAGAAAGTACAAACTCGTCCGTGAACAATGGACTGAGATACAATTTTTGTAAGTATGGAATCAGAATGTCTTCAAGGTAAAAATCGAAGGAATGCCCCTCGAAAGAAGGTGGTGAGATAGTTGTTCCCGGCGGATTTAGTTCTCCCTTTTCAGGAGTATCATCAATTAGTAGTGTATTAGTTGCATCAAAGGGTACACCGATTTGGCTAAACGGTTTGTACAAAAGAGGTAAGCCTGGTTTTTTAGGGTGGTAGTGGCCCTCAACGGTAACGCATTTTCTTTGATCATACAAAAAGGCAAAATCTGACGTGTGAGCTTGGCATAAACTGCAAACTATTGCAACTAGTGGCGACAAGTTTTGCCTTTGCATTGAAGACCATATGGCAACTCTGAAGCGCGGAAGAAGAAACTGAATAAATTCCTTGGTTCCTGGACGAACCACGACTCGACAAGTTCCCATCCGAAACGTTTGCAAATCCTCAAAGGGTCCTCTGTCACCGAGAGGCACCCGCATCAGCAGCAATCCATTGACGTCCAAGATAATCAACCTCTGTAAAAGTTGACAAGTACATATAAGTAGTTAGAAGCTGAACATATTTTGCCATACTTGAATAGACATTACCGGAACAACCGTATCTACAGGTAGCAAGGGTCCATACTGGGTCTCTGTAGTGTTCATGTCGTTGTTGCTCTCCTCCGCTTTATCTTCATAGTCATCATTCACATCTTCATCAGGGGTCTCCCCCATGGCTCTTTCTGCCTCATTCAAGGTTTCTTCCAAGATCTTTTTGTCTCCCTCGGTTGATCGTCTTGCCTCATACATCCTTGCCTGATCCATATCATTTTGCTCATCCCTAGGCCTGCTTTCCTCATCCATATCCTTTTGCTCATCTATAGGCCTGCTTTCCTCATCTTGGGTTTCAGCCATAGGCTCCTTTGGCTCCTCCACTGGCTGACTTGGCTCTTTCATTGTCTCCTCCGGTTGAACCTTAGCACCTTCCATATGCTCATTTGACCTTTCCTCATCCTCGGCTCTTTCATCTTCTGCTGATATGACACCCTCGGCCCGTTTTGATTCCACTGTATCGGATGTAGGGGTTTGTCGTGGTGGCACGTCATGTTTTGTAAGATCAATAGTGCGCTCATCCAAGCCGCTATCTTCAAGCTCTCTAGGGCTAGACATAGTAAGCAGGTGTTGTATTAAACTTACTCGGTATCTTTGCAAATAATCATATGTGTAGTTTTTTAAAGCACTCTGCAAAATTGAAAGACCACATGGTGAGAATTCTTTTATAGACTAAACCAAAACTAACTGAATGCATTGCCAAATGGGTACCTTAGTCATGAAAGGTTTTAATGCAAAGTAGCTTTGCAGGACATATTCTGCATGGAGAAGACATCTCCAGCCGCAAGAATTCCCATCGGTTTGATTTGGGACAGGTACTTCTTTGATTGGGGCTTTGTATAGTTCATACCTTCCACATAGCTTGCCATAGGCAAGCAACAACCTCTTTATACAATTGCACAAAGCAATGTCAAGATGTTAGCATGAGGCTTCAAATTTACATGGATATCTATAAGAAACACTTTCTGATACAAAACACTTACAACCTAATTTCAGGGTGGGTTCCTTTTATTGAATTGAACACCCACACTGCTGGTTGGTCAACATCAAGGCATATGAGACTCCAGTGATGGTTGTTCTCATATGGAAAGATGATCACAGTAACCTCCAGCATAGCACAGTGGAGAAACCAACTCTCAAAGGTCCCAGATGGACTGTTATTTTGTCTAATAATTATATACATTTGTGGATCAAGGAGAAACACCTCTGTGTGAGTGTGCACTGGGAGTTGACTTTTGATCAGGCTGCAGAGACTCTACCTGAGTTAGCAAACCTATTATCTAAGTTTTCAAAGCTAGCAAGATAGTAACACTTACTTAAGACAAGCATAGATAATTGTGTCTGAAATCTGAGCATTTGGATTCTGCAATAAATCAATGTCCACTTTTTCCAGAGCTAGCTTTCTGGCTCCATCTACAAATGGTATCTCTGCAAGCAAACCATTCTTCATTGAAAGTAGAGTTTCTTGATTGCTTGCCTCTATAGACAGGGTCACATTGCACTCTGTTTGCCTCTGGGACTCCACTGCTACTTTTGCTTTCTCCTTAAGCTCTGCTTCCCTCATTTCCTCTGTTTGGCGAGCAATAGTCTCTGCCCTTGCCCTTGTATTCACATCATGTGTGACATCTACAACTGTGAGCTGTGGCACTAGCTCCGGGGGGTATAACAAAATTTCCCTCATTTTCTTATCCTTGCAGACATTGGGGACCAGCAGTTTGTCATACCTCCACCTTATTCTTTTCAATGTCTCACTATCTTTGTCCATTATAGTAACCCTGTGGGCATGGGCTACAACAATGGTCATGTCACTGAAATACTCTAGTAGGAAGTCCTCTGCTGCTTCCTGTAGAGCCATTAATGCCACCACCTTCCACCTTTTGGTGCCCCAAGTAGCTTCATCACATATGGTAGCCCCAGGTAGCCCCAGGTAGCCCCTCTTGCCGACATTCAGCCTGCCCTTTGCATCAAAAAGAATGCAAACTCATTCAGGAAGCCTTTGGCTTTATGATTTACCTGAACAGCCTGTTTGGATTCCTCATGCAGAATCCTGATGAGGTGTTAGAGGAGCAGGATGCAGCACCAAATGAGGAATGCGAGGAGACAACTCATATGCAAGAAGTCGAGGAGGTTGAAGACACAGTCGACCTTGAGGTTGAGGCAATTGAAGTACAAAGAAGTAAGATGCTCTCTGTGAAAACCACAGAAATCAAACTTCCATTGGATGTCAGTAACTTCACTGAGAAGCATGCTCAGATGATGTTGCCTGTTGTGCCTGACTTCAGGATTGGAGACAAGACCTATATCTTCTTACATGATGTGCAAAGTGTGTTTTATTTAAGGGAGGATTTCTCCCTAGCTATTATTTCCAGAGTCCAAGAGGAGAGGAGTGGATTTGTTTCAGAGGATAGTAGTGATGATGAGGCAATGGAAACATCCAGCAATCCAATGGAATGCCTTCAAAGATGCTTTGAGAAAGATGAAAAATACAAGGAGACACTACCTGATGAAGCCACCTTCCAAGCAATAAGACAAAGCCTAAGACCATCGAAAAGTAACAAAGAAGTGGAGGATTGGTTTAACCATTCAGGTCAGGGGTCAACTACATCTGTAGACCTGTGGCAAGAAAACCTCTTTCTGCAGGATGAGAGCTTCATGGTAACTCTCTCTCTCTCTCTCTCTCTCTCTCTCTCTCTCTCTCTCTCTCTCTCTCTCTCTCTCTCTCTCTCTCTCTCTCTCTCTCTCTCTCTCTCTCTCTCTCTCTCTCTCTTGTGTCATTTCTGACATTGTATGTGCAGTCTTGGATTGCTGACAAGGATGACTTCCTTCGGCGCCGGACAAGAGAGTATCGAGGAAGGGATGCGGCCCTAGCACAGTACCTTTCAAAGCTTTGCGAGTCGCCGATAGTAGTTTTTCACAATTCCATGTCACAAGAGGGTTCAATAGCAACTTACACATTCAAGACACTATCACGCTTCTTGGGTGGACCGGTGCTGCCCAAAAGTGCAGATAAAGTCATTCTTGTAGACAAAGTGTTTGCTAGAGATTGTTTTGGTTACTGCCCAGGCTATACAGGTGGTCGGGCAGCGTATTACTACACCTACACAGCAATGGCACTAGCTCTTGGTAGACAAAACCCAGATGAACTTTTAGAGTATGGCAAACATCTCATGATTCGTTACAAGGGTGATGTGCCAAAAAACAAAATTGAACCTGCAAAATCTTGATACACTTCAAGTAGCAATTGTATAAGATCATGTATTACATAAATTTTGTACAATGTCATCCACTCAGAGTATCTTTCTCCACTTGTGATTCACATACACCATTGTCTCTCTCCACCTTCGTTGACTTTCACGAGCTCCGGAGTTGTTGTATGCCATTGATCTTTTAGCTTTTTGTTGTTGTAAATGTCTAATGGCTTGTGCTGTTGCTGAATTTGCCAAGACTTCTTTTGCCTGCATTCGATGAATGATTCTACGATAGAACCATTCAAATAGTTCTCTCAAACTGTTAGCCTTGATTCGAGAGCCACCATGTCGTGTGTGCCTGAAATAAGCATTTCTCGCCATGTAATGAGACTTTTCCATCCCTTGGGTATTCCATATTGCCGGGTTCCCATACTTCTGTATAAAATATGGCAAATGATTGAAGATGATGTGCTGGATATGAAAACAGATTAGTTAGAATGTTTTACAGTCACATATTTGCACATAAGAGAGAAAGAAATACATTATAATACCATGTAGTGAGTAATCTGGGTGTCTGTCCATGCTGTCTTGAATGATTTTTTCAGAAGGTTGAGATTTTCCTTGAACTTGTTCATATCACCTTGTGACCAGTCATCTTTGTCGCACATCAAAAATAGGATGTCTATTGATCGCCAAACCTCAGCCTTCGCGTTACGAGTAGTTGGTTCGTGGTCTTTGACTGCAATATGTAGCTTTTTCCAGCTCTGATACTCTACCTTGCTAACATAAGATGTGTTATATATTTTTCCATGTTTTGTTAGCTTTGAATCTCTTGTACCTTGGGGCTTAGATAAAAACCTCCGTGCCTTCACCCCACCGATGGATGGTTTGCATGGGACATCCTTCTCAGCAGTTGATCTCTTTTCATCCCGCTGGATTTTCACATTGCCACCATGAAGCCCCATATCCGACAGTACCATTTCTAAGCACTGCAGGGCTACTTGTCGTTCTGCGGAGTTCTTAATCTTCCAAGCAAACCCGATGTATAAGTAGACCAATTTCTCCACAATTCTACAAAGGGCATGCATTGTACAAATGTGGACATTCACAAGTGGTATTTTCAAAACGGGTCGAAAAGCAGGATCCTCAATGTGACGTGTTGGAGCTTTTCTCCACCACTTTGGGTCCATGACCTTTGCAAGCTCCATGCAGAACAAACACGGTGACTTTGCCATTGCACCCATTCCACAATTATACATGCACTTTAATGTTTTAAGGTCACCTGCAAGATGCCGCTGAACTTGAAAGTCTCCCCTTCCATCTAGACGTAGTACCTCTCCCTGGTTAGTCTGTCGATCAATCACCTCCGGAATATTAGTTCGATGGAACACCCAATATAGAATCTCATGATCTTCTTTCTTTACCTGCAACACAAAATAAATGAGACTTAAGTAGATCTGAACATTTGAGCTTACTTTAGAATATCGCTTACCTCAAACGCACCAAGCCACCATATGTTAGATTCTGATTGAACACTAAAATATAAAGGATCATCACTGGGACACTTTGAGAGGGCTCTATTCATTAAAGTAATAGTAGCACGCTCTAGCTTTTTCTCTTTAACAAGCTCACACTCATCCAGTTTTAACACAAAATGTAATAGCCCACGTGACTCTTCAAATGTGATGTTGTAAAACTCCACCATTCTCTTCTGTAGTATCCGCAGGTCCATAAAAATATTGTTGAACTCATCATATGCCATGTTCGCTCCATGGCCACTGTAAGTTGCTTTAATATGAAAGGGCTGTCCAAGATAGTCTCCCTCTGCCTCGTTAAGCTGAAGCCTCTCTTTCCAAACACTTGAGGCTGATGGTAGAAGTTTCGATTTTATACCCTTCCTAACAAAGATGGATGAGACAGACTTTTGGATAGCCGAATATCCTCTTTTGCTTACACCAAGTGAATCAAGTGTGCCTTGTATCTCTTTTGCAGGCACTGAGTTCTCTGAAATAAAGCGGTCCACTACATTTCTTTGTAGAACCTTAAACTTCTTGTCATGTACTATATTTGCTGCCAAGATTCTACTTATAAGTGGCTTCAATCTCTTTCCTATATTGGCTTTGGGGTCAATGTTTTCCTTGTCAGGATAGATTGAATCTCTACATGAAGACAATGCATAAGTAAATAACAAAAAATTTGCTTCACTAACACTATTTAGGCACATGAAAACAATGCATAACAAGAAAAAACAAAAAGATTACTTAACTAAGACAATGTAGCCAACCAAGAAGCATCACCTTAATGCTCGGATTCTTTTCTTGAGACCTCCTGATGCAACCTGCAATGTTTCAAGATTGCGCAATTTCTTCTTTCGGATACGACCACCCAAGATGGTGTCCTTCATTTGACAACTTCGCACCTTTTCTTTCAGTTCTTGTACCTCTGTTTTATGTTGCAAAATGGTAACCTGATCTGTAGAATGTAAATGTGAAAGGCGAACAATATCACATTGTTGAGCTTGGAGAATGCTCTTGTAAGTTTCAGCTTCTCTTGTAAGTGATTTACAATAACCCAGAAGGCCCTTTTCTCCATCACCAGCAAAGGTCAATAAGCTTGTAGGATTGAAAAACGGTGGAGACGCATTAGTTATTGGATTCTTAGGGTAGAGAGAGCCTCTCGTCCAGATATCTATGTGTTTAGCTCCTTGAGCTCTGAGCGTGTCTATGGAGGCGGGAGGTATATGTGTGTTTGTTTTACTGCGCTTAATCAATGGTTGGTACTCATTGTCCAAATCAATGTGAAGGTGATATTTGGCTCGTTTCTGGGTAACATTTGTGCCATTTGAGGAGTGCGCCATTAGCCAAATGTGCAGGTTTAATGGAAAGTGAATAGCGGCTGCGGATTCGTCCCTCCATGTTAGCCTCGTTCCCTCCATATTGACGTTGTTCATTCAATGCAACTGAAAAGAGGATTATCCCTCAATCACTACGAACGAATGTTCAGAAGAGTAAGGAATCTACTTAAAGTACACTTTTTGAAGTTTTACTATGAAAGACCCAGCTCTTTTATTTGCCATTTTTTCTAGAGAGAGAGTGCAAAAAATACATTTTCTTAGAAGGCCCTCCAAATGACCTCCGAAATTTCCTAATGCGCACATCCAGATTTCATGGAAGACTGTCTGGGATCAATTTACATGAGGCACGGAAAATACATTGAAAATGAGATAGAAATGTTGCACAAGGATCAACTTACAGAACTCTACACATATCCTCCAAGTATTTTTCTGTACAAAGCTCAAGATGGGAAACGGCAAATTGGTACCATTTATGTAGATGAGGACGGTTGCTACTACAAAGCTGCCACAAATCATGAAGTTCCTGCAGAGAGTAACCAATATTTTGCAGCTGAAATATTTGGATCAAGAGGGGAAGACTACAAATCTGAAGGAGGTAATGTTTATCATCTAGTCATGACTTTACCTCTTGATACGCAGCTAGAAGAATTAACACCTACAGTTGTCACTGCACAAATGGGTGGCACAACACAAGGCACAACATGGAAAGACAATGCACAAGTCTCGTGCACCGCACCAGCACAAGACAAAGCACAAACACACCAAATTGCACAAACAGTGAATACGTCGGAAGTACCAGCTATGAAAATAGCGCAACTTCAAAAAGAGCTAGCTCGGTCTTAAGAGCTAATTAACAGAGCACAACAAGTCATATCATCAGGCATTGAACAGATGCCAACATCAGATATGGAACCCTCTCGGATGGGGGGAGTTCAAACTCAACAAAGAGACCCTATATCTTCAAGAGTGGGATTAAGAAGTCCAGCTTTACAAGAAGCAGTGTCCCTTTCAGAAACCCAAGTGGAATTTCAAGAAGCATTGGAAGATGCCAAGCCGGAGGAGAAACCACTGGAAATTCATAATGCCCAATGTAGAAGGTCAGGTCAAGATGTCATTGTGGTCGACAAATACGATAGGCACTATGAATTAGCCGATGTGAAAAATATGGATAAGTTTAGCATTTGTGGGCAACCTGTAAGTCACATACTTGGACCCCGTCCAAAAGCACCATCCAGGGAAACGAAAAACAAATATTCGGTTCGATCTTCACCCTCGGTGCAAACCTCGCCAAAATCAACTCGAAAACATACCCCTAAGGCTATGCAGAAGCCCCACAACAAAGATCATATAGTGATGGAAGAATTAGCATTACAACTGCTAGAAAACATGGATAGTGATTTGATCTTGTATGCAAGCAATAATGGAAGCTATTTTCAGCTTCTCAAGGACAAGACGATGAAGGATAAAGAGACGAAGCCAGTGGATACACTTAAGTCAGTCGTAATCTATAGGTTCATGCATGCAAAGAAGAGGTCATATCTGTATCTAGATACCACAGGAAACCATTATCAGCAGTATTATGGAGAGATGCCTCGTCCAAAGGGTGCACATGTTGAGATAGCGACATATTGCAACCAATGTGCCATTGGTCATTTAGTGAAGGACTGCCCAACAAAGGTCTACATGGAAAAGAAGAAGCAACAAGCCAAAAGCAAAGTTCAGATAGTGACAACAAGGGAACAAAAGAAAGAATCCCCAACGAGATCTCCTGAAAGGAAGCAGATCTTGTCGCAGAGCACAAAAGATAGGCTCAAGACACAGTTGCTTGAAGTCAAGGGTGTCAACAACATTATCCTAGAGAATAAGGCTTTCAAAAAAGATCAATTGAATCAGCTGATTCAAGATCGCTTAAAGAACCTCAGTGAGGACAAGTCAAAGCATCCACAAGGTGATGAAGATGAAGCACGCAGTTCAAGGGTCGAGAGCAAAAGAAGACAAGATTCTGACGATAGTGAGCCAACACAAGAAGAGGTGGTAGTGGTAACAAAAAATCTTAGTGCCAATCACAAGTGGAAGACATTCAAATAAAATCAATGGATGAAACTGAACGTCTACCAAATAAATTCTCTACTGTGGACTCTTCATTGGTGATTGAACAAATCAAAGAGTATGAGAAGCTAAAAGAATATGTAACTGAAGACATAGAATGCACAGAAGAACAGGAAACGACTGAGTCCAAGATTGACTACCAAGGACAAGCAATACAGGATATGAATGAATATTTTCGAGAAGAGACTCTACAAAAACCCATGGAACAATGGAAACCAAAGGCCACGCCGACCATTGCATCAGACGAAGAGAGTCGACCTCAACATCCTGCTACAGAAACTTCAAAAGATTTCCAAGAAGAAAAGTCACCATTGAATTACCTTCAAGTTCTAGAAGCAGTAAATAGTGACAGAGAGCTTCTGAAATCAAGAGTCAAGGCGTCACAATCAGAAACTAGCAATGAAGACCAGCAAGCTGCTTAGTCTATAGACCTTCCCCAAAGCTATATATCAGAAGATAGTAAGCACTTGGGACATGCTACAACCAATCAAATGATAAAGAAGTTCAACATACAAGAGGATGACAAAGCTTCCAAGGCACAAAAGTCCAAGAAAAGTACCAAAAGCAAAGAGGACATCAGTTACTTGGAAGCCAACAAAAAAATTAAATTCTCGTTGGATGTGCATGAGACACTGAAATCCAATTTTACAGAAGACATAGATTGCACTACCACGACTAATGTCATGTCTTACGGGCTGTGGTTACTTCTAGATAAACCAGAACTGTATGAAATTTAGGTACAGGTTCCTATATCACATGGAATAGCCGTCACAAGTTTAGGGATTGCAAAAGCCACCCTTACACTACGGTCAAAGGTAATCAAAGACAAATTCCTAGTGGTGGACTCTCAAAAAATGAGTACACACTTGATTTTGTCCAAGCAATGGGCGAAAATGTTTGAAGAAGCACCTGAATCTTCAACAGTGGTTAAGCCTATGACAACTCAAAGATCTTCGGCCATTATCGACAAAGAAAAAGCTAAATCAAGTGAAACAGTGTTTTGCAACCCAAATCCTTCACTTCAGTCAAAGTCTTTAGCCCAGCCAATTCACGTACACGAAGAAGCCTCTACATCAAAAGCCAAACCCTCGACAACACAATGGAAACCAAAGCGCAAAGTCTATCAACCAAAGTTTCCATCACAACAAAGCCTCCACAAAAGAAACAAACAGGTCATATCCAAGGAGTACATCAAGGACAAAGATCCAATTTGGGTACCAGCATCAAAAGAACCACGATAAGCAAAAGTCACAGGTTGGATAACATCACACAGTTCAATCACTGCTCAAGACTACTATGACGAGAACATCAAAGTATGGGTCAAAAAACCAAAGGTAACACCTTGGACATACCCAGCATGTGGTATCTCTTCACAACAAGATCAACAGGGCATCAAGTGCAGGTCTAACTGTTCATACAGGACTAAAAACAGGTACAGGAAGAAGAAGCAAAGACCTTCCAAGCAACAAACATTGAAGCAGTTGTGGGTACCAAAGTCAAAGCTCTGCGGTGAAAATACCCCACAAAGTCAAGCTAAGGTCACACAGCAAGCAGTGCAACGAATGATCCCAGTCAAGCTACTGGAAGCACAAGGATACTATACAGGTAACACTCAAGTTTGGTTGCCAAAGATTAAAGCTTCCTCTAAAATCATGAAGAAAACTCATGTAGCACAACATGCCCAACAACAACAACCCAACTACGCAACCATGAGTGCTACAACTCCAAGGTGGATCCCTCGTCATTTACTACATGAGCAAGGTTTTTACAAAGGTAACAGCAATATTTGGACACTGAATCCAAAGGACCATCAAGTCAAACAAGCAACAAGGCAAGTGGAAAAGCAAGTCACAAAAGGACCAAGGACAACTTGGATTCCAAAACCTATATCTGGAACTCAACAACGGAGGCCCACAACTAGTCTACAGCCTCCTATCAACAAAGGTAAAGCAAGGATACACAAAGAAGTCATAGTTTTAAAGAACAGATTCTGGAAGAAGACTTCATCAACCATTGCTTCAACCTCAAAACCTATCTCACCATGCAACATCAGTGTGCTACCAAAGCATGAAGAGCAGGTATTTGTCAATGTATTTGACAAAATGGCATCACAAAACCAAACCAAAGAGAATGGCCTAAACCTCAATAGCATATGGAATTGGATTTCAGGACGTGATCAGGTAAGTCCAAGTCGCCATTAAAGATACATGGCATAAGAGTCTAGAGTCGAGCAGCTGAGCCACTAAATGAGCAAAGTGTCAACCCAAGCTTCAAGTCTAATATTTTCTCTGTGGTCTATGAGTCTAGCTAATAGATATAAGCTCAAGCTGGAGAGTTGAGCATACATAAAGTCATGTCACTCATGCTGGAAGAGGTGAGCATAAAAGTCAAAGTCTACTATTTTAAATGGTGGAGTGGCAGAGTAGTCCAGAAAACACTCACGCACATGAACACAGTGAGGAGAGTGGAAAAAACCTCGTTGACCAAAACCCTTCTTGTGAATAATGGTAGCTCTTGAAGTCAAATATATTTTTGCTTCTCTAGCTACGTTCACTCCTGGAAGCACCCATTCAAACTCTTCTCGCACAACATATTGTTTCCCATGCATCTATCTTTGCAAGCATATACAATGTCCCATCATTGGACATTTGCATTTGACACAATTTGTGTTCCACCCATGCACTTACACAACAAAATGACGATGACAAAGCGGTAACAGGTTTCATGAGCATTTGCTCAACAACAATGACTCTCACTTCAAGCTACTAACACTTATCCAATGTATATCCAGTCAATAATAGTAGCCATACGGCCATAAGTACTTTAACTCAACAAAACTCGGTTACATCAAAACATAAGTACATATAACCTCACATTTAATTGTGACTAAAGGCATTTTTTTTCCATTGGGTTTTTCCCTTTAGTCCTATCCAGGTATCCAAGACCTTCATTTTGTAATATACGCCACATTTTATTTTTACTATTTTATTTTTCTTATAAAAACACAGAAAAGCAGACCAACGACATCCCCAAACAACTACATGCTCGTCAACTAGAAGATCAAAGGGGAACGGCCCAAAAAAATTTCAAAAAGGCTTCAAGATTACAGGTACACATGCAAGATGACACCTAAAGAACAAACAATACAGAGCTGCCAAGATAATGACTTGCTGCAACAACAAATCTCACTCAACCTATTCACGCTACAATAACCAATCGGAGGGGGAGAGCTATGGCTTCAACTACACTACATGTACAAGAAAAAGGTAACTCTACAACATACAAAGCATTTGGTAAAAACAACTGCAACAACAAAAGCTTCAACCAACACCAAAACATGAAGCACTCGTCAAGGCCACTGTAGACATAGGGTCTTGTCGGGGACGACAAGACTTCGGAGTTGGAGAGTGTTGACAGGTCAACCTTTCAACAACACTTCCACAAAGATTCCATGAAGATTCCTCAAAGATTCTCTAAAGATTCCAAATAAAGATGTTGATGAAATGATGAAGACGAAGATGGATGTTGTAATGTGAAGATACAAGCTCATGGACATCATCGAATATCCCGTTATTATTATTTTGAGCCATTACGGCCACTTTTGAATGTTTACGGGAACTTCACATTTTAAGTCGGCAATTGTATTTTGGCCATAGATGCTTGTTGGATGAGCAAAGCCAACTCACGGTGTTGTAATTAAGCTCTATAGAAGCCTAGGGACAAATAAGGTCATTTTGGTCGGACATTAGGTTTTCTAAGGCTTAGTATATAAGCCAAAACCTAAAGCTTTGTAAAGAGACTTCTAATAATCTGATCTACTGTCTGTGAGTGAGCGTACTGTGTACGAGAGAGTGTGAGAGCTTCTTCTTGATGCTACGCACGTATCAGTGGTCAAAATCGAGTGCAGAGAAGTTTAGCGTGTTGTCCCCGACCAGAGCTACACGCCAATACCTGCATTGCGCGCGTACGGTCCGGTTTTGCAAGCTCCATCTAGGAGCTTCATCTGGTGATTCGGTGAGCATACATTCCGTTTCTGCATTTCAGCATATCCACGCGTTCGTATTGAGTAGAGCTACACATTAGGCACTTAGTTTTCAGAAATGACGACCTACAAATTTCGGCCAAACATCCTACGCGATTTTGCACCGAGTGTTTTGGGTTGAGATTTTGGTTCATGGACCTTAGGGAGAGCAACCTATTGGTGTTAGTAGGGTCTCCTTCAAGTTCTGTGGCGTTTTGAGACTGTTTGATGGGTGTTTGGTTCTTGTAAGCGTTGTAGGAAATCTCTTCTTAAGCACTCTTGAAGGCTGTAGCTTAGACATTGGGTAGAGACCTCTGTAGGAATTAGTCAGGAGTCGGTCGAGTGTAGATTGACACCCTATGCTTGCTTCCACGTGCCTACGGGTCGAGCTCCGTGCTCAGTTGACATTATATGTTAGGTGAGTTCTCGCTATGCTGACGTCCGTCACTACGTATCCTTCCAACAGGGGCATTCCGGGTAGATAGGAAACATATAGTCAAAATAGGGCAAAATAGGCTCATTTGCATTTACATACACATACACACACACACACACACACACACACACACACACACACACACACACACATACAAAGTCACTGCATGCAAAAACAGTTGCAAAAGGGGTTGGGACATGGATCGCGATCCATGTTCCCCAAACCCTAAAATCCATGAAACTGGCATAGTGATTTTCCCATAAGCCCAGGAACAAATTCCACTAATTGGAACCCCAATATCCTTCCCAACATGGATCTCTATCCATGTACCTTGATGACAAAATCATGGCAAAAGTTGATCACTAGCTGGAGGATGCAAAAGGATAACTGATCAGGCAAAATAGTCACAAAAAGGGGTCTTAAAATCATTAAAACCTAATGATTTGTTACCTTTAGTCTGCAAATGGTCATTTGGAAGTAATCAAGGCTAAAATGGTCATTTTCCAGCAAAAACATTATGGAATAGAGTTAGAAGAAGAACATGAAGCTACCCCACTAGCCAAAGTAGCAATTGAAACATATCGAGGCTTTATTCCAAAGAAATCTAAAACAAGAGGGAGTCTGGAAGAGGGTGAAATACAAGCATCAGGGAGAGTTAACACTAAAGGTCTAATTAGGGGCAAACCAAGCAAAACAGTACCTACAAAGTCATGCAAATTGCCTGGATCAATTTTCCCCCTCAGATTAATTCAGAAACTGTTGAAAGTTGGTGGGGAGATATCAATTCATTTGGATTCCAAAATCCAAACCAAAATGCCAAATTTCTCTAAGTATGAGGATAATTACCAAGAATTGACCTAAGTACCAAACCAATTATCCAAATCTAAAAAATTTGGACCAAGGCACCACCTTGATGAGCCCTACCAGCTGGTATCATCGAATCTTCAAAATGTATTCCAGCATGAATTGCAATCCATGTACCTCAGTGCCCTATTTCATCTGTGACCTCATGCCTTTGTGACTATAGTAATCCTAGATGCACTGGTGAAATTTGGTCAAATTTGGGATAGTTTTGACAAAGTTAAGCTCATTTTTCATTTTATGGTCAAGTTTGTGTTTCTTCAACTTTTCAACAGTTATTGATCATTTGCTAAACCCTATTTTCAGTTTGAAACTGGCACCAGGATGCCCCAAAGGAAATCACAAAGGGAGTGGAAAGCAGCTCCATATCAGATCACATATATATCCTCAAATGAGAAAGCTCATATCACAAAACAGGTGCTAGAAACAATACCTGCAAACATATTAATCAGAAAGTTTCAAGCAGCAGATGGAGAGATAGTAAGGCCACCCTTTTTCCAAGGGAATTTTGGGCATTACACCAAAGATCCAAAGTGCTAGCAGGGGCCAGGTGTCTACAGCTAGACAGTTTTCTACAACTACTTCCATGGGAAATAGACTTCAAAAGAGCAGGTGAACTTATCAGCTCTATTCAATACAATGGAGAAGCCATCCTTACAGACAAAGACGGAGCTATGATCGAGGTTTAAATTACTACCAAGATAATCAACGAAGCTCTCCACCTACAATAGGGAACACATAATCTATTGCAAAAGACCAAAGCAATAGATAATGACAAGGCCTTTCTAAAGCAACGAGGACACAAGTTAGCCTATCAAGACTTGATCTACTCAGAGACAAAACTGCCATTGCGGCTCATGTTGCAACATTTCAAGGTACAAAAGCCGCCATGATACACGGAACCTCTTTTGCACATGGTAGTGGTAATGGCAATGGGGTTAGCAGAAAGAAGAGTAGTTAGCTGTGATTTTGGCAACTACCTAATTGACAACATAGTGGAAGCAAATATCAAGGGTAGCCAAAAGAGCAAGTCTTATATGAATGTTGGACCAATGCTGACTCGAATTTCTTACTAGGAATTAGGAATGATTGATGAAGACGGATCTATGATCGAGGTTTAAATTCTACCAAGATAATCAACGAAGCTCTCCACCTACAATAGGGAACACATAATCTATTGCAAAAGACCAAAGCAATAGATAATGACAAGGCCTTTCTAAAGCAACGAGGACACAAGTTAACCTATCAAGACTTGATCTACTCAGAGACAAAATTGCCATTGCGGCTCATGTTGCAACATTTCAAGGTACAAAAGCCGCCTTGATACACGGAACCTCTTTTGCACATGGTAGTGGTAATGGCAATGGGGTTAGCAGAAAGAAGAGTAGTTAGCTGTGATTTTGGCAACTACCTAATTGACAACATAGTGGAAGCAAATATCAAGGGTAGCCAAAAGAGCAAGTCTTATATGAATGTTGGACCAATGCTGACTCGAATTTCTTACTAGGAATTAGGAATGATTGATGAACTACCACCTACTAAAGCACAACTCGATTTGATCCACAAATCTAAAAGAGTAGTAAAGCCAGTAGCAAGACCATCAACAAGGCCACAACCGGAGATCAAACAAACGTGGAAAATCTCAAGGAGACATGACACTGACAGTGAGGAGATGGAATCAAATGCACCGATCAGTGAAGAAGCTAGGTCAAAGGACAAAGAAACTCCTTTAGAGTATGAGGAACACAGAAATGAATTTGCACTTCCACACATAAGATTGAAGAAGAGGCCAACTTGAGCGGTAGAGGGAATCCCCATCGCACAAGCTCAAAGGACAATGGAAGAAGCACAGGCACAAAGAGAAAGACTCCACCAACAAAAACACGAAGAAAAGAGAATTATGGGAGCGGAAGAAGATGATGAAAGAGAAGAAGAAGAAGATGTGCCTCTACAGCACAAAAAATATGAAGCTCTAGAAAGGATCAAACAACGCAAAAGAAAGGAAGCAGAGGAGAATTTGAACATTCCCAGGGAAATGCGGCAATGGATTTAGAATGAGCTTAAGCGTAAAATGGAGCATAGAGAAAGAGAGGATGCAAAACGCCCACGCGTGGATGATCTTGAATCATCCAACAAATCTACCAAGGCAGGGATGAAAGCGCAAAAACCAAGAAGGGGAAGGTGATCAGGACACCCTTGACCAACAAGAAGATAACTTTCCATCACCCAAAGACAAAAAGCTACCTTCAGAGGCTGAAACAAAAAGAAGAGAAGAAACCATGGATCTTCCAGAACAAACTACAGACAAAGTGTTGTCACCAAAGCAGCGGCAGTTCAAGAAAAAGAGACAGCACTACCAAAAAATCACTACGGTTCCGACTGCTCGCAAAGTACAGATAACAGAAGAAAGAACGATGAATGATGTTGGTAATTCTGACCAGGGCCAAAGAAGTCAAAAACAACCAAGGCCGCCTCGTTTGCAAGCTGTAGTTAGAGAAGGGAGCACAATAATCAAGTCCTTTGACATTGACGCACATTTAGACCAGATCAAGCTCCAGTTTCAATGCCAAAGAGCTCTCTACAACCTGCATGGACTGGAGCTAGAGGACACAAGAAAAGAGGCCATGAAAGCGGCCAAAAGCACACTCAAGCTTCAAAACAAAATCGAGGAGTTGCAAAAATTCCAACTGCAACTCCAATAAAAATTACAAAGGGAACATGAAAATGCTGCATACTACTACATGGAAGTCCATCAATTTAACGAATCCAACACTACTCTGTAGGTTGAGCAACAAAGACTAGAAGAAGAGCTAGTCACAGAGAGGGAACAGAATGAGAAGATACAAGAATCTTATGCAGTGGTCAACAAGACTCTGATCCAACTTTTAGCCTTGCAGAAGACGCCACGCTCTACAAGCATAGCAGCTAAACCAACCTCGCTGACAAAAGAGGTACAGGATCTAAAGGATTTCCTTGCTCAAGAGAAGTATGATAGGCAAATTATGACAACAGAGCATAGAGCTTTGCAAAAAGCTAAAGATGAGAAAATTGAAAATCTGAGAAAGCAATTGGCGGAGGCAAATGTAGATTTGAATGCTCTAAGGGCAACATAGGAGGTGAATCCTATAAAAACAGTCCATGTGGAAGTTGAACAAACAAAAGGACTAGAACAGTTCACCTTCAAAGCTCACCACATAGATATGCCAGGTACAAGCACAGGAACAGCAATGCATGAATCTGAAGATCCAGCCATGACGGCCATTTTGAATACTATAAAAGATGAAATTCAATGGTGGATCTCAGAAGTCAAAGACCCTTCACACAAGGAGTATTTGCAATATGAGCTCAAGGTGTTGGAGTCAGCAGCCCTTCTCATGACCACTCCCAATGAAGTGGTGAAAAACCTCGGGCATGAGATGATCGCTCTAACACTGATGAGGCAGGAGGCTCTCTTATGGAAAAGAAAAATGCTACCTACCCTTGATCCAAACCAAAGAGGAGATTACAAGGATTTTCCTATCACTGCCATACACATTCAAACTATCATTGATAATCAACCAATCTGGCAAAGGAAATGGTTTGAGCAGCATACAACTAATGAAACCTATTATAGAAATGCTCCACAGTATCTCAGGATCGACCCAACTTATTGTCCCATTAACAAATGGCGATCTTGGGAAAGCTTTTATTCATGGCAAAGAAAAAGACCAGCAGCTCTAAAATACCCTGTCATAACAAAGTCAAGCAATAACATTCTCCCATCAAAAAATTATATGATTCAGACGCTCAAAGGAGTCATCAACATGATGAAGGAAATACCAAATCTTGCATGCTAGATGCTAGTGAAAATTGCAAAGATGCTAATCACCTGCATTACGTCATTCAATGATATAGAAGCAACGGAGCATCCTTGGCAGGTCTTTGTGGAAGGCACAAGAGGATTGTGATGGAATATGGAAACAGAGATTCCCAACAAAAACGTCATCATGGGATTGTATGCGAGAGTCATGTTCTTGCACTCCCACTACTTGCAAACTTTTGAGGAGGCATTCATGACAAGATTCTTTGAAGTCGATTCCTCCATCTTTAATCCCATGACCAAAGATTTACAAGCTCACCATATAGCATATCAGAGCACTCTCAGCAATAATCCTTTTAGAGATCTGGCAACAAAGATGGAGATCGAGGCAAGGGCACAAAAATTCAAGCGACTCACTGGGATGCTAGAAAAGAGGTTGATCAACTACTAAGGCGATAGTCAAAGGCAGGTTGCACAAGGACGTGCAATGAATAGGAAGGGGGGAAATGTTTGGTGGACACATCGAAATGTCACTTAAAAGGCAGATATACACCAGAATTTGTTTTACTCAATCATTTTTTCAAAAGAAGTCGTGTAATTTTGCTAATGATGAATCTCAAATTGTAATATAATCTATCACTCCCTCTTAGTCTCTTTGAGCCTACAAACCATGTAAGAGGCCAAATGGCCGTGGGAAAGAGTCGCAAGTCTTTAAGACAAAACCCTTAGTTTCTTAAACAAAATTATCATTATCTTGGGAAGTAATTGGACGTCGACTGAGAGCTGCCTTGCTGCTACAAGTTGTAATCAATTTTTCTCCTTGTCTGGTAATCAAAATTCAATTCCAAATAGCACATTGTGTTACTTGTCTCTGGCTCTTCAATGGTTGTTTTTTTATGTTTTGACCTTGGAAGTGTGTTTCTATGCTTAAAGGTAACCTTTCCGTGTAGTTATGTGTCAATTTTCTATAAATGTTTTGGGATGGATCGTGATTTATGTACCTTCTCAGATGACTGCAAAACTTGGTAGGAATATGCCCTTAGGTGTTGTAATACCTCTCCTTAAGTTTCATGGCATTCCAAATTTGTTTGGATGCCAAAAAGGCGTGGTGACCTAGAGCGGTGAGATTGGAAATAGACTGATTTTCTTACTAGGAAGTGGTTGATTTGCTATTGTAGAAGTATGAACAGTCTTTTAGGTTCACTTCGGTGAGATTGACAATCTCAATGAGTCTCTGTGCAAAAAGCTATGCTACAGACGTCCGTCGCGACGACCGGCTAACAGTTTTGTACACATGTGAAAACAACAAAACAAGGTGATGTAGATGCTCACCTATCAAATAGTCAAGATTATCTCATTTTGCAGCTTCAATAAATATACAGAGTAAGAATGTGTTGTTGACTAGAGAGAAACCAAATCTGCTACACAACTAGCCAGTTTAGAACATTGAACTTTTTTAATGCAACTATGATTCCATTGTACTTACAATAATTTGCAACTCTTACCACAACCATGGGAGTTGTGAGGCCAAACATCTCCAATACATTGCACTTGCTACCTGTTGAAGTATTTCTCTAGTCTCTAGGCCTGCTCTAAGGTCCATAGCCACTGCTTTTGGTTTTTTTATCTTTTATGTCCAAAGCACTACTATCTATCTCACTGGTCAACAAGTGAAAGCATGAACTTTGCAAATGAAGCATAAATTTGTAGAGAACTCCAAGTCACTCAGTCATTGGCAACAACTTCTCCATGACTACCTCAACCTGCTTTAAGATGCCTATAACCAAATATGTACACGTGTTCAATGAAGAGCGAGCATGCTTGCTTTGAGCACGTGTTTCTGGTTGGACATGAAAAATCTATAGATAATCTCAAATAATACACTACATAGACTATAGAAGCATACCCTAAGTTACTTAAACTGTCAATGTGAGCATTAATCAAAACTAAGTACTAACATGACCAATGCAGTCCCCGGGGAGGTCACCTAATAAAAATGTAACCTATCACGTGAATTCAACAGAAGGGTATTTAAAGTTCTTGAAACTTACAAAAATATATATACAGAAGGGCATTATTTTTTCAAATTTGAAAAAAACTTACAAATTTTAAAAGAAAAGGGTACATTATATTCTTTAAAAAAATCATAGATAAGGGTTTTACAAACATGTCTTGAACGCTCGTGATATGGTAGTTTTACACATAGTGAACCCCCCAAGATGCAGTCCCAGTTGCAACCACAGAAATCTAGCTTTCAACAATCAAAAAGGTTGAAACTAGACAAACAAGTAGCTTTTAACCATCACAATGGTTGAAACTAGATGAACAAGTGTAGTTAGAAATGCGTTTCAAAGACACCATGTAACTAGACATGGTCCAACAAGAAACAACTCACAAACACAAGTACAAAAAGGTGTTAGCAGCTTAGCTTTATGTCCTAGACTACTCTCCTATTAACAATTATGCATTAATCTTTCAAAATAGCACTTGAATGATAGATAAAGTGATTTACCACAATAAAATCAACCTTCTTAAAAAAACGATTGAGATAACACTTGAAAGAAAGAGCAATGGACCATTGATACAATTCAATGATCTTAAAAATCCTTAATTTTTAACTTTCCAATACTCTCTCTCTCTCTCTCTCTCTCTCTCTCTCTCTCTCTCTCTCTCTCTCTCTCTCTCTCTCTCTCTCTCTCTCTCTCTCTCTCTCTCTCTCTCTCTCTCTCTCTCTCTCATGGTCACACCAAGTTGCCACAACACATCAGCATCGATAAAACCCTGATTAAATTACAATAACATATACACCATTCATTTATCTTTCAGGCATTTCAATTGTGCAAAACACTCGTCAAGGCAAAACTTTACTTGAGAAGTCAAGACTGTCACTTCTAACTTCTCACAACTGAGAGTCACAAACTAAAATTTTCTTGCCTTCCACCTAAAAAACCAAACCCTACTCACTACGTAGACAGAATACCTAGTACAAAACTACCTAACGGAGCATGAAATCATCCAACAGAAGCTAATTATAAATATTGTTCTGAAAGCAATCCCTTGATCCATTCTTTCTCCATGTCAGTTGCATCAGTAAGTTCATTAGGCACGGTAATAAGAACTTCCTTGAGGAGCTTCTTCACATTCTCAATCATATAATTTTAGTTGCGGTCAATGCCGTAGCAAGTAAGGTTGATGTGAGGGTTCATAGGAATCTGTTGCAGCTGCCATTCACTTTTCTTGTCCCACGTGACAGCCACTAGAATGAATTTTGTGACAAACTCTCCTTGTGGTCCAAGAATCACATAGCCTTCCATGCATGTAGCAAGCAAGGGATTTAGTGCCCCTTTCTAGACCACGTCATCCCTCAAAGCAGACGTTGCAGCTTCCACAAGAATTGGCTCAGCTTGCAAGCCAATATAAATCATAGACATATTCTTAGACACACGTGGAAACAAGGGTTTTGCAAGCTCAAATCGAGCACATATTGAGAGTCCTGCTGAAGCAGACCCCATGGTGCACATCCACAGTCAGACCTTCTTGTCAAACCAACTTTTGCAAAGCAAAACGCCAAACAAAGGAAGGCTTATCCCCCATTTCCAGCCTTGCAAACCACATTGGCCTACCTTGCTTCAACCAATGTTGGGTTGGAAGCAGTCAAGAACTTCGTGAGTTGCAGTTTCCTTGAAAAGAGACATATTTGGGAAGAGGAAGTAGATTGGAGGTGCCAATTTTTGAAACCCATTGATGTGGACCTGTCACGATCCTCGTTGTGTTTGTTGGGTAACAGATTGGTAACTTTAGCAAAGGTGTCTAGCATAACTGCACTGAAGGTCTGATGGTCAAAAAACATCCTGAGGGCCCTCTTGATTTAATAGAATGGGGAGAGGGTCATCGATTTTGATTTTGGTTCTTTTATTTGCAGCCCTCTTGCTTCATCAAAGGCAAAGATGACAGTGTAAGGGGTGTAGATACATGCACCCTTCTCGTCAAGTGAGCATTGTTTGCACTTCTTCTGCAAGGCTTTTTCAATAGACTTGATTACTTCACTACAAGTGGCAATGCTCCACCTATCTAGATTTTCCCCTTTGTATGTGTCATCACGGTCAAACTCCATGCACTACTCTAGAATCTTCTCATAGCAAGGTCATCTTTGGGAGAACCATGCTCATCAGGAAGTTGATATTGCTTCCAAACCTCTGGGGGTGTGGTACTAATGAAGCAGCTAGTATGATGAGCCACAACTTCAAGTAAAACACCATACCATGTTCTGTGAATGTGTTAGCAAGCTTATCTGTGAGACCACCTGTCCTCGGGGGAAGACTGTTGTCGAGTGACTCGCCAGGTGCAATAGCAAACATACACGCCCATCTTACTCAATTCCATCAATGCTCTTGACTTTCCTATAAGGACCATTGCCATAAAACAAAATGTCAAATTTAGTATTGTCCGACTGCTTTTGATTCATAGTAGAACTCCTTGTAGAAGAGTACCCATATGGATAATTTGCAAATTCTTTGGGGATAAACAAGTATGCTTTGGTACCATACAAGGAGTAGGTTTGGTACAGCACAAAGACTTTGGTACTACACAATTAGGCTTTGAAAAAATAGAGTGAGGCTTTGGTACTCTATAGATATATTATTTTCATATTTGGTACTTCCATTATTTGGCTTTTGGTAATATTTACAACCATTGGCATGCAGGAGAGTACCAAATTGGGTAGTTTACAAAGGCTTGGGTACTACACAAAGACCTTTGGTACTGTGGAGGACCATTGCCATATAACAAAAAATCAGATTTGATACTCTTTTGGTACTTTTGACTCATAGTAGAACTCCATGGAGAAGATTATTATATAGGTACTTTACAAATTATTTGGTGATAAACATGAATGGTTTGGTACTATACAGGGAGTAGGTTTGGTACCGTACAAAGACTTTGGTACTACACAATTAGGTTGTGGTAAAATAGAGAGAGGTTTTTGTACTCTATAAATAGGCTTCGGTATCTCAAGGGAAGGAAAATGTATTATACAAAGGCTTTGGTACTCTATGTATAGATTGTGAAATTACTAGTAAACGATTGAATACCAAATTTGGTATCTGTTAAGTATGGAGCCTGATTTACCCCTTGGAATTTTCTATGGTAAAAGCACACATTTGTAAGGCCTCCATTATGAGGAGAAGCCATCGTGCGGGAAGAAAAATCACTCATCGGAAACCAAAATTTTCACTGTCAAAATTCAAGGGCAACTTTAGGGGCCTCGGGGACAGAGGCCCCCGAGACTTTTTTTTCCCTCGCCAGAATATTCCTTTTCGACGGAATATTTTGGCCGGACGGCGGCCGGAAAGTGGTCGGAAATCGACCGGTTGGTTGGCCGGTGGCCGAAGTCAATGGCCGGTGGCCGGTGGCCGAATTCAAAAGTGGATTTGTCTACACAAGGGCGGCCACACATGGGCGGATTGGAGGGTCCGATTTGGACTTACTCACACAAGGACGGCTACACATGGCTGCCTCTCATGAGAGAGGGCAGCCCTTAACACACATTTGATAGTGTGAAGTTGATGCAACAAGGTGGGTGTGAGGTGGTGAGAGTGAAGCAAGGCGGGAACTCCATTAAGGGTATAATCCCTTTGTAAACTAATTCTTGTTTTGAAGTACTAAAGCCATTGAGTGGCTGCTTTCCCGTGGACGTAGCCCACATTGGGTGAACCACGTATATCATGTGTACTCTCTCTCTCTCTCTCTCTCTCTCTCTCTCTCTCTCTCTACTCTATAATCTCGTGTATGTAAAGCTGTCTCTCTCCATTAAGTAATCTACTCAATCATCTATTTAGCTACGTCTTATTTCCTGACAACTGGTATCAGAGCAAGGTTTTCTCGTAGCTAAATTATCTCAAGGAAAGGACTCCTTGAATTGAGTGGGAGTTATGGCGGAGGAAGGGAAGCTCAAGATTGAGAAGTTCAATGGCAAAAACTACCAACATTGGAAGATGCAGATTGAAGACTATCTCTACCAGAAGGACCTCTATTTGCCACTAGGCGGTCTTGCAAAGAAGCCCGCAACAATGGCAGATGAAGCATGGATTGTCCTTGATCGAAAGGCACTGGGAACAATCCGGTTAAGCTTAGCGTCAACGGTGGCCTTCAATGTTTTGGAGATGAAGACCACGGAGGACTTGATGAAGTCACTTGACGACTTCTACGCGAAACCATCGGCATCCAATAAGGTATTTCTTATGAAGCGCTTGTTCAATCTAAAGATGGCAGAGAATGGTTCAGTTGCAGAACACCTAAATGACTTTAACACAAACATAAGTCAACTTCGATCGCTGAAAATCAATTTTGATGACGAAGAGCGAGCTCTCCTTATACTATCATCTCTACCGGATAGTTGGGAGAGCCTTGTGATGGCTGTAAGTAATTCTATTTCTGGCACAAATACTCTTAAGTTTGATGATGTTGTGGGTGTTCTCCTAAGCGAGGAAATACGAAGGAGAAGCACATGAGAATCATCAAGTGCTGCACTGTCAATGGAAACAAGAGGAAGGCCTAAGGAGAGGTTCAAAAACCAAAAGGGTCATGATCGCTCAAGACGGAGCAAGTCACGCACAAAGTCAGTTCTTGAATGTTGGAACTGCGGCAAGAAGGGCCACGTCAAGAAGGATTGCTGGTCCAAGAAGAAGAAGGAGACAGAGTCTCAAGACAACAAGACAACATCGGAGGCCAATGTGGCAGGTAAAGTAGAGCAAGATGCTCTAATTCTCTCATTAGACAATGTGTCTAATTCCTGGATAGTAGATTCTGGGGCTTCATTCCATGCGACACCACACAAGCAACATTTCCAAGACTACACCAAAGGTAATTTTGGGTATGTATACTTGGGAGATGATGAAGCTTGTGAGATTGTCGGCAAAGGTACAGTTTCTGTCAAAACTGCTAACGGAAATGAATGGAAGCTTAAAGATGTTAGGCATGTTCCTTCTCTTCGCAAAAATTTAATCTCTACAGGACAATTGGACGATGAAGGTCACAACATTGCATTCAGAAACAAACGGTGGAAGATCTCAAAGGGATCTTTGGTGGTTGCCGAGGGAGAAAAGGTCTGTACACTTTACTTGTGTACTGTTAGCACACAACCTTCAGCTTGTGCAGCAACTACAGAAGTTGACAGTGCGGTGTGGCACTACCGGCTTGAGCATATGAGTGCCAAAGGAATGCAAATCCTTCAAACAAAGAAGTTTCTACCAGGTTTGAAAGAAGTGGACTTAGAGTTCTTTGAAGATTGTGCTTATGGTAAACAAAAGAGGGTAAAATTTTAAAAATCAAGAAATGAAAGAAAAAATAAAAAACTTGAGTTGGTTCATTCTGATGTTTGGGGTCCTGCAAGTACACCATCACTTGGTGGCTCATTGTACTATGTAACATTCATAGACGATGCGAGTAGAAAAACATGGGATGTCATGAAGAATAAATCCGATGTATTTTCCATATTTCAAAGGTGGAAAGCCTTTGTGGAGTATGAAACAGATACCAAGGTTAAATGCCTCAGATCCGACAATGGAGGCGAATATTGCAGCCAAGCTTTTGAAAGCTTTTGTGCTAGCAATGGCATTCGGAGGCAAAGGACAACCCCAAGGACACCTCAACAAAATGGGATTTCGGAAAGGATGAACAGGACAATCATGGAGCGAGCACGAAGCATGCGGCTACATGAAGGCCTACCGCTTGAGCTTTGGGCGGAAACTGTAAGTACGTCTGTGTACTTAATCAATCCGTCACCCTCAACGGCATTGGATGGGAGAGTTCCAGAAGAGGCATGGACAGGTAAACCGGTGAATTATGCATTTCTCAAAGTGTTTGGGTGTGAGGCTTTCATGCACATAGATAGAAGCCTAAGATCAAATCTAGATGCAAAGTCCAAAAAGTGTTTCTTCATTGGCTATGGAGAAGGTGACTTTGGGTATCGCCTATGGAATCCTGAAGATGGTAAAATATTAAGGAGTAGGGATGTAATTTTTAACGAACAAAATATGTACAAAGATTACTTGGAAAGAAAACAAACAAAAGAAACAGGTGATGAGTACATGGAGCTTGAGGACGGTGAAGACTCAAGGACTGCAAATGGTGACAATGTGCAACAACGTCAACAAAATGAGGAGCCTCAACCTATTCCCCGAAGATCTACAAGAGCAAGTAGACCTCCAGAATGGTTTGTTCCTTCCTTCAACCATCTCTTGATCTCAGATTCTGGAGAGCCGGAATCATACAAAGAAGCTATGCAACATGAATCCAAAGAAGAATGGATGAAGAGCATGCAAATGGAGATGGACTCACTACATCTCAACCAAACATGGGAGTTGGTTGAGTTGCCTAAAGGTAAGTGGGCACTTCAAAACAAATGGGTGTACAAGCTGAAGGAAGAAGAAGGTGGGAAGAAAAGGTACAAGTCTAGGCTTGTGGTAAAAGGGTTTTCTCAAAAGAAAGGTATTGACTTCAAAGAAATATTTTCTCCTGTTGTAAAAATGAACTCAATTAGGCTTTTCTTAAGCCTTGTGGCTGCTCATGATCTAAATCTCGAGCAAATGGATGTAAATACGGCATTCCCTCACGGTGACTTAGAGGAGGAAATCTACATGCTTCAACCAAAGGGGTATGAAGTAAAAGGTAAGGAGAAAATGGTTTGCAGATTAAAGAAGAGCTTGTATGGTTTGAAGCAAGCATCAAGACAATGGTACTTGAAGTTTGATCGATGGATGTTGGATCATGGATTCACAAGATGCAACTCGGATCACTGCGTCTACACAAAGAATTTGGGAGATGGGAAATTCATCATCTTAATGTTGTATGTTGATGACATGTTGATTGTAAGTGCTAACATGCAGGACATCAAAGACCTAAAAGAGGAGCTGTCTAAATCTTTTTCAATGAAAGATTTAGGTGCTGCAAAGAGGATACTTGGTATGAAAATATCAAGGGACAGGACGAAGAAGACAATAAAGCTATCTCAAGAAGATTACATCAAGAAGGTACTAGAAAGGTTTGCAATGCAAAATGCAAAACCAGTTTCTACACCTTTGGCTGGTCACTTTAAACTAACGAAGGATATGTGTCCAAAGACACAAGAGGAGATAGCCTATATGTCTGAAGTTCCATATGCTGCAGCGGTAGGTTCTCTAATGTATGCTATGGTCTGGACAAGGTCAGACATTGCACATGCAGTGGGAGTTGTGAGTAGGTTCATGGACAACCCAGGTAAAGATCATTGGCAAGCTGTGAAGTGGATACTTAGGTATCTAAAAGGGACAACAACAAATGCTTTGTATTTTGGAGGAACTGATATTTTTCTAGAAGGGTATGTTGATGCAGATATGGCAGGTGACAAAGATACTCGAAGGAGCACTACTGGCTATGTCTTCACGGTTGGAGGCACAGCAGTAAGTTGGGCTTCAAAGCTGCAGAAAGTGGTCTCACTTTCTACCACGGAAGCAGAGTATGTAGCAATGACGGAGGCAAGCAAAGAAATTATGTGGCTTCACAGATTCTTAGAAGAGCTTGGATTCAAACAAGACAATTGTGTCTTGTACAGTGATAGCCAAAGCGCTATCCATCTTGCGAAGAACTCAGCCTTTCATTCAAGGACAAAGCACATTGAGGTGAGATATCACTTCATACGCACTCTTTTGGAAGAGGGACAACTAAAGCTAGGAAAGGTGCATACAAGTGAAAATCCTGCAGACATGTTTACAAAGGTGGTCAACAAGGAGAAGTTGAGCTTTTGCTCATCTTCAATCGGCATTCAAGGATAAGAAGCCAGGATGGAAAGCAGTCACAGGTTTGGTTTGTAGATCAGTCTCCAAGTGGGAGATTGTTAAGTATGGAGCCTGATTTACCCCTTGTAATTTTCTATGGTAAAAGCGCACATTTATAAGGCCCCCATTATGAGGAGAAGCCATCGTGCGGGAAGAAAAATCACTCATCGGAAACCAAAATTTTCACAGTAAACCCCCGAGACTTTTTTTTTCCCTCACCAGAATATTCCTTTTCCCTAGAATATTATGGCTGGACGGCGACCGGAAAGTGGTCGGAAATCGACCGGTTGGTTGGCCGGTGGCCGAAGTCAATGGCCGGTGGCCGGTGGCCGAATTCAAAAGCGGATTTGTCTACACAAGGGCGGCCACACATGGGCGGATTGGAGGGTCCGATTTGGACTTACTCACACAAGGACGGCTACACATGGCTGCCTCTCATGAGAGAGGACAGCCCTTAACACACATTTGATAGTGTTAAGTTGATGCAACAAGATGGGTGTGAGGTGGTGAGAGTGAAGCAAGGCGGGAACTCCATTAAGGGTATAATCCCTTTGTAAACTACTTCTTGTTTTGAAGTACTAAAGCCATTGAGTGGATGCTTTCCCGTGGACGTAGCCCACATTGGGTGAACCACGTATATCATGTGTACTCTCTCTCTCTCTCTCTCTCTCTCTCTCTCTCTCTCTCTCTCTCTCTCTCTCTCTCTACTCTATAATCTCGTGTATGTAAAGTTGTCTCTCTCCATTAAGTAATCTACTCAATCATCTATTTAGCTATGTCTTATTTCTTGACAGTATCGCACAGGGGCTTTGGTTCTATATAGGACAGCTTTGGAACTACATAGGAATGCACTAGTATTGTATATAGCCTTTGTAAGGTACTGTACACATCCATTGTCATATAGCAGACAAACAAATTTAGTATTGTCTTGACCAAATCAGCCTTAAGGATTGTCAAACAAATTACAATTGCTAAGAGTTGTTGGTACCTGAGAGTCATTGAGTAGATACACAGGATGTTTGACAACACTTTTCCTTCCAATTCTCTTCTTGCATATGTCCTTCTTGTTAGGTGAAAACGATGGTCTCTTATGTCCAAAATGAATGCGCCAAATCTCTTATTTCATTGGTAATAGGGTTCCTCAAAGTAATTATCTCTCGCAAGCACTGAATGGAAACACTTAATCCTCATCTTTATTCTACAGCCTTGAACTTGCAGCAGCTATATTCCTTCGATGGATACCTAGGACACTAGCAATTTTAGATTGGTTTATTGAGGTCTTAGCTATACTATTGTTCAAGTTCATTGTCAAAAAAATTCTCTTCAGAAAAAGCTCATTTACTGAGTGTGGGACCTTAATTTGAATCAAAGTGTTGCGCACACCCAATAGAACGGTGTCTTCAACATTGCTGAAAAATTATTTGCACCTCAAAAAATGACTAGTGGTCCAAGAGTTGCAGGACAATTTCCTTTTGTTCATTCCTTGATAGACCTAGTGTTTTCTTGCGCCAACATAGTGCCACAACTGTGAAAATGTTCTTCCTTGTCCTAGATTTTGATAATCCAAGAGCATAAGAAGGATGTCTTTCTTTGCTTCTATGTCCTCGTTTCTTTACAGGCCAATAATTACGAAGAAAAGTCTCATCAATCGATAAAATTGCTAATGGAATGGCTTTGTGTCTGTTCATCCGTGCTTGGACCACCTTCCAGCTCGTCAAACGAGAGAAGTTGTGGATCATCTCCGTAGTAATTTCATGATGTACTATCCATTGGCAAGGAGCAAGATCGAGAGGGAGGGAGGGGGGGGGGGGGGGGGGGGGGGGGGGGGGGGGGGGGGGGGGGGGGGGGGGGGGGGGGGGGGGGGGGGGGTGGGGGGGGGGGGGGACGATCTGTAAAAATTGGCTTCTCCGTGAGCTACAGGGCGAAAGAGAGAGAGAGAGAGAGAGAGAGAGAGTACAACAACTTCGGTGGCTATGGAGCAGGCAAGGTGAAAGATGCCAAACTGTGGTGTGTGTGTGTGTGTGTGTGTTGTGTGTGTGTGTGTGTGTGTGTGTGTGTGTGTGTGTGTGTGTGTGTGTGTGTGTGTGTGTGTGTGTGTGTGTGTGTGTGTGTGTGTGTCTGAGAGAGAGAGAGAGAGGGGAGTCAAAGCAATGAACCATAACCCCCCTGGTCCCTCCCTCAACCCACACCTTTTCTCGGGAGTGGCCAGTTTCAAAAGATAAAAACGTCTTCAAAAACAAAGAAAAAATATATATGGCCCTTCCAAGATTCCAATTAAAAGGTCCTCTCTTTTTTACACACATGAACCACCCGGCTATGTTGTGTCAAGGACACTCTTTTTGTACCACCAAACCATGCTTTCAGACATTTCTCTAAGTTAAATAAGAGCTTCATGTTGTTGAAGCCGATGCTTGCAAATTTGCAAGGTGTAAAAAAATTGTAAGCTTCAAAAGAAAAGTTGCAAAATTAGATACCTTGAAGCACCTTGCATGCAAGGAGATGCAACAAGTGAAAGAGCATCATCCAGTTCTCTTGAAAAGAGAAACAATGGTATTTTGAAGAAAAGCCTTTTTGTTGTGGGATGATTTGATTGCATTCATCTTATTGAATCATGGTAACAAAAAAATAAACATTTTGAATCACGCACGCAATACCCTAAACCATATTGATAGTGCTAACTCTAGTCAGCATTACAATTTTACAAAAGGTGCACGAAAGAAATAGAAAAACCAAAACCAGAGGTGTACCCAAAATGATATTTGTAAGGCAAGCTGAGATAGACCATGATTAGTTAGGAGGGGATGTTGAGAGTGCAAGCCCGATTGTAGTTTGTTGCTACAAAGCCCCTCTTTGGCTTTCAGATAATGCTCAACTTCAGCACATGTGCTTGCTGCTTTATTTTATGTTGCTTGTTGGTGGACCTACTGCCACTCCCCCATCGACACTCTTTCAAGCTACAGGTCCCCTTTGCTTCTTCTTTTTCTTCTTCTGTGTTCTTCTGTTGTTGCACTCAACCACATGCATCTCAATCATGTTGGCCTTGGTGGCAAAGACCAAAATATGTTGAAAACAAGAAAGGATATCTAGTTGTTACTTCAATACGAATGGAAAAGAGAGAGAGAGAGAGAGAGAGAGAGAGAGAGAGAGAGAGAGAGAGAGAGGGAGAGAGGACTCCATCATCAAACAAGAGAACTTTATATCAAAGTGTGTATAAAAAGAAGGCAAAAAGGGATGATCCAAAGATGTGAGAATCTCTCTTTTTGTTTGTGTTTCTACAAGATACTTCCATGCAGTTCCACAAGGTAGACACTCGCAATGTCCCCACATCCAAGCCTCTTCTTTAACTAGACTACTGTAAGAGTGGTCACCAAACCTATCTTAATTTTGTTTGGAAGCCAAGGTTAAAAAATAAATAAACACTTGATCTCAGAGAACACAATACAATTTATTTATGTAGATGCTATTGTATTTATGCTACAATACGTCAAGAGTGGTATCCTCCTCCATCTTTGTCAATGATGTGTTATATACTCAATCTCTTTGGTATTTTTCTCCTCTTTCTCATGAAAAGGAACATGAAATGAGAATTAGACCAACAAGCACAACAAATTCAAAGATTCCCACCATAGTAGGATAAAGAATCTGAGTTAAATCTTAGTGCAAATGTGGAGAAAAACCATTCAGGGCCTAGTTGTTGGGGTATAAAGCCCAATGTGGTCGCCCAGGTAAGTGGGCGGGCCGCCAGGTATGTACACATATTCTTTTGTAAAAACCTATTAAGAACTCACTATGCTCTACACATTACACTAGAGCGAGTTCACCATATCGTCGTGCTCTTCTTCTCGCACTCTCTCTCGCGTCGCACTTCCGCTCGTACTCCTTCAACTAGTATTAGAGCTCAGATCGAGGCTCGGGGCAGCACTGCAGGAGGCTAGAGTCACCAACTCAGATTGGAGTGAAATTCAACAGGCAAAGACACGGCCCCAAATCTCGTGCCCCATTTCATTCTGAGGTCATCTCGGCCACCGTTCGGCTTCGACAAAGGTCTGCGCAGGCCATTTTCGACTACGCGGTCTCAACGGGTGCAGATCCGACTCTGCAAATTTGGGGTTTTCGGCCTACGACTGCAGGTGCTGAGGATATCGACACTCCCAGAGTGCTGATTTGTGGTTTTCTACACATCGAAGGACGGCTCACAGTTCTTGGAGGCGTGTCACATACGACACGGGCGCATCTACACATAGACTGTAGGTGACATCCACTAGTTCATCAGGTAGCTTGTGTTTGCTGCTTGATATTCTAGATTTCTTCCTGACATTGTAGGTACTACCACATGGGATGTATTGTTAGAGATGATGTATCTATGTTGAGGGTTTGCTGGCTGTGAGTCACGCAGCAAACAACCGCTGCAGCGGTTATAGCATACAGTGGGAAATTTGTGGATGTATGACTTTGTGGGAAGTCTATGTACTGTCAGATTTACTGCAGCCTTTTGTTGAGGGTCGAGTGAGGTTTTATTGAGTATATGCCTCACAGCCAAAGACTCTGAGATCCTTGTATGAGGGCATTTTTCTTGATTATACCATCTCTGGCACTGAATCCTTCTGCAAAACCTTGCTAGGAGATCTATTTACAAGATGAACAGCTGTTGATACAGCTTCAGCCCAAAACCCATTTGGCAGCTGTGCATTAGACAACATACTTCTGACCTTCTCTTGTATGGTCCTATTCATCCTCTCAGCAACACCATTTTGAGGAGGATTGTAAGGAGCAGTAAGTTCACGTTTTATACCTTTTGACTCACAAAAGTCCGGAAAGGCCTTTGAAACATACTCTCCACCATTGTCAGTGCGTAAGCATTTAAGCTTCTTGCCACTCTGATTCTCCACAAGTGTCACAAACGTTTTGAAAACACTCAACGCTTCATCCTTGTGCTTGAGAAAGTAAACCCATACTTTCCTCGAGTAATCATCTATAAATGTCATAAAGTAAGAAGCTCCCCCTAGAGATAGGTTAGGCATAGGTCCACACAAATCACTATGAACAAGTGCCACTGTGTATCTCTTCTACTGCTTCTATGCTTATGTGGCTGCTGTGTTTGCTTACCATAAAAACAATGAGTTCACAGAATTCAAAATCATTAAATGAAAAGGCAGGCAAATAACTAGAACGAGACAAGATTTCATTCCCTTCTTGGACATATGTCCTAACCGGCTATGCACAAAGAAACGTTCGGCTGCTCGGTTACATTGATTACATTTTTAGAGACATTTGATACATAAATCATGTAAAGTCCTCCAGACTTTACTCCATGTGCTACTGTCATAGAACCCTTGGATATCTTCCACATGTTCTGTCCAATGGTGGTGACGTAGCCAGCATCATCAAGTAAACCTGTGTTGATCAAGCTCTTTGTAATTGCGAAACATGTTCACATTCTTCAGCCTGAAAGAAGAGCCATTCTGAAACTTCAATTGTACATCTCCAACACCTAAGATCTCACATGTCTGCCCATTGCCTAGCCGAACATGATCTTTAGTGGTCACATAAGAGGTAAACCACTCCTTGTTTGGAGACACATGAAGTGATGCCCCTGAGTCTATAATCCAGTCACTCAGTGCATTTCCATCAGATGCTGTAAGAAGAGCTGAGTCCATTGTATTCTTCAAGAAGTAGATGTCTCCTGACACTAGACTGTCATCCCCTGCAACAGTGTTTGTCACATTTATTTCTTGAATCTTCATTGAGGACTTGTTCTTCTCACCATGGTCTTCAACTTTCTCTTTGCCTTTTTCTGCTTTCCATTCTCTGCAGTCTCTTTTCATGTGACCCTTCTTGCCACAATGGTAGCATTCTATGTCGCTCTTGCCTTTAGCACTGCGGGACTTGCTACGAGACTGATTCCTCTTTCCACCTTTGTACTTTTCTTTGGTCCTTCCCCTGACAACTAAGGTTGTTCCTTTTCCTTTGTCCATTGTCTTTCTATTGGTTTCTTCAGTAAGCAGACTTCCTTCTACACCTGCTATGTTCAAACCATCTGGAGGTGCAGAATTACTCAAAGCTCTGTGATCAACAGGAACATAGCTCTAACAGGTTCATGAAACTTGACACCTTGAGCTGACAACTGACTCTAGATTGTGTTGAATTCATTCAGATGATTGGACATAGGTGTCCCTTCTTTCATCTTCAAGTCAACAAGCTTCTTAAGCCAGTATACCTGTGAAGCTGCACTCTGCTTCTCATAAAGATCACTCAGCATTAACCATGCTTGATAAGCTGAAATCTCGTCTGCTACATTGAAGTAAACGCTTTCTGCCAAAGTCAGCATAATGGTAGAAAGTGCCAGTTCATCCATTTCGCTCCATTCATCTTCGTCCATATCTTCTAGTTTTATCCCCTTGAGCTTTATAGGTTTTATCTTCTTCTTTTGTACCAACACGTGCCAAATCTGCTTCTTCCACAATGGGAAATTGGTTCCATCCAGCTTCTTGATATTGTAAAGGGTAGTGTCCTGTGATCCAGCCATACCTACGCTTCCCAGTAATTTACTTTCCTGGGAAAAATTCGGCAGAGTTTCCCCTGTAAACTGACCTTTGAACCAATATCAACCTATCAAATGAACCAAGAAAGCTTCAGATTCCTTGAGCCAAAGAGTAGAAAGTGCATCTTTCTAGGCTATGGTAATTCTGGTGAGATGGGGTACAGACTTTGGGATCCCGAATCCAGAAAGGTTGTCCGTAGCAATGATGTTCACTTTAATGAATCCAAATATCATTCTAAACCAGAGAGGGTTGAGGAGATTAGAAGAGTTGTCTTCCAAGAAGATGGACCTGCACGTGCAAGACAAAATGTTAGGGCTCAAGAGGAGCAAGGACAGGATAGAGTGGAACCACAAGTTGTGGCTGAGCCTGAGCCACCTATTGTGCGTAGATCTGGACGTGTCACGCGACCTCCTGATAGGTTTGTTCCATCTATGAACTATGTCATGTTGATTGATTGCAATGAGCCTTCATGTTACAAGGAAGCAGTGCAAATGAAGGACTCCGGGAATTGGCAATTGGCCATGCAGTCAGAGATGACAGCTCTGCATAAAAACAAGACATGGAAGCTAGTTAAATTACCACAGGGCAAAAAGGCTCTACCTTGTAAATGGGTTTACAAGTATAAGATCACCGCTCATGATAGTCAACCAAAGTACAAAGCACGGCTTGTGGCCAAGGGCTTTAAGCAAGAACAAGGCATTGACTTTGATGAAGTCTTCTCTCTGGTGGTCAAGATGACTACATTGAGATGCTTTCTTGCATTGGTTGCCATATTAGATTTGGTGTTGCACCAAATGGATGTCAAGACAGTGTTCTTGCATGGTGATTTAGATGTGAAAATTTACATGCAGCAGCCATAAGGGTTTGTTGAGAAAGTCAAGGAAGATTGGGTATGCCAGTTGTTAAAGAGTCTTTATGGCTTTAAAAAATCACCGAGGGCATGGTACCATAAATTCCACAAGTTTATGTTTTCTCAAGGCTACAAACGTAGTGAGTTCGATCACTGTCTATATACAAAGAAGGCTAAGGATGGTAGTTGGCTGATCCTTATTTTGTATGTGGATGACATGTTGATTGCTGGCAAGCACTTGGAAGAAATTTCAGCTTTGAAGTCAAAGATGGCAAAATCGTTTGACATGAAAGACATGGGTGAGGCAAGTCATATACTTGGTATGCGCATTGAGAGAGACAGATCAAAGAAGTTGATTTGGTTATCTCAAACAGAGTATATTGACAAGGTTTTGCAACGTTTCAATATGGAGAAGGGAAAGGCATTGAGTGTTCCATTGCCACCATATGTGAAACTTAGCAAACAAGATTGTCCTGTGTCTGAGGAAGAACAGGCTGAAATGGATAAGATTCCATATGCGTCTGCAGTGGGTAGTTTGATGTATGCAATGATTGCTAATCGCCCAGACATTGCATTTGTAGTGGGAGTAGTAAGTCGATACATGTCAAACCCAGGCAAGAAACATTGGGAGGCAGTGAAAGGAATATCGAGATACGTGAAAGCTACAAAGAGTATGCGTATATGCTATGGGAGTCAGGAGCTAAGTGTAAAGGTTTTTACAGACTCAGATTATGCGGGTGACTTAGACAACCGAAGGTCTACGTCAGGGTATGTCTTTACATTGGCTGGTGGAGCAGTATCATGGCGTTCTAGATTACAAGATTGTGTTACTCAGTCTACTACAGAGGCTGAATATGTTGTAGCATCAGAGGCATGCAAAGAATCAATTTGGCTTAATCGACTAGTAACAGATTTGGGAATCAAAGAAGAGATGCGTGTGTTATATTGTGATAGTCAAAGTGCTATACAATTGGCTCGCAATCCAGTTTATCACTCAAAGACAAAGCATGTGGATGTGAAGTATCATTTCATCAGGGAAATGCTCGAGGATAAGCAACTTCAGCTTGTCAAAGTTCACACCACAGAAAATACTACTGATCTACTTACAAAAGGACTTCCCTCAGAGAGCTTTGCGCATTTTCGCAAGCAGTTAGGTGTAGGGTAGTACATCACTTCTCTACATCTCTTGTATATTAGCTTGTATAGTAGCTTCTCTCACACTTAAAGTACCACATTGGACTTTAAGTGGGAGGTTGTTGGGGTATAAAGCCCAATGTGATCGCCCAGGTAAGTGGGCGGGCCGCCAGGTATGTACACATATTCTTTTGTAAAAACCTAATAAGAACTCACTATGCTCTACACACTACAGTAGAGCGAGTTCACCATATCGTTGTGCTCTTCTTCTCGCACTCTCTCTCGCGTCGCACTTCCGCTCGTACTCCTTCACTAGTGGTACCCTAGATGACAATCTATCCAAGGGAGCAGAAGACACAAGTAGCAATTCATCTAGTGACTCTTCACTAGAGATCGGCCGTAATCAAAAATTAGACAAGAGGAGTAAGAGATATAAGAGGTGATGATATCGAGAAAATGTGTGTGCTAGAATAAATGAAAAGAAATCTATCGCAGAATGGCTTAATTATATAGGGGCCTGTGATGCTCATCAGAAGTTGGTAGATAACTGGGGTGAATACCTTCAAAGTGTTATGTGGTGTAGTCCACAACCCATTGACATCGCACAACTAGAGGCTACAGAGAATCCAAAGTTGAGCTATACCGTAAGGAGATGACAAAATCGAGAGTTAGCTCAACAACAAAAGCAATCCGAAGTGAAATCACAGTCCACAAAACAACCCACAGACTTACACCTTGCACCTGAAAATTTCAAATCCTACACCACAGAGGAAGGTAAGGTTGTGTATACAAAGGCTCAAAGAAAACCTATCAATGGAAGCAATGGACTTTATGACGGTCCAATGATAATTAAGGAAATAGAGTTAGCAGACCCAGGAGAAGATTCCAATCCTATTTTCATTGCCCAAGATCTGACAGAGACTGAGGAGTGTGTACTTAAAGAACTTCTCAAGGAATTCCGGATATATTTTCTTGGACATATCATGATATGAAATATGTTCCACCTTCCGTGGTGCAACACACAATCCCCATGAATAGCATGGCTAAACCAGTTCAGCAACGACCCTACCCAATGAATCCTAAATATGCAAAGATCGTTCAAGAAGAGATTGAAAAGGTTGTGAAATGTTGATTCATATACCCTATTGAGCACTCAGAATGGGTGTCTCCAATAGTGATTGTGCCAAAACATAATAGGAAATTTAGAGTCTGCGTGGATCTCAAGAAGGTCAATGCCGCCACTAGGAGGGACCATTACCCCTTGCCATATTCAGAACATGTGCTTGAAAGAGTTGCAGGGAAGAAAGCTTATAGCTTTTTAGATGGGTACTCTGGCTACAATCAAATCACAATTGCGCTAGAGGACCAAGCTAAAGCAACTTTATAACCAAATTTGGAGTGTTCGCATTTCGTGTTATGGATTTTGGCTTAACCAATGCTCTTGCTACCTTTCAAAGATTAATAAACACTGCTTTTAGAAAATATTTGAGGGAGTTTTGTGAAGCTTTTTTAGATGACCTTTGTGTTTATTCCTCTTGGAAAGAACATCTATCATGCTTACAAAAAGTGTTTGAGAAGTCCAGATTGTATCGCATCTCCTTAAACCCTTTCAAATGACAATTTTGGGTTAAACATGGAGTCATTTTAGGGCATATAGTGTCCAAAAATGGGATTTCCACAGATGAGAGAAAAATTAAATCCATTGTTGAATTGCCACCACCTACAAACTATAAAGGAGTTCAAAGGTTCATGGGTCATGTGGGTTATTACAGTCGGTTTATTTTGAACTTTGTTGATATAGCTCGTCCTTTGTACAAGCTTTTTATTGAGTTCCACTGGACCGCGGACTGTGACCATGCTTATGAGTCATTGAAAAAGACCTTGACTAGCACTCCTATTCTATGAGTGCCCAATTGGAATGTAATTTTCCATGTGCATATTGATGCATCAAACTTTGCTATTGGGTGTGTTCTAGCTCAACCTAGAGAACATAAATTGGACTACCCCATTAGCTTTGCAAGTCGTCAATTGAATGATGCCGAGAGAAACTACACCACTATAGAGGGAGAAGGTTTAGATATGACTTATACAATGAAGAAATTTCACTACTACCTTATGGCCAACAAGTTTGTTTTCTATGTTGATCATCGAGCTTTGTTGTATCTAGTAAATAAACCTTGTTCCACGGGAAGAATTACACAATGGTGTGTTTGAGACTTTAGAAATGTTTTAGGCATAGAGAAGCTTGATCACTTAAACAACAAAAGACACTAGTGAAAATACCAAGCAAAAAACATAAGTGCCACAAATGAAAAATCTTACGCTAGAAGAGAAATCCTGGCTTGATTTGATACTTCACTCACATGTATTGTCTATGGTACTAGAGCCCTAGAGGTTTTCAGTGTGGGCACTTTTCCTTGAGAAGCAAAAAGCCCCGGACATGCAAAATAAACACACACGTCAAATGATTGTGAACCAAAGTAAAAGAAAAAAGAAAAAAAAAAGACATTTAAAAGACTTCCATCGAGATTATAGTTAAAATTTCAAGCTTTTGTTTGGAGTTGTGAGAGCTAGTTGGCTAATCAAAACAGAAAAGCACAATTAGGGAATCTTGCATTTAGATAATTTTCTTAGCTTAGCTAGTACTAGAGTAGTTATTTTAACCTTAGTCATAACTAACTAATTGATAAACTCACCCATAAGCCCAAAAATTTTGATTAATTCATTTTATCAAAGTGAAATTTATTTGTCCTTAACACTAGAATGGTAACCTAACAGGACATAAAAGTGTCCTTTAAGGGTTTTGGGAAAAAATTCCAAAACCATAGTAGATCCACTCATTTTGAAAAATCCTTTCATGAGCTTATAGTTCAATAACTACTACATATGGAAAAAATGAGAAACTTGTAATTTTTCTCATCGCTTGGTCACTACAAGCCTCCAAAGTTGATGGACCAGTGCATTTTGCCCAAAACAACAATTTCTTATGGTTGATTGCATATAAATAAGAGTGGAGATTTTTGTAGGACTTGAGATAAAATGCCCCGTTAACTTCAATGGGTTGGTGACCAAAACATATGGTTGCTTTTACCTCACTAATTTTTTTTTGGGAAAAAAAAATAGGTACAAAAGAGTTGCATTTTTGCCATTCTGTGGACCTATCATCAAAGTTTCTATAGTCAAGCTCAATACAGATACTATATACATGTTTTCTTAGTTCCCTTTGGGCCTTTGGATTCAAAAGGAGCCATGGAGCATGTCAAAAGGATAATGGATCTCTTACAATTGGAACCTTGGGGGCAATGATAAAGTGCTAAATACAGCAAACATGAAAAAACTGGGTTTACCATTATGACCTCTAGAAACCCATAGAAACTACTCATTATCTAGCCAAGTTTGGAGTCTATGATTAGATATGGTTACTACCTACAAAATACACACAATTGGCCTAAGAAACTAGCAATATTGAGAAAGTTATACTTGCTACTCTAAAATGTATCGTATTCTTCAGCAATCAAAAAACTCAACCATCATCATATACTATGCTATATAGCATATTAGGTCCCCCAAAACTCAAGGAAGATTAGCTTTATGTTATACATTATACTTACACAATCAAAATTGAATTTGGATATCAAGAAAGCCACCAAAAAAATCATAAAAGTGCTAATTTTGCCAAAAAAACAGGATTATGCAATTCTTGTAAATTGGTCATAACTTTCAATTTTAACATTTAGGTCTCCCTACAAGCATCAAAACATGTTGAGAACTATGAAGGCCTAACCTCTAGCCATCTAAACCTCACAAACATAAAGTTTAGAGTGGTATAGTTGCCAAAAATTGAAAAAAAAAAGGCAAAAACAAGACCCGTTTTTTCACACAGTTTAGGTTCAAAAATGTTGTGCAAGAGTAAGGTTAATGGTGAGATTGATACTCCAAAAAAAATGCTAAGTTTTTTTCTCATAAGGGAACTTTGTGGATATATAGCACCTAGAAATTCATTTTCATACTCTTCAAATAATTCAAGAAAAATGGTCACTTAACAGGACACAAAAGTGTCCAAGGACATAAAAGTGTCCTGTTACCATTCTAGTGTTAATGGCAGTCTAGCATTTCATAAATCTTGATTTTACTCATTTCCACATGTACTTTACATTCCTCTCATGATTTATTGCCATATAATTTCGCTTCCATAAAACAGTGACTTTGCCTTGCAAATTTAAATCCAGATGCTCTACAACATGGACAAAACGGGCTTTCTCTCACTAGCTTCCGAGGGCGGAATCTACATCAGGAAGGGGGGCATGTTACCACCAAGCAATCAGCACCACCAAGCGACCACCTTTTATGTAGCCATGGGTCGGGCTTGTCGGACCCGCTAGTAGTGTATTATGTTATTGGCCGGGCTTGTTGGTCAGGTATGAATGGTTAAGAGTGATCGTCGATGAGAGGTGAAATCTAAAACTGGAACCTATAATGTTTGGGTAAGATTGGTTAAGTGTGGGCACCCAAATGTGAATGGGCAAGCCCATATAAAAGTCAATCTAAACCTAAAATACCTCATTCTCTCATTTGTGCAATGTAAGAAGAGTGCTCTTGCTCCATCTCCTTCTCCGTCTCCCTTGTGTACTAGTGTGTGTGTGTGTGTGTGTGTGTGTGTGTGTGTGTGTGTGTGTGTGTGTTTGTGCATGCGCACGCGCGTGCGCTTGAGAGAGAGACAGAAGGAGTGTGTGTGATCGAGCATTTCGACAACACGACGACGACAAGGCGGTTGAGTGCGGCGCAACGGCGACTCCCTCTTCTTCGCGGCAAGGAATCCTCCACGGCAGCAAGCATAGAGCGGTGAGTGACACACCATCATCATCTTTGAGCTTACTACTTTAGGCTAGTTGCGTGCTTGGAGCCCTCTGTGGATCGTACACAATGTTAGGCAAGGCCCTTGCTTTGATACGTGCGGTAGAAGCCCACACACCATTCATAACAATGCTTCTGAATACTATATCATGCAAGGTAGGTAGCTCAAAATGAGATTACATACCTTCAATTTAATGAATAGACTTTTTTTATTGGCTTCTTTAGTCTCTTCCTCCATAGAGGGTTTTGTACACATGTGAAAAACTTTCAAGGAGTGGCTCATGTGTGAGCTTCACTAGACTCAGCAAAATGCAAAACCAACAAAACAAGGTGATGTATATGCTCACCTATCAAATGGGTGCAACTGTCTCATTTTGCATCTTCAAGAAATTTACAGAGTAAGAACGTGTTATTGACTAGAGAGAAACCAACTCTGCTACACAACCAGCCAGTTCATGTTGTATGAACAACTAAAGAATTGGATGGGCATTGAATTTTTTTAATGCAACTATGATTCCATTGTACTTATAATAATTTGCAACTCTTACCATAAGCATGGGAGTTGTGAGGCCAAGCATCTCCAACACATTGTGCTTGCTACCTATTGAAGTCTTTCTCTAGTCTACAGGCATGCTCTAAGGTCCATAGCCAGTTCTCACTTTTGATTTTTGTCTTTGATGTCTGGATCACTACCATTGATCTCACTAGCACCCAAGGTGAAATGATAGCTCTTCTCTTGAGCAATTGAAAGCATGAACTTTGCAAAAGAAGATAAATGAAGCATAACTTGGTAGAGAACTCCAAGTCACTTGGTCATTGGAAGCAACTCCTCCATGACTACCTCAGCCTTCTTTAAGATGCCTATCACAAAATATGCACACGTGTTCAATGAAAAAAGAGATTGATTTCTTTAAGCACATGTTTCTGACTGGACATGAAAGAGCTATAGAAAATCTCAAATAATACACTACATAGACTATAAAAGCATGACCTAAGTTACTAAAACTGTCAATGTAAGCATTGATCAAAACTAAGTACTAACATGACCAGCTCAGTCGTAATTGCAACTCTAGAAATCTAGCTTTCACCAATCACAAAGGTTGAAACTAAATGAACAGGTAGCTTTTAACCATCACAATGGTTGAAACTAGACAAACAAGTGTAGTTAGAAATGTGTTTCAAAGACACCATGTAACTAGACATGGTCCAAAATGAAACAACTCACAAACACATTGTAAATAGTCCTCCTAACAAGATAGTCGCCCTACAATAAGACAAATAAATTTCTCACAAGCTTCACACTTGTGTTTTGGGGGACATCAAACAACAAGTTTCCTCTCTTGTCCTTTAAGAACAAAAGCAAGGAGATGACATTAAAAGTGCTACTTTTCTTCCTGTTTCTTTAAGTTAAATAAGAGCTTCATGTTGTTGAAGCCGAAGCTTGCAAGGCGTAAAAAATTTGTAGCTTCAAAGAAAAGTTCCACATACAAGCAAATAAAATTTTTGAATCAGGCACACACTACCCTAAACCATATTGATAGTGCTAACTCTAGTCGGAATTAGAATTTTACAAAAGCACGAAAGCAACAAAAAAAAAAAGCAAAACCAGAGGTATACCCGAAATGATGTCTGTAAGGCAAGCTGAGATAGACCGTGATTAGTTAGGAGGGAATGTCAAGAGTGCAAGCCCGATTGTAGCTTGTTGTTGCAAACCCTCTCTTCGGCTTTCAGGTGTTGCTCAACTTCAGCACTTGCGCTTGCTGCTTTGCAGTATGCTGCTTGTTGGTGGACCTACTGCCACTCCCCCATGGACACTCTGTTGAGCTCCAGGTCCCCTTTGCTTCTTCTTCTTCTTCTGTGTGATTTTGTTGTTGCACTCACCCACATGCATCTCACTCATGTTGGCCTTGGCAGAGAAGAAGCAGCTTAAGCAACTTAGGACATTTAGTTGTTGCTTCAATAAGAATGGAAGAGAGAGAGAGAGAGAGAGAGAGAGAGAGAGATTCCCACTTCTTAAGATCTTGCGTTGCATGATGTGTGAGATATCTTATTGCCGCTCAAGAACTCGCCAAGTTGCCAACGCAACCAAAGGAAGGCTGCCAAAGAAAGAAAGGAGAGAGAGACAAGGAGGGAAACAACATTAAGGCCTTCCAGTATGTGTGGCCAATGTTGAAAAACTCTGGAGGAGAAGAATATCTCCAAGATGCTTGGATCTCTCTCTCTCTCTCTCTCTCGGCCAACTATAGGAAGCATGTGTCAAAGATCAGGGTGCCGCAGTATGTGTCATGGACACAATCATAGGTTTTGGGGAGCAGAGCAAAGAGGGTTGGAGCATGGGGTGGTGTAGTAAGCGAGGAAGGAGGGGGGATTGAAGATGGGCATGGTCTTGGAGAAGCAGGGGGAGCAAGGCATGGCACTGGACTGAGAAGCTCTTTTTGTGTGTGTGTGTGGCCCTGTGTGTGTGTGTGTGTGTGTGTGTGTGTGTGTGTGTGTGTGTGTGTGTGTGTGCATGCGCGCGCGTGCCTTATACAATGGTGCAACCACCTTTGCAGGAGAGTGCTCGGGTGGAGGGAGGTGGAGGGTGCTAGGGGCACATGGCAAAGAACAGGTGTGCAGAGCTCTCTCTCTCTCTCTCTCTCTCTCTCTCTCTCTCTCGTTTTTTGACCTAGTAGACAAAGTTCACTCTTTTGACCATAACTCGCTCAATAGAACTCCGATTTAGGTGATCTATAGCCTCAATCGAAGAGCACAAAACCCTCTACGCATTGATGTAAAGACAAAAAAAATTTGTGTAATGGAAGGCTTTGCTGTAACAGCATCTCAGAACTGAAAAAACTGTCAAAACTTTTCGTTTTTGTTGCCGACTTGAAGGCAATGTCAGACAAAACTCGCAAGGGTGAAAAATCCACACTCGCCATGAAGAATGATGCAAAATCTCCAAGCAATTTGGATGCTAATCCAACCACATCGTCTACAAAAACAGAAGCAATGATCATGGCTTACTTGATCTCATTACAAGAAACCGTCAACAAGCAAGGTGAAGAGTTGCGCGCACTTGCAATGGAGAATGGCACTTTAAGGGTTCTCGTTGGAGAATGAGCACCTCAAGAAGTTTCTTGAAATGCAAACAATACGCTTGATGCATCTTGAGAATGAAGTTCAAGAATGTAAACGCTCTCTTGTTGACATGAATGTATTGAAAGAGCGCTTGAGCAAAGTTGAGAGTGATTGTGTATTGAAAGAGGAAATGATAGATACAATACGACATGATGTATGTGAGATGAGAAATGCATCCAAATCATGGGCTGATATATGTAAGGATAATGTGGTTTCCACATCTCCTATCACGCAAGCCGTTGTCCAAGCAAAGAATGTAGAGAATGGACACTCAAGAATTGCAAGAACGACAAAAACACTCAAAGAACATCGTCATTCGTGATATCAAGTAGGAAAGCATGGAAACGCCCCAATCTCTTGCGGTTGCTATTGAAGAGTTTTGTGCTACACACTTTGGCATGTCACGAATCATGGCTTATGGTGCGCATCGAGTTGGAAAACAAGGAGTCTCTCGCTCGGGAGAAAGACCTATTGTATGTACCATGGTTGATGACTTGACAATAGTTGGATCTACCTCAAAGGAACGGGTTGTAATGTATATGAGGATCGCACTTTTATGCAACAAAATGTACGTCGTAAAGCATATGAGGAAAGAAGCAAGAAGGTTAAAATGTTATCTCAAGAAGAAAATCCACTTGAGGAGGATGCAAGTCCACCCAACAAATAGTGACACATGATCTAAGAGACCAACTCACGTTTGCGAATAAGCTTTTGGAATTGTAATGGGTATCCATGGAATGCAGGAATTGGCATTGATGAGCTTACCAATGACTCCGATGTGATACTTCTTGTCGAAACATGAGAGCATGATGCACAACAAATTCTTGGATTTGACAAATACGATGTGCATTCTTTGATGTGGGCCAAAAATGCAAAGCAACGAAGAGGCCAAGGTGGTGTAGCATGTATGACCAAAAAGCTGTTTAAAAGATATTTCCATTGTCAAAGAAGATAAGTATAAACCCTACTTATGGCTGAAAATCAGCCCACCAAATGGTCCAGTCATGTTTGTGGCTAGTTGCTACATTCCTCACTATGACTCCAACTTTTATGCTCGCTTGGATATAGATAGAGATCAGCTCTTTTTTAAACTAGAGGAAGACATTGCTCATTACAAGTATCAAGGTGAAGTCATTGTTTTTGGAGACATGAATGCTCGCACAAATACATTACAACACAACACACAACAAGTCGACATGCCGCATGTCTCAAGAAGAATGGATGACTCTTACATGTATAATCGAAGTTCTAATGATGCAAAAAAACTGGATCACTATGGAAAGTCACTTCTACATATGTGCAATAGTACCGGAATGCTCATTGCAATGGTGTATTTCTATGCACCAATTACATATGCACAATGGTGATAGCGTGATTGACTATATGTTGTTCTCGGAAGCCACTCTAAAATGCATACAAAGCTTTACATTGGTGAATGAATCGGAATCAGATCATAGAATGTTATATATTGACCTCAAGTGTGTAAACGGTCCGAGCATGTAGCCTCAAATCATGATGTGAATCATTTGTACTTACGTCTGGACTTCAAACGAGCACTTATATATGCTTATATGGTGGACCAAATGTTAAGCATGATAGAGCATCAAGAGAGCCCAACATTAGAATGCAAGTGAAAAGTTTTCAAAGAAGTAATTTGCTCTTGTGCGAAGGAATGCTTTTCAGTGAAACGCATGTCTTGCAAAAGGTCTAAGAAGGGTAACACCAAGAAGAAATGGTTTGACATGGAATGTAGTCAAGCCCGAAAACACTTGCTAAGATTGGATACAAGCAAAGACAAGGAAGTTTACTTGAAATGTTCACACACATACAAAGCACTTGTTCAAAAGAAGAGAAGAAAGTGGGAAGTCAAAAAACAACTTCTTTTAGTGCAAGAGAAAGCACATGCATGTGGCAAGTTTTGGCAAAATCTAAAAGGCAAGCGCGTTGAGAGCTTTGGCGACTTGACTCTTGAGGATATGTATATGCATTGCAAGAACCTCTATGAACAACCCAATGTTGATAAGATGGAGTGTTGTAGCTCCCTTCCGTTTATGTCTCCCTTCTTTACCATTGAAGATGTATGCCGCGCGGTTGAGAAACTTGCTACTCGCAAGGTAGAGGACCTTCAAGGTGTCAAGGCTGAAATGATTAAATGGACAAGCAAGAAAACACGATATTGGATATGCGATATGCTTAACCTTGCACTTCAGCATGGCATGCCTCATGATTGGAGTGCAAATTGGATCAAACCTTTGCACCGAGGAGATGTAAACAATGTGAATAACTATCGTGATGGCAAAGTTATTTGGATGTATCATGGAGATGAAGATAAGTGAATGGACTGAAAGGAATGGCAAACGTGCGCTTGGCCAAGCAGGTTTTCAAAAGCATCATAGCACTATTGATCACCTTGTCACTCTTCGAGTTCTTATGGAAGCGTCTCGATTGAAAGGAAAAAAGTTGTATTGTTGCTTTGTGGATTTCAAGGAAGCTTTTGACATGGTACCGCGAGGAAACCTTTGGAGACGTATGCAAAGCCTTCAAGTGCCGAGAGAATTTATGCATGCAGTATTTCGCATCTACCAAAAAGTGATATGTCGATTACGTATGGGAGATGGAATTTCAAAAAATTTTACAAGCTCCATTGGTGTCAAACAAGGATGCCCACTTTCCCCAACCCTCTTTGAGCTACTCATTGATGAATTGGAATGCATGGTTCTTGATTTTATGCAGCAAGAAGGTATAGAAGAGGTTAAGATCGAAAATGCAGTGATCATGCTTTTGCTTTATGCCGATGATGTAGTGCTATTGGCACATACCTTAAAAGATGCACAAAAGCTTATGAGTGTCTTGGAACGCTTTTGCCTCCATAGCGGGCTGATCGTGAATGGAGCCAAAACCAAGGTTATGCTTGTAAAGACCATCAATGACGAAAATCCATGCATTGTATACAACAATGAACAACTTGAAGTGGTAGATCACTTCAAGTACCGTGGCCTTGAGGTTCCATCCAATCATAAATGAAGGATTGTACAATGCCTCGCTTGGAAGCCAAAAAGAAGGCTTCTTATGCATTTGAAAACATGTGCAATGCTGGAGAGATCAAGTGTTGGGCTCTCAAAAAGTACCTCTTTGACACATTGGTGACACCGGTGCTTCTTTATAAAGTGGAGGTGTGGGGTGGAAGCATCGAAAAGTCTACTTGGAAAAAGTTTGAGAATGTCCAAAAACGTTTTCTCACCAACTTTCTCCAAGTCAAGACACAAACACCCTACATGCTCTTACTTATCGCTTCCCATTGAGGTCTTGGACATGCAGAGGGTTGTGGAGTACATGCTTAAGACACAACGTAACCGTTTGCATCGACTTCCTAGAATCGCATATGAAGCAAGTCAAAAGGTCCAAAAGACATGCAAGAGCAAAATACTAAGTTCGGGATGGATGCTTGACATCAAGAAATGGTTTGGAAGATGGGATGCATGTCACTTGATCAAGGATGCGTCGATCGACTCCCAAGTTAATGAGACCTTCTTACGACACCAATGTATCACGGCTTGGAAAAAATCCGGAGGTACTCGCTTCAACCATTACACCACACGTTGCCTCAAACTACAAATTCTCTTCTTCTCCAAACGAGGTAGCCGAACCCATCCCGACATCCTTGAACCCATCCCATTGAGTGCGATCCGCACCATTGCTTCCATTCGTCTTAGCTCCCATTCTTTACGCCGCGAAACAGAACATTGGGACACTGACAAGGAGTCTCATCGACTTTGCACCTTATGCCCTCATCAAGTGCGAAAGAGTGAGTACCAAACACTACTTGAGTACTCAACTTTTAACCACATTAGGTCCTCTTTTCCCCATATATTCAGCCATGAGCTCTCCCTACATACCTTCCTCTCCCAACCACGATATGGACTCTTTATTGCGACGCTCATTTCAACCACATTTTTTAACATCAAGAGTCACTTATGACCTACACTCACATCACGTGACATGTTCATTTGGTCTCATAGGTCATATTTGACTATCTATCTCTCTCTCTGTGCGTAGGTTAGAAGTCAAGTTGCGACGTGGAAAGGAAAGGAGAAATATCTCGAAGAATCGCACTAATTAATAGGATTTATATTTATTTATGCCAGTACGAGTATGTCATGCCAAAAAAATAAGAAAATAGTCCATTTAGCAACACAAAACGTGCAACTAGTCCTTCCTATCAACTACTCACTTGATCGATTTAAAATCTACACGAGCTCGGATGGCCACGAAACTTATAGAGGGACTAGACAAGAGCTAATAGAAAAAATCTGAAACCTAAAGATCACCATCTGAGAGGGGCAAAAAATGTGATCCACCGTATTTTAGGTCGAGCAAACAAGTGCAAGAAGATCTCAACAGCTTAGCTTTATGTCCTACAAAACAGTACTTAAACGATAGATTAGGTGATTTACCACAATAAAATCAACCTTCTTACAAAACACTTAAGATTACACTTGAAAGAAAGAGCAATGGACCATTAACACAATGCAATGATCTTAAAAATCCTTAATTTTTCACTTTCCCAATATACCAACGCCACAGCAGATCAACATAGATAAAACCATGAAAAAACTACAAAAACATATACACCATCCATCCATGTTTCAAGCATTTCAACTGTGCAAAACACTTGCCCGACAAAACTCGACTTGACAAGGCAAGACTCTCACTGCTAACTGATCACAACTGAGAGTCGCAAACTAAAAGTTTCTTGACTTCCACCTGAAAAACCAAACCCTGCTCACTACGCAGATAGAATACGTAGTACAAAACTACCTAACAGAGCATGAAATCATCCACTAGAATCTGATTATAAATATTGTTCTGGAAGCAATCCCTTGATCCATTCTTTCTCAATGTCAGTTGCACCAGCAAGTTCATCAGGCACGGTAATAAGCACTTCCTTCAAGAGCAGCTTCACGTTCTCAGTCAGATAACTGTAGTTGCGATCAATACCGTAACAAGTAAGGTTGATGTAAGGGTCCATATCTGTCGCTACATCACCTTCATTTGATGTCCAAAGAAGCCATGAAGACCCATCCCAATCCTGGACTGGCTCATGCAAGGACATAACAATAGTGATGACGAAAAGGCCTGGTTCTACCCTTACATTTGTAAACTCCGACCTTACTTTAGCAATAGAAACATTTTCTAGCCAGCCAGGCTGTTTCAAGTTCTTTACTGAGACAACTATGCAGGTCATGCCTTTTGAAGTCCACACTGGAATGATCATGTCTATACCTGGCAAGTTGTTCTCTGCCCTGTACATGAGAGCATAACCTGATACGAAAGCCCTTCGCAATGTATCAGGGTTGGAGGTTTACGCACTAGCACGAATGAATTGAAGAAAACGCTCCCCCCCTCTGGACATTTAGCCTTAAAACGGTTAAAGAGGCGGTTAAAGATGACCTGATCAGCCTCTCCATCCACAAGTAGCTTTTGCAAATACTTTTCCACAGGAATCTGCCGCAGCAGCCATTCACTTTTGTTGTCCCACATGGCAGCCACTAGAATGAACTTTGCGACAAACTCCCCTCGTGGTCCAGGAGTCACATAGCCTTCCATGCATGCAGCAAGCAAGTGCTTTAGTGCCCCTTCCTGGACCACATCATTCTGCAAAACAGAGGCTGCAGCTTCCGCAAGAATTGGCTCAGCTGGCAAACCAATATAAATCCTGGACCTATCCTTAGATACGCGCAGAATCAAGTTCATGTGTGAAGCTGACATGGTTTCTGCAAGCTCAGATCGAGCACATATTGAGAGCCCTGCTGAAGCAGACAAAAGTGCCATGGCTTGGCTTTCAGTCATGACCCCACTGCGCACATTCACAGCCAGATTCTTGTCGTCAAATGGCCCAGCGACGGTTCGAACCAACTTTTGCAAAGCAAAAAGCCGAATAGAGGAAGGAGTATCCCCCATTTCCAGCCTTGCAGACCACATTGGCCTACCTTGCTTCAACCAATGCTGGGGTTGGAAGCAGTCAGGAACTCCATGACTTGCAGTTTCCTTGCGAAGAGACATATTTGGGAGGAAGTAGATTGGAGGTGCCAGTTGGAAACCCATCGCTTTGGCCCTGGCACTGTCCTCGTTGCGCTTTCTGGGTAACAGATTGGTAACTTTGGCAGAGGTGTCTAGCATAACTGCAATGAAGGTCGGATGGTCAAAAAGCATCCTGAGGGCGCTCCTGATTTGATAGAATGGGGAGAGGGTCATCGATTGTGAATTTGGTTCTTTTATTTGCAGCCCTCTTGCTTCATCAAAGGCAAAGATGACACTGCAAGGGTGTGCTTACACTCAGTCTTCTCGTCAGGTGAGCATTGTCTGCACTTCTTCTGCAAGGCTTTTTCAATAGACTTGATTACTTCACTGCAAGAGGCCGTGCTCCACTTGTCTATATCTTTCCCTTTGTACGTGTCATCAAGGTCAGACTTCATCCACTCCTTCAGTATCTTCTCAGCAAGGTCACCTTTGGGAAAACCATGCTCATCAGGAAGCTGATATTGCTTCCAAGCCTCTGGAGATGTGGTACTAATGCAATCAGCCAGTATGCTGAGCCACGCCTTCAAGTAAAACACCATACCATGTTCTGTGAATGTGCTAGCAAGCTTATCAGCAAGACCACCTGTCCTCGGGGGGAAGGCTGTTGCCGTGTGACTCGCCAGGCTGCAATAGCAAACATACACATCCAGCTCACTCAATTCCATCAATGCTCTTGATTTTCCCATACCTGATGATTGTACAAGGGCGCAATAGGGACTGTAGTGAACATCACTTGCCATTGTGGCGCGATGTTTAACAAGCTGGTTGTGCAGTTCCTGATGTGCAGTTCCTTGAAACGGAACCTTGAAGCACTTGTTGGCGAGAACCCTTTGGTTGACATAATGCGGTTCCTCATTATCAAGGCGAGGTTTTTTCGTAATACGACCCTTCAAAAATTCTGTGGCATGTTGCGCTTCCATATAAAACTCTGAAACCAACTTGTCAGGGTGGTATTGGAGCAAATCTGAGAGTGTCTTCCCAGACTGAACCAGACTATCGACAACAGAAACTTCCAACAAGTTTGAGTCGATCATGTAGCCAAATATTTCCGCCTCTCTCGCTGCCTCTCTCGCTGCTTTTTCCGCCTCTCTCGCTGCTCTTTGCTGCTGCCATTCCTGCAAGCGTCTTTTGTTATCCATTGATGCTAGCTTAAGCGCTTACCCGACTGGAGCCCTCTTAGGGAGGAAGGCAAAGCAATCACAGAGCCCTCTTAGGCAAACGTCCGCCCATTCTCTATGGACAAAGCGAATGACCACAAAGAGGATTCACGCACTCGATGAAACGGCGGGAGCTGTTCCAACTCCCCCGTCTCTAATTGACACCCTCAATTTTTAGAGGGGATCTACGGTTCAAAATCGGCGTCACTTGTCGGCGAAGATCACAACCGTTGATCCCAGATGTGAACTTGATGTAAACTCGGACAAATGTGAACTAGTTGTGAACTTGCATGTAAACTAAATGTGAACTTTGCAAAGTCTATGAACTATAGGTTTGTGGTGTAAACTCGATGTGAACCCGGAGTAAACTCGATGAACTAAGATCGCGGCAGGCCAAATCTACGCAATATGATGCTATCGTTCTACATGCTTATCAAAACACGTGTAATAGCGTAGTGGTAACTCATTGGTCTTGGGACGGGGAGGTTGTGAGGTCGAATCCTACCCAATTTATTTTTTCCTCTCATTGAATCGACGGCCCACGATCAACAATGATTTGGGACAGTAGATCCCCTCTAAAAAATGAGGGTGTCAAATAGAGAACGTGGCCCCGCCAGCTTTTCAACAAAAGTTTCGGGAGAGATTTGATCTCGCACCACATGATCGCGCACCCAAGGTCATACGAGCTGAGCCAATAGCTTCTCACGTAGTGAGTCCACGAAAAAGCAGTTATGTCCATTGTTTGTGAATGCTCGAATGTCCATCACAACCGGGTAGGGTACTTTTTGGGCCCTCCATTGGCATGAAGCGCCAGGATGGATGGTGCCCATTTGTGGAGCCACCCTTGATGTGAAAGGGTTCGCGAACGGGCGTCCAATGTTTTGTTGCCTCATGGGCAAGCATTCACCCGCTTGTGAAACCACCCTTACTCCTTTACACGAGTTGCGAGCTGAGAGAGGGACGAGAGAGACTAATGTGACTTTAATGCTATGAGGTAATGAGACCCATCTTCAATGGGTCTTGCTCGTTCTTACCGCATGCCAATCCGCAAGAAATTACAGCCACCTTCCACCGCCAATGTAACTTCTCAGCATATGGTTCCATCAAGAGCTATGGCATGTAACTTCCCTGCACATGAGTTTCCTGTGGTAATGGCTCCTCCCAAGTTTTATTCACCAATTGATGAGCCTCCTTGAAGAATTGGGGCAACGGCTTATTGAGTTTGATGAGTTCATTGTAAAGCACATGGGATGCAATTCTTAAAGAATTGGCATATGTGGCCTACTTTAAAGAACTTTTCAATTCATCGTGTAGCCTTTTGTTTTCCACAATTAGCTCCCCTGGGGGCTTCTTTTCCTCTCTCAGTGGGTACTTTGTTTGTTGAATGCAAGCACCAATTCTGCTTTCCCATATGTGTCCTACAGTTTGTTTATCAGATCCCTATTTTGTTCTTGAAGCCTCATGTTTTCCTTTGTGTGCCTAGCATGAGTTTCAAGCTATCATGGTCCTCTGAAAGCTTAGTTAGTGCTTCATCCCTTAGTTTTGACAACCACTTCTCTTCTTGTTCCATAGCCACATCATCAATAGTGGCGCAGCTCATGAGGGTTCTGTTGTATCTGAGGATTTGTGGGACATGTTCGAAATGTTTTTCTGATGTTTTGATGTAGTCCTTCATTTATTCCTCATCATGTGCTCCTTAAACCTTTTTGCTTCTTCTTGATTTTCCTTCAATTTTATGTTCGTCTCCTTACGTTCTGAGACCAAGGCTAAGCACTCCCTATGTAGGTGCACATCCCTTTGTAGTATCCTTGAGCTTCTTGTTCTCCTCTCTAGCAGTGACCAACTAACACTTTCAGTATTCTGGCTCATTCATTTGATACTTGCTCATTTCTTGGCCTAGTTCTGCAGCTTGGTATCTCACCTCCTTCCTTGTTGAGAGAGAGAGAGAGAGAGAGAGAGAGAGAGAGAGAGAGAGAGATTTATATTAGCCTCTGCTAGAGGCTTAGGTTCACTTTGACATGGTGTTTGTAATTGTGCTTCACACTTTTGATGTGCATGAATGCCATGTAAGGTGCTATGGTCATCTCATGCACATGTGGTTCAATGATAACATTCGTATTTGTATGTGTACTCTCAATGGTGCAAATGGGAGAATTTGTATGTTCTTTGTGTAGAATCTCTATAAATATCATTTGTGGTGGCCTTACCATGAGCTTCACAAAGTCTCTCAAATAGTGTAAACCACTTAAAAGGTATTGCATGCATATCAAATATGTGGTGATGGTATAGTTTGAGAATGATTCTTGTTTGTGTGAGAATACATGCCATTTGCAAAGGTCTTATCACACGAGTCTATAGCTACCATGTCATCAATTTTGATGCAAGGTTGATTTTGTGAGTGTATGTGTGCCCTTTACTTTAGGCCCCATCAAACGGGTACCATAAGTTGTTGGGGTTAGGATTTTAATCATAACTCTTTCTTTAATAAATGGGACACTCGACCAGGATCTGGAAGTTGGTGGGAACTTCTTTTTCTTCTTCTTCTGCTTCTCTAAGGTTTTAGGCCCTCGATTGAGATATGCAGATTGGCTAGGGTTATGCTCGGGGAGCCCTAACCTTTTTGTCTTCAATGGCTTGGCATGTTAGCAATTTGTGACATTGAGCATCTTTTTTTCAATCAATCTCCTGGTGGAAAATGGGATCCACGTCTCTATGTTATTTTTCTCCTGCTAAAACAAAGAGAAAGAACTTTTAAGTTTGTAGGAACAATCTCAAGAGACCTTGAAGATCTTTTTCATTTAAAATGCATTTTCATATGCTTACTCTAGTGCAACATTGTAAGCATTCACAAGGTTCATATTATCCTTAAGCTAGGTTCCATGCATCCATTTAGCATCTTAAAAAGGATAATTATTTAAGTTTATAAGATATCGTCAGATAATCTTATCGTTTCTTAATACTTGTCTTCATGTCATAGGATGGACTTATATTGAAGTACTTCTTCTTGATCTTCAATTTTTGGAGGGTCTGCAAAAACTTTTTCTTCTTTTGATGGCGCTCCTTTGTAAGGCTTACGTAGGCTCTCATGGAAAACATGGTTCATGAGCCAATGGTTGGGCAACTTTAATTGATAAGGTATCTCATTGATTAGCTTGAGAATTTAAAAAGGACCATAATATCTTTTTGCTAGTTTAGCATCATATTCTTGGTGGTCCATACGACTCTTGCCTGTAGTATAATGAGTTTTGAACACACACACACACACACACACACACACACACAAACTAAGGCTTGTGTCACACATGGACGTCTATCATAGTAGATGTGGCACCCATTAGACAAGCGCCCACTTTGAAAGGAATTGTGTGTGTGTGTGTGTGTGTGTGTGTGTGTGTGTGTGTGTGTGTGTGTGTGTGTGTGTGTGTGTGTGTGTGTGTGGTGTGTGTGTGAGAGAGAGAGAGAGAGAGAGAGAATGATGGTGTATGAACAGAGGCAAAGTTTACATGGAGCAAATATGGAAAAGGCGAACGGATTTCTTGTAGCGAGCTCATTACTTTAAATTTTGTAGTGAGCTCATTAGTTCTAATTTCAATAACACGGCTATGTTATCCAAGCAGGTAAGTAGGGCGGCAAAGGCCAAGTGTGGGTTTAAAGGTTGTAAGGGGATATGATTTAGACCTTTATTTAATAGGTCTTTGATTTCCTTTGAATCAATTAAAGATAGATCTATAGTACAAACGTGTTGTCCAAACTCACCAAAATCTGAACAGTAGTCTTTAAAAAGAGAGCATATACACGATGGTTGTTTGTTAGAAGTCAAAAATTTTGTAGAGTATACAAAGTTCTTCAATGGTGGGTCAAAGGTCCAACAAAAAGTCAAATCATCCAACATGTTAGTATTGCCAAACAATTGTTGAAAGGCATTTTGCATCAAAGACTTTGGTGTAAAAAGGTCAAAAAATCGATTTGAAAAATGGCAGTGAATTAAACGCTTCTTCAGATACTCTTTTTTGCATAGAACCAGCTTCCCAAAAGTAGTCCTCTTGATCTGAAAAAAGCAATACAATCAAGAGTTAAACATTTTCTTGATAGGGAGATTCTTCCCTCTTCCTTTGACATAGCTTCTAGCTTTATTACGTCCTTCAGAAGACCCAGGTGTAGAGGAGGGGGATAAAAATGAGGTGATGGAGTGAGAAGCAGAACTAGTCAACAGAGGCCTTTTAAGAGTGGGGGACTCATCTGCATCTAGTGATGGTTTGAGAAGGGATAGAATATGTTTGATTCCTTTAGAAGCACTAAAATTTGACAGTAAATGACTAGGTGCATCTAACTTTAGCTCCTTCAGAGCCTCATACGTGAAATTCTTGAAGTGTAGATATGCAATTTGGGCTCGTACAGCTTCCTTAGCTTGGTCTCCAAGCCATGAATAGATCATAGGTAAAAAATGCTCCTCCGTGTGTGATGGGAAGAGGTCCTCCAGATGGTTGAGAAGAAACCAGATGGCATGATCAAACCAAAGGATGTTGCTTTCACAATTTGCTTTTGCATCCAAAGCTTTACAAGCACACTTGATGTAGGGACGGTAGATGTTCCAAATAGACTCAGAGTAGAATTCACTGCTTTGTTTAGAAAAGGTCATCGTCTCTTTGGTTCTGACATAGATGCCAAATATGACCGGGCATTTCCTTAAATCCAAGAAGTTCATACTGAAAGGTGCTTTTATTACATCACCTTTGTCCAAAAACTGAACACCTTTGAGGGTTTCCAGTCGACAATCTTCACTAGTAGAGGCCGGTAGTGCTGCTAACAAGACCCAAGTCTCTATAGAGATGGGTGCAACAAAAGCCTTGTTCTGAAGCTCCCAAAGCTGATGGTCAAGCTCAATTCCTTCAATTGCAATCTGCCTAGGAGGGAGGAAAGGAAAACATTTAGAGACTTTTGGAACCATATCAAGTAAAGAAGTTTCACTTGACGAGCTAAGTCCCTGTTGAAAGCTTTTTACCACTTCCAAAGCCGCATCATCCCTACAAAAAAAGGCCTTTAGGAGCCTTAGCAGGATCGAAAGATTTAGTGGAAGCAAAACAAGAAGTGAGGCCACATAGTTTTCTGATAAAGTTAGATAGGTCAGCTCCCTTAGCTGAGAATTGTAGCAGATCAGTTTTATGACTAATTTCAATAGCAGATAGATTGGAAGCCAATCTCTGTAGATGAAGTAACCCTTCTTTTGAATCAGCAACCAGGTTGGCGAGGATCAAAACCCAGTCGTTGAAAGTCAACAGATTCATGATCGAGTCATGGGCCTCTGTTACTTTAGAGTGTTCGGATCAGTTTAATCACGAGCAGGGAAGCCGGAGAAAAGGGCAAGGTAGAAAGGTCAAGGGTAGCAGAGATAGGGATAATCTGAAGCCAGAAACAGGAAAATATTAGTAAGATCCATAAGAGGAGTTGGTAAGTATTCCATCTTAACAACAACCAAGACAGAGGGTCATAACGGTTGTGTGGGATACTCCCTATCCCAGAAAATATGGTTGCAAGCCAAATCCTGTAGACTAGGTCTTGGTGCTCTAGGGCAACCCGAGAGCCAAAAAGCACCCATGTGCTTAAGGAGAGAGAGTTTTAACTATTAACAGTATACATAACACATGAGATATTCTACAAAGACCATGGCCTACAGATACAATACAAAGTCATGTATTACTTTCGACAATTTATCCAAAGCAAAATACATCATAGTAACAGGCCATTTAAAGGTAGGAAGGTCCTGTTATAGTCCAATAGTTACAGGTTCAGCACTTCTTCTTCTAAATCAATAGCCTAGGAAAGGACACCCTTACCTGCATCCACAGTAAGAAAACAAACCATTCGTTAGCTTCCAAAGAGCATTGCAGGTAACTGGGGTGACCTAGTTGTCATCCATGTCACCAAGGTATCAAAAAAAGAAAAATCATGCTGCTAGGGTTCAACGTGATTAGTAATATTTATTTCCAGAAAAACTTTCCAGTTTTAGTTCAAGTTCATTTCTTTTCTTCCGAAGTTTTAAATGAAGTTTTTATAGCCCAGAATATTGTTCACGCTATACCAATTGTTTCTTATGTTACTGTGAAGTCAGGTTTTAGTATTTTTTAATCAGATTCAACAATCATTGGCATGGCTGTCCTCATCTACCAGTATTTCCATCATCAAAAAAGTTCCAAAAAACCTAGTTTAGTGAGTTATAGCAATCTTTCAGTCACATCTTCTCTTCAAAAGCACTCACAGTAATGATTCGAGACCATAATCAACAGAAAGAAGCACCTTTTACCATCAGCCATTCAGTCTAGGCAGTAGTTTAATCTGCTAGCATTTCCAGTCGAAAAAGCCAGTCAACTTTATCCAATATACCACTACTAGATAGTGATAAGAGTCGGGGAAAAAACCCGTCGGCACAAAAACCAGTCAAGACCAGCAAGGGATAACTTACCTTTACATGTATCCATCATTGGCATGGATCTTCACAAATTCGAACATAATATGATAACCTAGATCAGCAAGGCTAGCTAACCCTTGCATATATCAGTCATCGGCAAGAGTCCTCACAGAATCTAACATGATCCGAGATCATGATCAGCAGAGAGAAGAACATAATCCGAGACCATAATCGAACAAGATCCAGTCGAAAAAAGCCGGTCATTCTATCACTATACCACTACTAGCTATTGACAAGATTCGAAAAAAACCAGCTGGCAAAAAAAAACCGTTAGGCCCAGCATAAGATAGCTTACCCATACATGTATCACTCAACTGCAAGGATCCTTACAAAATCAAACAATTTATCTTAGTTCAACCCCTGATTATACACAACATAACCAGATAATGCTAAGAGTTAAGGTACAATCAAGCCCATCCCCTCAAACCGAGAGAGAAGAGAGTAGTCTAACAGCCCGAGACTACCATATAGTGCCAAGAGTCAAGGTATCCCAAAAAATTGGAAAAAACAGTCGGCAAAAAAAACCAGTCGGTAAAAAAACAGTCAAGCCCAACATCCGATAGCATACCTTTATATGTATCATTTATCTGCAAGGATCTTTACCAAGTCAAACAGTTACTTTCATTTCAACCCCTAATTACCTACAACATTACCAAATATTGCTATGAGTTAAGGTATATCAAGCCCAACCCCTCAAACCGAGAGAGAAGAGAGAAGTCTCATAGCCTGAGACTTCCATATAGTGCCAAGAGTCAAGGTATATCAATCCCAAAGAGTCGGAAAAATTCCATCGGCGAAAAAATCAGTCAGCAAAAAAAAAAAAAACCAGTCAAGCCCAATATCCGATAACATACCTTTATATGTACCACTCATCTGCAAGGATCTTTACCAATTCCATCAGTTAATCTTAGTTCAAACCTGTTGGGGTATAAAGCCCAATGTGGTCGCCCAGGTAAGTGGGCGGGCCGCCAGGTATGTACACATATTCTTTTGTAAAAACCTAATAAGAACTCACTATGCTCTACACACTACAGTAGAGCGAGTTCACCATATCGTCGTGCTCTTCTTCTCGCACTCTCTCTCGCGTCGCACTTCCACTCGTACTCCTTCAACTGGTATCAGAGCTTAGATCAAGGCTCGGGGCAGCACTGTAGGAGGCTAGAGTCACCAACTCAGATTGGAGTGAAATTCTACAGGCGAAGACACGGCCACAAATCCTGTGGGATAGCCCGAAGGGCTAGGTGTTCTCAGAATTTCATTCTGAGGTCATCTCGGCCACCGTTCGGCTTCGACAAAGGTCTGCGCAGGCCATTTTCGACTACGCGGTCTCAACGGGTGCAGATCCGACTCTGCAAATTTGGGGTTTTCGGCCTACGACTGCAGGTGCTGAGGATATCGACACTCCCAGAGTGCTGATTTGTGGTTGTCTACACATCGAAGGACGGCTCACAGTTCTTGGAGGCGTGTCACATACGACACGGGTGCATCTACACACAGACTGTAGGCGACATCCACTAGTTCATCAGGTAGCTTGTGTTTGCTGCTTGATATTCCAGATTTCATCCTGACATTGCAGGTACTTCAAAATGGGATGTATTGTCAGACATGATGTATGTCTGTTGAGGGTTTGCTGGCTGTGAGTCACGCAGCAAACAACCGCCGCAGCGGTTATAGCATACAGTGGGAAATTTGTGGATGTATGACATTGTGGGAAGTCTATGCACTGTCAGATTTACTGCAGCCTTTGTTGAGGGTCGAGTGAGGTTTTATTGAGCTAGGGTATTCTCGAATGTTGAGATCCTTTCGGTGATACAGGTCTTGGAGCGATCCCTCGAGCACCCTTAGATAGGCAGCTAGGATGTATTGACTGTGAGTTAGACAGTTGGGATTGCATCTTTGCTTTACTGCCGTTGAGGCATTGTCGCAGTCTATGCTTACAGGACAGTGACAGGAACAGTACAAGTGCAGGACAGGTTTACCCACAGCTTACAGTGTCAGAGCGACAGTGTTTTTGAGTTGTTTTTTGGTCTGTTTTTAGTACACCAGAGCCATTTTACAAAGGAGACTCTGCCAAAATTTATGCAGAATCTGAAGCTTTCTTGGTTCATTTGACAGGTTGATATTGGTTCAGAGGTCAGTTTACAGGGGAAACTCTGCCGAATTTTTCCCAGGAAAGTAAACCACTGTGAAGCGTAGCTATGGCTGGTGGATCACAAGACACTGCTCTTTACAATATCAAGAAGCTGGATGGAACCAATTTCCCATTGTGGAAGAAGCAGATTTGGCACGTGTTGGTACAAAAGAAGCAGATAAAACCTATAAAGCTCAAGGGGATAAAACCAGAAGATATGGACGAAGATGAATGGAGCGAAATGGATGAATTGGCACTTTCTACCATTATGCTGACTTTGGCAGAAAGCGTTTACTTCAATTTAGCAGACGAGATGTCGGCTTATCAAGCATGGTTAAAGCTGAGTGATCTTTATGAGAAGCAGAGTGCAGCTTCACATGTATATTGGCTTAAGAAGCTTGTTGACTTGAAGATGAAAGAAGGGACACCTATGTCCAATCATCTGAATGAATTCAACACAATCTATAGTCAATTGTCAGCTCAAGGTGTCAAGTTTCATGAACTTGTTAGAGCTACGTTCCTGTTGATCACATTGCCGGAAAGTTGGGACACTTTTCGCACAGCTTTGAGTAATTCTGCACCTCCAGATGGTTTGAACATAGCAGGTGTAGAAGGAAGTCTGCTTACTGAAGAAACCAATAGAAAGACAATGGACAAAGGCAAAGGAACAGCCTTAGTTGTCAGGGAAAGGACCAAAGAAAAGTATAAAGGTGGAAAGAGGAATCATTCTCGTAGCAAGTCCCGCAGTGCTAAAGGCAAGAGTGACATAGAATGCTACCATTGTGGCAAGAAGGGTCACATGAAAAGAGACTGCAGAGAATGGAAAGCAGAAAAAGGCAAAGAGAAAGCTGAAGACCATGGTGAGAAGAACAAGTCCTCAGCGAAGATTCAAGAAATAAATGTGACAACCACTGTTGCAGAGGATGACAGTCTAGTGTCAGGAGACATATACTTCTTGAAGAATACAATGGACTCAGCTCTTCTTACAGCATCTGATGGAAATGCACTGAGTGACTGGATTATAGATTCAGGGACATCACTTCATGTGTCTCCAAACAAGGAGTGGTTTACCTCTTATGTGACCACTAAAGATCATGTTCGGCTAGGCAATGGGCAGACATGTGAGATCTTAGGTGTTGGAGATGTACAATTGAAGTTTCAGAATGGCTCTTCTTTCAGGCTGAAGAATGTGAAACATGTTCTCGCAATTACAAAGAGCTTGATCAACACAGGTTTACTTGATGATGCTGGCTACGTCACCACCATTGGACAGAACATGTGGAAGATATCCAAGGGTTCTATGATAGTAGCACATGGAGTAAAGTCTGGAGGACTTTACATGATTTATGTATCAAATGTCTCTAAAAATGTAATCAATGTAACCGAGCAGCCGAACGTTTCTTTGTGGCATAGCCGGTTAGGACATATGTCCAAGAAGGGAATGGAAATCTTGTCTCGTTCTAGTTATTTGCCTGCCTTTTCATTTAATGATTTTGAATTCTGTGAACATTGTCTTTATGGTAAGCAAACACAGCAGCCACATAAGCATAGAAGCAATAGAAGAGATACACAGTTGGCACTTGTTCATAGTGATTTGTGTGGACATATGCCTAACCTATCTCTAGGGGGAGCTTCTTACTTTATGACATTTATAGATGATTACTCGAGGAAAGTATGGGTTTACTTTCTCAAGCACAAGGATGAAGCGTTGAGTGTTTTCAAAACGTTTGTGACACTTGTGGAGAATCAGAGTGGCAAGAAGCTTAAATGCTTACGCACTGACAATGGTGGAGAGTATGTTTCAAAGGCCTTTCGGGAATTTTGTGAGTCATAAGGTATAAAACGTGAACTTACTGCTCCTTACAATCCTCCTCAAAATGGTGTTGCTGAGAGGATGAATAGGACCATACAAGAGAAGGTCAGAAGTATGTTGTCTAATGCACAGCTGCCAAATGGGTTTTGGGCTGAAGCTGTATCAACAGCTGTTCATCTTGTAAATAGATCTCCTAGCAAGGTTTTGCAGAAGGATTCAGTGCCAGAGATGGTATGGTCAGGCAAAATGCCCTCATACAAGCATCTCAGATTCTTTGGCTGTGAGGCATATACTCACGTTCCAAAGGAATTTAGGAACAAACTTGAGCCAAAGAGTAGAAAGTGCATCTTTCTAGGCTATGGTAATTCTGGTGAGATGGGGTACAGACTTTGGGATCCCGAATCCAGAAAGGTTGTCCGCAACAATGATGTTCACTTTAATGAATCCAAATATCATTCTAAACCAGAGAGGGTTGAGGAGATTAGAAGAGTTGTCTTCCAAGAAGATGGACCTGCACGTGCAAGACAAAATGTTAGGGCTCAAGAGGAGCAAGGACATGATAGAGTGGAACCACAGGTTGTGGCTGAGCCTGAGCCACCTATTGTGCGTAGATCTGGACGTGTCACGCGACCTCCTGATAGGTTTGTTCCATCTATGAACTATGTCATGTTCACTGATTGCAATGAGCCTTCATGTTACAAGGAAGCAGTGCAAATGAAGGACTCCGAGAATTGGCAATTGGCCATGCAGTCAGAGATGACAGCTCTGCATAAAAACAAGACATGGAAGCTAGTTAAATTACCACAGGGCAAAAAGGCTCTACCTTGTAAATGGGTTTACAGGTATAAGATCACCGCTCATGATAGTCAGCCAAAGTACAAAGCAAGGCTTGTTGCCAAGGGCTTTAAGCAAGAACAAGGCATTGACTTTGATGAAGTCTTCTCTCCGGTGGTCAAGATGACTACATTGAGATGCTTTCTTGCATTGGTTGCCATATTAGATTTGGTGTTGCACCAAAAGGATGTCACGACAGCGTTCTTGCATGGTGATTTAGATGTGGAAATTTACATGCAGCAGCCAGAAGGGTTTGCTGAGAAGGGCAAGGAAGATTGGGTATGCCAGTTGTTAAAGAGTCTTTATGGCTTAAAACAATCACCGAGGGCATGGTACCATAAATTCCACAAGTTTATGCTTTCTCAAGGCTACAAACGTAGTGAGTTCGATCACTGTCTATATACAAAGAAGGCTAAGGATGGGAGTTGGCTGATCCTTATTTTGTATGTGGATGATATGTTGATTGCTGGCAAGCACTTGGAAGAAATTTCAGCTTTGAAGTCAAAGATGGAAAAATCGTTTGACATGAAATACATGGGTGAGGCAAGTCATATACTTGGTATGCGCATTGAGAGAGACAAATCAAAGAAGTTGATTTGGTTATCTCAAGCAGAGTATATTGACAAGGTTTTGCAACGTTTCAATATGGAGCAGGGAAAGGCACTGAGTGTTCCATTGCCACCATATGTGAAACTTAGCAAACAAGATTGTCATGTGTCTGAGGAAGAACAGGCTGAAATGGATAAGATTCCATATGCGTCTGCAGTGGGTAGTTTGATATATGCAATGATTGCTACTCGCCTAGACATTCCATTTGCAGTGGGAGTAGTAAGTCGATACATGTCAAACCCAGGCAAGAAACATTGGGAGGCAGTGAAATGAATATTGAGATACCTGAAAGCTACAAAGAGTATGCGTATATGCTATGGGAGTCAGGAGCTAAGTGTAAAGGGTTTTACAGACTCAGATTATGCAGATGACTTAGACAACCGAAGGTCTACGTCAGGGTATGTCTTTACATTGGCTGGTGGAGCAGTATCATGGCGTTCTAGATTACAAGATTGTGTTACTCAGTCTACTACAGAGGCTGAATATGTTGCAGAATCAGAGGCATGCAAAGAATCAATTTGGCTTAATCGACTAGTAACAGATTTGGGAATCAAAGAAGAGATGCCTGTGTTATATTGTGATAGTCAAAGTGCTATACAATTGGCTCGCAATCCAGTTTATCACTCAAAGACAAAGCATGTGGATGTGAAGTATCATTTCATCAGGGTAATGCTCAAGGATAAGCAACTTCAGCTTGTCAAAGTTCACACCACAGAAAATCCTGCTGATCTACTTACAAAAGGACTTCCCTCAGAGAGCTTTGCACATTTTCGCAAGCAGTTAGGTGTAGGGTAGTACATCACTTCTCTACATCTCTTGTATATTAGCTTGTATAGTAGCTTCTCTCACACTTAAAGTACCACATTGGACTTTAAGTGGGAGGTTGTTGGGGTATAAAGCCCAATGTGGTCGCCCAGGTAAGTGGGCGGGCCGACAGGTATGTACACATATTCTTTTGTAAAAACCTAATAAGAACTCACTATGCTCTACACACTACAGTAGAGCGAGTTCACCATATCGTCGTGCTCTTGTTCTCGCACTCTCTCTCGCGTCGCACTTCCACTCGTACTCCTTCAAAACCCTAATTGCACACAATATTACCAGATGCTGCTATGTGTTAAGGTATATCAAGCCCAACCCCTCGAACCGAGAGAGAAGAGCAGTCTAATAGCCCGACACTTCCATATAGTGCCAAGAGTCAATGTATATCAAATCCAAAAAGTCGGGTAAAACCAATCAGCAAAAAAACGCATCGGCAGAAAAAAACTAGTCAAGCCTAACATCCAATAGCTTTCTCATCGGCAAGGATCCTCACCCAGTCAAACATATAATCTCAGTCCAACCCCCGATTACACACACCTTTACCATATACTGCTAAGAGTTTAGGTATATCAAGCCCAACCCCTCAAATTGAGGGAGAAGAGCAGTCTAGTAGCTTGAGATTACCATATAGTGGCAAGAGTCAAGGTATATCATTCCTAGACAGTCTGTCAGTAGTGAATGTACAGCAAATCAGTCAGTCAAAAAGTACCTAGTTTAGTCCAGCATAGGATATCCCTTCCTCTCATACATCAACCCATTGGCAAGGATTATCATATAGTCGAACAATCCACCTTAGCCCACCCATTGATTTGACATCTCACTATCAGCTAGAGTCAAGGTAAGTCAAGCCCAACTCCCTTTTCTCAGATATAAGAGCAGTCCAATAGCCCGTGACCACTCTTTGCCTCATACAATACTACACATTGGATATAATGATCAGTGTATCAGTCCGAAACTACTGATTAGACTAGTCCTTACCTGATAATGCCAAAAGTTTCTAAGTTCCCCATTTAGAAATAGCAAGTGCATATAGATTAATTCGCATAGTTCAAAACTGAATCAGGTGTAACCAACAGCAGTGAAAAACCAAAAACAACTTTTATTCTATTCCATAATGTCAAAGCAACCATACCCAAAAATGCTTTTTAGTAAAAAAACACACAGGTACCTATGTCGATTCGGCCAATGATTTTTTGTTGGGAGCCATCACCAAAAGACTTGCAGGGATGAATCCTCTCACCCACAGTATAGTGTGTGCGACAGGATTGCAAAAGACAAGGTGAAATTTCTCACACCCTTACCCACTCAGTGTATGCAAAAACATGAAAGGATAGAATACCATATGCTTAATGGAAGCTAAGTGATCATTATGCTCACCTTTATAAGGTATTGAAAGGCTTTGCAGACTCCCGCTCTCGGCCGTGGAGCCCACTCATGAGCACATGGATCCTGGCCGTGCATTCGAATGCCCACCCACCGCGCAGGGGTGATGTTAGTCGCATGCACCCAAAATCAGCAAGCGGCGTTCGCAATATCCGCAAAGAGGCACGATTCCCTATCACGTCGCGCTGTGCCATCAAGTGAGCTTTATGACCCTTCCCTCAAATAGTACACGACCCAGATAAAGCAGGTGCCCAAAAAAAAAAATCATCATTTTTCCAACCACCTTGTGGCCAAACCCTGTTCCCACGGTAAAAAGTTACCATGCGATAATAAACAATCACCTACATGGCCCAAATCACCATGCGGATACTGTAATTATTCCCAAGCTTTGAAAGAGGGAGAGGGAAGCCCAGACGGGCCATGGGGTCATTATCCGATAGTTTTAAGAGCACAGTTATATAACAGTCAAAGAAAAGGAAAGTAAAGAAATATAAACAGAGAGAGAAGATGAGATACGGCTATCCACTCACATAATGAATCAGTTCAGGGGTTGAGCTAGTGTTAGTCCAAGCCGGAGGTAGGATGTGGTACAACAAATCCTGTTATAGTAAGTATATATATATATATATATATATATATAATATATATATATATATATATTATATATATATAATATATATATATATATATATATATATATATTATATATATATAATATATATATATATATATAATATATATATATATATATATAGAGAGAGAGAGAGAGAGAGAGAATGATGGTGTATGAACAGAGGCAAAGTTTACATGGAGCAAATATGGAAAAGGTGAACGGATTTCTTGTAGCGAGCTCATTAGTTTAAATTTTGTTTTGCCCTCAAAGGGCGTTTGCATATCACAATTGATATTTGAAACACATGTATCAATACAAATATTGATGGTAGTATCAATGTTGGAAAATTTTCTAGAAAGCGTCACTCTATTGCCTCGATAATTTGAAGAGCTGCTAGTAGTGTTGGTGAGGTACTTCAACAATAACAGAATGATGAATTAGCAATGAAAGCTCAAAGGATTGCATGAGAGGAGAAGACTAACACCACGTGCAATGAGATGCTATATTTGGGGGTCAAAGTTTTCAAAGTACATGCATTGCTAGCTCTCATGGACTTACAAAGTGTGTATGGATGGTCATATACAAGTGTTTGTACATTGTTTAACCTCTTACACAAACTATTTCTTGTTGGAAACAATATGCCTACATCAAGTAGGGTTCCAAGAAAGTTTTGTTTAGGATTGGGCTTAATTAGGAATTCATCCATGCATGCCCTTATGATCATGTATTGTATTGTGGATGGTAGAGGATGCGGTGAAATGTCCAAAAGTGTGGGACAAATCGATATGGACATCTATTGGTTCCTTTGTAGCCCACAATTTAAGCACACCACCCATCTAGTAAGCAGGAGTGACTCACATGTAATAGCAAGCTCGAGTACATGAGCTTGATGTAGGAAACGGGCCAACACCAGCACTAGCTACACCTCTTCAATGATCATGGATGGTTGGTAGGGGGACTTGCAAGCATCGGACACATTTTCAAAAAGCAACCTTGCATCAGAGGTGTATGCAAAAAATATCACTTTAACATAAGAAGCCATGGCTTATTGAGCACCACCCACCTAACTAAAACCTCTAAGGAGCCACCCAACAAATCAAAGATATTTCAGCCAAAGTATCAAGAAAGCAAAGGAAAGTCAAGCAAATGTTTGTTCCAAGCCATTTAGTTAAAGTCAATGATCCAATTTGGATTAAAGATAGGAAATCAACACAGAAAGACAAACACATGGGATGGATAGCATCACAATGGAGCTTAAAGGAACAGGAGTACTATGGAGGTAACAGACAGATATGGGTACCAAAACCGCAGGTTAGGGCATATGAAGTAACGTCAAGTCCCTCCCAAGAAATAATGCCCACAAGGTATCAACTACGACAATATCCTAGGGTACCTAAGAAGCAGGTATACAACAGAACAACATTGAAAGATGCTAAAGTCTACCACAACTCTCAGGAGGATACAGATCAGAGGCAATCTCAAAGAATCTTCCTCTTAGACAAGGATTCTACACAGGGTATACAAAGATTTGGATACCAGTCAACCGCAAGCCATCTGCAACTACACCAGACCCGGATGAAGATCTAAAGAGCTGAGCAAGACCTAGAGCTAAACAAAGTCAACAAAAGAGATACAAACATCATCAAAAGATTTGGATTACTAAGTCTTCCAATGCTCCTAGTCAAAAGCCAAATGCCGACAGTGAACAGAGGCCTACAACAACATCAAAGACTCCTATCAATAGGCCTAATTAGAGAATTAAACAGATAATGGAGTCTTCACAGTCAAAGAAAGACAACCCAACCAATGCGAATGTAGATTCAAAGATGATAAAACAGGTATGGCAAAAGAAACCTTTAATGCCAACTTGGTCCTTCACTAGTCCTCTGTTTGAGGATTCAAGCTTACTTTTCCCTGAAGAAATATTTGTAATAAGCACAAGAATGTAAAAAGTCAAATCACCATGTAAGGATATGGGTCCTATGGCCAAGGCCACCGGAACAGCCGGACAATGTGTATGCTAGGGGGAGGCTATAAGATGGCACGGTTGGGTGGAGACTAGCACACGCATTACCACTGCCCTTTCACTAGTATCCGAGCTATTTTTGGGAGGAGGCTAAAAGCGGCTTGCATGTGCGTGTGACACCCTGCTTCTCTCCCACGTTCCGCAAACAGCAACGTCCCCGCTGTGCAGCAAAAAGCCAGATAGGCACAATTTTTTGTGCGAGACAGACAACGACCCAACCACGGCCGCCACATATGCGTCCCCAACAGCACACAACTAATGCGGGTGACCAAGGAAAACTCGACGGTACCAAGGCTCCAAATCTAACGAGCAAAGTGCTCTCAATTTTAATTCTATAGAGCAATGTGCAACTGTTGTAAAACAAACATTACAGGAATTACAAGATTCTCCATCCCATCATAACTCTAGTTTACTTTCTCCTTTTGCACCGCAAAAGCTGACTCACTTACTCACAGAGTATAGTGATGTGTTCTCAAGTGATTTACCACCAGGTTTACCGCCTACACGTGATGTGTAGCATGGTATAGATATCTTGCCAGGCACTAAACTGGTGAGTAAACCACCTTATCGTATGAGTGCTAAAGAAGCCAAAGAGGTTGAGAGTCATTTGGCTGACTACCTCGCTCGTGGTTTCATTCGACCTAGCACTCCGCCTTGGGCATCACCAATTCTATTGGTAAAAAAGAAAGATGGTACTATGCGCAAGTGCGTAGGTTATCACCGATTAAATGCGATAACCATCAAGAACAAGTATCCTCTGCCTCAAGTGGATGAGTTGTTTGATCAACTCCACGGGGCAAGATACTATACAAAGATAGACCTTCGTTCATGATACCACCAGGTACGTATCCTACTGCAAGATATCTCCAAAACTGCCTTTAGAACACAGTTCGGGCATTTTGAATTTTTTATTATGCCTTTTGGTCTAACCAATGCTCCAGCTACATTTATGACACTCATGGATAGTGTCTTACGTCCCTATCTTGGAAAATTTGTTGTGGTTTTCCTTGATGATATTCTCATTTATAGTAAGACATGAAGATGAACACATAGAACGGTCAAAACCTGGCCAAAACACGCTTTCCGCTCCAGTCTCATAATTACACTCCCACTGTACCATAGGTTGTCCTATAGTCACTGGTCATCCCCATATTTTTTTGTTTTTCATTATGACTGTTTTTCACCTGCTTTTTGTATTTTTGAAGTTTTACTGCCGAAAATTAGCAAAATTAAAAGGAAAATAGCAAATCAAACCCAAAAAATCCCCAAAAATCATAATAAATCACAAACATCACCGCCAAACATTATATACACTCACATGCAATTTTTATGGCCGGATTTCTCTGTTTTACCAATATTTTGCCTGAAAAATGGCTATTTCTACTTATACACACACACCTAGGGGCTTGATTTGGCGTTTGGCCCCATATACCTGTAGCTTCATGCTATATAAGGGCATATATACTTGGGTTACTCCAGAAAATTTCACAATCAAACAACAACCCTTAAAATAGTCAAAAATCATGCCCTTTTTTGCTGTTTCTGTTATTGGTTTTGCATTTGAGAGTGCCTCTAGAATGCCTCCCCCCCTCCTAGCCGGAGTCCTCCCGGACGACCAGGTATTGCCTCGGAGTATGTGCCATGCATAGGTTGAAAAAGTTGTGCTAATGCCTGGCCGATTAATGTGGCCCTATTTTATGCTTACTCGGTCAATGCATGGAAAAATTAATGTTGTGCAAGAGAAGGGAATAAGCGATATGCTTATTGGCATTCGCTGTCGAGGTTTCCTGCTTTCTTTGCAAGTAACAGCTGTAACTCTACTACTCTTTGTTTAATTGTCTTTTTTGCAAAAGGCAGTTGCTTTGCCGACACTGTTGATGGAGTCGTAGTTATTTCTAAGGAGAGAATTGGTTGGGCCGGAATGGCTATGGGCCGTATTGCCTTTACTTTCCATTGGTATTTTGTTGCTGCCGGTTTTTGTAGATGGTTTGGCACTTTCTTGTTTGCCACTGGTTTGTTGTTTATTGGCATCCACATAAGTCGGTTTTCCTTTTTGAAATGCAGATGTCTGCCTTTCATTGTTGCTTGTACTGAAGGGAGTTCCGTTTGCTTTTGCTTTGGTATCCAAATGTGAGTGACATTTGGGTTATGGCTAAGCATTTTCTTTGGGATCCATATCTCTTTTATGCTGTTGGTTTGTGGTTGAACCGTCTGCTTCGTTGGAATTCTATTGTTTGTTAGCCATGGCATTTCTATCCTTCTGCATCCATACTTGTTTCCCTTGTTTTGGTAACCTAGTTCTTTGCATTGCAGCCGATGACTTCGTATGTTTGTAGTTAGCATGTTTGGCTTTTACTTGCTTGTTGATCTCGGGTATCATGTTGTTCTTTGATGGCATTTGTGCTTTTGGCTTTCTTTCTAGTGATTGCATGGCTTGCAGTTGATCATTCTGGTATTGTTGAGCAAATTCTATCACCTATTGTTCATGTGCATGTTGAATTTTGACTGCCTTTGCTTTCTAATCTATCTGCACATTGTACTCTTTTTACCAAGGTTGCCCCAGCATCATTGGGTGTTGTGTGCTTTCATCTGTCACCACATAGAATTTGTGTGGGTAAATATATTGATGTATCTGTACATGCAATATAGTCCATCCCAATGCTTTCAACGGGTGTGATGTGCTACTTTCCAGTACTTGAGGAGTAGGATGAAGTTGACCTGTGACTTTGAGCTGTTGGTATAATCCGTAAGAGATCAAATTTGCTTGAGCTCCCGAATCAACCAAGGCTGTCGTTTCAACTTGATTGCTGCCCATTTTGACCTGAATTATTGGCTCCGCTGTTTCTTCATCCCACTTCGTCAGTCGAATGGCATTGATTCGCAATGGTGGTCCACTTTGTTGTTGTTGTCATAGAAGTCTTCTTTTTGCAATGCGTTCTTGTGCTTCTGCTTGAGCTTCCTCTCGTATTCTCTGTTTTTCCTTCGTTCTTTGTTTTCCTTGATGAATTTGTTGGAGCATCTCCTGTGTGAGTGGTAGATGATATCTCTTCAGTCGACATCCACTAATCCAGTTCGGCATTTCTTCACCTGCTAATGTAGCAAGTTTGACAGCTCCACTTTGTGATAGATCACTAATCACAAATGGTCCCATCCCTCGCTTTTTAAGTTTCTTGGCATGTTGCTTCAAGGTATAAACAAGTACGTAATCACCTATTTTGAACTCTTTAGTGCGTACATGTTTGTCAAAAAATTCTTTTTGTCTCCTCTTTTTAGCATAGATTGAAGCTACAGCTCTCAAGCGAAGTTCATCTAGCTTTTCGAGAACATCTATTCTTGAAGAGAGCTCATGCCCTGTCCATTCTAAGCTTTTGGCTACTCGTAGAGTTGGAATTAAAAACTCTATGGGTAGTATAGCATTTAGGCCAAACACCATGTTGTATGGTGTTGTTCCGATTGATGTTTTGTAAGCTACCCTGTATGCCCATAGTGTTGAGTGTAGCTGTTGATCCCAATCTGTTCTTGATTCTGACACTATTTTAGTGAGAACCGTGCATAGTGTTTTATTTGTGGCTTCAGCTTGCGCATTGGCCTGTGGATGGTATGGTGCGGATTTCCTATGTATGACCATGAATTCCTCTAGCAGATATTCAATGACTTCATTGAGAAAATGTGTTTCACGGTCACTGACAATTTCTATTGGTAACCCGTAACGTACAAAAACATTCTCATACAAAAATTGTGCAATGGTGAGTGCATCAACGTTTTGTGTTGCCTTGGCTTCGACCCATTTTGTGAGATAGTCCGTAGCCACTATGATATATTGGGTATGGGTGCGATATGCAGGGGGTGATATAGGTCCCACAAAATCAATGCCCCATTTGCTGGCATCTCATCTCTTTGGTGCGTTGACATGCATCACAACGCTTTACAAACTCTTCAGCATCCATGTGCAATGTAGGCCACCAAATTCTTGCGGTTAAAACAATTTTTGCCGTGTTATTGCCCGAAAAATGGCCTCCACTTATTCCGCTATGTGCATGTTCTAGAATTAGTAGGTATTCGCTTTCACTGGCACAGATTCTAAGTTGATTGTCCTTACCTTGCTTATAGAGTTGGTTCTCAATTAACTGAAAGTCACGAGCTTCCAGCTCTATAGCTTTTTTTCGTGCTCTTGTGATGTTCTCAGGGAACGTCCTAGTCGTTAAGAAGTCAATGATATATTGACTCCATGCAGGTGCTATGTTTACCTGAAACAAAGTTGCGTGGTCCACTGGTCGTTTGGCACTACATATAGTACAATTGGTAACATAAGAATGTGTGTCCGCATACATAATTGGCCAATAAACCCCTAACTGTTTCAGTCTCTGGCGTGTCTTCACTGTTGAACAATGAAATGCACAACCATGGACATGTGCCTCTTCAAGGTAGCACTCGAATTCTTCCGGATTTATACATAATCGTAGGATTAGGTCCGATCCAAGATGATACAGCCGTCCTGCTATCAACTAGAAGTTTTTTGTTTGTCGAATTGTTTACTGTTTGGATCTGTATTCTGTATTATCAAACTTGCTTCCAAAGGAAAGAATGCTAACAATTTCCTGAGACCATTTGGGTATCATTTCAATATTGAAAATATAAGCATCTGGTATGTCATCATCTACTCCTTCAGGAGCTTCCCCGTTGTGTATCCTTGAAAGATGATCCGCTCGTAGATGGGTTTTACCCTTTTTGACCACCACTGTGAAGTCAAATTCTAGCAATATAATAAACCAGTGTACAATTGTCCCTATATTGCATGGTTTATTTACCAGATACAAAAGAGCTTGATGATCTGTGAAGAACACAAATTTATTTGCGAGCAAATAATGCCAAAATTTCTTTACAGCATAGATCATTCCTAACCCTTCCCGCTCGGTGGTTGTGTAGTTCTTTTCTGCACTGTTTAACTGTCGGCTTGCATAACATACTGGAAAATCCATTGTTCCATCTCCAGGTTGAGCTAGAATACTTCCAATGGCATATGCTGAAGCATCAATGTGCACATGGAATATCTTTTCCCAATCTGGTGCCTTTAGTACACGTGCTGATATAGGTTTTCCTTCAGCTTTTGGAATGAAGTTTCATACTCCTCGGTCCACTCGAAATTGACTAGCAAACGATATAGAGGTTGTGCAATAACCGCATACATGTATATGAATCTTCGATAATATCCGCAGTGTCCCATGAAGGATTGCACTTGTTTCGCATTAGTAGGCCTGGGTAGGTCTACAATGACTTTCACTTTGTCTAGGTCTGTGGTTATGCCATTTCTTGAGACAATGTGTCCTAAGATTTGTCCTTGCTTAACCATGAATACACACTTTTCTGGGTTAAGACAGATTCGATATGTTCTGTATTTTTCAAAGACCTTTTGCAAATGGCCAATATGTTCCTCTCGTAGAAGAGAGTGTACACACAGGTCATCCATGTAAATTCCTAAGAATATTCTTAGGTATTCCTTGAATGCGTGAGTCATTAACCTTTGGAAAGTGGTTGGGGCATTAGTTAAGCCAAACGGCATAACTCGATACGCATAAATCCCCCATTCTGTGGCAAACGCTGTTTTGTGTTGATCCTCCCTTGCTATTGCCAATTGGTTGTATCCTGAAAACCCATCCAGAAAGGAATAAGCCCGTTTTCCGGCCACTCGCTCAAGTACATGTTCTGTGATTGGCAAGGGATAATTATCCCTTATGGTTGCTGCATTCACCTTTTTGAGGTTTACACACACTCGCAGTTTTCCATTCTTTTTGGGAACTACCACAATGGGTGACACCCAATCTGTATGTTCAATCTCATAGATGAATTCAACTTCCATCAGTTTATCAATCTCTTCTTTGATTCGTTTAGCAAATGTGTCATTATATGTATAAGGACATTGTTTGCTAGGTTTTGCATCCGATTTTAAAGGAGTTGTATGTTGGCATATTAATGGATCAACTCCTTTGAGGTCTTTATAGGACCAAGCAAATACATCTTTATACTTCTTGAGAAGTTGTGTTAGCTTTTCTTCCTCTTCAAGCTCTAAATCGTTAGCTATATAGACCGGCTGAGGCTTTTCACCTGGTTCTACGAGGTCTATATTTTTTGCATTTTCAGGCCCATCGTAAGATTCTTGGTTGGTTCTTTCCCTGACTGGTGGTGTTATGATGATTTTTCTGTCCTGGATAGTAAATTTCCGATAGAGTGATGGTATGTTCATGTTCCCCTTTTCTGACTCCCCTTTACCATCACTATCTTCTTCAGTAGTCCATATCTCTCTCAAAGACCGTTTCAGTTCTTGGTATTTCTGTTTACGCTCTAGTTTGGTCCACTCTTGGTCTTTTGTTGTTTCTTTTTTTTATTTTTGAGATTTTTGTGATTTTGTTTCGGTTTTAACTTTTCGTACCTGTTTTATTTCCTCTCGTGTTCTTTCTTTTCGATCTTTTGAGAATCTTCCTGATATTTGATCTTTTACACAATCCTCTGCTTTTACAAGCATCAGATAGTGAGTTTTACCTTTTATCCTGGGCATCAGGTTCTCTCTCGCTTTGTTTCCTGCTTGTTTCTTCCTATAGCGTTCTTGGCGTCTAGGGTGTTGATTAGCAAAATCATAAAACTTGATATTCTCGGTTTTGTTTCCACGCTCACTTGAGGTGTCCGACTTGTCTTGGGTTGCGTTTCTTGGACTCCGACTTGTCTTTTTGGGTTTCTTTGAGTGTTAATGCTCTTGTTTTAAGTTGAAATTAGGGTATAACTCCCCTTTTGAACACTCTAGTAAAGTCAAAATTTCTGTTTTGGTCTCTGTTTGGTCATTTAGACTTCATACGCGTATGATGTCTAAAGTTGCAGATTTCCAGTTTTTTGGCACAGAATCCTTCCTAAAGCTTTCTCAAGTGCTCAGCAACTCCCAGATACACAGAAAATTTCTCTGACTTTTGTTTATTGCAAGTTTCACTACTAACTCGACGGTTTAGTGATCTAACATGCAATCAACCTTATCAAGCAAATACTCCAATGATTACTAGCTCTACATCAGGATCAAATGAAGTCCTACCTAAGCTATTCCTAATCATAAAATGGGTTTGGTAATTGTGATTTTAAAGAGATCCACTGCCACTCACGGACTAGCAAATTCTTCTTCTATCAACAACTACTCAACACCAACAAAACAACAAACAAATCTAAGCTAAACTCAAAATGCTGTCAACACGGAAGACCCAGGAATACCCCACTTCCTAGTATCTCTCGAGATCTTCGGAGTCCACCACTCCTAGATCTTTTCTAACTAAAGTATACAAAGTAGTTTATACGAATCACCTCGTAGGATTAGTCTAAGGTCACCTACTTAGGGCTCTCGTCCCCGGCAGCGGCGCCAAATGTTAAGGCGGTTACGCCGCTAGCGGAAGCTAAATAGCGAGAACTCAACCAACAACAGAATTTGTCAGACGAGGATGGAGCTTGACCCGCGGGCGCATGGAAACAACTAGGTGGGTGTCAAATCACCTACTCGACCTTCTAATGACAATCACTACTAAGAAAATCAAATCTAAGTTCTAAAATACGCAAGTGACTGAAATCCGTACTACGAACGAATGCTATACGAAACAGGATCTAGAATCATTGAATCGATCTCAAACTCAAGGGGAAGTCTATACACTAGGTAAGAACAACACCCTAAAGACTTGAACTGCAAAATCAACCTATAACCACTCCGTGCGGTAAACGCGTATGAAGACAGGCCGAAAAATACAGGTGACCGAAACTTGACCCCGATGGTACTAATGTGTAGCTCTACTCGTTGTGGTTCTATAGATATGCTGCACGCTCAAATCCGACACACGAGTTGGAAGAAAACTCACACCGAAGCTCGTAGGAACTTACCACACATAGAAGCTGATAGCGTGTACTCTTGGTATCTGTGCGTAGCTCTCTCCGTTGCTAACACAATGGCGGTGTCGCTTCTCCAATGGCGGCTCCGTAGCTCGCGTAGCAAGTAGATAAGACTCTCTCTCTCTCTCTCTCTCTCTCTCTCTCTCTCTCTCTCTCTCTCTCTCTCTCTCTCTCTCTCTCTCTCTCTCTCTCAGACACAGTCACGGCGCTCCAAAAACTTACTTTGATTAAAATAAAACTCTCCTTTTTAGGTTACAAAACTTTGGCTTATATACCTCAGCCTTGGAGGTGAGAACATCTCTAACTAATTACATCAGCAAGTGAAATTACTTCGGAATTACAAGCTGGAAACTCAATTGAGTCCCGTTACTTAATGAATGGCTCCAATCAAAATCAATGTCGGAAAGACATTTATTACAATCAATGGTTACAAAAAATGATGAGTGTGAGCAAAAATGTGGGTATGATCCTCTGCTAGCTCAACACTCCCCCCCTCCGCGTTCATGTTGTCCTTGACATGACTTTTATGCTTGGTCAATAAAGTCCTGTCGTCTTGAGCATCTGCAAATGTGATTCGTATCGTAGGTTGCCGATGGTCAAGGTTGGGCCGAATATTTTGCTTTCGTGGGTGAAAAAGCCGGTGTAGAAAGCTTCTTCGAATGTTTGCATGTGGAAGCTAGGCAAAAACATAATCCTTTGGTATAGGAGGTGCAACACTTTTGGAGAAGGCTACAATGAAAGATCATATATCATATCAGTCACTGTGTCGGCCATCGATAGTAGACTCGAGGTCGTGGCTTTATATGGCGCGAACACTTCAATGCAAGCTAAGAGAGTCCTGCAGATTTTCTTGAGCATCTGACACGAAAGGTCAGGAGAGCCAGTAAAGAGCTTGATGGTGCCCGTTAGGGTTTTCACCATGTAGGCTTTACCTATTCTCTCTCCTGCCTTTGGTCCTGGCATCCTCGGATAATTAAGCCAATTTGGCTTCTTTTCTGCAATCTTGCCATGCTCTTTCCAGTTTCTGACTCTTGGCACAGGGCAGAAGGTTGCATTCTCCCGAATCTCCTTTGGTGCCTCCACCAAGTAGATGAGGTAGGCTGGGTATTTGTTCAGCCAACCTTTCCTCCATCTAGGTTGTGAATCTACTATCTTCTTTGAATGTTCCTCCTTTGTGATGTCGCCTTCGTAAAGAGCGACATACTGCTCCTCCTCTATTCTCTTTTTCGTCTTTAGCACTTCAAATTTCATCAAAGGGAAAGGCAGGCTGGGTTGCATCCACTCTTCATGGAGCACTTTTGTGTCTAATCCCTGAAGTCTAATGGAGATGAGGAGTCTCCTCTCCCACTCCATTTCCGCCTTGGCACTCTCCTCTACTGACTTTTCTATTTGGTCATGGAGCCTTTGTTCTTCTTCTTCAGAGATTCCTGAAGTCGAGGCCACCTCTTGAGCTGGGGCTGGATCTTCAATTGTGGTTGCCTCTCCAATTTCTGGTAGCTCTATGGCTGCTCCTCTTGATTCTTCGTGTGGTGTCTCTGTCTCTCTTCTTTGTTGCTCTTGTAGATCTTCGAGCTGTTTGCGGAGGGCCTCATTCTCTGTCCTTAGTGTTTGATTTTCTAATGTGAGCCTCTCCTCTACGGCCAATGATCCCTCCGCAATGTGCAACCTTTGCACTTGCTCTAATCTCAGCTCTCTTTGTAAGCTTCGGATCTGGTCTTCTAAAGCTGGTACGAGAGTTCCTTCTTGTTCGGTTCCTGCTCTGCTAGCTCTAGGGGTAGTCCTAAGTCTAGTGATTGTTCTTTCTTGGAGCTCAACTCTTTCCCTTAGCTCAATGAGCTCATCCTTGGCTGCCTCCAAACTCATCTCTATCCGCTCCATTGCTTCCTGTGCACTTGTTACTTCTCTTGAAGCCTCGGCTAGCTGGAGTATCAAGTAAGCCGTCTCTCTTGTTTTCCGCATCATAGAGTGATGCTTTATGACTTTTAGATTCAGTCATAGCATTCTCTAATTCCTCTGCAACTCTGCTTCCCTTTGTTTGGCTGTCTCAATCCTACTTTCCTTGCCTGAATCTTTCTTTGATCTTGCTAGCAGTTCATGCACCATGTGCATGTCTTTTTCATCTTCATCTGTCAACTCTAAAGCTCTTTCTGCCACCACCTCCACTGGCTTCGGCTCTTCTAGTAAGTTCTGTTCGTCCAGTTTCTCTTCACTTTCTTTTTACTCTTGTTTTTTTCCTCCTCCCTCTCCGTTCATCTTGTTTTTGTAGGGTGATCCCATAAACTGCCTCAAGGGCCTCTGCTTCAGTGTATCCTATCGCTACCAGATCCTCATAATCATTTCTCTTTTGCTGAACTGATCTATCTCCTTTTCTTTGGTCTCGGCTTCGGCTTTCCAAATATCTGTGTCCATCTCTATTGTGGTCTCTCCTCGATATTTTTCCGTCTTCTTCGGGCTTGTAATCAGTCATAGAGGGTATATCATCCCAGCTTCCTTGGCTTTCCCCTTGTCGCTTGCCGCTTTCTCTTGAGATTTAGTAGACTCATCTACTTTCCCTTTCCCCTTGTCGTCCATTGTTTTTGTTTTTTTCCCTTGTCTTTTTTCAGCTCAGCTTTTAAAAGGTGTACCTCCTCTTCAGTGTATGGCTCGACAGGTTGCTGCTCAAAATAGCCTCTGACTCTCATAAGCTTTAATATATTGATCGTATTGATCAACATGTGGCCTGGCTGAGCTAGTTCCGACTTGGTGGGGTCTGGCACCCACTTTTCTTCAAAGTCACCCTTTAGAGCTCTTTCCGCTCTAAACTGCTCCACTAGTCTTTCCATTCTTGCCTTTTCTGACTTTTGGTTTGCTTGGGAGCAAACTTCTTCTTTACTTTCTTCATAAGCGGCTCGTCCACATCCTCTTCAGGTTCTGAAACTATTTCTAGTTTTCGGCGTGCTCTTGTGGACGCCCTCTTGGATACTTCGGCTGTTCTTCCTCCTCGTCGGCTTCTCTAAGCCACTCATTCTGGGAGGGACCTTTGGCCACTGATCTCTAGCTCCAATAGCTTCATAAGCTATTCTTGTCAGAATTTCCGCTCCTCCTATGTACTTTGGCTTCTCGTTGTGCATGGCAATTACTTGCTCGTGGATGTGTTGAGCGTAATTCACCTCTTTTGGCATATTGCTCTTTAATGCCCATGTGATGGTGGTCGCAATGGCATGGGGCGGTGTCGTATACTTTTGCGGTCTTTTACTGCAAACATGGAGAAACTGGTTGTACAGTCGACAAAGGGTTGCCGCTCTTTGGTCCGCCATATCTCCATAGGTGGAATTCTGTTTCTTGGATCCATAGACCTCTATGGCCTCCCTTCTTTCCCTGACAGAGCTCCCTTTGTTGTGCAGCTTCAATGCGTCTGCAATGAGCTGTGGAGTGATCTGTACTTCTACTTTCTCTCCATCCATGGCTGTCAATGTGGCTTTCCCATCCTTCTGAATGGATGTTGCCAACTCGTACACTCTTCTTGTATCCACACCTGATGGTCTCGAGGTGAAGAAACTGTACAAGTCTGCCCTTTCCAGGTACCTGCTGATGTCTTCTGACCTGCTATAATTTACCAATTCCTGTGGGATCATCGGTACATCCACCGCTTGCCCTTGAGGATCTCTGAAGGTCCCCTGGTAGATCTTTATTCCCTCTTTCTCCAATACTGCTTCCTCCACCCAAGTTTTGGTTGGCTTGAGGGTTTCTGCTGGAATGTCAAAGGGTTCCGCTTCTGCAAGAGCATCCTTGATTGTCGGTCTTTTTCTCTTCGTTGCCGATAACTTGGCGGAATCCATGGATCCTGTAACTCCAATTTCAGAAGTTAGTGTCTTTTTAGTACTGAAAGCCGAAATGAAGCTTTTAACTATCCAAATGACTTGAAAATTGAAACATGAGCTATTCAGGGCCTAAGGATGCAAGGTAGGTGAAAAAATATGCAAAATGGGCTCAAAATCATGCTGGAGACATCATACGCGTATGATGTCTTTTGTGTCAAAATGACTTCATATTGGTTGTGCTTGTAGCTGATAGTGTATACATGAGTATCATATGCTTGGATTTGAGTTTGGATACCATTTGGTCAAGTTTTGGCCAATTTAGTCCAGTTCCGGCTCTTGGCAAAATTTTGAAAGGGATTTGGATTTTATGATCTAAATTGGATAAAACTTGGTGGTTCACTTTCAAATGGCATGTAGATCACTTCTGTTTGGTGGTTGAAGCCCTGAGGTGGCAAAATCACATAGTGAGACATCATACGCGTATGATGTCTTTAGTGTATTTTTGGACCAAATTTCTCTATAAGCTTGGATTTGGCTTTAGATAGGCTTATTCAGTGGATTTATGAAGTTTGGATAGATTTTGGGCTAAAAATGGCTCTGGAGACATCATACGCGTATGATGTCTTTTTCATCAATTTTGCATGGGATTGGTTCTGTGGACTCCCCATGTACTAGTGAAGGACTATATCTACTCAAATCTTGGTTTGGACTTGAGTATGTTGGATTTGGGCCAAAAATAGGCTTTTGGGCCAAAAATAGGCTTCAATTGGGCTAATGGGGTGATCCTCTTGACCAAATGGTTCCAAATTTCATATGTAGCATGTATTAGATATATATAATGGATGTATGATGACAAATGAGCAGTTTTGGCTCTGTAAGTGCAAATAGACATTATACGCGTATGAAGTCTTTTGTGTCAAAATGGTGCTTTTTGGTTCCAGATAGCTTGTAGATGTGTTAATCAACAATCCTACAAAGTTTCAATGAGTTTGGAGTTATTTTGACAAAATTAAGACCAAAAATCAATTTTATGGCCTACTTTGCGTCTTTTTGGTTTTCCTTGGGTTTTCTAACTCCAATTCTCATGATACTTGGTTCATAGGATGTGATTAACATGTGGAATGAGGCTATGCACTCAAATGTTGAAATGGATGTGAAATTCATGTTGTGAGACATCATACGCGTATGATGTCTTTTCTTGAAATGTTGGTCTTTTTGTGCAAAGAATGCTTTGTGCTAGTGCCCTAAGCCCTGCTAACTAGTTTTCAACTTAAAAAGTCATTAGTTTAGCTAAAAAGCCCCCTTATAGGCATTTCAGTCTCCGAAGTCGTCTTTTTGCCTTGGAGTTGAATTTCTTCAACTTTTCTTCTCGAGAGTTGCATTTCCAGCTCATTGGATATGTTGTGAAGCCATCTATTTGGTTGAACTTGACTTTGGCTTCCCCGTTCTCCATCTTTCTCCTTTTGGTTGCCCGAAAGCGTCTTTTTCACCATCGGTAAGTGAATCAGCTTTCTTTTGGGTTTTGCTTGCAAACATAAGTCATCCATGTATATTTGAAGCTGCTTGTGAAGTTTCATTTCATTTGGTCGTCAATTTCAGCCGTTATGCCAAAATGACGCTTTGTGTGTCCGCAGCCGAATCGGTTGTTCCGACCTACTTTTGGTGGTCCAAACCTGGAGATACTCCATGGTTGCATTGCCCTCAATGTTGTTAAGCTTCCTGAGAAGTTTTGTGTCGTTTCGACAACTTTTTCCTGTTTGCCTCTTGCAGGCTCTGTTGACCTAGGGTTTTTTCAGTCGTTCTTTCTCGAGCTTTGAGTGTTAGAAACCCATCTTCTATACTAGGGTAACCCACCTATAAGTTCTTGCAAGGTTTGATTAGGCGGTTGTGCCACTACCTAGCATTCTACCGGATTCCCCGTCTGCTCTTGTTTCTTGGTTTTGGTCAGTTTTCGCGACAAAAGTTAATGATAAGCATCAAAAGCTTATGGCAACGAGTCTACCTCTCATGTCTGGTGTCCTCTGAGCTCTCGTAGCAGTCGTAGAAGGCTGTAGAAGGTTGGATGCTCCTGTGTGCTCTTTGCTCTCTCCAAGAAGGTAATAGTGGAAATGAGCTTGAAAGTGAAGTGAAAAATACTTAACTTCGGACTTCCCGGATCACTTGTTACCAAATTTGACATGTGCTCCTATCTCGTCGTGAAATGCACTTTAGGATTTGAAATTTCTCAATTTGGACTCCGTTTGACCTGTTTCTGAGAAATCTGTCCACTTTGCCAAAATTTTGTCATTTCGGGCTTTCCTCAACTTTTTCAGAATTGTACCCAATTTTTACCATGGGTTGCCCTTGTCATTAGGACCATCACTGTCTATTCTTTTCTTTTTTCCGATCTCGTTTCACCTGCTTTTTTATTTTTCTTTTATTTTTATTAAGAAAATCATAAAAAAATAAAGGAAAATAGCAAATTGAAGCCAAAAAATTCCAAACATACACGATAAATAGCTGGTAACCCTGTGTATATGAATATACATTTATTTGTGATTTTTGGACTTGGATTACCATTTTTTTCCACTTTTTAGCTCCAAAAACACTCTTATTTAGTGATATTTACACGTCTAGAGACCCAAATTCATCATTTGATCTCTTCTTGTTGCAAAACAAGGTATATAAGGGCATAAATATTCGCAATCAAACATAAAAATTGCAAAATCATGTAAGACACTGCCCTTGTAATATAATTTTTGTTTTTCTTTGTTTTTGGTGCTTGTAGCTGCTTTGTAACTCCTGTATACCTGTATACCTCCCCCCCTCCTAGTCTGAGTCCTCCCGGACGACTATGAAGTGTCTGTGGGCGAAGCATTGTAGTTGTTTTGGTCATAAGTTCCCAATGCAATTGTAGAGCGATGATACAACAGTTTTTCCAATAAAGCTGCTCTTTGTTTGATTGAAGGATTGGTGGTCGGGTTTTGGGTTGGTTTTGGCACTTCGGTAGTAGAATCAGTAGATGGATTCTTCTTTACCTTGTTGTTCTTTTTCACAATCCAAATCTGCTTCCGCTTTGCTTGTGCTTGCCACAAACTCTTTGCGACCCAAACCTGCTTTGTTCTTTGTGTTGATTTCCTCGACTTGAAATACCTAGGAGTTTCCGTTGATTGTACTGAAGGGAGTTCCTGTTTACAAATCTTTGGGATCCAAATTTGCTTGCTATAGCTTTGTGCCGTCATGAACTTCTTTGGAATCCAGATCTGTTTCACTGTCCTTGATTGTCTGGAATCACTCTGTTGTCTGGTATTGAAGACTCTGTTTTCCACCTTTGTGTTCTCTGGCACAACCTTTTTTGGTCTCCATACCAACTTTGACTCCGTTTTTTCCCAAGGTTGAGCTGTTATATTATTGCTTGTCTTCCTTATCCAATGTTGAGAATTCCTCGTCGAAGAGCAATCCAATTGTATAGAAACTTTTGGTTGCCATTGCTTCTTCTTTTTCTCTGGTTGTTGTTTACCTTTGTTCTTGGATTCTTCCTTTGGAGTTGTCTCTGATCCTTTGGTGAACTTAACTGATTGACTTTCACCTTCGTATTTGATAAGCACTGATTTAGAACTCCAGTCAATCATTGCATTGTATTGCTTCTGCCATGGTTGTCCTGGCAATAATGGATGTTGTGTAGCTTGGTCTTCAACCACGTAAAACATATGAGGATACACATACTGGTTAATCTGTATATGTAAAACTATGCATCCGACAGTTTTGATTGAATTCTCAGAGTAACTCTTTAACTCTTGCTTGGCCGTTTTTAGTTTAGTGTCATTTGTCAATTGTCTATACAAACTGAGTGAAAGTAGGTTAGTTTGAGCTCCTGAATCCAATAGTGCTCTGGCTTTGATTTGGTTGGTTTCTACTTTGCATTCAATGATGGGTTCTTCTTTGTCATTATCCATTTCTGTTATACTGACTGCGTTTATTCGTATTGTTCCTTCATTGCGCTGTTTCTGACGTAGTAGTCTTCTTTTCTCCATTCTTTCCTTCGCTTCGGCTTGCGCTTCCTCCAAAATCATTTTCTTTTTCTGGACACGTAGCTTTTCTTGATGTATTTTGAGAAGCATGTCTTGGGTTAGCGGCAAAAGATAATTTTTCACTCTGCATCCACTAATCCAATTGGGCATTTCTTCTCCGTCTAATGTAGCAAGCTTGACGGCTCTACTTGGTGATAGATCTTTAATCACCAGAGGTCCCATCCCTCGCTTTTTAAGCTTCTTAGCATGCTGTTTCAGAGTGTAAACTAGGACATAGTCCCCAACCTTGAACTCTTTAGTCCGCACATGCTTATCAAAAAATTCTTTTTGTCGCCTTTTTTGAGCGTAGATAGAAGCTATTGCTTTTAGGCGAAGCTCGTCTAGCTTTTCCAGAGCATCTATTCTATCAGAAAGCTCGTGCCCTGTCCACTCTAGATCCTTAGCCACCCTTAAGGTTGAAATCAAGAATTCTATTGGTAAGATAGCATTTAGCCCAAAAACCATGTTATATGGGGTCGTTCCTATTGATGTTTTATATGCTACCCTATATGCCCATAATGTTGAATGCAACTTCTGGTCCCAGTCAGTTCTCGACTCAGATACAATCTTCGTGAGGATCGTGCATATGGTTTTGTTTGTTGCTTCAGCTTGTCCGTTTGCTTGTGGATGATACGGGGCTGATTTCCTATGGATTACCATGAATTCATCTAGAAGGATCTCTATCACTTCATTTATAAAATGTGTGCCTCGATCACTCACAATTTCTATTGGCAATCCATATCGTACAAATACGTATTCATATAGAAATTGTGCCGTGGTCCTGGCATCCGCTTTTTGAGTTGCCTTTGCTTCGACCCACTTTGTTAGATAGTCTGTAGCCACAACGATGTATTGTGCATGATTCTTATATGCAGAAGGTGAAATGGGTCAGACATAATCAATCCCCCATTTTGCAAAAGCTCTTGCCCCCATCATTGGTCTAAGCAGCATATCATCTCTTTTAAGTGGTACTTTGGTCCGCTGACAGTCATCACACCGTTTAACGTATTCCTCAGCGTCCATATGTAATGTTGGCCACCATATTCCTGCGGCTAAGACAAGTTTTGTTGTCTTATCACCTGAGAAATGGCCTCCACCTACTCCTCCATGAGCTTGCTCTAGTATTATCACATACTCAGTCTCTGATGCGCAAATCCTAAGCTGGTTGTCTTTACCTCTCTTATAGAGTTGATCTCCTATTAAAGCGTAATCTCTAGCTTCTGTCTCTACAGATTTCTGACGAGCTTTTGACTTTCCTTCTGGGAAAGTTCTATTTGTGAGATATTCAACAATATACTGACTCCATTGTGGAGCGATCATTATTTGATATAGTGTCGAATACTCCGCTGGCAGTTTTGATGAACATACAATGCATACAGTGACATATTCATGTACGCTTTCTTTCATTCCTGGCGAATAGACTCCCAATTGTAACAAATTCCTATATGTGTTCCTTCTTGAACAATGAAATGCACATTCCTGAACATGTGTTTCGTGCAGATATATATTGTATTCCTCAGGATTGATGCACAGTCTTAAAACATGATCATTCCCCAATTGATACAACCTTCCTGCAACCAATTGAAGATTCTTGGATTGCTGAATAGCAATATGTTTCTGGTTGTATTCTCTTCTATCAAACTCTCCTCCATAGGTTAATAGGTTAACGACATTTAGAGACCACTTCGGTATCATTTCTATGTTGAACAAGTACGCGTCTGGCATGTCGTCATCTACTCCTATAGGGTCTTGTCCATTCGTCAATCGCGAAAGATGATCAGCTCTAAGATGTGTTTTTCCTTTCTTTACTACTACCGTGAAGTCGAATTCCAGTAAGATAATGAACCATCTCACTATTCTCCCGGTATTGCATGGTTTATTCACTAGGTAGAGCAAGGCTTGGTGATCCGTAAAAAACAAAAACTTGTTGGCTAGAAGATAATGCCGAAATTTCTTCACAGCATATATCATTCCTAATCCTTCTCGCTCTGTTGTGGTGTAATTCTTCTCTGCATTGTTGAGCTGTCGACTGGCGTAACAGATAGGAAAATCCATGTTTCCTTCTTCTGGCTGAGCCAGAATGCATCCTATTGCATATGCCGAAGCATCTATATGCACATGGAATATCTTCTCCCAATCTGGTGATTTCAAGACTGGAGCAGTAATGAGTGCCTCCTTCAATTTCTTGAATGATTCCTCGCACTCCTCTGTCCATTCAAAGTTCACTATTAGCATGTAAAGTGGTTGGCCTATTATAGCGTACATGTAAATGAATCGTCTATAATATCCGCAATGTCCCATAAAGCTCTGTACTTGTTTCGCATTGGTTGGTCTAGGCATATCCACTATAACTTTTATCTTCTCTAAATCCGTGGATATTCCGTTTTGTGAGACAATATGTCCCAGAATTCTGCCCTGTCGGACCATAAACACACATTTCTCAGGATTGAGACAAATGCGATATGTCCTACATTTCTCAAATACTTTTCTTAGGTGTTCTATATGCTCATCTCTCAGAAGAGAATGTACACATAAGTCATCCATGTATATTTCTAGAAACAACCTTAAGTATTCTTTGAAAGCATGCGCCATTAGCCTCTGGAAGGTTGCGGGAGCATTGGTTAGACCAAAAGGCATAACCCGATAAACATAAATTCCCCACTCCGTTGCAAAAGCTGTTTTATGTTGATCTTCCAGTGCTATGGCTAGCTGGTTATATCCTGAAAAACCATCAAGAAAGGAGTATGCTGTTTTCCTTGATACACGCTCTAGAACATGATCAGTTATCGGCAGGGGATAATTGTCCCTGATTGTTGCAGCATTCACTTTCTTTAAGTTGACACACACTCGGAGTTTTCCGTTCTTCTTGGGTACTACCACAATCGGAGAGACCCAATCGGTGTGTTCAATCTCGTATATGAATTCAGCTTCCATTAGCTTATCTATCTCTTCTTTGATTCGCTTAGCAAATGTATCATTATATGTGTATGGTCTCTGTTTGCTAGGCTTTGCGTCTTGTTTCAGTGGGATTGTGTGTTGGCATATCGATGGGTCAACTCCCTTTAAGTCCTCAAACTCTCTGTACTTGTTTCTACGTTCTAACTTGGACTCTGTGTGTTCTTTGTTGCGCTTGTTCTTTTCTGATTTTTCTGTTTCAGTTTTCGTTTCATTCCTTTGAACTTGATTTCTTGAGCTTCTTTTGTCTTTTCGTAAGCTCTTTTGATCATTGCCTCTCATTCTTCCAGAAATCTTGTCCTTAACACAATCTTCTGCCTTTACTAGCATTAGGAATTGATTTTTTCCCCTTATTCTAGGCATCGGATTGGTTCTAACCCCCTTTGTTTTTCTCTTTGCTCTATAGCGTTTCTGGCGTTGTTTAGTTTGGTTCGGAAAATCATAAAATCGGACATCCGTTATAGTTTCTTTGTTTCCGCTTGAATTGTCCGTTGACTCGTTGTCTGCTTCATTTCCCCATTCAGGATGATCGGGAATGTCGTGAAACACCTCCTCTTCATCTTCCTTTTCCAGTGTATCGTTCTTTTCAGTTTCTTTTTCGAGTACAGTTCTCAACATGAAGTACGGAACCACGTCGTACCCGTCCTTGTCGCAAAATTTCGTTGTGGGACCATCCGAAATTGCACAAACATCTAGGGTTGCTAGAATGTGTGTCCATTCTAATGGTTCAAGTGTGTCCTCTGGAAAGGGTTCTCCTATATAAGTTTCGTCTTCGATATCCCTTTCTAAAACATATTCTTCTCGCCTCAGACTTCCACATTTTGAGGCTCCACACATCCATAACTCCTTGGGCTTACCTAACCAAGCTGGAAATTCGGATCCCGCCAAAGTAGCGGAATCAAACTCCTCTACCGGTGTTCGGTTCACATCTTTGTAGCTATGGTCTCTCAGGTTCACACGTGTAGTGGTTTCCATATTTCTCAGGTATATGTGATCGTAGCCCCAATCTTGGACCATTTTCAACTGTCTCATGAATGGTCTTCCCAATATGATATCATAGTTATTCTCCTTGCCAAAATCGACAATAGCAAAAGTATGTTCGTATTCAATGCCGCAAGAAGTCACTACGACTTTCTCTAATAACCCCATAGGTTTCTCCATGTGTCCATCTGCTAATTGGAGTTTCAACCTAGTCTTCCTTATTGCTGGTTTCCCCCATTTTTTCCAGATTTCTTTTGTAGCAATGGCTACCCCAGCTCCGCTATCTAGTATTGCCATTATGTTCACTCCTTGGAATTCAACTGGTAAGGTTGTATTCCCCTCTTCACCTTCGCAATACTCTCCGACCTTGTTTAAGGGTACAGGCTTAGCGTTCTTTTGTGGTTTACTCAGCTCTTGTATACCCTCTTGCAGTCTCGATGTTGGGTCTTTTATCCCAAATTTCTCCAAGCATTTTCCTACAGTGGTCCACATATGTGGTCTTAGCCTCAAAAGCTCAGCTAGAATGATAGTGCATGTCACTGGTGTTGACAAGATCTCTATCAATCCTTGCGAGTCCATGACTTTTTCTGATGAGATTCTTCGTGAGCGAAGTGCTCTAGTCTCGGATTTTGCTTCATACTCTCCTAAGTATGAAGGTAAGGTATTCAGTGAGTGAGGTTTGCTTTCCATTGTTCTAACAGAGCCCCCATCTCCACAGTAACATTGAAGATCCAAGTCCACTTGAGATCCTGCCTCAAATTCCACTATGGGAGGATTCCTGATGTCCTTTTCCCAATTTGTCTGATTAGCTTTGCAACTTAGCTCGTTTGCAAAGTTTGCCTCTCTCACTTGTTTCCAAAATTCATTGTAATCCTCATCTCTTCCTTAAGACCTCTGTATGACTGGATGAAAACTCTCTATCTCCTGACCAGTTGTGTTCAATACTATGCGGTCATCCTTGTGTGTATTTTCAGGCTTTTGTGCACTGGGAGTCTTTTCAGCTACCCGTGAAACGACAGTCTCTTGCTGAATTGGGTTTTCCGTTCCACAATTAATTTTTTCTTTTGGTGGTTCTAATAAGGCTTGTGCAGTCTCGATCATTCTTTGGCACATTTCAAGTCTCTGCTTTTCCAATTCCGCATTTGGGTATGTCATCCACCTTTGTTCTTGTGTTTGGTTGTTCTTTAACCTAGCTTCGTAAGCTCTCATCAGTGCGTCCAATGGTTCGTGTACTTTGTCGACTAGCACTGATCCCCCTGAGCTTAAGCTAGTTGTTTCTTTGATACTCTTTTGTTTCGTTCTTTCAGGGCTCATCTCTCGTTTCCCATTTTGACTCTCAAGTTTTTCTAATCTATCTTTAGTTCGCTTTAGTTCCTCAGCTAGAATAGCGTCTTCACGTTCTTTTCTCAACTTCATGCGTGCTTTTCTAGCTTTCCATGTGTTTCTCTGACTCCGCGGTCCTTGACTAACCACTTCAGTCGCTAACTTTCCATTCTCAGGTTCTCTAGTGGTTTTCTTAGCTTGAGCTCTAGTAACAACTTGCGTTGGTATCAGAGTTTCATTTTCAGACCCACTACTGGTAGGAATAGTTTCTAGCATATTCAATGTCGTCTTTTGCACTTTGTTTGGATTCTTTGAACAATCCTCAATGAAGTGAGTAACCCCACACTTAGTGCAATAAGCGTTAATTCTAATGATTTCCGTATGTGGACAAACATTCATCAGATGGTCACCTCCACACTTGTAACAGGGTCCTAGTGCTGGTCTTGGTCCCATTTGATTCGTCCTTTGTGGATAGGATGGTCTTTGTCCTGTTAACCCTCCATGAGCTATGAACATCAATGTTCTTGCGTCCAAATTGTATCTCTCTTCATCAGAAGCACTTATAACTGTTGGTATTCCAACATTCCCAATCATGCCCAATGGTTCTGGTTGTTTGGGTTCTTCTGGTGGGTAATACACAGTTGGAGACATGTGTGCACGAGATTCTTCATAATAGGCTTGAACAGGCACTAAGGTTTGTTCTTCCTGATTCTCTAAGGTTGGTGGTGCATATCTAATGCCTACTGGTCTTGCTCCTGGTAAAGGTGGTTGTTGTCCCAATACCGTTGCGGTCTTTCTATCCCCATAGGTCCTGGTACATTTCCCGTTGGGTATCGAGGTACTGGATGTACTTGAGGTGGTGCTAATTGAGCAGGAGGTGCATACTGACGCTCCCTTACATACCCTTTGTTGTAATAGCACTCCTCTGTTGGATGGTTTGTCCATTTTTGTTCAATAGCACACCATTTCAGTGTTTTTGGCAATGGTTTTTGGTATGGTGCCATCCTTTTTAGAGCATCTTCTATCATTTTCTCTACATTTGGCATGGTTGTTGTTTGAACATTCTTTTTAGTGGTAGTCTCGCTCGCTACGGAGGAGGAGCTATTGGATGCAAAATCTGTATCCGCTGACACCTCTCCATAAACCGTACAGTTATCCATTGAGTACAATGCCTCTCTCGTTACTTGCTCGAAACTTGTACAAGCTTTCAAGTGCAAGTCCTTCTTGAGAGTGTCATTTCTCAGTCCCTCAATAAAGAGAACAGATAGTCTGTCATCTTGTGGTCGTTCACGTACTGGACATCTCTCAATGTATTGTTTGAAGCGAAGTGAAGCTTCCTTCACTTTTTCGTGTTCTCTCTGTTTAAAAGCATATATTTGTGAGACCGTATTGTGCTTAATCCCTCGTTTTGAGAATTCCTCAGCAAACTCTCTTAGCAAATGGTCAATGTCATGGAATCCCCCTATGTTCAGTGGTTGAAACCATGTCAATGCCGTACCTTCTAGAGTAAGACCAAATCCCTCGTATTGTGTATGGAAATCGGTTATCTGCTCAGCTCTTAAGACTTGCTTAAAGAGTGACACATGTGCATACGGATCTCCTGAACCACCATACTTCTTTGGCATACACTTGGCTACTTGAGATGGTCTCATACGTCTATGGTCTGCTACCAATCTCATTGCTCCTGTGTCCCGGCTAAAGCTTTCTCTAGCATCATGGACTTCATGGGTTACCCTTGTCGGTTCCCCTGCCCTGAATCTACTACTAGGAGGTAAATGTGATTGTTCCGCTTCGAACCTTGGACCTGGAGTGGTATATGTGAGGATTGGAACTGCACTACCTCGATTCGTATCCATTGACTCTCTAGAATGTAATGATCCCATCGGTCCGGGCTTCGAGTACTGAGGTGGACTGAAAGAGTCAGCAACCTGAGTTCTTTGTCCTCCTGTTGTCATTGGGTTTTGCACTCCATTTGTTGGTGCTGGTCTTTGTGAGCTAGAAGTAACATAATACTGATGTAGTGGTCCCCCAAAGTATGTATATCCTTCTAATTCTTTCTTGCCCATTGTTGAGTATTGCCTCCCATACTTGTCGTAAGCAGCAATTTTCACTTCCGATCCCTCTGTGTAGGTAAAGACATAAAGTCTTTTTTGGTCTGTCAACTCTCCGGTGTAGGGTTCCTCACATCTATAATAGAGATCTTGCTCCCCATTATTATATTTGTATAGCCCCACATAGATGTTATCAGTGTTGATCCTTGTAGTTTCATTCTCTCTTCTTAACCTCGCATCAGGGAAGTTCATTATTGGTGCCTTCTCCTCAAGTTCTTCATCTACTTTGACTTTGGTGCCCATCAATCCCCACTTGTCCACAATGTTAGGGTTTAGGACTACCAAGTACATGGTACCTTCGTCATCTAGATATCTATCTCTGCTATAGCTCACAGGCACTAAGTCCTTGAACTCACTAGGTCTCTCCTCTATCTTTACACAATAGCGGTCCATTCCATCTTTGTAGATCTTGGCACCTTGCTCATTGTCGTACTGGTATTTTATGAACAATAGCTTCATTGTGGCGTAAGGGTTTGATGATCCTGCTGCCATATTTTCTCTGTTGTTCAGGTTCAAGTGTTCCAAGTGTTCGGTGAAAATCTCGTAAGATCTCTCCGAAGAAGTATCAGAAACACTTCCTTCAAAGATCGGCTCTAATGGTTGCACCCAACTTTGGTTTACACTTCCCTCGGTTGATATGACACTTGCTTCTTCCCCTTGTTTTGGTTGGTTATTCTGGAGATTCCTGCCCGATCTCAAATTCATCAATTCCCCTAAAGGACTTTAACTTTTCCGTCTCGGCAATTTGTTTTCCCCAAGTTTTTGTGGTCAGAATTGATCCAAACTGATTGATACTTGGTCAATTGTTTAATCTTGTCAGTTGGACAACTTCTGTTTCATCAAGTGAGAATTTTGTTGCAGTTATGCTGAAAAAGACATTATACGCATGATGTCTTTTTTCACAGATTTGGACTATTTTGGTTATGCTCACTCTCAGTAGCCCCCTTATGCTCTTTCCACTCACAAAATTCAGTTTGAACTCTGTTTGAGCAAGTTATGGCTAATTTAGGCTTTTCTTGGCAATTTTCCGCTTTTGACTTGTTTTGGGTCAATTGTGATCCAAATGGGATGACACTTGAAATATAACCTCTAGACAGCTATTACAATGGATCTGTGTTGGCAAAGTATCAAAATATGTCCAAAATTAGGTAAAAGACATCATACGCGTATGATGTCTTTTTCATCAATTTGGGTCAAGACTTGATATTTATGCTTTCTACAGTGTTTGTAACAATCTTGTCAGGTCAGATATCAAAAATAAGCAGTGGATGTGCTAAAAGACATTATACGCGTATGATGTCTTTTGTCCCAGATTTTGACTATTCTTGGTTTTAAGCCTTTTCCAATGTTTATAATTGAGTTTCAAGTGTTTTTGTCAGGTTTGAATGTAAAAACAAGATCTGAATCCAAAATTTCCTATTCTTTGCGTTTCTTGGACTCCGACTTGTCTTTTTGGGTTTCTTTGAGTGTTAATGCTCTTGTTTTAAGTTGAAATTAGGGTATAACTCCCCTTTTGAACACTCTAGTAAAGTCAAAATTTCTGTTTTGGTCTCTGTTTGGTCATTTAGACTTCATACGCGTATGATGTCTAAAGTTGCAGATTTCCAGTCTTTTGGCACAGAATCCTTCCTAAAGCTTTCTCAAGTGCTCAGCAACTCCCAGATACACAGAAAATTTCTCTGACTTTTGTTTATTGCAAGTTTCACTACTAACTCGACGGTTTAGTGATCTAACATGCAATCAACCTTATCAAGCAAATACTCCAATGATTACTAGCTCTACATCAGGATCAAATGAAGTCCTACCTAAGCTATTCCTAATCATAAAATGGGTTTGGTAATTGTGATTTTAAAGAGATCCACTGCCACTCATGGACTAGCAAATTCTTCTTCTATCAACAACTACTCAACACCAACAAAACAACAAACAAATCTAAGCTAAACTCAAAATACTGTCAACACGGAAGACCCAGGAATACCCCACTTCCTAGTATCTCTCGAGATCTTCGGAGTCCACCACTCCTAGATCTTTTCTAACTAAAGTATACAAAGTAGTTTATACGAATCACCTCGTAGGATTAGTCTAAGGTCACCTACTTAGGGCTCTCGTCCCCGGCAGCGGCGCCAAATGTTAAGGCGGTTACGCCGCTAGCGGAAGCTAAATAGCGAGAACTCAACCAACAACAGAATTTGTCAGACGAAGACGGAGCTTGACCCGCAGGCGCATGGAAACAACTAGGTGGGTGTCAAATCACCTACTCGACCTTCTAATGACAATCACTACTAAGGAAATCAAATCTAAGTTCTAAAATACGCAAGTGACTGAAATCCGTACTATGAACGAATGCTATACGAAATAGGATCTAGAATCATTAAATCGATCTCAAACTCAAGGGGAGTCTATACACTAGGTAAGAACAACACCCTAAAGACTTGAACTGCAAAATCAACCTATAACCACTCCGTGCGGTAAACGCGTATGAAGATAGGCCGAAAAATACAAGTGACCGAAACTTGACCCCGATGGTACTAATGTGTAGCTCTACTCGTTGTGGTTCTATAGATATGCTGCACGCTCAAATCCGACACACGAGTTGGAAGAAAACTCACACCGAAGCTCGTAGGAACTTACCACACATAGAAGCCGATAGCGCACACTCTTGGTATCTGTGCGTAGCTCTCGCCGTTGCTAACACAATGGCGGTGTCGCTTCTCCAATGGCGGCTCCGTAGCTCGCGTAGCAAGTAGATAAGACTCTCTCTCTCTCTCTCTCTCTCTCTCTCTCTCTCTCTCTCTCTCTCTCTCTCTCTCATCTCTCTCTCAGACACAGTCACGGCGCTCCAAAAAGCACAGTGTCCTAACAATCCAAACGCACCGAAAATCACACCATTGAACATAATAGAGATTGTTGATGGGACACCACCAACTATAAACATAGCACCAGTGAATGCACTCACACGGTCGATGCTCCAAAAGCAAAATTACATCCTCGAAGAGAGAGATGCTGCATCCATTGGCCGAGCGAGAAAGAAGAAAACACGAAGAAAGAAATCCCTTAATGCTTCTAGCTCAAAACCTAGTTCAAAGACTAACATAGGGACAGGAGAGGATCCCGTGTATATGAATGACCCTGAGGATGACTCAGATTCGATAGAGACCACGGAGACCAAAACTGTTACTACAAAGGAAAAAGCCAGTGAGGAGGATCACGAGAGGGAATTACGACGAACACCAAAAGAGTATTCAAAGTTAAACTACCCAGTTGCGAACCCCCAAGATAAGCCACGAGAGACAAAAAATGAGGATTGCAAGAGAAAGATTGGAACCTATCCAAACCCAACAGTGGAAATTGAACGAGTCCAACAACTGAGGGGTTTGGTGGAAGAAACTCAACGAACATTAGAACCTGAACCCAAACATATCCAGATGTCGGACACAGTGTTTCCCACACAAGTTCAACCTCACAAGAACTACAGACCGTTAGCTATACCGAGTATCATTCGGGAAGAGAGTGAGGGTAGGACATCTAAAAGTGGACACACACCTTTCCTACTAGAGAGAATGTTTGGTGAGGGAATGCCCGACCCCCTTGAGGAAGTGGAGATTCCATCTTCACCATTCTCTTGTCAGGGTCCTACCTCCCACAAGATGCCATTAAATGTTGCCAAATTGATGGATTTCATGTCTTCAGAAGTTAGAACCACCATCATGTCCAAACTATATAAAGCCCCGAGCTAGTCTCAGCTCTTCGAGCCTTCCTCAATGGAGAGTTACAGGCCGGATTACCACAGTTTGCACATATGAACAAACCTGACTCGGTAATGAATGATGAGGAACATTTAGCACCACCATCTGACCTAGCGGGACATGAATCTGTAATTGAAGTACCCGTTAACAAGTTGGGGCAATACTTTGAAGGTGATGAATCTAATGCTACTCTGCCAATCACTACTAAAGGATTAACTGTAAAGGGAGTCCTTGACGGTGGTGCGGGAGTCAGCATGGTGACAAAGAGTTGTTGGGAGTCTATGGGGCGACCTCACCTTGAAGCCACAAGCGTAGTGGTAAAAATGGCTAATGGATCTATTGTTACGCCTATTGGAATGCTAAAGGATCTCAGAATCAAGGTCTTGGGACACAAGGTAAGGCAGACTTTCATTGTTATGGATTTTTCCAAGCATCCTATGTCATTTGAGATGATCTTAGGGCGTCCATTCATGAGGGAAGCAAAAATGGTGCATGATTGGTCCAAAAACCACGTCTACTTACAGTTCCAAGACTCTGTCATTCGAGTTGATCTTTTAAGTGGTCGAACGCATCCTCTAGGAAATAAATTCATCATTGATAATCGATCAGACACAACAATTCACTCAGCTCCATTACAGTATTGTTACACGTATAACGAAGACACGGATATTGGGGAGAACTCTCTTTATATGGATATCCTACCCGGAATGGCTGAGTCAGACAATGTCGATTGGGTACACCTAGCGGCAACTATAGATACATGGGGAGCTAGAGGAACAACCTGGGTAACACCAAATGGGGAAGAGATACCACACATTGCACCAGTAAACATGTTAGGTGTAGCGCATGTAACATCCGATGATAAGAAAGAGGCACACCTACCTGAGAGTGAAACCGATGATTCCTCAAAGGCTTCAGGACAATACACATGAGAAACGGAATCTCAGGGAGAAATGGATTCAGAACCTGAGGAAACATCGAGTGAGCCAAGTATAGAAACTGAACACTCAAGGTCTAGTACGACCATCTATGGTAATTTATATGAGAGTGAAGAAGATACAAGCGAAGACCTATCAAGCGATTCGAGTTCAAACATTTACCAAAATCAAAACCTTAACAAGAAACAAAGGTCATATAAGAGACGACTGTATCGAGCAAATGTGAGATCTAGGATAAACAAGGAAAGATCTACTGCAGAATGGCTTAGCTATTTAGGGGCATGTGATGCTCATCGAAAGCTAGTAGACAATTGGGGTGAACATCTCCAGAGTGTCATGTGGTGCAGCCCGCGACCCATTGACCTCGCTCAATTGGAGGTTACAGAGCCGAAATTGAGTCGAACTATAAGAAGACGTCAAAACCGAGAGTTAGCACAACAACAAAAGGAGGCAGAACTAAAAGAAATGTCTCCGTCAGGACAAGAGCCTGCTGACTTACATATGGCTCCTGAACATTTTAAATCTTATACCACGGGGGAGCGAAAGGTCGTGTATGCCAAGGCCCAACGAATACCTACCAATGAAAGCAATGGAGTCTATGATGGTCCAGCGGTAGTTAAAGAGATAGAATTAGCAGAACCAGGTGAGGAGTCTAAACCATTCTTTATTGCTCAAGACCTTACCAAAACTGAAGAGGCTGTACTTAAGGAGCTCCTCAAGGAATACAAGGATATCTTTGCTTGGACATATCATGACATGAAGGGCGTTCCACCTTCTGTGGTGCAACATACAATTCCCATGATCAACACTGCTAAACCCGTCCAGCAACGACCCTATCCAATGAATCCTAAGTACGCCAAAATTGTACAAGAGGAGATTGAAAAACTTATCCAATGTGGATTCATATACCCTATTGAGCACTCAGAATGGGTTTCTCCAATAGTCATTGTGCCAAAAAAGAATGGGAAACTAAGAGTGTGCGTGGACCTCAAGAAAGTTAATGTAGCCACTAGGAGAGATCATTATCCCTTGCCATATTCAGAACATGTGCTTGAAAGAGTTGCGGGCAAGGAAGCTTATAGCTTTTTAGATGGATACTCTGGTTACAATCAAATCACAATTGCATTAGAGGACCAAGCTAAAACTGCTTTTATCATAGAGTTTGGAGTGTTTGCATTTCGTGTTATGGCTTTTGGCTTAACGAATTCCCCTGCTACATTCCAACGATTAATAAACACTGCGTTTAAGGAATTTCTAAGGGAGTTTTGTGAAGCTTTCCTAGACGACCTTTGTGTTTATTCTTCTTGGGAGAAGCATTTGTTATATCTACGAAAAATATTTGAAAGGTGCAGATTTTATCGCATCTCATTGAACCCTTTCAAATGCCAATTTTGGGTTAAGCATGGAGTCATTCTAGAGCATATAGTGTCCAAGAACAGGATATCCACAGATGAGAGTAAGATTAAAGCCATTGCCGATTTGCCACCACCTACGAACTATAAAGGAGTTCAAAGATTTATGGGCCATGTTGGTTATTATCGAAGATTTATTTTAAACTTTGCCGAGATAGCGCGTCCATTGTACAAGCTTCTTATCGAGTTTCACTAGACGGAAGAATGTCATCAATCTTATGAGTTATTAAAGAAGGCCCTAACAAGTGCTCCAATCCTGCGAACACCTGATTGGAATGTACCTTTTCATGTGCATATTGATGCATCAAATTTTGCTATTGGGTGTGTTCTAACTCAACCAGGAGAACATAAATTGGACTACCCTATTAGCTTTGCAAGTCGCCAATTAAATGATGCCGAGATGAACTACACTACTACAGAGCGCGAAGGTCTAGCTATGATTTACGCAGTAAAGAAATTTCACTATTACCTTCTTGCTACCAAGTTTGTGTTTTATGTTGATCATCAAGCATTGCTATATTTGGTAAGCAAGCCGTGTTCCACATGTCGAATTACACGATGGTTGTTAATTCTTCTTGAGTTTGACTTCACCGTTGTTGTGAGGCCTGGGAGGAAACATGTCATGGTGGATCATTTATCTCGTATCCCTAATGGCGAAGCTCCTACGGGGGTTGATGATGAATTGCCCGATACTCCTTTGTTCATTGTTGAGACAATGCCTGAATGGAGTGAAAAGATTGTTAACTTCTTAGTTAATGGTTTTCCACCCAAAGAACTGCGAAAAGATATAGCTCGAAAATTAATCAAGGAATGCGAACCCTATTGCTTACTGGCTAGAACTCTCTATAAGAGAGGAAAAGATGATGTTCTTAGACGCTGTGTCTGCGAGGATGAGTATTTATATATTCTACAAGAGGCACACATGGGCGTAGCTGGTGGTCACTTTTCAGGAAAGTTGACTGCCCGAAAGATCTTACAGTCAGGCTATTGGTGGCCCACTCTGTTTAAGGATGCATCACTTTTTGCAAAGGGATGTGATGAATGCCAACGCTTCAACAAGCCACAAAGAAGGGATAGGATGCCTCTACATCCCATCAAGGTAACCCAACCATTTGAAAAGTGGGGCTTAGACTTTGTAGGACCGATTAGTCCGGCTGCACGTAACACGCAATCACGATATATCATTGTGGCTACCGACTATGTAACCAAATGGGCTGAAGCAAAAGAAACACGAAAGGTAGATGCAAAAACAACAGCTAAGTTCCTCTTTGAGAACATTATCACACGTTTTGGATGCCCCTTTGAACTTGTGAGTGACAATGGAACTCATTTTATAAATGAAGTAATAAAAGAACTCACATCAAACTTTCTGATATCTCACCACAAGTCTACACCCTATTATCCCCAAGCAAATGGCCAAGCTGAGAGTACCAACAAAACTCTCATCTCCATTTTGACAAAGACAGTTGAGGCTCATCGCACTGATTGGGACCTAAAGCTTACATCAGCTTTATGGGCTTATCGTACTGCGTATAAAGTTGCTATTAATTGCACACCGTTTAAGATGGTGTATGGCCAAGAAGAAGTTATGCCATGGGAGTTTGTCATTCCTAGTCTTCGAGTAGCTTCTCAAGAAGGTTGGGATGGTAACCCCTTAGTGGAGCGATTATATATCCTGGAAAGGCTAGATGAAGAAAGGCAATTAGTTGTGCGAAATGCTCTAGTGGAGAAGGATAGGAGAAAGAAGTGGTTTGATAGCCATTTAAAGGATAAAGACATCAAGGTTGGTGATAAAGTTCTTATGTACGGGGTACGTAATGAGAAGAAGAAATTGAAATACACTGGTAAGGGACCATATCGAGTGTGTGAAATTACTCCGCAAGGTACCATTCGTGTGGAGACTCTAGATGGAGTTGAAACCATTGGATTCCTTAATGGGAGTAAATTCAAAATATATTATGATCCTCTAAGCCAGGAAGAGTTGCAAGCCATCCATCAAAAGAAGGCTGCCAAGGAACAAGCAGAGCTTTAAAAAATCCAAGCAAGAGTTGAGGCTCGAGAACGACAACAACGTCTTAGACGCCAACGAGAGGCTAATCTGGGAATCACGCAAGCATTTTTCGAGGACATAGATGACGACTCATTAGAATCTGAGCCACCCCTACGATACCCAATTGAGCTAGATAGCCCCTATGGGAAAGTACTATACAATGCCTTATTAGATACGGGAGCTAAACACAATTTGTTATCCTATGGAGTCTGGTGTCAATTAGGAAAACCGACCCTATCCCCGAGTACGATGCAAGTCAAGGCCATTAATAAAAAGAAAACTGCTATTCTTGGAGTCCTTCAGATCCCTGTTGTCTATGACAATGGAAGCATAGTGCAGAGGTTTCTAGCCATGCTCGCGGGAGCTATGGAAGGCAACATAAACCTGGGACGCACGTGGATGTTGGTAACCAAATGCACTATTGATTGGGATACTGTTAGTGTCATGACGCGACCACCGACTCTTACCCCTATCATTCAAGCAAAGTCACCTACGTTGCAAACTCTAGCAAAGTTGAAGGATAGCCAACATTCACAAGCCAAGGTGGTTAACTCGTCTTTGCCAGCTACCCATGAACCTAGCACTTCAACACTTGTAGTTGCAGCAAGCAGTAATATTGCAAGTACTCATCCACGACCTAAGAGTACATATTAATGGGTCCCCAAGGCCTTACTTCCAACTACCTCTACCCTCCCATCCATTCCAAGAAAAAATTTCCCGGGAAAACCAAGAGCGCGCCCTAGGAGAGTCAAGACCAAATCACGATGGATTCCAAAACAACTATTAGAAGCCCAAGGCTACTATGATGGAAATGAGCAAATTTGGGTACCTAAACGTAAAATGTGTCCTTCCCTATCGACAACAAACCCATATGAGTCAAACAGTGTAACGCTAAAGCCAATGGTAGACCGTGGGAAGGGAAAGATCACAGAATGCTACACACCTAGTCCAGAGCTAGTTTGGGCTCCAAGGCAAAACCAATTTATTCCACCTAGCTCAGGAAGGGGGGAGTTCCATGAAGCTTCTAGCTCCTCATGTAATACATCCATAGAGGTAAAAGCTTCTACACAGCCTCCATCTATAGTAATGGACCTCCATGAAGCTACAAAAGAATCCACACCTCCCAGTGTTCAAGAATCACCTGATGAACCACTTCAAGTTCGATTCTGGGAGAGTACCTTACCACCCTTGCAACTTGACGAGGCACCTAGGGTAATAGAAAACTACTGGCAAAAATCCTCACCTATTACCAACTGGAACAATTGGTTTCAAAGGGTGACGACATCATTTCAAACGGTATGATCTACCCAAGGAAGGGGGGAGTGTTTGTGGACATCCATCATTCACTTTCTTCCCTCTCAACCTTTCTCCCTGACCTCTTAATTTCCGATCTTAGGGAATGTATATATAAATCCTTATACTCACAAAAACAAGATAAAAAAGTAAAAGAGCAAGAGCCATAACACAAATCATAAAAAGAAATTATGCACAAGAACACGACCCTTGTAATATTTGCACTCTAACCATCATCTATTTGCATGTACAGATATGGCTAGTACGCTAGAGTCATCCACTCCTGCCTTGGGTGAGAGGTACCCTCGTTACTTTTCACAAATATTTCACATGGTCTTTCCAGTGCTTGCATGTGAATGGGATTTGATAGGTATGCTAGCATGTTAGAGGAATTTTGAGGAGTTAGAATGACTGATATGTCTCTTGACCACGTCTGATCCATACTTAGTAGAGAGCGTTTCTCCCATTGCAAGAGCCTACCCTTTTGACCAAAATGACTATAGGCGTCTAGTGACCTTCTTAGTAAACATGGGCACCTATGATGAAGAAGAAAATTTACACGACTACACGGATGGCACATATGGTTTCATGGATGATGACTTTGTTTATCTCGACGACGAGGATAGGGGTTTAGCCTTAGGGTTTCCCCCCAACCTCTACAATATCGTATTCCATTGACTCTCTAGGGGGAGTGCAAATAATTATGTTAGAATTCCTTATGTTTTTTGTTGTGTTCAATAAGTGTTGGTACCTTTTTCCACTAATGTGCCTCCTGGAGGTATTCCTTTTGTTTCCTAGTATGCACAGGAGCGTGTTGCTATTGGTAGGATTTGGACCTTCATGGAATCTTTATCTCGACTCACTCTTCAAATCAAGCGCGACCATCGACACAAACAGGTGTTTCTTGTCCATTAGCATTGCCCCTTATCTTTTTTGCATCTATGATTGTCTGCTTTAATTGTGATTGGTAGCCTAATATTCACCGCATTTTCTTAGTATCAAACATTTAATTCAATGTAATTTTTTGTCATAATCACTTGTCTAGGTTTAAAAATCAAGCAGTCCGACTAAGCTAGTTTGACCAAGTTAGGTGTTAGTAATCTTCTCTTAATACCATGGGGAATGCCTTCCTAATAATTAATGGTTACTTAGGTTCTTAATCAGATTTAGGCAGCATTGTGTGAAATGTACTAGGGCTTTCTAGTGGGATTGACCCTATTGACCTTTAGCTTAAGTATTATAAAGGGAGTTAACTAGTGTGATGAGCCTGGGGAGGTGTATCAGTGTTATATGACCCCCCAAAGTTACAAAATTAAAATGCTGAAAATGAACAAACAAAAAATCAAAGTGCCACACTGTAAAATCTTAAGCTGGAAGAGAAATCTCAGCTTGATTTGGTACTTCACTCACATGTATTGCCTATGGTACTAGAGCCCTAGAGGTTCCCAGTGTGGGCGCTTTTCCTTGAAAAGCAAAAAACCCAAGGCATACAAATAAGCACACACATCAAATTGAATCACTGTGAAAAGACTTTGGGGGGTCAAAGAAAAAGTAATCAGTCAGGCGATGATTTCATGAGAAACTCCTTTTATGGTAGCTTAACTACAAGGTCTTCTAGATATAGCCTCTAGTCAGCCCTCGAACATGAATACTTGGCTCTCGCGATTAAACAACTTAATTGACCACAAAAAATTAAGAAGCTTACCCATGGTATTAATATTCGATCTCTAGTGCCTTTCGACCATCAAATTAGCGACCCTAGACTTGTTTAATTTTTTACCTTTACATCTGTTTATGCATTTGATTACATTGCAATTTAATGTTCATTGCTGACAAATTTTTTGAAATTCTTTTACCAATCAATTTGTCTACCTAAAACTGCATATGCTTTTTAATCACTTATGAGAATGCAATTACTGTGCCAATGTTGTTTGATTTTGCAGTGACTGAAGAAGGCTAAGGACATTCATCTCAAATGCTCTTCCACCTCGGCGAACGAGCTTCAACTCAATAGCTTCCGAGGACAAAATCTACATCAGGAAGGGGGGCATGTTAACCCTCACGGCTCACGGACACCCCATCACCTACGACAGACGTGTATTCTGTATTTGGTAGAGTCAGGTACCGGGCTTGTCGGACCAATAGGAAAAGGGTAAGAGTGATCGCCGATGAGAGGCTCACTCTAACTGGGACATTCAAGGGATTAGTTGGCTAAGCATGGGCGCCCAAGTGTGAATGGGGTGAGCTCATATAAAAGCCAACTAAACCTAAAATTCACTCATTCTCTCATTTGTGCAATAGAAGAGTGCTCTTGCTCCATGTCCATCTCCATCTTCTTCTTCTTCACCTCCTCATGTGTGTGTGCGTGTGAGAGAGAGAGAGAGTGGGAGAGTGTGTGTGCGATCGAGCATTACGAAGGCACGACGGCGGCGAAGCGGTTGAGCGCGGCACGACTACAGCTTCTTCTTCATCGCGGCGAGGAATCTCCACGGCAGGAGCATAGAGCGGCGAGTGACACACCATTGCCCTCTTTTGAGCTTGCTAGATTAGTCTTGTTGTGTGCTTGGAGCCATTTGTGGCTCGCACACGGTGTATCGGCAAGTCCCTTGCTTCGACAGTGCGGCAAGGAGCGCACAGTCGGTTGGTCTTGGTTGTTGAATGCTTGCGGTCGGGTGGAATGTGAGGTTGCGTCATACTCATCTGAAAAAGGATTCGTTGACTTGCTTGGGGTGTTGGTGGCTCTTGGCACTTCCTCAGGGGCATATGCTGATGCTCCTGGACCGGTTGCCCTCTCTACCTCCTCTGGGAGAACACGTTGGTATTCTCGCCCGTATCTATCAACAAAAACTATACCCTTCCCCGTAGCAGTTTCATAAGAGAATAAGTAAAGAACCTTGTCTTTGCTTAATTCGTTTATGTATGGTTCTTTGTTGCGAAAGTAAGAGACTATAGCCTCACTCTCATGTTTGTAGATTCCCACGTTCTCATTATAAGTTGGAACCCAGGTTGTTTTCTTATCATACATAAAAAGAGCTCCGGGCCGATCAATGTTTGGTGGCGGTTCTTGAGTTTCTGAAACCATTTTCCCTTTCGCCACATTATCTCCATATCTGTTGTAATCTTCAGGGTTACTAACTATCAAATAGTGGTTCCCCTTTTCGTCTCGGAATCTATCTCCATCATCATATACTCGGATTATCTCCAATCTTTGAGCTGGCCTCTCTTCGATACAAATGCACTTGCGGCCTCGATAGTCAGAATAGACTAGGGCTCCTCTCAAGTTTGTTCCCTCTAAGAAGATCACCGTGAGTTTGGAATCATTCAAAGGATTTTGTGAGGTGCTTCCTCCTCGCATAGGTCCATCATAGGTGAAACCTCCTGGCCATTGACTACCCATCATGAAGAAAGATTTGTCTGACGAAGTGTCAGTATCACTAACTTCCTCAATAATCGATGCTAGTGGATCTAGCCTTGCCTGAGTTACACTCTCTTCGGTGGACACTAAGCTACCTTGGTCACCTGTCACCTTTTGGTCTCTAACAATGTATCTTCTTGATCTTAAATTCATCAAACTTATCAATGCAATTTATCACAAATCCAACCACTCACCTAGCAAAGGGTCAGTTTTTGCTCAACTTCTTACTTTGTTGTTGAATATACCTGTACAAAAGCGTTTTAATTTCGGCAATAGAATCAAAGCATTTATCTGCTAGAGGTTATCTTAGCAATGATTGGTATAACTGGAGAGTTAATCTCAACCACTATTGTATTTTATACAATGCTGATGTTCTGGATTAGGTCTGCTAATCTGAAACTGTACTTCCCTCAGATGTTGGTCAATTTACACGAAAAAGTCTGAATTCAGTCTTTGCTTCGTCAAATGGGCAAACAAGGTCCAAATTCACTTCTGAAAGAAGTTCTGGAACCCTTAAGCCAAATAGAATCTCATTGCCTATGCCAGGTCAAATTTTCTTTGCAGTATGCCCCAATAGACATCCTACGCGTAGGATGTCTCCTGCTGTGTTTTGCCTGGATTTTTGCACTGTGGTTTCCCCTTGTTGTGCTGAGCTTACAACTGCTTTTACTTTTTGGTTTGGACACCTATTAGCTGGTCAATGAGTTAGAAATCTGTTTCGACAGCCCGTTGCTGATATTGATCAGTCTAATCAACTCCAATTTGGACCAAAATTGACTAGGAGGCTTGCCTTAGGCTATACAACACCTTACTATGCTCAAAGTCAAAGTCTCGCTTCAATTTCTTGCTTTAGACATCCTACGCATAGGATGTCTTTTTCATCAGAATGGCTTCAAACTCAAAGCCCAGGCTCCCCTTGAGTTGCTGATCACTTTGGTATACTCAAAATTTGGATTGGAGTCCAAGATCACTCAGAAGACATCCTACGCGTAGGATGTCTTTTTGGCCTGTTTAACCCCAGACTTGTCCCACAGCTTCCCCTTGATGTCAGTAACCCAGTGTTATGCTTAGATTTTAGTTTGGATGTCAAAAGTACCAAATTTCAGTTGTTCTTGCCTTTTACAGTCGAAAGTGCTAAAGTCCACTTTGAACCCAATTTTCTCACCCAAATGAGGTGAAACCTCTTTCAGTCACTCAATATATCATGCAGGACATGCTCATGCAACCATCTTATGGTTTTGGTCTCAAAATAATGCTTTGGCACTATTTGGGTAGGTTGTCTGGCAATTTCAGTCTATCTGGACTTATCCTGTCAAGATATGGCCAAATTTTCACTTTCCAGTTGAAATTAGGGTAAACCCTACCTTCTAAACACACCGGTCAACTCAAAATCCCAAAATTTCTCCCAGATTAGCATGTAGACATCCTACACGTAGGATGTCTCCTGGCTTAAAATTAAATTTTTTTCTGACATGAATGCTCCTGATGCTCTGTAGATCTATCAGAAACACTCACATCAACTTTTGGACTTCAATTAGGCTTTCAAACACACTTTTGCGTCTTTTTACTAACTCGTAATGACTTTACCAAGCAAGTGTACATGCATGAAATGCTCTAGATCCTGAATCATGATGTCCTACTTACTCTACTCCTACTTATCATGTGAAATGGTGATAATGATGTTTTGGTTGCTTTTTGGCCTTTTCGGACTCTCAAGCTCTCCTCTCACCGCTTCTACCACTCCAACTCCTACTTAAGAACTTGACTACTACCTAAAACTACCTAAGTCTACCTCATCTACCTAAGTGAAGGATCTAGGCCAAGCACACGCTTCCTAGACTCCCTCTAAGACCTAGAGAGTCCTCCATCCTCTGATCCTATCTAAATGTAAAGCGAGACTCTTGGCAAGCCAAAAATCCCAATCCTCAAGGATTAGTCTCGGTCACCTACCTAAGGTTTTTGTCCCCGGTAGCGGCGCCAATGTTGGACGGATACGCCGCGACGGACGTCAGCACAGCGAGAATTCACCTAACATGTAATGTCAGCTAAGGACGAATCTCGACCCACAGGCGCGTGGAAGTAAGCATATGGTGTCAACCTACACTCGACCGACTCCTAACTAATTCCTACAGAGGTCTCTACCAATTGTCTAAGTCACAGCCTTCAAGAGTGCATAAGAGGAAACTTCCTACAACGCTTTCTAGAGACGAACACCCATTAAACAATCTCGAAACACCATAGAACTTGAAGGAGACCCTACTAATACCACTAGGTCGATCTCCCTAAGGTCTATGAACCAAAATCCCGACCCAAAACACCTGGTGCAGAAACACGTAGGATGTCTGGCTGAAATTTGCAGGTCTTGGTTTTCAAAATCTAAAGTGCCTAATGTGTAGTTCTACTCAATGTGAACGCGTGGATATGCTACAATGCAAAATCGGACAATGTATGCTCACCCAAACACCCGATGAATCTCGTAGAAGGAGCTTGCAAAACTAGACCGTACGCGCGTAATGTAGGTATCGGCACGTAGCTCTCGTCGGGGGCAACACACTGCACTTCTCCGCACTCGATTATGACCACTGGAGCACACGTAGCGTCAAGATGAAGCTCACTCTCTCTCTCTCGTACACAATACGCTCACTCACAGACTTCAAAACTTGTTTTTAAAAATGACAAAAGGTTTTCTCATTAAGGTCAAAAAGTGGTATATATACCTTACAATTCTCAAACCCTAAAGTTCCAAAATCAACCATCTACTCAATCTAACTATCAAAACTAGGATACAGCCTGGAAAATTTTGTAAGTCGCAATAATTACAAGGTGAAAAATCAGGTTTTCGTCAATGAATGAATAATTACAAAAAATAATAATCCTCCGAGTAGTTACTTCCGTGGGGTGTGTCCAGCTTCTAACATACTCCACTTAGGAACATGTGACATTTGGAACAATGTTACATGAGATATGGGTGTGTTTTTGACATTGATGATAATTTTTCACAAAAGAATGAACATCACTCCTCATAGTTGGCCAAAATATTTCAAGTCTCAAGATTCGTCGCATAGTTTGATCATCTGCAAAGTGAAGTCCTACTATGGTAATGTGTGTTTGACTTAGGTATTGGGTTTTCTCCTTAGGATTAATGCATAAGAGAAATATTCCATCCCGATTTCTTTTGTATAACCTTCCAGTTAGCAATTGATACATAGCCAATTGCTCAATTAATCCGATTGTAATAGGAAGTGGTATTTGCGAATCCACTTGAGCTATTGTCATCAATGATACCATAATTTCCGACCATCGAGATATCATTTCCACGAAGAACAAATATGCATCTGGTAGATCATCGTCTACTCCTTTAGGTGATTCCCCTGAAACAATCCTTAACAAATGATCTACTCTTTGATGTGTGGTGCCCTTTTTTACAACTATAGTGAAATCAAATTTCAGAAGAATGATGAACCATCTCACTATTCTTCATGTGTTGCATGGCTTGTTGACTAAGTACAATAAGGCTTGGTTGTCCACACAGAACACAAATTTGTTGGCTAATAGGTAATGTTTATACTTTTTAACGGCATAGAGCATTCATAGTCCTTCTCTTTCGGTGGTGGTATAATTTTTTTCTGCCATATTCAACTATCGGCTAGCATAAGAAATAGGAAGATCAGTTTTTCTGTCTTCTGGTTGAGCTAGTATACACCCGATGGCAAAATTGGAAGCATCTACATGTATGTAGAATATCTTATTCCAAGCTGGTACTTTCAATATCAAAGCTGAAGTGAGAGCTTGCTTAAACTTCATGAAGGATTCTTCACATGCCTCAGTCCATTCAAAGTGTGTAATCAAGCTATACATGGGTTTTGCAATTATAGCATACATGTAAATGAAACGTCTGTAATATCCACAATGCCCCATGAAGGCTTGAACCCCTTTGATTGTTGTCGGTCTAGGCAAATCAACAATAATATGAATTTTGTCAATATCAATAGCTATGCCATTTTTAGACACTATATGTCCAAGAATTTTTCCTTGTCTACCCATGAATGTGCACTTCTTAGGATTTAAGCAAATGCTATAAAATCTACATTTTTCGAATACCTTTTTGAGGTGTTCAAAATGGTCAGCTCAGATTGATGAGTGTACGCATAGATGATCCATATATACTTCCAAGAATTTTCTAAGATATTCTTTAAAGGCATGGCTCATCAATCTTTGAAAGGTGGCAGGGGCATTAGTTAACCCAAAAGGCATAACCCGATAGGCAAAAATACCCCACTCCATTGCAAAGACAGTTTTATGCTGATCTTTTGGGTCAACCAAAAGTTGATTGTCCCGAAAATCCATCTAAAAAGCTGTAAGTTTCTTTTCTTGCAACTCGTCCTAAAACATGCTCAGTGATTGGAAGAGGAGAGTTGTCTCTAATGGTAGCTGCATTCACTTTCTTCAGGTTGACACACACTCGTAATTTTTCATTTTTCTTGGGCACTACCACAATTGGAGACACCCAATCTGTGTGTTTTATTTCATAGATGAATTCAGTCTCCGTTAGCTTTTCAATCTCTTCTTTGATCTTCCTAGCAAATGTTTCATGGTATGTGTATGGCCTTTGTCTACTTGGTTTCGCATCATCTCTCATGGGTATGGTATGTTGACAGATTTTTGGATCAACACCCTTGAGATCTTTGTAAGACCAAGCAAAGATATCTCGGTATTCTTTTAGTAAGCTTAACAAAAGACCTTCTTCTTCTTTTGTAAGGTCATTTGCAATGTAGGCTGGTCTAGGCTCTTCTCCTGGTTCAGCCAGATCTATCTTTTTTACATTTTTAGGCCCTTTGTAGGACTCACCTTGTTTTCGTAGTTCTCTAACAGGTTGTTCGATTATGATTTTTTGATCTTGGAGAGTATATTTCTTGTAATGGGATGGAACACTCATTACATCTTTACCCTCTTCTTCAGTGGCTTCCATTTCAGTTGCATATATCTTCTTTAGAGCTTTTTTCAACTCTTGATATTTCTTTTTTCGTTTGACTCGTGTCATGGTTGAATCCTTGTCCTGGTTTTTTAGGTTTTGCTTGAGTTTCCTTTCTCGTTTTTCTTGCCATTTTTGAGATTTTTGGATTTTCGTTGGAAGGATATCTACCAGTGATTTTGTCCTTGACACAATCATGTGCATTTATCTGCATCAGGAACTATGTTCTACTAGAGACTGATGGCATAGGTCTAGCTTTCAAATTTCTACTGCCTCTTTTTTGTCTATACCATTTCTGTCTTCTCGATTTCTGGTTAGGAAAGTCAAAAAACTTTTCCTCCCCTCCTTTCATGAGTAGCTTAACTCTCACATGTTCTTTTTTCGACCCCGAATCATCTGAGGTAGCTGAGTGTTCTTCTAACTCATCTGTTGCATCATAGTAGAGGTCTGAAAAGACTTGTTGGGCTTTCATCAAGTCCTTGGATTTTGGAATTTTGTCTTCAATGTGGAGGGTTGAGATTATTTATATGGGAATTATGTCATAGCCGTCCTCATTGTAAAATTGAGTAGGCATAGATGTATTTACACATACATCCATTGTCGCTAAAATTTGAGTTCACTCAAATGGCTCAAATGTAAATGCTCTGGAAAGGGTTCAGGTACATAAGCTTCATCCGTGCAATCCATTTCTAAGATACATTCTTCTCGTTTTAAGCTCTCGTTTTTTGAAGCTCCGCACGTCCAAATAGGAGTGTCTTTGTTCAACCAAGATGGAACTTAGTTTCAGTTGAAGAGACTGAATCGAATTCTTGTATGGGTGTTTTCATGACATCTCTATAAGTGTGATCTTTTAGATTAACCCTCTTATTGATCCCACTTGCTTCAAGTACAGATAATTGTTTCCCCAATCTTGAATGAGTTGTACTTGTCGCATGAAAGGTCTTTCCAATATGATTTCATAATTGAGTTTCTTTCCAAAGTCTACTATGGCAAAAGTGTGTTGATATTCAATCCAAAAAGAATATCAAGGTCAATGGTTTATACATCCCTGAAGCCTCAGATCCGCAATCCCCATACAAGGATTGTACATCCATGTCTATATCAAGAGGTAGATTGTCTAACCATACTTCCTCTATAGGAGCTGACTTCACAGTTAGGCTCCAATCATTGATCCCTCTAACTTTTTTCCATAAGTGTTGTGGCCAGTCTTCTTCTACGAATGGAATTCCGTCTAAGGCATCTTCATTGTCCGACACTATAAGTTCTGGCTCTTTTGTTTCAAGGTGGGGTTCTACCACCATTTTGGATTTTTCTTTATTGGCTCTTACCACAAGCTCCTCAGGTTTTGCCATATTTTCAAGCTTGGTTTTTTTTTTCCATCATCTCTTGCGTGATTCTTACCAAATTTTGATAAGCTGAAAGCTTAGCTGCTTCCATGTCTGGAGAAGGATAGTTTTTCCATTTGTTTTCTTCAGTTTTGATCTGAAAGCCTATAAATCAAGTCAAGACTTAATTTGGCTTAAAATGTCAAGAAAAAGTAAATAATTTGAGTTTTTGCAAACTCTTGAATTCTTTACCTCAATGTGTCCTTGAGCTTACCTACTGGTTCATACAACTTTTAAGCATATTCTCCAATCGGATTGAGTAGTTGGCAGTCTTTTCATGCTATTTTTGGCCGTAGACCTGAAATTTTTCAACTTCAAATAACAACTCACAATTGATTCCTTCAGAGAGAGCAATGTTTTTAAATCCACATCAGATTCTACTTACCCTACTCTTAGGTTCTACTACAATGGGATTGTGGAAAGTGTCCACAAACACTCGTTTTCTTGTTTTTAATGGTTTCTTGAGCCTTGATCTTATGACTTGTCTCGTCCATCAATCATTCTCAAAATCCTAGTCTAATTCTACAATCCTACAATCCTAAAGGCACTCAGCAAGTATGATCACTTCCAAGATACCTCTACATAGCAAAAGACGACAATCTTAGCTATGCGGTTTCCAAAAGAAAGTTTCGACTCTAGGAGATCCTAGAGGAAGTTAAAGGATGACTTCACAAGATGCTCTTGTTTTTCCCTAGTTTAGGTCTCTTCAATCCCGGCAGCGGCGTGGGTGTCTAACCTCACTCCTATCTTATTGCAGATTTAGCGAGAACCACAATTAAATTGTCAATCCATGGGACGAAGCTGACTCGACTAGTGCATAGAGGCTACAAGAGGTTGTCAATCTCTTGGAAAAACAAACAACTCGCATCTAACTCAAGCTACACTCAAGTGACTGAAATCACCAAAAGCCAATCGCTCATCGGCAAACAAATCAACATGCGTTATAGCATCAAATGACATTCAAACATAACAAAACTTCTAGGACAAGTTTATAAGACCTAAGCACACATGCTTAAGGTCTCAAATCCCATTTTAGGTGAAGTGCAAAAATCATGATTATTACAGCATTGGATTTTTGACCTAGTTGTTTTCGACCCAAAATGCATCTAAATGCTTAGCAATGATGCCCCAATACCCCGCCTATAGTTAGTTTTTGATTTTGAAGTGTAAATTCCTACTTATGATGAAATTAGGCCGCGGTTCGGCGATGCCAAAAGCTGTTAATAATCATGATTTTTGTAATTGATTTTGAAGTGTAAATTCCTACTTATGATTATTATGTCCTAGATATGGAGGTTGTTGATCCAATACGGATTTGAGGTCTTTCCATACCCATCAGTGGTCTTTGAGTTGTGGCCATATTAAGCTGATATCTATACATGGTTGTCCTTGTGGCCTCATAGTCATGTAATGAACATTCCCATCATACTTTGGTCAATAATAGCACTCATTGGTTTCATGGTTGGTCCATTTACCCTCGATTGCACACCATTTATGCGGCCTAATTGGTTGTCCATGTGAAGGTATCCCTTGTCCTGGTCCTCTCATAGGTGTTTTTTGCATGTTATTCATCATGTAATTCATCCTTTTGAGCATGTCTTCTATGGCTGAAAGCGGTGTTGCAGTAGCCGTTCCCACTTGAGCTGGTTTAGTGGATGTTGTTTTCTCACGTTGGTTATCTTTAGGGACATCTTCTTCATTGAAAATATCACAATTGTCTCCTAAATCAATAGTATATGACACATACTCTTCTAGTGTTGTATGCTTCTTGCTATATAGTATAGCATGAAGTTCTTTGCTTAGCAATCCCTCTAGAAACAATGATACTAGTCGTTCTTCTGCAGGTATCTCTAGATCTGGGCATCTAGCAATGTATTGTTTCATTCAAGTTGCACAATCCCTAACAGACTCACCTTGTTTTTGTTTAAAATTGTAAGTTTATCGGAAAAATAGGAGTTACAATATTCTCGAGTTATCAAAATAATAAGTGTTTTTACAATGAGAGCTCCAAAAATTGGTATCCGAGTTAGCTTGCTGCTAACATAATAGCATATTCCAAACTTTGAAAACTGTGATGCCAAATGCCAAAATGGAAGCCACGCTTCACAAAAGTACTCATGGAGTTTTGGTTCTCATATAGCTAATAGATACTCTTGGAAATTTATAATATCATAGCAAAAGAAAGTCAACCTTGTCAAGCATTCATAGATAATCGACCTTGTTGAATTGTACAACGTATTGAAAAAAGAAAATACTTGCAAAGTATGTACCTTATACTTGCTTGGATTGATTAATGTTGTCCTTGAACATATAGATTTGTCTTGATCGATAGATGTGTAAAAATAGTTTACCGAGAAGCCATGCTCTAGCGAAATTGCAAATCCAAAATACGACATAGAGAAATCCCTACGGTTTCTCAAGTTGTGACAAGTGGTCCAAGAACTTTTTCGTCTCGATTGCTTCTTATATCCATTGCACGTCTTACGAGATTGTTAAAAAAAAACTCCATATTGCATTTTGTCTCTAGAGTAGTTGCCTCTTGCGATAGTGCCAAGTCTAGCAATAGGCTATGTCGATCTCCTTGAGATGCTAGAGAGGCGGTTTGTACTCAAGTCGTGCTTGATTTGGATTTGAACTAATCATTGGCCCTTGCCAATAATATATGCAACAAAATTTTAATGTTGATGATAAAGGTCAAAAGCTGTGCTTGTGCTTAAAGTGCTTAAAGTGCACTCACCACTATTGCATGATAAGGCTATGCAGCATATTATGAAAATTTGCCAAACAAATTGAAATCCATGCATACCTTATGAAGTCCTTAAATTGACTTGATGTGCCTTTATAATACTCAAACGTATTTCAATCCAGAAAAGATTCGATAAATTCTTTGTTGGATACGTGTGCTTGGTTTATAGGATACATATACTCATTGCCCAAAGATTTCCTATTTCCATTTGCTCAGGGCCTTGCCCAATTTCCAAATCAATGAAGGCTATAGACGCTTGGTTGCAACCCGCATGTCTATCAGGATCCACAACCAACACCATGCCTTGCATGGATTTTGCATTAGTTACGTAATTGCTATCGCTCTAAAATCAAAATTTCTTCGTGCTTCAAATTCCACCCTCCTTGAGAGCTTGATCAAATGTGGCGGTGCTTTCTGGACACGACTGCATGCCTTGGTTGCCTTGAAAGATCTGCCTTCAAAACAATTGACCTCGCTTGCAAGTCCTCGATTCCAAGTCCTTGTTGCCGCTAACTCCAAGGTGTGACCCTGTTGCCTGCATGCCTTGCATGCTTGCTAAGTCTATTTCCAAAGTTGTTGCCAATTTTTGCAACCTCGAGTTCCTTGCTACGATCGGTGATGGGTGGGCATGCACCCTTAGATTATTTTTGGGTGGCCAAGGTACCCAAAGCAGGGTACCTTGGTTTGAAAATAGAGCTTGAGAAGGCATGTTAGCGTTGCATCACAATGTTGTTTGCAAAAAAAAAGAGAGAAAGAGAGCTCTGTTGTGAGGCGATTGTGGCCACCATGACAAAAAACGACTTGCCAGCCTCTATAACCCCAATGGGCAAGGGCTCCTGCACGTGGATTTTCTCGATCTTTCCCTTGGGACTTCCCCACCTGTCAAGGGTGGTTCTCCACGGCCTTCACAACCTCTCTGCTAGAGAGAGAGAGAGAGAGAGAGAGAGAGAGAGAGAGAGAGAGAGAGAGAGAGAGAGAGAGAGAGAGAGAGAGAGAGAGAGAGAGAGAGAGAGAGAGAGAGAGAGAGAGCATGCAACACCATGCAATGAGCATGCAAAACTTTATCCCTTCCTCCATAGCTCCCTCCTCCACCAAGATCTGATACCAATGTGAGAAACCCAAGAACTACCGTCCTAGATCCTCCACCCAACCTCCCTTTGTAGCCCTCTTGGCCTAGGATCTCTTCTCCACTGGTAGCGGCCCGGTCCTTGACCTCCTTGGGTTTGCCCTTGGCATTACATTAGAAGTCACAAAAACTTCATGGACACTGCACTAATTGCTCCTGCGTTGGCACAAAACAGGTTAGGGTAGAGTCCCAATTTCTTAGTGTTAAATGCAAAACACAACAAAGGATTGGAAATCAATGTTGTGCAAGGTAAGGGGGCCTGACTGAGAAATTTAATCGCAAAAAGTGCTCTCAATATGATGCTACAAAAACTAGAAATAGATTTTAAAAAATTGCCATACTATTGATGGCTTACTCCTTTTTGTTTATGACATTGCAGAGGTGAGTGAGTCTGAGCATCCAGAAAGGCGAAAAAAAATAGCTTTGCCTTCACACACGCCTGCTTGCTCTGCTTGTTGCATCGCTATACACTCCCGTTTCTCTCTCCTCTGCATGCTGCGATCGACTTCCAATAATGCCCACCACGTCGCATGTAATGAGCTGCAACGTCTGACGACGGTTGCACTTTCGCGAGGCAATGGCTTCTTACAACTACGCAAGAGAATCTACCTTGATTCTCTTGCTCTTTTCCTTTAAAAGAATTGAAGCCCCTACTGGCTTTTGTGCCAACACAGAATGGTTAAGATGTGTGTCCTGAATGTAGAAATTATTGGTTTGTCTTTATGAGGTTATGAGGTCTCCCTTTGAGCATGAGGATTGTAGGTTTGGTAGCATGTATGGATCCTTGCCTGCATAAAACCGATTAAGTTCTATTATGCCATATGATTTTGTGGGATATATCTATGGTAGACGCGAAGGGTTGAAGGGAAAATAGAGTGCTATAGTTATAAATGATTTTATTTTCATTACAATATAAGCCTATGTCTAATCATTACCTTTTTGACCAGTTGTTAATGCCCTTATAAAATTAATCTTCTTAAACTTGAGACCAAAAAGCTATCACTACCCTAATCATCATTTTCATAAAGTGAACCTTTTGGGACACTGCACGAAACTGTCCTACGATGACACGATAGAATTTAGAGCAATGTCCCGGAGTTGAAGGATGGGAATGAAAAAAGGTGTAGTGGTAATTTTTATATTTTTTCATCTCAGTAGAAGCCTATGTGTAATCATCCTTTTTGAGGAGTTGGTAATGTACTTATATAATTAATCTTATTTAGCTTGAAACTAAAAAGATATCACTATCCTAATCATCATTTTCATAAAATGAACCTTTTGGGGAACTACCCAAAATTGTCCTGCATCGACGTGGGACATCTTAGAGCAGTGTCCCAATCTTGAAGCATGGGAATGAAAAAACAAGGTCTAGTGATAATTAATATTTTTTCCTTGCTATTGCAAAGGGGCCATTGATATTATCATCATCGTATTGCTACCTTTAGTATCATGTTTCATATACTGACACTTTGGGGGCACTACCCTAAACTATCTCACATCGATGTGGGATAGTTTAAAGTGATGTTTGATAAGGTTTTCATATTTGGCCATTTGACCGCATAGAGAGATTGTATGGGTCATGTATTAAGTTTAGTGAGAATTAATTGTTCAAGCTAAAATCTTTTGTTGAAATGAGCAAAAGTCTTGATTATATATGGAAAAAGTTAGGCATATGTTATGGAAAGTTTGTTGGGTATTGCTCTAAAGATTATTAAATTTTTATTTTTAATGTAGTCCCTCTTTTTCTAGGGGAGGTCCTAGAAGACGTGACAAAAGTACAGCAACTCCAAAACACATTTTTAACGATCAAGTAAACTCTATGTCCAAAACAGAGTTATCGGATGATAGTGAAAGTCATGATATTGGTTTAGGCTCTTTACAAGATGTAGACCAAGATATAGCTATAGTTGAAGCTACTATGTAGATAGTGCCATTTAGAATGAGACCTGAAATACGTCCAAGTGTTGCAGATGAAGATGATAACACATTGCACATGGGCCGGGGAGAGGACATCTAAGTAAAACAAGAGTTTTTAGTTGTACCACTTTGCAGACTTATACCACATACCAGAGTACATGGTTTGAGGCCAAATGTGAGTGGCTTGAGGTCTGCATTCGCTAGAGAAGGCTATATCAAAGAGAAGGGTGTATTTACAGTGTCATTGTCTACATGTCAAAAAAAGAGAAACTTTGGTCACATGTATGTTTTCTTATTTTAACTTTTGTTCATTTCTTTCAATAATCATAAGTAAATTATGTGTATTGTTTGTAAAGATGCTAATATGGAAGGGTGGGGATCCAATATGGAAACAAGTCAATTTAGAGTTTGAAGGAGAGGTTGTTACACATCCACAATTTGAATCCCTTTCCCAAAACATTAGGAAAAATATGAACCCTCTAGGGGCCCTTTGGGATTAAGGTTAATTAGAGGCCAGCCAATGAGAAAAGGGTGGTGGACACACTCTAAAAAGCAGGGGGACAACTTAATCTTATACTTCTTAATGGCCTCTTACCTAGTGAGAGCGGTGGGGGAGGGCACCTGAAACCTCCAAGTTTCCCTCTTTTTTGACCCCTAAAATTTTTCAAAAATCAAATATTATCTTCTTAAACCCCCTTAAACCTATTTTATGGTCAAAAAAACATTTTTTGACTTCCAAAAGTCAAAACGTACACCAAAAACCCCTAAAATTCAAAAATTTTCAAAAAAAATTGAAACATCAATTTTTACTATCCAAAGCCCTCCCAAAACTATTCTTCAAGTAAAAAGTGATTTTCTCTCTCTAGAACCCCTTTTCCAACCCCTCCTTGGTTGCAACCATCACACTCACCCTCTACTCCAGCACTCTCTTTCTCTACACAATCTCCATTACTGCAGCAAAGAAGCTCCTCTCTCCTCCCCTCCCACCTCCCATTGCCACACCAAGCAAGGGTCATCCACTTTCTCCTATTTGCATTGCCACCACACTCCTCCCCCGCTCTGCCACTACCACCTCCCATTGGCACACCAAGGAAACTCATTCACTTTTTGCCACCTACATTGTAGCAACAAGCATGTTTTTAGTGCGATGCTTGAGTTGAGTTTTTGATCACCTTAAACTCCCATCAGTTGATCTTTACCACGGAGTATAGATGCAGCAATAGGTTGAGACAGCATGACTGTCCATAAGTGCTAGGCATTTCACTTGTGTGTATCTCTGGCTCCCTTTATAGCACTACGGATTGTCTATGGACATACTTTTTTGGGGTAAGACCCGACGGGTGATTGCTACATCTCCCCATAGGCGTTGAGGATCATAGTTTGATCTATCCTAGTTCTACTTTCAAGGAAAGAATCCAGTAATCTACCATGGGGTAGCAGACAAATTCAACTTTTTAAGTTGATTCCAATCATTCTGTACACGGTTGCCTATGTTGGTTATCGTTACTTGCTAGTCGAGCAGTTTCTACAAAGGGTCTTACCAAGGGGTTTGACTACGTAGATTCTAATCAAAGGGTTTGGATTGCAAAGGCAACACCCAGGGTTTCCAGTACAATGTTGCTTGTTTTTCACAAGTGGACGACGTGCTCCTCTGTATTTGAATACGGGTAAGTGAACATTCAGTTCATTCTCCAGATACGCATCTATTGATTTGGTGTTATTCCAGTCTTTAGTATGCATTGATTGGGTTTTTCAAGTCGTTTAAATACGCTTGAATATTTTAGGGCCATGCCAAGGGCATGTCAAAACACGTGTTTTGGGCAGTAGTGTCCAATGTACATTATGTTGTTATGAATCCATTTGTAGGATTCGATTTGGCACATGTTGTCACATGGGGTACAACATGGTCTAGGGACTCAAGGAGTTCGGTTTAGCTAGTGTGGAGCAATGAATGAGGGTCCCTCTCACTCTTGTTGCAGAGTATTTAGAGTTACCTCCACACATAAGTACATCTTATACTTGTAGGATGTTCTTTTTTCAGACGTCCTTAGTTGAGACATATTCCACATGTGGCGAATATGAGTCTCTGGGACTGACACTGGCGCCCCTATTTCAAATATGTGTCACGACAAAGTCCCTAGGTGCTGGTCAAATCTGTTTTCTAGACCATTTTCAGCACGACGTATCAGGAGCAATTTTAGCGGCCAAAAATTGTCAGATACTTAGCATGACTTGTTCAGCTACAAGTATTGCTAAACAACATTACAGATGGTTGTTTATACATATAGCAAGGCTCTAAGTTGTTAATGAAAAAGTTTCATTGCTTGTACCTAGAAGTGATCAATGTTTCACCTTCTATTATGGTTCAGACGTTTCAGCAAGGCTTGCTGAAGATTGCAACTGAAAATATTTAGTTTCTTTTCAGAACTATTTACATTCCTTTTTAATGTGTGCTAGGCGCATCACATTTTCCATAAGTATTGGCAAGGATCACCATGGATATACAGGTTCGGATCTGTTTTTTGCTAAATGCATGCACACTAGGTGTTATGGGCTGTAGTGTTTAGCAAAGGCTGATTTGGAACGGCATGCATATTCCTCAAGTTGTTGCTTATGAAGCATTTTTCACTCTATGTGTTGTATCTCTAAGAGATTACTTTTGCGTCTACTAATCACCAATAGCGGTCATGGCTCGATTTGGGTGTTTTGTGGATTTTTCAAGTTAACCACGATGGTCATTCCGGACATTGTTGATTCCTTCACAATGTTACACGATATTGTGATTCCCATTTACCAGTCATCTGGGAAGACAGTTTGTAAACCGTGAGGGAAAACACACCTCAGTACTGTCAATTATCCAAGGGGATAGGCAGATTACAAAGTGTAATCTTGGGCTAAAGGATATGCAAAGTGCGTACATTAGCACCAAGCACTCCAATTAATAAGCATTTATTGATCTTCTTGGAGTTTACTTACTATCAGTTAACACATGTTTGCGACTAGGTTTAGTCTCTTCATGTATAAGTCAAGTTCTCGACCTTGAACACTCGTTAGGGTGGGTTTGTTTACTAATGATGACATGGGGAAACAAGTCAAGGACTTAAACTTGGCTGATGAGTTATGTCAGCAAGTTACTTTCATGGAAAGTGACAAGAGGTACTCTTTTTGGTACATCTTAGTTGTGAAAAACTCGTTTGCCATGCTCATGAGCGTTCTAAATGGAGTCTACACATCATGTTTGGATAGGAACCGGTACCATCAGATGGTTACAAATGGACAACAATGTAGAAAATCAAGATGTTACTCTTGGTTTCATTGAACCTCCTACTAAACCGGGTTCCGCTCAAATGAACCGTTGGATCCATGAGGGATGTCACGGTAAAAAAAATTAGTGTTCTTATGAAGATACCATCACTTGTGTTTTTCGCGGACGAAAATGCTTCTCCAAGGGGGGAGTAATGTTAGGACAAGGGTAGGACCCGTCACGGCCAAGGGCCAGGACGGACATGCAGTCAAGGGGGTCCCTATATTTAGAAGGCCAAGGACCTATATAGGGCATGGCTGGGTGGTGATGAGCATGTTCCAGTCCCCCTGTCCTTACACTATATATGGAAAAAGTTGGGCTTACATAATGGAAAGTTTGTTGGGTATTGCTCTAAAGATTATTAATTTTTTTTAAAAATGTAGTCCCTCTTTTTCTAGGGGAGGTCCTAGAAGACGTGACAAAAGTACATCAACTCCAAAACACATTTTTAATAATCAAGTAAACTCTATGTCCGAAACAGAGTTATCGGATGATAGTGAAAGTCATGATATTGGTTTAGGCTCTTTACAAGATGTAGACCAAGATATAGCTATAGTTGAAGCTACTATGTAGATAGTGCCACTTAGAATGAGACCTGAAATACGTCCAAGTGTTGCAGATGAAGATGATAACACATTGCACATGGACCGGGGAGAGGACATCTAAGTAAAACAAGAGTTTTTAGTTGTGTCACTTTGCAGACTTATACCACATACCAGAGTACATGGTTTGAGGCCAAATGTGAGTGGCTTGAGGTCTGCATTCGCTAGAGAAGGCTATATCAAAGAGAAGGGTGCATTTATAGTGTCATTGTCTACATGTAAAAAAAAAGAAACTTTGGTCACATGTATGTTTTCTTATTTTAACTTTTGTTCATTTCTTTCAATAATCATAAGTAACATTATGTGTATTGTTTGTAAAGATGCTAATATGGAAGGGTGGGGATCCAATATGGAAACAAGTCAATTTAGAGTTTGAAGGAGAGGTTGTTACACATCCACAATTTGAATCCCTTTCCCAAAACATTAGGAAAAATATGAACCCTCTAGGGGCCCTTTGGGATTAAGGTTAATTAGAGGCTAGCCAATGAGAAAAGGGTGGTGGACACACTCTAAAAAGTAGGGGGAGAACGTAGTCTTACACTTCTTAATGGCCAATCTTTTTAGAGGGGGACAACGTAGTCTTACACTTCTTAATGGCCTCTTACCTAGTGAGAGGGGTGGGGGAGGGCACCTAAAACCTCCAAGTTTCCCTCTTTTTTGACCCGGTTTTGAAAAAACCCAAAAATTTTGAAATTTTTTAAAAATCAAATATTATCTTCTTAAACCCCCTTTAACTTATTTTATGGTCGAAAAAACATTTTTTGACTTCCAAAAGTCAAAACGTACACCAAAAACCCCTAAAGTTCAGAAAATTTCAAAAACTTTTGAAACATCAATTTTTACTATCCAAAGCCCCTCCAAAACTATTCCTCAGTTAAAAAGTGATTTTCTCTCTATAGAACCCCTTTTCCAACCCCTCCTTGGTTGCAACCATCACACTCACCCTCTACTCCAACACTCTCTATCTCTACAGGATCTCCATTACTGTAGCAAAGAAGCTCCTCTCTCCTCCCCTCCCATCTCCCATTGCCACACCAAGCAAGGGTCATCCACTTTCTCCTATCTCCATTGCCACCACACTCCTCCCCCGCTCTGCCACTACCACCTCCCATTGGCACACCAAGGAAACTCATTCACTTTCTTCCACCTACATTGTAGCAACAAGCAAGGTCCTTCTCCTCCTCCTAATTTTCTTTGTTCACCCATGGTCAGCTCTACTCCTCAAAGGCGGCTAAAGAATGAGGTCGCAGCACTTGCATGCCACAACACAAGAGGTATAGATGGTGAGTGGGTGCCACAAGAGTTCACCAAAGGTGCTTGGGTGTACATGTAGCCATGTGCTATTGGCCCTCACCGTGTGCAAAATTGTGCAAACTTGTATCATCATTGGAAAGGAAAGCTCCTTGGCTTCAAGAATCGCAAAGACAAGGGGACCGTAGCCATTGTGCAACATGTTTTCTCAATGTCAAGAATCTTTCAAGCAAAAGATGATAATAGATGTGCAAAACTCCTTGAAATACTTCTAGACTGATTTAATCGTACCATCTTCTAAAGACTTTCCATACTTCTCGTTCACTAAACCTTCCCTACATCATCGTTCGGGTCACTCAGACAAGAGTTTGCTCTTAAATGTCTTGAAATTTGAAGAAAAACAAGATCATTCTTCAGACACTGAACCGAGGAGTCAAGATTGGGAAGCCGCAGAGCCGCTTTATTACAAGCTGCAAAGTAGCTTGTCAAAGGATGAAAGAGATCTCTACATTATTTCTTTTTGTCACATAAATCGCAACAAATTGATCGACAACACATGCAAACCTCCATAAAAAAACTTGAAGGAGTTGTCACAGAATTAATTGACTACAATTGGGAAGAAGACAAGATAGAACCAATTTGGGATATGTCAAATACCGAACATAGATCAGGAATCAAAGATTATGGCAGTGTATTCTTCCAAGGAAATTGGGACCAATTTGACTACTTTTATGAAGAAACTATCTACAATGGTCTTCAAGCAAAAATTATTCCAGGTAGTATTCCATCTCCTCCCAGTGCATATGAAAGTCCTTTTAACCTTGAAGATGAACCAGAAATAGATTATTCTCAAATTGACAACCCTTTGGTTCCATTGCAAATGGAAAAGGACGAGCCAATGGAAAAAGCATCCACAAGTGCCACTCAAACTCTAAAAACTTCCCAATTTGTGCAAAGTATAAAAAAGGTAGGAGATATTACCTTCTACAACATTGATAATGTTTTCAAGCATCGGTGCAACTTCACAGTCTGATAATTACTTTGAAGCACTTCAGGACGGGGTTTTGTATGATGAGTCATTATAACATAAGGGGTAATAAAGACTTTATCATTATCTGAGATAATAAAATATTTACCCTCGATCATACAAAATTGTAGTGAGAATGCAGAGGATGACAAGGCACTTTGGATCATTAGTCTTAAGCAGTGTCTACAAAAGGTTTTGTCCTCATTTTCAAAAGTTTTTGAATGTTGACAATCCTTTATTCTCATTGCTCTAGACTTGGTAGGGGCTTTATGCACAACAGGAGAAGAGATATGTTTTTGAGAGCTAATAACATAATTAGATGAGTCTATATTATCAATACTCAATACTCTATTTACTATTTAAAACTTTAAGGTAGGCTGAATGTCTACCGTCCAATTCTCAATTAATTTTACTTCCATCCATGCAATCTGATCACTTCACAGCATTTGAGAATGATCATCAAAACACATAATGAAGTTTTGCCCTTTATGATCTTTTTTCTCTTTTGCTGTCAATTTCCCTTCATAAATTGTAGGAAGTCCTAAGTTTATTGATCTTCCTAAAACAGAAAAAGCAATTTCTACATTGGAGGTCATGTGCTTCAGATCACAACCAACTATTTTTATTGCAAGAGTTAAGGCTTCGCCAAAATAGGGGTCATCTAATGACCCATTATAATTCGGGCAGACTTGTAGATAAATTGGTCAATCTGCTAAGTTTCTTTCTATTCCTCCAAGGAATTAGTCTTGCAAATTTTTATGTTTGGTATCTAGAATCATTACTAAACAATTAGATACCGCTAAACCTGCACTAAACAGAGGGTTTACTCCTATTTGTACACAACCAAGATGAACAAAGTGATAGCCCTTTTTAATGGCTTCAACTTTATCATGTTGTAGGATCTCAGTGAGCTTTATTAAATACATTTGATTATCTGTAGGGATAGATGCAATTGATCTATTATCTAAGTAAACGGTTGAATCTTTAAGTTTAAATAGATTTTTATGTTTATACATAATCAGGTTTCAGGTCTGGTATCTACAATTGGGCAGAGGTTCTACTTCTTTTACAACTATGGAGAGATGCGCAAGAGACTGGGTCACTTTTGACAGTGATCTATTCAAGAATGCCATTGAAGTTTTACTTGATATTGGATCAAGAGGAAGGGATTTTTTGCGGGAATTTACCGAGGACTAGTGCCTATGGCTATATCCCAAATGTCGATGGCGACCTTTCGGACCACGTGACCCCGTGTCCTTGCCTTTCAACACAATACAAAAAAATGGCAATAGCATATGAAGCAAACAATGTTAAAGAGAACAGTTTTTGCTAATCACCCTTATCTTGAGTTATCACTATAAATCGCTTCTGTTCCACATTACATTGGTATTAGAGCTCTTTGGGAGTGTTTGGTATCATCACTCAAAAAATGAACCTAAAGGACCATATAATTTTTTTGAAGAGTGGCAGGTAACCCTGAAAAGAAGGGCTTGTCCAACCTCCTCTCGTTGAAAGTGAACCTTGCACATTGTGACGGGCCAATTGAGGTGAGGTGGGAAAAAGAAACCTTGGTGTGAGCGCAAGGCTGCCAAGGGATGCACCCGCAGAAAGGAGTTGAGCTTGGGTAAAGAGAAAAGCCTTCTTAAGGCAGATTGCTAGCAGTATCAAGGATCAAGTACCCCAAGTATGCCAAGTACCCAAGAACCCCAAGTACCCAAAGCATAGCAGCAACGGTAAGAGACGGTGTTGCTAATTGGACTATTTTCTTTTTTTAATGATTATTCTCTTTTTTATGATATTTTATTATGTGCACTAAGAACTGTTAAAAGATTGTAGCTACAGGAGCTGCCATCAGGAACGGACAACTCTGATGTGTCATTTGATGGGTGACGGTAAACATCGCGAAGGAGTTTCCGTAAGTTCGGTGGAAAGGGCCGGGTTACGAGTGCCCCTGATGCGTCACATGATGGGTGACGGGTGCATCAGTAAGGGGGCATCCCGTAGGCTAAGGAGGAAATCCGAACTGAGTAAGAAAATACGCGTAAGAACGCAAGCACAAGAATAAAGATGGGTTCAATGAAGCTTTTTACGAAAAGCAGGAACAGTCGCGGGAGGAGAGATGTTTTCCCACGAGGAGTCTATGTCTGCATTGCATCTGTGTCGTGTCTTGCACCCGGGGACGCTTGGAATGTGTCGTGTAGCATTGTTTTCACTAACTGAGTGAGTTTTTAAAGTTTGAACAGGTTCACACTTTATTTTATAAAGTGACCGGCCCCTTTATTAATAAAATAAAGCAAGCACGGCCCTTATAAAAAAAGCTAGCGCTAATAGCTATGCAGGGGGCTGATTTGCGATCTCTCTCTCTCTCTCTCTCTCTCTCTCTCCTCTCTCTACAAAACGCGATTTTCTCTCTCCTCTCTCTAGGAGCGCTAAGCTCTGCTTTTGGACCCCTATTCCTGTCGGGTGTCAGACCCTATAAAAGGGTAGCCAGCGTTTCAGTTTGAGAGAGCCGGAAGCAGCAGAAAAGCACCAGCGCTGGGATTTTGGAGTAGAGCCTGGCGACAGAATTTGCAAGTGTTCGCGTGACGACTGAGTACGGAGGTTGATTCTCCGAGCAAGAAGCGACAGGTATAAGGTGTTGATACACTTTGAGAATTGTTGCTTTGTGTGGTTTGTTTTGCAGGAATCTCCCGTCTTACGGGAAGGCCCTTTACGGGAAGTACGGCTTCACGTCTAAGTCCCTTACGGGAAAGTACGGCTTCATGCCTAAGTCCCTTACGGGAAAGCACAGCTTCGCGCCTAAGTCCCTTATGGGAAGGAACGGCCTTGTGCCCAAGCCCTTTACGGGAAAGCACGACCTTCGGGTCTAAGATTACAGAAGGGAGGGGTTTCCTCAGGTTCTCGTGCTTGTATAAGAATTCTCCCTGAATAAAAGAATACTCTTTAGGGGGGGGGGGGGATCAACCCATCTTTTGGTCCCCAATACTGTGTCGATCTTCTCCCTTCTCTCATGTTTTCAAAGAATTATAATTTTCAGATTTTCTAAGTGCTCGTGTACGCTCCCGTAACGTGGTATCAGAGCTCGGACTCCTCTCTTTCTCTACAAAGAAGGACGATTCCGGGAAGAACGGGAAGAACCATGTCGAGCCAAGGGAGAAGCGTTGAAGAGGAGCTTCAACAAGTGCAAGCTCAGCTTGCGGAGTTGCAACAAATCTTACTGTTGCCAGAGTCCAAAAGCTTTTGGGCAGAATGAAGAAAACGAATGGAACTGATGCGGCCAAGCATCCAAACAACATTGTTGGCGTGAGACCACAAGAGGCAAGAGAAGAAGAACGTGCCGAGGTGCACAAAGGATCTTCGGATCGGAATGAACGGCCTACTCCAAGGAAAGGCCAGGAAAAAGCGCTCTCTTTGCTAGACAAGAGCAAGGACATCTCTATCTCATCTCCATCTTACTTTCCTGATTATACTTCTACTTCTCGATCATCTCGTCAGAAGAAGGAAGCCGCTACTACTACTACTCTTCATCAACCTAAAGATAAGCCTCGATTCAAGAAGCATGGTCGCAAGTCTCAACAGCGCATGAGAGTCTTCAAATCGGGCGACAAGGACATCAAGTTCGAAACCTACAACGGACGGAGAGACATCTCGAAAGCACTGTCCTTCATCAGACAATTTGAAGTCGCCTTTACCAATGGGCACTTCACAGAAAGATCCAAATTACGCCATGTGGGGATGGCCCTCAAGGAAACGGCAAGTAATTGGTGGTTAGCCAAGATTTTGGAAGGTTCACAGGCCAGAACTTGGGAGATCTTCAAATCTGAATTTTATGAACAATTTCTTCCACCTGACTTCGAGCAGGACATACGGAAGGAATGGGACTGGCTTGCCATGAAAAAGTAACGACTTATGTGGACAAGTATTGGTCGGTTCTTCTGAAGGTCACTCCCTTCATGAAGATTACCGACGAGGAAAAGAAAAGAAAGTTCGAAGCGGGTCTCCAACCTCAGCTTCAAAAGAGTATGAAGGTGTACCCGCATGATACTCTTCAAAGGATGATGGAGTCAGCAATCATTGCTGAGGATTTGCACTCAACTGGGACGCCCAGAAAGATGGAGCATAGCACTTACCGTGCAAGACAAAGAGGGGTCTACGATGACCAAGGGGGCCAAGGAAGAAAACATCCTCCATCTAGAGACGACGATCATTCTAAGAAGCCAGAGGGCACTGGCAAGCGAACTAAGTATCTTTCTCCTACTCAACTTCAAACTTTCAAAGAGGAAGGAAGATGCTTCTATTGTGGCGAGAAAGGACATATGAAACCGGATTGCCCGCTAAAGCAGCAACAGCAAGAACAAGCCTCTACGAGGAAAGAGAAAGCAAGGAAGAACCCGCACCGCCCAGCTCGAACTCAATTCCAGATGTTCAAGGAAACACAGAAACGGAGAAAGGGAAGCGTCAACTTTTGAAGGGCTGGGGTCTTTCAACAACCAGCAAGTATTGATTCTTTATGATCCAGGATCCACGGATAACTTCATCTCCCTGGATACTGCAGAACGTTTGTGCCTTACACCGGCTCAGCTTGGCACACCGGTTACATCCGGTTCGGCATTCGAGGGGTTGACAACCAATGCAACTCCCGTGCAAGGAAAACTCAATCTTCGGATTGGCGAGTACAAGGACCGTGAATCATTTTTGATGGCGCCCATCGAGGGATGTGATATCATCTTGGGTATGCCATGGCACTTTCACATGACACCTATTCCCGATTATGTGGAAAAGACCCCCACTTTTGATCATGGGGGTAAGAAAATAAAGATCCAAGCTGATGCAGGAGATTGGCAGTTCCCAATTGTAAGCCATATCTCCATTAAGAAAGAAATGAAGAAGTGTGTTTCTGCTTACTTGATTTTTGCAAAGGATAAAACTAGTAGGGACTCTCTCTCTCTAGTCTGGAAATTAAGCATCTTCAATTTATTGAAAAGTACAAGGATTGTTTCACGGAAACAATTCCTGATGAACTCCCTCCGGTACGCCCGGAAGATCACCGCATAGATCTCATACCGGGTAGCTCGCCTCCTAATCAACCCCCTTATCGGGTAAGTCTTGCTCAGCAAGAGGAAATATTGAAGCAAGTCAACGAGCTTTTAGAGAAAGGGTTAGTACGGCCAAGTGCTTCACCCTACTGCTCTCCAGTTCTACTGGTGTAGAAGAAAGACGGCACGTTTCGAATGTGCATAGAATACATGTCTTTAAACAAGATCACGATCAAGAATCGCTTTTCGATCCCTCGGATTGATGATATACTTGATAAGTTGCAGGGTGCAAGTGTCTTTAGTCGCATAGACTTAAAGAGTGGGTATCATCAGATACGGATCGCCCCTGAGGATGTCCATAAGACTGCTTTCCGCACAACCTTTGGACTATATGAATTTTTGGTAATGCCTTTCGGTTTGACCAATGCTCCTGCGACGTTCAATCCCATGATGGACTGCATTTTCAGCCCGTATCGAGCTTTTACGGCAGTATTCTTTGACGGCATACTCATCTTCTCCAATCAGAAGAGGAACATCGGAAGCACTTTTTTTTCCGAGAAAAAGATCCTTCTATT